>NC_052164.1:93543897-94280273 GCF_902713615.1 Scyliorhinus canicula | reverse complement strand
TCCTGGGATGTACATGTTAGTTGGGGTTACGGGGATAGGGTGGGAGACTGGGCCTAGGTAGGGTGTTCATTGAGAAGGTTGGTGCATAGTCGATGGGCCAAATGGCCTCCTTCTGCACTGTCGTAATTCTATGATTCTACGACTTAAAACTAACACACAGGTAAAATCCTTGTTGCAATCTCATCTGTGGCTCAATGGGAATACCTTCACCTCTGAATCAGGAGGTTCTGGGTTCAAACCTCAATCCAGGGGTTTGGGCCAGCTCTAATGCAGTGCTGAGGGAGTGCTACACAGTTGCATCTTCCAGATGAGCTGTGAAACTGAGGCCACACCTCTTCTCAGATAGCGCTATTTTGAAGAAGCACAGGGGAGTTTCCCCTGGCATCCCACGCTTATATTTATCCGTCAGCCAACATCATTAAAAAGGATTATCTGATCATTAGCACATTTGGCCGAAGGCCCTGGGGAAATACTCAGGGGGTCCGGTAATAATAGCTTCCTTGAGAATTTGGAGGCAGCTTCGCCAACACTTCAGGTTGGGGGCAGTGTCAAGGGAAATGCCGATTCAGGGGAACCACAGATTTGAGCCGGGGAAGTGGGATGGGAATTTTTGGAAACGGGAGGAGAAGGGGATTAAGACACTAAAAGATTTGTTTCTTGGGGTCGGTTTGCAGGATTGAAGGAACTGGAAGCGAAGTATGGGCTGGAGCAGGGGGAGATGGTTAGATACATGCAGGTTCGAGATTTTGCCAGAAAGGAGATGCAGAGCTTCCAGGTGGAGCCGGCCCCCACATTGCTGGAGGAGGTGCTGACGACAGGGGGACTGGAGCAGGGGGTAGTGTTGGCGGTTTATGGGGCTATTTTAGAAGAAGAGAAGGCACCACTGGAAGGGATCAAAGCAAAGTGGGAGGAAGAGTTGGGAGAGGGTATGGAGGAAGGGTTCTGGTGTGAGGTGGTCCAGAGAGTGAACGCCTCCACCTTGTGCGTGAGTTTGGTGCTGATACAACTGAAGGTGGGGTACAGAGCACACCTCACAAGGGTGAGGATGAGCCAATTCTTTAAAGGGGTAGAAGATGTGTGTGAACACTGCAGGGGGGGGCTCCGCAAATCACGTTCATATGTTTTGGTTCTGTCCAAAGCTGGAGGATTACTGGAAGGAAGTTTTTTTAGGGTAATCTCTAAAGTGGTGCACGTGAAACTGGACCCGGGCCCTCAGGAGGCCATATTCGGGATGTCAGACTAGCCGGGGTTGGACACGGGTGTGGAGGCAGATGTTGTAGCCTTCACCTCATTGATCGCCTGAAGGCGGATCCTGATGGGATGGAGAGCAACCTCTCCACCCTGTGCCCTGGCGTGGCGGGGGGACCTGCTGGAATTCTTAACGCTTGAGAAGGTTAATTTTGAATTGAGGGGAAGTATAGAGGGGTTCTACAATTCATGGGCATTATTCATCATGCACTTTCAAGAACTGGATAACATCGAACATTCATTGGGGGGGGGGGGGCAGTTGGGAGGTTTGGGAGGAGGGGGACTGTGTGTGTTAATGGTGACTATGGGTGATCCCTAATTCCTTTTTGTAATTTCTTTACGTGAACAAGCGGGCTAATATTTGCGGTTTGGTGGGAGGATGGGATCGTTGTTACTGATATGGGGATTGACATATTCGTTACTGATTATTGTTTATTGTTGGTGGGTGTAAATTTGGGAGAAAATGTGAAAAAGGAGGAGAATAAAAATATATATTTTTTAATTAGCACATTTGGGAGCTTACTGTGCGTAAATTGGCTCTTGCATTCTCGACATCAATGACTGCAACTCAGAACGTCCTCAATCAGCTATAAGGGAAGTTCTGAGGTCACGAAAGGTTTTATTTTTAAATACATGGGGGGAAATTAATTTGGATTACGCAAATCCCCCCCCCCCCCCCCCCCAACAACCTTTTCTTTATTGACTCGGAAAACACAATTAAACACAGCAACCAAACACAAATGAACCTTTTTTTCAAAAATGATAGGCAGCCTTTTCCCTGCAGTCTCTGTGATCGTAACAGCTACGATCAAAGATTTACAAGCAGTAGCCAATCTGGAGAAATTTCTTGGAAACAAGTAATTAGCTTCCAAATGACCTTAGGATTTGCCTTTGGAGAGCACTTCCCTGAGAAGATCGGTTCGACTTTTATTTTTCAAGATTGCACTGAAGCTGAGAATGAAAATTAGTTTTAAAAATGCAGATTATACCTGGACTGCTTTCTAATGGGGCCAAAAGAACATAAGGTAAATATCATGTCATACCGGTGATAGATTTATTAATTTTCCTTATTTAACTTCATAATGGTTACAAAAAAGAACTAACTTTCAGACCAAAGCCTCTAATTCTAGTTCTATCTAATTACTGAGGTTGGAATAACATTTGTTGTGTTTCTATTAAAGATCCCATTAGCCATGTAGATGTTAGCCAAGATCCTTGGGATACTGTCACATGGTCCTCGAATCTAGCTGTACGTCACCCCCTTCGCCCAGTGAAGTTCACTGACAATCCTAAAGGTACACAAGAATAATAAACCAGATGGGTTCTCACATCTCTGGACTGAAGCAGAGCTAGAGGCTGCTGTCTATCACGTCTGTGTAATTTTGGAGTATACTTAAAACTAAATTACTAATGTTCTGGAATCGTGCGAATTGACGGCTCATTCTGTATGCCGTTTTCGTGAGTGAACGCCAGTTTATTCACAGCCATAAGAATCTGACCTGAGGCAGTAAATAAACACACAGAGTAAATCCCGATGGGACAACCAACATGCCGATCCCTGTCCAGGCCGGCCTTCATACTATGTTGTTATGCGCCCAATGGCCTCTGCCCATTAGCGGGGAAGCTCATATTAACAAAGAACAAAAAAAAAACAAAGAACAGTACAGCACAGGGACAGGCCCTTCGGGCCCCCCAAGACTAGGCCAACCGTGTGTTCTATCTGGACCAACTGCCTGTATCCACGAGTCCCACCGAGAGATCAATGAGGGTACCCCCCCCCCCCACCCCCCCCCCCCCCACCCCCCCCCACCCCCCCCACCCCCCCCCCCCCCCCACCACCACCCCCTCTCCCCCACCCTGGGGGTTATTACACTCACTAAAGGATATGCTGAAGCTCAGAAGAGAATTCCAGGCCCTCCTAAGGAAAAGGATTCCTAGTTTTCCATGTCTCCGTGCCTTTCCTCCCCATCCCCTTCACCCACCCACCAGCCACCGCAGAAAAGAAATGCGAAAATAACAAACTGACTTCGTAGCTCACGCTTCTAATTAATCCTCTTCCCTCCCGTCTGACTTGCTCAGTGAAGCCACGCTCTTCATAAAGATGCACTGCCTCGATTGGAATGATGACAAAGTGTCAGTAGATGACAAACTGGTTACAGCGCAAAGATGGAGATTTGCTATTTATAATACGATTATGTTTTTCATTGAGCAACATCAACCTCGCGCGGCAGCAGCGGCACTACATTTGCCGCTGGCGGAATCTTGAGGTCCCGCTGCTGGCAATGGGGCTTCCCATTGAATACACCCACCGCTGCCGGGAAGTCCATGGGAACACCTCGGGGGAGAGCTCCGAAGATGCCGCCATGGATGCACCACAGCAATCATCCCCACCCTCCACCAGCGCAGAGTCACGCACACCGGTGGGCAACGGTCGTGGACTGGCTTCTGGGGCACAATCTGGTGAGCACCACACAGCTGCTGAAGCACATTAGGTGGAGGCAGGAATGCCCGGGGGGGGGGGGGGGGGGGGGGGCAGCAATCGGAGGGCTGCTGGATCCCAGGACATAATTGAGTCCCAGTTGATGCTGCTCCTCTGGAACAGGTTGTCCCAGGACTCATGGAGACGATAGGGTGCGGCCGTGAGATTCAGAAGGGGATGTTAGCAACACTCCAGCAGGTCAATAGCTGATTGGAGGAGTCCCAAAGGCTATGGACGCAGGGGATAGTACCGGCAGAGCATGGCACCGAGGGCAACACTGCTCGAGTGGCAACTGCAGTGGAGGTTGGCTGCTGCCTCCCGCAGTGTTCAGGCACAATATCCATGCATCAAGGTGTGATTGGGAAATTAGCCCCATATGCTACATGGCCCACCCACCCATGGGGATCCACTTGGGATGTGTGAAGTGCTAACTTAACCAAGATTGCTAATTCCCTATTAGCAATGGCCTCCAGCTGCACAGCCAGAGGTCTCTGCAGTAAGTGGGAGTTATGGGTGGTTGGTGGGGCAGCAGATAGGGACTATGTTTGTCCCCGGAACGGGTACACATAATCCAGGGGTTGGCATGAAGCAGCCGCGCACGGTTGTCCCCCCCAACTCTGATACCCCCCACAGCCCCGATACCGCCAGCCCCCCATGGCAGCACACCCCAGTCGGGGCTGCAACCTCTCTGTTGCCCCCCACTCCCCTCTGAGCACAGAAGCAGCACCGGGGCTGTGAGCAAAGATGGCTACCCACCTCCTTGGGACCCAACAGCAGCCCTTCCGTAAAGGTCATGTTTTTCAAAAGTAGTGCTAATTGGCGCCAGCGTGACCACTCACTGGGAGGCCGCTGGATCACGGGAGGCCATTGGATATGGGGTGGCTACCGTTAATTGTATGGACATCGGGCTTAAGTGGTGATTATTGGTTTCTGGCCAGGCTACAGCGGCATCCCGATTTCGTCGATGGGAGCGGGCCGATTGCATTGCAATAGGTTTGTCGCCTGGCACAGTTCTTGTTTTTGGCCTCTCCCGCTATTCACCGGCCTCGCTGTCCTCTCGCTTGGGTGCAACGCGGGCACTGAATTGCTCCTTAAGAATCATTTGGATGGATTTGGCGGGGTGTTTTCTGCCAACCTTTTGGGTTGAGATTCAGACCCGTATTCACCCACGTGTCAGTTTTTGGGGGTGTTGGGGAGGTTCTTCCCGGTCAATCACACACTTAGAAATTTGTTCTGCAGTGGGGAACTAAACTCGCCGGCAAGACCAGCTCCTCAGAGATTGGGGCCCCCCTTTGAAAGGATGCCATGATCTTAAAGTGAGCTTGAGCGTCCCCCATTTACAGCAAAGCAAGCCCTGCTGATGTGGGCTCCGCCCCAAGCCTTGACCCCCCCCCCCCCCCCCCCCCCCCCAAGGGGCAACCTCCCCTCCCATCAATAAAAGTTAGCGTGAGCTCCCCCCCCCCGCCCCCACGCCCCCGCTCCCCAGGCATGAGGGTGATCCTGTCCCATCCATCCTCGGGTATCGGGGCTTGGCCCACCATCGCAAATGATCATACCCCCGCTACGGGGTCACGATGTACTTGGCCTTCTCCAGGTACAAAATCTCCATCTTGTCTCCCAAACATACTGAGGTACTGGGTGAAGACACAAACCTCCACCCCAGCAGAACCTGCCTCCGGGAAATCAACAAGGCGACGGGAAGAACATTCACCCCTGCACAAATCTGCAGCCCTGACTGCCAAATATAGCACCTAACTGACCGGGCTCCGGTTCAATATTCAAAATCACTGACATGATGCTAAAGAAGGAGTCGCAAAAGTTCACAAGACCAGAACAGGTGGTTGGCTGGACCCCCGGAACATCGCTCGTATCTGTCATCTACCCCCAAGAAGAACTGACTCATTCTGGATTTGGTCAGGTGCACTCTAAGCACCACTTTAAGTTGGATCAAACCCAACCTCACGCATGAAGACGTGGAGTGTTCACCCTACGAACAACCTCACTCCACACCTCTTCGCTTATGATGGGCCCCAGCTCCTCCTTCCACCTAGCCATCACCCCTTCTACGGAAACCAAATCTGCTGCGCAAAATCCGCCCATTAATGCCAGATGGGCTACCCTCCTCCCACCCCATAAGTGAAAAGACCCTCTCCATCAGAGATAGTGGGGAATGTGTGGAAGGTCCGTCGTTATAAAATTCCAAACCTGGAGATACCTGAACGAATCTGAGCCCAAGAGCCCAATCTTCACCATCAATTCCTCTAGACTGCCAAACCGCCCCTCCAGGAACAGGTCCCCCAATCTCTCAGGCCCCCTCCCTCCCCACACCCCAAATGTGGCATCCAATCTCGCTGTCTCAAACAGATGGTTAGCACAGGTAAGGGCCAGCTTCGACTTTTATTTAAATGGGAACAACCACTGGAATTGGAGTATATTGTTGGCCAGAGCGAAGCCGTCACCAGTGCCCCCAAACCAGATCCTCTGCACAACCTCGCCTCTATCTGCACCCAAGTGGACCCCGGTTCGTTACACCAACCGAAAACCTTCTCCACATTAGCTGCCTAATAATAAAACAGCAAATTTGGCAACGCTGCCCCCCTCCCCTCCCCCTCCCCCCCAAAAGCCCCTTCATACCCCCTCCAACGCCCCCCCCCCCACACCCCCACCCACCCCCCACCCCCTCCCCCCACCCCACGCTTCATACCACCCATTCACACTCCAGCGAGGGTGTGATCCAGAACGCACCGGGCGCCACGGGTCGGCTGACTTGCGCACAGCTGGGCGCCTGTCATGAAGCCTGTTCTAGCATATCCCGTGATGCTCCTGGAACAACGGAATCGCCGCCAGATGCAACGCAATGAGAAAACCGCACCAACGGCGTTTACTGGTAAAGTATTTTAAACCAGCCTGGTCCATTTGTTAATTCTCCTGACCTCTCTTTTCATTTTTACCAATGATGACCTTAACATCTATGCTACCTAGTTACAGACTCAGCAGATGTTCATGGAAATACCGAATGAAGGGAATCTTCATGTTGCAGCTTGTTGTGGTTAGAGCAATTCTTACCTTGTGAAGGGGTTTATTGTTCAGAGTGAGACACAGTTGCTCACAATTTTAAAGAATGACTCTTTCAGAGCCTCACGCCTGCAGACACTTGACATAATCTTTGGGCCAATACACGACTGATGAAGAAAAGTGGATGCTTGATCCCCAGAGGAAATTGTGTACAAAGAACAATGCTGGCACAACCCAAGGCTCCCCTCACCAATCCATGATAGACAAGCCTAACGTTGACCCAATTCGACACCCTTAGCATCATATATTTTCATTTGGGCTAGTTTAGCACAGCGGGCTAAACAGCTGGCTTATAATGCAGAACAACGTCAGCAGCGCGGGTTCAATTCCTGTACCGGCCTCCCCAAACAGGCACCGGAATGTGGTGACTAGGGGCTTTCCACAGTACCTTCACTGAATGCTGCTTGTGACAATAAGTGATTATTATTATTATCATCATAGTGTCGTCAGCCAATTCAATTCACTCCACTTGATATCAAGAAATAGCAACGGCTACAGGCCCTAACGATATTCTGACAATAGTACTGAAGACGTGTGCTCCAGAACATTCTTTGCCAAGATGTTCTAGTAAAGTGACAACACTGACATCTACCTGGAAATGTGGAAAATTGCCCAGTATGTCCTGTCCACAAAAAGCAGGACAAATCCAATCCAGCCATTACCAACCTGTCAGTCTACCCTCAATCATCAGCAAAGTGATGGAAGAAATGGTCAACAAGCAGCAATTACTCAGAAATAACCAGCACATGGATGCTCAGTTTGGATTCTACCAGGCTCATCCACCTTTTGACCTCATTACAGCCTTGGTCCAAACATGGACAAAAGAGCTGAACTCCTGGAGGTCAGGAATGAGTGACTGCCCTTGACATCAAGGCAGCTTTTGACCGAGTGTGGCATCAAGCAGCCCAAGTATAACTAAAATCAATGGGAATCAGGGGGGTACCTTCCCATTGGTTGGAGTCGTACCTGGAACAAAGGAAGATGATTGTGGTGGTTGGAGGTCAATCATCTCAGTTCCGGGACATCACTGGAGGAGTTCCTCAGGGTAGTATCCTAGGCCCAACCATCTTCAGCCCCATCAATGACCTTCCCTGCATCGTAAGGTCAGAAGTGAGGATGTTCGCTGATGACAGCACAATGTTCAGCACCATTCGCGATGCCTCAGATACTGAAGCAGTCGATGTCCAAATGCAGAAAGACCTGAATAACATTCAGGCTTGAGCTGATAGGTGCCACACAAGTGCCAGGCAATGACCGTTTGCAATAAGAGAGAATCCAACCATCTTCCACTGACATTCAATGGCATTACCATCGCTTAATCCGCCATATGATCCATGGGTTACCATTGGTCGGAAAATGAACTGGACCATATAAAAACTGTGGCTACAAGAGCAGGTCAGAAACTGGGAATTCTGTGGCGTGTAAGTCACCTCCTGACTCCACAAAGGCTTTCCACCATCTCCAGGGCACAAGTCAGGAGTGTGATGAAATGTCTTGTCCATCCACAAAATTATTTCCGATCAGTTAACATCTTTAACATACTGAGCCTGGGATTAACTGGCAGGAACTCCCCCCCCCCCCCCCCCAAAACAGGACAACCCACTTGGCTGATTGTCCCGCAAGTTCTTTGTCTGAATTGCCGTGATGACAGAGTGGTGCTTATTGTTAGATTCTGACTTGGCCCCTCTCCCTACTTTTTCATAAGTGAAGACAATATTACACAATTGTTCCATTTGAGACATTGCATCAGCGTCAGGGAGCCACGATCTGTGGGAGCATTTAATGTTTATTTAATATATTTACGGATAGTGCAGAGAATAAATACCAACGGAACTTCATTCTGAGAAGTGGAAGGGATGTAAGCAGGCACTACTTACAGTGCAGGGGAGAAAGAACAAAAATAAAAGGCATTTTAAGTGATTTGCTGAAGAGGCAAATGTGATGTGAAAAAAACCTTCTCACACAGCAAGTGGTTGGGGTCTGGAAAGCACTGCCTGAAAGTGCGGTGGAGGAAGGTTCATTAGAGGCAGTCAAGAGGGCACTAGATGATTATTTGAATTGAAACAATGATGCAGGGGTCCGGGGAAAAGGCAGGGAAATGGCACTAGGCTGTGATGCTCATTTGGAGAGCTGGGCCAAATGGCCTCCTTCTGCAACGTAACAATTCTGCGATTCTGTGAAGACTGGAACAGAAAGAATAAACAAGATGGAACAAGTGACATGCAAAGAAAGAATCAAAAGTGCACAATGTTTGGTAGCACGGTGGCACAGTGGTTGGCACTGCTGCCTCACAGCGCCAGGGACCTTGCTTCGATTGTGACTTGGGTGACTGTGTGGAGTCTGCACATTCTCCTCATTGTCTGCGTGGGTTTACTCCAGTTGCTCCAGTTTCCTCCCACAGACCAAAGATGTGCACGTTAGATAGATTGGCCATGACAAATTGCCCTTAGTGTCCAAAAGTTTAGGTGGGGTTACGGGTTTTGGGATAGGGCGGGGGTGTGGGCCTGGGTAGGGTACTCTTTTGGAGGGTTGGTGCAGACTTGACGGGCCGAATGGCCCGTTGTAGGGATTCTATGATTACACAGTTTCTGCAGATGCAAAACATTAACCAAAACAGACTTGACTTTTTTGCCACTTATTGTTTTGCATACACCGTCTTACAGCTAATTTTATTATGAACTGACATCAGGCTGAAGTTGCATATTCTTGCGTTCAAAAATACTCCCCGTGTCTGCGTGGGTCTCACCCCCACAGCCCAAAGATGTGCAGGGTAGGTGGATTGGCCACGCTAAATGGCCCCTTAATTGGAAAAAAAATGAATTGGGTACTTTAAAAAAAAAATGTAATTCTTGTGTTCAAAACACTGGAACAATAGGGGCTGACATACATGGCCATTTTGCCACAGTAACATGAAGATATTTAAAGGGGGCTGTATTGTCAAGAACTTCCTGTTTACAAGGATCACAATTGTGGCATTGCTGTCAACCACAGTACCACATTCATATCAAAGGTTTGCCCTGACAGCTTGTGGTTGCTAGGATTTTTCAAATAATCATCATGTTTTACAGATTTCCGAGGCAGGATTGTCAATTTGCAAACATAACTTTATTGTACGAAAGGCAGCAAATGTGAGCCGTCCAACATTGTGACGAAACTGAATTTGTTAGTTTTTAAGCTGCTTTATCAATACATTGGGATATTTATGTTACTGAGCTAACACTGAATAAATAAAGGCAAACAAATTATAAGGCAAAATTTCAACTAAACAGTTCTGATAATTTCATGAATAGTAAACTTAAAGCTTAAAGCTGCCTTAAAGTTATGGTCAGCCAGTTGTTATTCATTATTTTTAAATAAATATTTGATTTTGACTTTTTATTGTCTGAATAGTCGACTGGATGGTGGAAGATCAGGGCTTATGGTACCATGTCATAGAATCTAGAATCTCTACAGTGCAGAAGGAGGCCATTCAGCCCATCAAGTCTGCACCACACCCTGAAAGAGCACCTTACCCCAGCACCAATCTCCACCGTATTCCTAGGTGCAATTTAGAATGGCCAGTCCATCTAACCTGCATATCTTTGGACTGTGTGAGGAAACTGGAGCGCCCGGAGCACCCACCCGGCTTACTCACTTTTCCAACTTCTTCCATCGGGCAGGAGACACGGAAGTCTGAGAACACGCACGAACAGACGCGAAAACAGCTTCTTCCCCACTGTCACCAGATTCCTAAATGACCCTCTTATTGACTGACCTCATTAACACTACACCCTGTATGCGTCATCCGATGCCAGTGCTTATGTAGTTACATTGTGTTGCCCTATTATGTATTTTCTTGAATTTTGTTTAATTCCCTTTTCTTCCCATGTACTGAATGATCTGTTGAGCTGCTTGCAGAAAAATACTTTTCACTGGACCTCGGTACACATGACAATAAACAAATCCAAGATCCAAGATCCAAGAAATCCACACAGACGGGAAGAATATGCAAACTCCACACAGTCACCCAAGGTCAGAATCAAACTCTGGCACTGTGAGGCAACAGTGCTAAACACAGTGACACCATGCCACCCTTTTTAATAAATTGATCAGACTGAAATGACTGATATTAAAATACTACACTGATTTTTTAATATTATTGTTACGAGGATGTGCCCTTTATGTTTGAAAAATCATGGGTCTGGATTCTCCGTCCCACCACGCCAGATTTCTGCCCCGACCCGCCGGCGGGTTTCTCCATTTCGTCAGCTGGTCAATGGGGTTTCCCATTGTGGGGCAGCCCTAGGCCATCGGGAAACCCCAGGGCTGCCGGCAAAACGGAGAATCCCGACGGTGGAGAATCCAGCCGATTATTTTTTTATTTTTTTAAATTTTTTTTTTATAAATTTAGATTACCCAATTATTTTTTCCAATTAAGGGGCAATTTAGCGTGGCCAATCCACCTACTCTGCACATTTTTGGGTTGTGGGGGCTACAGCCCATGATTTTTCAGCTGACTGGAAATTTTGCAATTTGAACTGAGACAGAGCAATCTGCTTCGAAATGCATGCCAGGTTCCAAGGTGAAGGTGGGAAATCGATAAATCATCCTCAGGGGAGTGTGAAGAGAGAGGCATTACCTATAATTCAGTCACTCATTGAAACTCGTAACTGTCCATGGATGAGATATTAAACTAGAAAACACTGATCACTGAAACAATGGTTGCCACAGGCGACATACCAGAAACTTCTTGGCAATACACAATAGGTGGAGAATTTTTTTAAAAACTTTGCTAGTGTGGTGAATGTAATATATGAATGTATATAATAATTCACACTGTTATTGTAAGTGCAGTAGCGCCATCCTACCACTAGGGGGAGTAGCGATGGGAGCACTCAGGAACTTGTACTGGGCTCCACCTTTGGTTCCGCCCACGATTCCTCCCCCTAGTGCAGCTGTATAAGTACCCGTGTCCAGAGTCAGCCTGGGTCACTTCGAGTTCATCAACAGGTAACAGGCTGGCTCTGAAGTAAGTCGATTAAAGCCTAGATTCACTTCGGAAACACGTGTCTGATGAATTGATGGTTCCATCATTTAATCGACTTAAGAACAGTAAAGATCGATTATGGAATCGGCCCTCAAGCCTGGACGCCTGGAACTCAACCCGCAGCATGCAGAGGCTAAAGAAATCTTCTCCCACTGGATCCAGTGCTTCAAGGCCTACCTGGCCGAAGCAAGCACAGCCAAAACTACAGAGGGTCAGAAGCTAAGTCTACTGCACGCGAGGGTGAGCCATTGAATCTCAACACAACTAAACTCGGCCAGTTCATATACTGCGGCGCTAGCAGTTCTTGAAAAAATGTATGTAAGGCCAATTAATGAAGTTTACGCTGCCATGTGTTTATGACTCGTCGTCAGCGGCTTACGGATTCGCTCGCAGAATTCCTAAGAGAACTTAACAATTTATCAAATTACTGTAATTACCAAGCGGTTACCGCGTCTGAACACAGGGAATTGGCAGTACGCGATGTTTTTGTAGCGGGCCTCAGGTCTAACTATGTGCGCCAACGACTGCTGGAAAAGGGGGCCCAGGACTTAGAAAAGACTGTGGAAGCAGCGACCACGATGGAGGTCTCTTTCCACAGCCTTAACTCGTTCCCCGCGGACCCCGCGACCCCATCATGGGCCCCCGACCAGCGACTCCCCCAGGCCTGTGCTACGCGGCCGCCCAGTCACCATGCTGCCCCAGCAAGCCACTATGCTGCCCCAGCCTGCCACTATGCTGCCCCAGCCTGCCATTTCTGCGGCCAGAACCAGCACCCGCGGCAGCACTGCCCAGCCCGCAACGCGACCTGCAGCAGCTGCGGGCGAAAAGGGCATTACGCTAGAGTGTGCCTCGCAAAAAGGGCCCCAGCTTCGAACTCCCCAGCGACTCGCAGTGACCGCTCCCCGCACTCTCAGCCCCGCGGGGCCCGAAACGCTGCGGCCTATTTCCCCCGACTCCGCCCCTCCAGCCACGTTTGATTCATGGAGGCCGCCATCTTGGAAAACCTCCACCACGCGGCCGGCCACGTGCGACTCATGGGGGCCGCCACCTTGGACGCCATCCTCCGCCACGTGCGATCCACGGGCCCGATCGGCATCTCCGCGCTCGGATAACTCAGCGGAGGAATTCGAACAAGACTACGAACTCAGAGGGCAGTCATCACGGGGCCACTCCAGCACAGCTGATCGAGCCGCCGACTACCCGCAACTCAGCGCGGTCACCCTGGACCAATCACGACCAAAGAATCTACGAAACTCGATGGCAGAGGTCCATATCAACGGGTACAAAACGCCATGCCTCTTCGGCTCCGGGAGCACAGAGAGCTTCATACATCCAGACCTGGTAAGATGCTGTTCACTCCCCGTTTTCCCCATGCAGCAAACTATCGCGCTCGCTTCAGGCTCCCACTCGGTCCAGATCCAGGGGCGCACCGCCGCGACACTCACAATCCGAGGCGCTAGTTACTCGAAGTTTAAACTCTATGTTTTGCCCGAACTCTGCGCGCCACTCTTATTAGGCCTAGATTTCCAGTGTAACCTCAAGAGCCTCAGCCTCAGCTTCGGAGGGCCCCAGCCCCCACTAACGATCTGCAGCCTCGCTACGCTGCAAATCCCTCCCCCCCCTCTCTTTGCCAATCTCACTAAGGACTGTAAACCCGTAGCCACTCGTAGCAGGCAGTATAGCCTGCAGGATAGGGTATTTATCAGAGCAGAGGTCCAAAGGCTTCTCAGCGAGGGGATTATAGAGGCCAACAATAGTCTCTGGAGAGCTCAGGTGGTGGTCGTTAAGACCGGGGAAAAATTCCCTATGGTGGTCGACTACAGTCAGACGATAAATAGATTTACGCTCCTCGACACGAATCCCCTCCCCAGGATTGCAGACATGGTAAATCAGATCGCCCAGTATCGGCTCTTCTCCACGGTGGATCTGAAGTCTGCACACCACCAGCTCCCAATCCGCCCGGAGGACCGCCACTACACGGCATTCGAGACCGATGGCCGCCTCTTCCATTTCCTCCGGGTTCCCTTCGGCGTCACTAATGGGGTCTCGGTGTTCCAACGAGCAATGGACCGAATGATGGACCAGTACGGGCTGCGGGCCACGTTTCCGTACTTGGACAATGTCACCATCTGCGGCTATGACCAGCAGGACCACGACGCCAACCTCCACCGTTTTCTCCAGACGGCACAGAAACTCAACCTGACGTACAACAAGGAGAAATGCGTTTTCCGCGCATCCAGACTAGCCATCCTCGGCAATGTCGTGGAAAACAGAGTCCTGGGCCCCGACCCGGACCGTATACGCCCCCTCTTAGAACTCCCTCCCCCTCATTGTCCCAAGGCCCTCAAACGGTGTTTGGGATTTTTCTCTTACTACGCCCAGTGGGTCCCTCAATATGCGGACAAAGCCCGCCCACTCTTTAGGACCACACGATTTCCCCTGTCAGCTGAGGCACGCCAGGCCTTCGACGGCATCAAGGATGACATCGCCAAAGCGGCCATGCGGGCGGTGGATGAATCCACCCCATTCCAGGTAGAGAGCGACGCCTCAGAGGTAGCTCTAGCAGCCACACTAAATCAGGCAGGGAGACCAGTCGCATTTTTCTCCCGTACCCTCTCTGCTTCAGAACTCCAACACTCCTCAGTCGAGAAAGAAGCACAAGCCATTGTGGAGGCTATCCGTCACTGGAGGCACTACCTCGCAGGTAGGAGGTTCACCATCATCACCGACCAAAGATCGGTTGCCTTCATGTTCGACAACGCGCAAAGGGGCAAAATAAAAAACGATAAAATTCTGAGGTGGAGGATCGAACTCTCCACCTACAATTACGATATCAAATATCGACCCGGGAAGCTCAACGAGCCTCCGGATGCCCTATCCCGCGGGACATGCGCCAGCGCGCAGATCGACCGATTAAAAAATATCCACAATGACCTCTGCCACCCGGGGGTCACCCGGCTCGCCCACTACATCAGGGCCCGAAACCTGCCTTTCTCCAACGAGGAGGTAAAAGCGGTCACCAGGGACTGCCCGATCTGTGCGGAGTGCAAACCGCACTTCTATAGACCAGACAGGGCCCACCTGGTCAAGGCTTCTAGGCCCTTTGAACGCCTCGCGATCGATTTCACAGGGCCACTCCCCTCAACTAACAAGAACATCTACTTCTTAAACGTCGTAGACGAGTTCTCCCGCTTTCCATTCGCTATCCCGTGCCCCGACATGACCTCCCACACAGTCATTAGGGCCCTGCATAGCATCTTCACCCTGTTTGGTTTCCCCAGCTACGTGCACAGCGACCGGGGTTCGTCCTTCATGAGCGAGGAGCTGAGTCAGTACCTGCTCGAAAAGGGCATTGCCTCGAGCAGGACTACCAGCTACAACCCCAGGGGGAACGGGCAGATGGAAAGGGAGAACGCGACGGTCTGGAAGACCGTCCTACTGACCCTCCGGTCTAGAAAGCTCCAAGTCTCCCAGTGGCAGGAAGTCCTCCCAGACGCGCTCCACGCTATTAGGTCCCTCTTGTGTACGCCGACCAACCAGACCCCTCACGAGAGGCTCTTCATTTTTTCCAGGGGCACTACCACGGGGGTCTCACTTCCGGCATGGCTGAGGACGCCGGGCCCTTTACTCCTGAGGAGACACGTCAGGGGGCACAAAACCGACCCCCTTGTTTAGAAGGTGCGCCTGCTCCACTGCAACCCCCAGTACGCATTCGTAGAGTTCCCTGACGGCCGTCAGGACACAGTATCCCTCCGGGACCTGGCACCCGCCAGATCCAGCGCCCCCTCTACCCCCACAGAAGGACCCCTCACCCTATACCCCATGCTGCTGCCCCCTCGCGCTCCCGAGCCCACGAGCTCGCTCCACCAGTCCCGCGCACCCGCGCCGGCCAGCCCCCAGTCCCCAGTCGAACCAGGAGAGTATGAAGCTCAAAGACAACCCTCCCTGGAGTCCGCCATCGTACCCCAACACACTACACCCATCCAGCCACCGCAAGAGGCTGCAACCCCAGTGCTCCGCAGGTCTCAGCGGACAATCCGACCTCCGGACAGACTGACGTTATAGACTAGACCAACACCCCCGCGGGACTTGATTTTTTTGCAGAGGGTGAATGTGATGAATGTAATATATGAATGTATATAATAATTCACACTGTTATTGTAAGTGCAGTAGCACCATCCTACCACTAGGGGGAGTAGTGCTGGGAGCACTGAGGAACTTGTACTGGGCTCCACCTTTGGTTCCGCCCATGACTCCTCCCCCTAGTGCAGCTGTATAAGTATCCGTGTCCAGAGTCAGCCTGGGTCACTTCGAGTTCATCAACAGGTAACAGGCTGGCTCTGAAGTAAGTCGATTAAAGACTAGATTCACTTCGGAAACACGTGTCTGATGAATTGATGGTTCCATCAGCCAGTCACTAAAGAGAGATTGCAAGTGACACAGACAATATCCAGAAAGCCTTCAGCAAAGGAAGCAAGGTGAGGGCGGCAGCAATTCTTTTTTGGAATAAGTGTGTTGCCCGGCTTGAGAAGCCAGAAAGCTGCAAGCAAACTGAGATAATAATAATAATCTTCATCATTGTCACAAATAGGCTTACATTAACATTGCAATGAGGTTACTGTGAAAAGCCGCTAGTCGTCACACGGCGCCTGTTCGGATACACAGAGGGAGAATTCAGAATGTCCAATTCACCTAACAAGCACGTCTGTCGGGACTTGTGGGAGGAAACCGGAGCCCCCGGAGGAAACCCACGCAGACACGGGGAGAACGTGCCAAGACGCACTGAGTGACCCAAGCCGGAATCGAACCTGGGATCCTGACCCTGGGTCGAACCTGGTACCTACCGTGCCACCCATCTAATAATTGCGACATCTTTGACATCTGACCATATCCGCGACACCAGCTAAGCTAAATTGGTCACAGCATTTTAAAAACCTGAGCCTCAAGGACAATCAACGGACACTTAATCGTATATTATTTTACCTTTTTCACAGGAGTCTAACTCTCCTCGTTCCGTGTACATGTTGTGGCATGTGTGTCCCCAAATGACTGCATGTGGGCCAAATGTTTAATGGTGCCTTTTCATTATTTTTCGCTATTTTTTTAAGGTGGTTAATTAAGTTGTCCTTTCTTTAACTAAATAAAACCTTGTTCGATCGGCTCCTTGTCGCCCACAGCGTAAACTGTTAATATATTCTGATTTGCAAAAGGCATATCTTTGTTAAAAAAGAAACTTAAACCTTTGTTGTGACAAACCGAGGAGGTTGCAAAGAGGGGAGACAATTCACTCCTTCTCATCCGGTTATAGGGGAGACGCTCCGGCGTCCCTGCAGCGTGTTTCTGGGTGGCGGGAGGGTGGCTCCCTGTTGGCTAGCGGCAGGATCTTCCATCCTGTCGCTGTCAATGGGATTTCCCATTGAAACCAGGGGCTAGGGTGCACGTCGGCAGGACCAGAAGAACGCACCATATCTTTCTGCAAAATACTTTTGACAAATGCTTTCAAATACTTCATTCTAATAAGGGGATCAACAGTCACATGATGTCAGAGTGTAAATCAAAGAAAAGTTCAGATCAACATGGAGGACATGAATGGTGAAGCACAGTGAATCAACACTAAAGTGCACCCCAGAAAGATTAATTTCATAAGTTGCAGTACACTTGTATTTCTCTTCTGAGTTGTGCCAATTGAGAAGTTGGTGAGCTAGACAGAGAAGGGAAATGAAGGAGCGAGTTATCCCTGCCTCAGTCTTGTGTAATCCCAACAGAAACTATTTTCAGAGCATTATTTGGGAATACTGGAGGTGGCCACAAGGGACGGAAATCTCCTGCATAGTGCAACTGGATAAGGGACAAATATCTTCGCCAAAATGAGTCCCATTGCTAAGAAGGTATGCAAGTAAAAACATATAACTCATAATATTCATTCGTTCTTTTTCAAATGCAATCTTCCTTTGGGGATGGGGTTGCCAACTGTGATTAAATGTATTCCCGGAGGTTTCATCACATGACTTGCCCCAACACTCCAGCCATTAGTCGGCCAACACATCCACCTTTGGTCTTCCTGCGCCAATTTACCTAATTGGGTGATGCCTGACAGTCAGCTAAACAGGTTTCCCCCCATTCTCAATATTTTTGTATCTGCTAAAGAGGAATGTTCAAAGAAAATGACAAAACAAAATGAATGTCCCCTTGATTTTTCTCCAGGTTTACATACAGCAGTGCCCCGGAGATTGATCTTCAATTCCTGAAGACGCCAGGTCAATCTTGGGAGGGTTGACAGCCCTACCCCAGGGCTATCGATATCACATATCACATGACGCAGAACTAGTTTTCGTAGAAGCAATGCTACAAAAATTTGCTTCATTATCTTTCTGCTTTACTGGAAGAAGTGTCTCTTTTCTCATGAGCAACCAGTCAGAACAGTCTGTTTATGCAGCTTAATCCACAATGCATCCTTTTTGAATCCCAGTCACAACATAATTATCAGTACAAATGTGACTTGTGGAGCTTCTATGCTCATTCTGGAGTGGCGTTTGTTTTTGAGTGTGGTATCCAGGAGGCCTAGTAAAAGTGATGTCAATTGGGGGGGAGGGTGGGGGGGTGTCATAGAGATAGCTCTTCCATGGTAAGAACTAAACTAGGCCCAAAGGAAGATGGAAGAATTTGGGCACGATCCAAGGCCCAACTATTTTAGTTGCTTTTTCAATTACCTTCTCTCCATCATAGGGTCTGAAGTGGGGCTATTTGCTGGTAAATATACTGTGTTCAATTGAAAAATAATTAAGCAGTCCATGCCTGCATGCAACAGGCCCTGGACAACACCCAGGTTTAGATGATCAGTGGCAAATAGCATTTTTTTCTGCTGGATACTGTGGTACATTCATTCATGTATCACCAAAGCCAATAGTTTGTTTTCACTTGCTTATTGTACACTGGAGAGGCAGTGGCATAGTGGTATTGTCACTGGACTAGTTAACCAGAGATCCAGATTAATGCGCTGGCAACCCAGGTTTAAATCCTGCTATCTAATGATGACGATGAAACCATTGTCTACTGTTGTGAAAGCTCATCTGGTTCACTAATGTCCTTTAGGGAAGGAAATCTGCCGCCCTTACTTGGTCTGACCTACATGTGACTCCAGATCCACAGCAATGTGGTTGACGCTTAACTGGCCCCTCAAGGGCAATTACAGATGGGCAATAAATGCTGGCACAGCCTGAGATGCCAATGTCCCATGAATGAATAAAAAATAAATTTCTAGTCGCGTTTGTTGCTTTATGCTGTTTCTCCCATATAAAACATAGATTGTACTGCTGACTGCTCTTTGTGAGACTCTCTGTTTAAGTTTTTCAAATAATTTTATTCTCTATATTACACTTTGATGGAACCATCAAATCACCAGACACGTGTTTCCGATGTGAATCTAGGCTTTAATCGACTTACTTCAGAGCCAGCCTGTTACCTGTCGATGAACTCGTAGTGAACTCAGGCTGACTCTGGACACGGGTATTTATACAGCTGCACTAGGGGTAAGAGTCATGGGCGGAGCCAAGGGTGGAGCCCAGTACAAGTTCCTGAGTGCTCCCAGCGCTACTCCCCCTAGAGGTAGGATAGCGCTACTGCGCTTACAAAGACAGTGTGAATTAACATATATACATCTATATTACATTCACCACACACTTGTTAACTAAAGTCATCCACATCACCTCCACCTGTCCCTGGTGATGGACTCAATTAACACTGTTGCCACCTATTGGGAAATATCTCAGTTTTGCCGCTTCATAGAAAACCTCAAAATGCATCTAGAAATTGTCTACAGGTGCTGTTCTTTATTTCCTCACGAAGCAAAACGCAAATAAAAATCCTGGAAGAGGTTTGATCTGTAAATTTTGAGATAACTGTATGAGGTGACATGCTATGCTTCCAGAATTTGAAATCTCCATTGGTGAAACCCTGTTATTCGAGGTTATTGCAAGTTGTCAGTCCTTTACAGGCATGTCGTCCAAAGCTAACCTTTTAGTGGTTACATTTGTCGTGGTTTTATACTGTTTGGGCTGTACCGACACACCAAGTCCAAAGGTTCAGTATTTGGCTTGCGCTGAGCTTTCTGAGGGCAATCAGGACGACAACCTGGGCCCTTCTTCAAAAACTTTGTTCTTAGGGTATGGCTGGCATAATCATTTTTGCCCATTTGCCACATGAAGATGGTGGTGAGCTGCCTTCTTGCACCACTTGAACTACATATAATGGCCAGGACCTCCTGGCCGTTCAGGCCACCGGGATCTACCAGTCCTATCGATGGTGCATCCTGTAATTGAAAATATGGAAAGATGTGTCATTTGAAACATGGAAGTCTGGCAATACCTGGTCTGGGAGAAACATGAGTGGATACAGGGAAAGATCCCATGAAGGGTGAACAGCAGCTGCAAAGAGCAGGATTATAAAATGCAGATTACTTCTCCCAAACAGGCTTAGCAAACAAACAGGGGCCGGGATTCTCCCCTACCCGGCGGGGTGGGGGGGGTCCCAGCGTGTTGGAGTGGCGTGAACCACTCCAGCGTCGGGCCGCCCCAAAGGTGCGGAATTCTCCTTTGGGGCCAAGCCCTCACATTGAGGGGCTAGGCCCGCGCCGGAGAACGGCCTTTGGCGCCACGCCAGCCGGGGCCGAAAGGACTCCGCCGGCCGGCGTAAGTCCGCGCATTCGCCGGAGCGTCAGCGGCTGCTGACATCATACCGGCACATGCACAGGGGAGAGGGGAAAAAGAGTGCCCCCATGGCACAGGTCCGTCCGCCGATCAGTGGGCCCCGATCGCGGGCCAGGCCACCTTGGGGGCACTCCCCCCCCCCAGGGTCAGATTGCCCCGCGCCCCCCCGTCCAGGACCCCGGAGTCCACCCACGTCGCCAATCCCGCCGGTCAGGTAGGTGGTTTAATCCATGCCGGCGGGAGAGGCCTGTCAGCGGCAGGACTTCGGCCCATCGCGGGCCGGAGAATCGCCGCGGGGGGCCCGCCGACCGGCGCGGCACGATTCCCACCCCCCGCCAAATCTCGGGGGCGGCGAATTCGGGACACGGCGGGGACGGGATTGACGCCGGCCCTGGGCGATTCCCCGGGGCATCGGAGAATCCCGCCCAGGGTTTTTGTATGAAGCTAAAAACAATGGCTCACACCTTCATTGAAATTAACCACCTTAGTAAGCATCTGGAAATGCATGGATGAGGGTTTCAGTTGAGTTAGGTGATAAATGTAAACCTTTCAAGTTGTAACCAAGTGGATTTTTAGCATTACGCTAAAAGCAATGATTCACCACCTTCATTGAAGTAAAATCAGCAGATATAAAAGAATGACTAGGGGGGCAAATATATAGATGCTCTGCTGACATCAGGTAAATTAAAAGAAAACTGGCGACTATCAGTTTACGAGAAACATAATTTAAAGCCAAAATCAAAGTCAAAATTATGAGCTGGGGACACAATTCTATAATAAAACTATAGAAATAACAGGAACCAAAATTCAAACTCTTCTTGAAATCAAAGCATTTTGAACATCACAAAGGACACAATGTAATCAGATCTATGAGCTGAGGTCATGTCAAAATGGATACTTAGTCGTGTTAGAAACATTTAGATTAAATGTACCTTTTACAATCCAAGTGAAATAAAAGTTACTTTACAATAAAGTCATAAAAACTTAATAACTGTTAAAAATATATATAAACCCTGAGAAAGGGGCAGAGAAGGGTGAAGGAGAGAGGGAGAGAACAAGAGAAGCAGAGAGGCAGAGAAGCAGAGAAGAAACAAGAGAAGCAAGCAGAGTCAGCTTACAGTCAGCTCGGTCAGGGGAAAGGGACAGAGCAAAGCAGCCGAGCTAAAACAGCTAATACATCTAAGGAAGATCAGAATTTAAAGAGGAGGCAGCCAGCAGAGCCAGCTCTCACAGCTCGGTACATGGGAAAGACAGGACATAGCAACCAAGCTAACCAGCGAATACATCGAAAGAAGACCAGATTTTAAAAAGAAGATTGATTGTCAAGTTTGGCCTGAAGGTCCCTTCAACCAACCAGGAGGGTCCAGAAGCAAGATCTTTTTACCTTTGACAATGATTGCAGCTTTCAAAAGAAAAAATATAATAATAAAATAACTTAAAAGTTTTAACCTGAAACAGTGGTTATTTCTAAGTCTACTTTACTTACTTGGCAATGCGGGACCCAGGATCGATGCTACTAAGTGGTAAGTAGATGAAATCTTCTGTGAAGGTATGGGTTATACCGGGGATAACGTGAAAATATAGTTTGACCTGAATAGCACCCGCTGAAGCCTGCACAGGAGTCAGGGAGTGAGAATCCCTGTTCACCATTTAGAATGTCGGCCCTTTTTGGTATAGGGGGACTTCTAAGAATAGTGGTGAGTTTTCAACAACAACCCCTGCTGCGGATATCACTGCGGCAAGAGGTGCATTCATTGGGAAACCCTGCTGACAACGGCCATACCAGAAGATCCCACTGCTGGCCAATGAGGGTCACCTCCCGCCGCCATGAAATACGCGGCGTGTTGCGTGTATCATCAGGTAGTTGCAGGATTTTGACCCAGGGGCAATGAAGGAATGGCCAATGTTGTTTCAATTCCCTATGGTTTTTGACCTGGAGGGGAACATGCAGTTGGTGGGTGTTCTCATGTACTTGCTGCCCTTGTCCTTCTAGGTGTTAGAGGTCAAGTGTTTGAAAGTGCTGTCAAAGGTGCCGTGATCTTGTCGACGGTACGTACTGTGCACCCAGTGGAAGAAATGAATGTTTCAGGTAACAGGTGGACCGCCGATCAAGCAGGTTGCTTTATCTTGGATGATGTCAAGCTCTGTGAGTGTTGTTGCAGTCATCCAGGCAAGTGGGGAGTATTCCATCACACCCCTGACTTGTGTTTTGTAGGTGGCAAAATGGGTTTGGGGAGTCAGGAGATGAGTTACTCTCCACAGAATTCTGAGCCTCTGTACTGATATTTAACCACAGTATTTATATGGCTGGTTCTTTTCAGCTTCTGGTCAGCAGTAACCCCCAATCCTACCCCCCCCCCCCCCCCCCACTCTCTAAATCGGCAAATATCCTCATTTCTGACTTCACGGTTGGAGGGAAGGCTCCAGTGACCCCAAGCTAAAAAAGGGGAAAAGCCAGCGAAGGTTCTCTTGTGATTTCTATCCCAGGAGCACAGCTGGAAAATGCTCAATTCTAGAGCAACAAAAAGTCAAGATTCATTTCCTCCATCCATCTTTTATAGAAACCTTTACTTTTTTGGAGTGAAACCACATGTTTACACATTTTCAAAGGGCTAAAGTTAAATTATAGGAGCATTAACGATCCAAAGGGTGTGATCTGCTGGCTGTTCACGCTGGTGGGATGTTCTGGTCCCACGCTGGCTGACCACCCTATAATTTCCCATCTTCTGCCTCCCTCCTTTCTTAAATGGCGGTGTTACATTAGCGATTTTCCAGTCCTCTGGGACCCTCCCTGATTCCAGTGATTCATGGAAGATCACCACCAATGCCTCCACAATCTCCTCAGATATCTCCTTCACAACCCTGGGGTGTAGACTATCCGGCCCGGGTGATTTATCCACCTTTAGACCTTTTAGTTTCCCCAGAACCTTCTCCTTAGCGATGGCCACTACACTCACCTCTGCCCCCTGACTCTCTTGAAGTTCTGGTGTCTTCCACTGTGAAGACTGATGCAAAGTACTTATTCACTTCCTCTGCAATTTCTTTGTTCCCTGCTATTACTTCTCCAGCCTCATTTTCAAGTGGTCCATTCTTGCCTCTCTCTTATCTTTTATATATCAAAAAAAACTCTTGCAATCTTCTTTTATATTACAAGCTAGCTTACACCCATGATTTATCTCTCACCTTACAGCTTTTTTGGTTGTCCTCTGCCCTCTTTTAAAGGCTTCCTAATCCTCTGGCTTCCCACACATCCTCGCCACACTCCGATGGTAGACAGAAGAGAAACCAGGGCTATATGTCTTCCACAGCTGTGATTAAGGGGTTAGCAGCTAGGCAGACGGTGATATCACACATGGGGGTGACTGGCTCTGTTTTACATAGAACATAGAACAGTATAGCACAGAACAGGCCCTTCGGCCCTCGATGTTGTGCCGAGCAATGATCACCCTACTCAAACCCACGTATCCACCCTATACCCGTAACCCAACAACCCCCCCCCTTAACCTTACTTTTTAGGACACTACGGGGAATTTAGCATGGCCAATCCACCTAACCCGCACATCTTTGGACTGTGGGAGGAAACCGGAGCACCCGGAGGAAACCCACGCACACACGGGGAGGACGTGCAGACTCCGCACAGACAGTGACCCAGCCGGGAATCGAACCTGGCACCCTGGAGCTGTGAAGCATTTATGCTCACCACCATGCTACCGTGCTGCCCCATTTTGACTTTGGCTTTTGAGCCCTGCCCTGTGTCTGTTGTTTTTAGTTTCATTTTTAGTGTTCTAGAACAAACAATACAGCACAGGAACAGGCCCTTCGGCCCTCCAAGCCTGTTCTGCTCATGATACCAACCTCGGCCAAAACCCTTAGCACTTTTCTGTGCCGTATCCCTCTATACCCATCCCCTATCCATGTACTTGTCAATATGCCTTTTGAGCGCCGTTAATGTATCTACTTCCACAAGAACGGCGTTAATGTATTTACTTCCACAACCTCCGCTGGTAATGCATTCCAGGCACTCACCACCCTCTGTGTAAAAAACCTGCCTCGCACATCTCCTCTAAACGTTTCCCCATGGACCTTAAACCTATGCCCCCTGGTCAGTTACCTCCACCCTGGGAAAGAGTTCCTGCCCATCTATTCTATCCATACCCCTCATAATCTTGTAGACATCTATCAGGTTATCCCTGAACCTCTGCCTTTCTTATGAAAACAGTCCAAGTCTATTCAGCCTCTCCACATAGCTAACACCCTCCAGAACAGGCAACATCCTGGTAAACCTCCTCTGCATCCTCTCCAAAGCCTTCACATCCTTCTGGTAGTGTGGCGACCAGAATTGTGCGCAATATTCCAAGTGCGGCCTTACCAACTGTAACATGACTTGCCAGTTTTTAAACTCAATCCCCCGTCCAATGAAGGCAAGCATTCCGTATGCTTTCTTGACTACCTTGTCCACTTGTGTTGCCACTTTCAAAGATCTGTGCCCAAATCTCTCTGACTTTCTATATTCCTAAGAGTTTTGCCATTTACTGTATATTTCCCTTCTATGTTAAACCTGCCAAAATGCATTACCTCACATTTGTCCGGATTAAACTCCATTTGCCATTTCTCTGCCCAAGTTTCCAACCTATCCATGTCTTGCTGTATCCTCAACACTATCTGCCACTCCACCAACCTTGGTGTCATCCACTAACTTACTAATAAGACCAGCTACATTTTCCTCCAAATCGTTTATGTATACTACAAACAACAGAGGCCCCAGCACAGATCCCTGTTGAATACCACTACTCACAACCTTCCATTCAGAAAAACACACTTCTATTGCTACCGTTTGCCTTCTGTTACCGAGCCAGTTCTGTATCCAGCTTACCACCTCACCTCTGATCCCATGTGACTTCACCTTTTATGCCAGTCTGTCATGAGGCACCTTGTCAAAGGCTTTACTGAAGTCCATGTAAACAACATCCACGGCCCTCCCCTCATCAATCATCTTTGTCACCTCCTCAAAAAACTCGATCAAGTTAGTGAGGCACGACCTCCCCTTCAGAAAACCATGCTGTCTATCGCTAATGCATCCATTTGTTTCCAAATGGGTATAAATCCTGTCCCTGAGAATTCTCTCCAATATTTACCTACCGATGTGAGGCTCACCAGCCTATGGTTTCCAGGTTTATCCCTGCTACCTTTCTTAAACAGTGGTACCACATTAGCTATTCTCCAGTACTCTGGGCTCTCACCTGTAGCCAATGAGGAGACCAAGATGTCAGTTAAGGCCACAGCAATTTCCTCCCTTGCTTCCCTCAGTATTCTGGGGTAGACACGGATACTTATACAGCTGCACTAGGGGGAGGAGTCATGGGTGGAACCAAGGGTGGAGCCCAGTACAAGTTCCTAAGTGCTCCCAGTGCTACTCCCCCTAGTGGTAGGATGGCGCTACTGCGCTTACAATAACAGTGTGAATTAGTATATTTACATTCATATATTACATTCACCACAGTACCCAAATCATTTTTTCCAATTAAGGTGCAATTAAACGTGGCCAATCCACCTACCCTGTCCATCTTTGGGTTGTGGGCGCAAAACCCACGCAAACACGGGGAGAATGTGCAAACTCCACACGGACAATGACCCAGAGCCGGGATCGAACCTGGGACCTTGGCGCCATGAGGTAGCAGTGCTAACCATTGCACCACAGTGCTGCCCTCCAATCTGTATATTTTAATGACTTGTGTGAAAGGCAAAGACCTATCGTGTCGTACATAGTTTGAGAGAAAAGATGAAGTGAGTCACAAAGGTGAGCTTGTCAATTATCAATGTAAAATCATGGGCGCGATTCTCCCTGAGCACCCCCCTTGTGCTCGATCCTCCCTCCGCCCCCCACAGGCCCCACACGCAGCGTTCGCGCGCTGTTCAAGCCGGCAGCGACCAGGTGTGGTTGGCGCCGGCGTGAACCGGTCGGATTAGGCACGCCGTTTTGGGGGGGTGGGAGAATCGTGTGCAGGTGCCAGGGCGGCGTGGCGTGAATCGCCCGGCACTCCCGCGATTCTCCCACCCGGCGTGGGGGTCGAGAATCGCACCCCATTGCTGTCACTGAAGGGAATATTGAGGGAAGTAGGAAGTTCCATACCTTTGAAATCTTGGCAAAATTTGGCAGAAGATGGTGTGATCACTCAATTTGAACACAATCAGGGTGTATGGAGAAGGAAGACTTTATTTTAACTTTCGAGGGAACACAATAGGAAAATTCGGCAAACACGAGGGAGGTTGTGATAAAAAGAGACAGGTTTGGACTAGAGGTCAGACAATGATCTTTTATTCCCAAGCTTTTTCCTGTATCCCGCCCAAGACTGGAAGATGAGTTGGAAGAGACTTCCCAGAAATAGAATATAGAACGGTACAGCACAGAACAGGCCCTTCGGCCCTCGATGTTGTGCCGAGCAATGATCACCCTACTCAAACCCACGTATCCACCCTATACCTGTAACCCAACAACCCCCCCCCCCTTAACCTTAACCTTACTTTTTAGGACACTACGGGCAATTTAGCATGGCCAATCCACCTAACCCGCACATCTTTGGACTGTGGGAAGAAACCGGAGCACCCGGAGGAAACCCACGCACACACAGGGAGGACGTGCAGACTCCGCACAGACAGTGACCCAGCCGGGAATCGAACCTGGGACCCTGGAGCTGTGAAGCATTGATGCTAACCACCATGCTACCGTGCTGCCCAAATGTCACATTACTATTAGAAATATGCCAACTTTGCGGCGCAAAACATTAGTACAGAAATATACTGCTCTATTAGGATGACCTTAATTTCTCATTAAATACGCAACCTGTTAGAATAATTCATTCAGGATGATTTCCTTTAATAAATATGATGACACTGTTAGATAATGAAAGTTCAATTAACAGTGTTTGAATGCATTGATATAGATATTCCTGTTGTAATGAACACTCAGGAAGGCCGCATAATTGAGACAGGATGAAATTCTTAAAGGAAAGAAAGTCTGATGTCATTAACTTTGCTTGGTATTGGCCAGAGGGGCTCAGAATTTATAATGTGACTGCACGACGTAACCGAGCTTTGACTGCGCAAATGAATCTTTGCAAACCCTGAGTTAAATTTCATTGTTTCTTCACAAAGGTTCCACAAACAATGCAGCTTCCTCTGGGTTCTAATATTGTTGCAGGAAATCATTTCACCAATTTCTGGGTTGAAAAAAAATTCCTGCCTCACTGTTAAAAAAGACCCTTTTGTGTAGACGCAAGTGGCACTGTAACCAAGGCAACAGCCTCCATAATTGCCTTATATGCCGAGGCAAAGATGAGTACTTTGCAAGTTTCCTGGTCATATGTCCCTCTGTAAAAGCAAAGCTTTTATTCCGAGAAGGCCTTTAACCAGAACTGGAGCTCACCTTTCCTGTTCATCTCTATACTGTCCATGTCATCTTCCTGCACAGTTAAATTATGCACTAATAGCTGTGATCCTTAACAATTCCAGACCTTAGCATCTATTTGCTCCTTTGCTCAAATCATACTTTACCCAGGGATAAAATGGATATTCTGTTGATAATATCTAGCTGTGTCATTTCGAGTCCAG
This sequence comes from Scyliorhinus canicula, assembly GCF_902713615.1. NCBI lineage: Eukaryota > Metazoa > Chordata > Chondrichthyes > Carcharhiniformes > Scyliorhinidae > Scyliorhinus > Scyliorhinus canicula. The sequence continues at coordinate 94,252,132 of NC_052164.1, read as the reverse complement.
CTTAATAGATTGCCGCAAATCTGAGTATTTCGGGCCATCTGAAGAAGTTTAGTCTGCTCCAGATAAAGTCATTTTGCATTAAGAAGTATGAACCTCAGGGCAGCACGATGGCACAGTGGGTTAGCACTGCGGCCTCACGGCGCCGAGGTCCCAGGTTCGATCCCGGCTGTCCGTGTGGAGTTTGCACATTCTCCCCGTGTTTGCGTGGGTTTCGCCCCCACAACTCAAAGATGTGCAGGCGAGGTGGATTGGCCACGCTAAATTGCCCCTTAATTGGAAAAAATGAATTGGGTACACTAAATTTATCAAAAGGAAAAAAAAAGAAGTATGAATCCCACAATAATTTGAATTAAACCACGTAAATAGCCCAGTGGGAGCTTCATGGTAGTCTATACCACTGAAGACTACCGTTCAGCCAATTGTATTTGTGTCAGCTCTTTGAAAGAGCTATCCAGATAATCCGAGATTCCCCAGCTCCTGCCCCTGCAAACCTTTCCTTTTGCAATATTTACAAGATTCCCTTTTGGAAGCTACTATTGAATTTACTTCCATCATCCTTTCAAGCAGTGCATTTCAGATCAGAACAGCTCGCTTTGCAAAAAAGATTCTTCCCATCGATATTCTTTTGTGCTCTTTGGTAAACACCCTCCTGCTCGTGATCAGTTTCTACTTATTTACTTTGTCGATAAATAGCCTTTTTAATTTTGAACCTCTGTAATAAATCTCACCACAGCCATCTCTGTAGTAAGGACGACAGTTCTAGCTTTACTAACCCGTCCATGTAATTGAAGTCCTTCATTCATGGTATCATTCTATTAAAACAATGTGGGAATTTGCTCAGGTAACTCATGCCCACAAAAAACACAGCAAATCAATCTGGCCTATTGCCCCTCCACCCCCCCCCCCCCCCCCCCAAACCCCAATCAGGCTCCTCTCAAAGCGTCATAGACAGTGCCATCAGTTAACACTCACTTAGCAATAATTGGCTCGTTGATGGCTAGTTTGGGTTCCGCCAGGGCCACTCAGCTCCTGACTTCCTAACAGATGCAAACATGGGCAAAAAAGCCTAATCCCTGAGATGAGGTGAGATTGACTGCCGTTGACATCAAGGCAGCATTTGACCGAGTGTGGCATCAGGGAGCCCTAGCAAAATATGGATCAGTGGAGGGAAGGGGGAGTTGGGAGGGAAGGTGGGGAAGGAAATGGAACTTGCCCACTGGTTGGAGCTATACCTAGCACAACGGAAGATGGTTGTGGTTATTGAAGACTATTCACCTCAGTCCCTGAGACATCACTGCAGGAGTTCCTCCAGGTCAAATCATAGAATCATACAATTTATAGTGCAGAAGGAGGCCCATCGAGCCTGCACCACCCCTTGGAAAGAGCACCCTACCTAAGCCGTACTTAAGCCCACACCTTCACCCTATCCCAGGAACCACACCTAACCTTTTTGGACTCTGAGGCCAATTTCGCATGGCCAACACACCCAACAGCAATCATCAGCTGCTTTGTCAATTACTTTACTTCCAAAATAAGGTCAAAAATGAGGACTTTCGCTCATGATTGCACATTGTTCAGCACCTCAGGTACTGAAGCATGTCCCTATGCAGCAAAACCTGGACAGTATTCAGGCTTGAGCTGATAAGTGACAAAAACATTCACGTCACATAAACGTTGGACAATGACCATCTCCAACCAGAGAAAATCTAACCATCGCCCTGATGTTCAATGGCATTACCATTGCTGAATCCCTTACATCCCCGAACATCATCCTGGGGCTACCATTGACCAGAAGCTGGATTAGCTAGAAATATGGTGGTGACAAGAGCAGGTCAGAGGCTGGAATTCTGTGACGAGTAACTCATCTCCTGACTCCCCAAAGCCTGTTGACAGGGCAGAGTCAGGTGGTGTGGTGGAATACTCTCCTCTCACCTGGATGAATGCAGCTCCCGCCGCACAAGAATCTGGAAATGAAGAAGAAAGCGGTCCGTTTGATTGGAACCCCATGCACCAAGTTAAGCATAAAGTCCCTCCACCATTGCGGCAGAATGGCACCAATGTGCACTATATACAAGATACACTGCTGCTACTTGCTGAGGCTCTTAAACAGTATCTCCTGCAACCAGGAAGAACAAGGGAAACAGAAGCATGGAAACATCATCACTTTGAGTTCCCCTCCAAGTTGCAGAGTATCCTGACTTAGAACTACATCACCACCGCTACATCTGTCAATGTGCCAAAATCCTGGAACTTTCTCCCCATGCACTACGGGTGCACCTACTGTTCAAGAAGGTGGCTCACCATCTCCATTTCAAGCGCAATTTGAGATGTGCGATAAATGTTGGCTTTGCTCGTGATGCACAGATCCTAGGAATTATTTTTTTTAACTCCTCTGCACCTTCTCCACAATCTTGACAATCATCCTAAAACATGTTAAACTATACTGCTCGAAAATGGAATCTATGGCATGAATCTTCTGAGCAGCAGCAATAATGAGTGGGCAGCCAATGCGCTTAAAGGATCTCCCAACTTGACGCTGCTGTGCATTTCTTCCAGGATCTTCCGTATCAGCTGCCAAAGAAATTCACAGTGCAACATCCCTCAGGGAACGCTATTGGAGCCAAGCAGAGAAGAGGGATGGGAGGACTTGCCCATATTTACGGCGCTAGTTCCCATTTGTTAAATGTCTGCATGTTAGTGAATGGATGAGTGAATGGGTGAGTGGGTGAGGTTAGCAAGAAGGGTAGATAAATGGACGGCTGGGTTGTCGGGTTCGGTTGGTGGCGTATTGGGGGCATTGGATGGATTGTCAAGACTCAAGATGAGGTGATTAGAGGAAGTCGGATGGGTAGTTACCTGGATGTTAGACGAGGTTTGATGTGTCTAATGTTTCCTGGTAATCACCCAAGTAAACACCACAAAACTGTCCGACATCTCTGACCTGTATAACTGATGGAATAGTCTGCATGCACTTACCTAGTATCCTATCAGCTGGCTTGTAATGCAGAACAATGCGAGCAGCGGGGGTTCAATTCCCGTACCGGCCTCCCCAAACAGGCGCCGGAATGTGGCGACTAGGGGCTTTTTACAGTAACTTCATTGAAGCCTATTTGTGAGAACAAGCGATTATTATTATTTATGATCATACATAGATATACGCGAGAATTCTCCGGCTGTTGGGATTCTCTTTTCCCTCTGGCAGCCCAACCCAGCCTGCGGGTTTCCCGTCTGTATGGAGTAGCTTCAATGGGAAATCCCATTGACAAGCTGTGGGAGTCTCTCCTCCTGCTGCCAGTGAATAGTGCACCGCCAAGAAACACGCAGCTGGAGGCCTGGGGAGTCCATCCCATAGTGGTAATAAAGTAGTTTGAAGTAACCTACCTGAATCACAGTCTGTCATGAATAGCGGGAAACCTCCCCAGTATAGACTAGGCCATGAGACAAACCATGGTGGCGGTCGTGGTGATACCAATCTAGCAACCATTTGGGGGCAACGACAGAACACCCTACTTGCTATGAGGGAGATTTCTGAGGAAGCACTAGTCTATCCTCTTCCTGTTCAAGATAGCACAAGTATCAATGTCCTGACCTCTTCTCTCTTAGATCAGTCTTCCTTTGAAAAGGTTTTATGATCCTTCTAGTCCAGTCATTGTGGAGATCACAGTCCAGTTATAAGCAGTCCTGAAAAGCTGCTGTCCCATTCCATCGATGTTCTTCTCTTCCAAGAAAAAGATTAACGTCTGCATGTATCCATGAAGTCCTCTCAGAGAGCCAAGAACACTCAGATCCTTTATAACAGTGACTTGGAGGGGAGGGGAAGGAAGAAGAATAGCAGTAGGAGTTGGTTAGAATTTGTAACAGCAAAGCAGCTTGCCGAAAAAGTAATGTAAATATTTTAACAGTGTTTTTAAAAATGTTCATATGATACTTGGGGAAAGTTGTAGCACAATAGGTTAATAGTTATGGTAACGGTATAATGTTGTGTATCATGAGGCACCAGTGTCATCAGCAGTCATGTGGTAAAGATTCTGTCGAGCGGATGGAATAGTCTGCGCACAAGACAGATGTATTGACCTGATACCTTATCATGCATTTAGTGTCAATACAGTAGTTTTGAAGTAACCTCTCTGAGTCAGACCAGGGTGTCTGATGAGTAACGGGCAACCTTACCAGTGAAGGTTAGGCCATGAGACAAACTGCAAAACACTTTATTTTGTATTTCATTTGTTCTTTTTCCTCATATGTTATTTCTTTGAGGTGAGGTGAAAGTGACTGCCCCTGACATCAAGGCGCAGTTGACCAAGTGTGGCATCAAGGAGGCCTTGCTAAACTGGAGTCAATGGGAATCAAGGGGAAACCTCTCCACTGGTTGGATTCATAGGCTAGTCCAGTTCAATTTCTGGTCAATAGTAACCCTTGTTGATCGTGAAGGATTCAGTGATGGCATTAAATGTCAAGGGACGATGGTTAGATTCTCCCATGTTGGAGAAGGTCGCTGGGTCAAAACCCTTGAACCCATTCTCTAACAGCATTATGGGTGTTCCTACAACACACAGACTGCAGCAGTTCAAAAAGGCAGCGTATCATCAACTTCTCAAGGGCAATTAGGGATGGACAATAATTGCTGGCCTAGCCAATGACACCCACATCCATTAAAATGCTTTTTTTTTAAAATTATGCTCTGAGATACTCCCCGTTATTGCTTGATAAGGGCAAAGGACAAGGAAGATGAAGAGGCTAGAGGAAAAGTCAAAAGGTTGACAGAGAGCAAATATCAGAAAACATATCAGCTGAGCAGAATTGCCAAGAAATCTGTTTATTTTGGCGCAAGAGGAAAGAACATCTAATGTGTTCTATTATGAAATATTTGATATTTCAACAAACACTGAAAGTGCAGAGTGACACTGAAAATGTGGGGAAGAATAGCACAGATGTTGCCTTTGACACTGAAGCTGAAATATTCAGAGTATTAAAGTTGTGGAAATAGGTATAGATGTAAATATTGATCCTGAGGATTTTGAGTCATTGAGGGTGCAGGTCAGTGATGGGCAACCCAGGCTGGTGAGTGGGCCGCATGAGTGACCCTCCTTCATCTGTGTGGGCCGCAAGATTGAAATCGGGCTTGTTCACTAACCGTGACCCCATAAATAAGTTTAAATATATTTAATACATGCAGAATATTCCAAAACAAGTTATTGAAAATACATAGTGATTTATAGATTAATGGAACAGTCATCAACTTCAAATGGTAAAAACAAAATAAATATTTACACTTTGAACGCAGAGGGAGCGCACGGCTCTCACAGTCAATGTTGTAAGCAATCAGTACGCACCTCACTTCACCTGCCCTCGCTTTACATGCAGATCACTCCAGTCAAACCGGTAAGAAAAACACTATAGGGATGGAAATCAGCGGAATGTGACTGCCCTGTGCGTGGGGAACGGTCAACAAAATGTCTCGTGGGCCGCACTCAGAACCCAGGTGGGCTGCATGTGACTCCCGCGTTACAGATTGCCCACCACCAGTGTAGGAATGAGTAGCAGAAATCCTGTAATAAAAATGATGAATCTTAATAGGTTAGAGTCAAGCCAAGTGAAGTAAAGCAAATGAAAGTTAATTTATTGTGAAAGGTAATTTTTTTGTGAAATGATGTGTCTGGGTGTAATAACTTTGTTCTATATTTCTGGGATTAAAATTGCTGATTAAAATAATTGCATGAATGAAGATAATTAAGTGAATTGTTGACTGAATTGTTGGCTATTCAGTCCATATGCCCATAAGACAACTATCTCAGAGTATTACTTCATTAAAAAAGGGTTTGTAATGCAGAACAAGGCCAGCAGCGCGGGTTCAATTCCCATACCGGCTTACCCGAATAGGCGCCGGAATGTGGCAACTAGGGGCTTTTCGCAGTAACTTCATACTTGTGACAATAAAATATTATTATTATTATGTGCTGCCACGCAACCCAAACGATAGGTATGTCCTGTACTTTCACTGCAAATTGATTGGAATGCTTTAAATTGTCTCCCAGATCTTCCTGAAGAACTGGAACCACAGATACGATGTAACAAAAACAAACCAAATGTACCATTTGTATCAGATAGCTACATTAAGGCAAGAGATACAGATACAAATAAATACAGAGTTTTACAAAAATCTATAATGAACAGTTAACTTCCTGTCAACTTTCCATGATAGATTCCAATGTCTGTATTTATAACGTAAACTGTTGATTTAAAATGTCGTACCGTAAAATCACCACTAGTGAAAAAAAAATTGCTTATTGTCACAAGTAGGCTTCAAATGAAGTTACTGTGAAAAGCCCCTAGTCGCCACATTCCGGTCGGTGGCTTTTCGGGGAGGCTGGGACGGGAATTGAACCTGCGCTGCTGGCCTGCCTTGGTCTGCTTTAAAAGCCATCTATTTAGCCCTGTGCTAAACCAGCCCATAATAATAATAATAATTGCTTATTGTCACAAGTAGGCTTCAGTGAAGTTACTGTAAAAACCCCTAAGTCGCCACATTCCAGGGCCTGTTCGGGGAGGCCAGAACGGGAATTGAACCCGTGCTGCTGCCTTACAAACCAGCTGTTTAGCCCAGTGTGCTAGTAGACCAGGTGGGGCAGGTGTAATTACAGCAAGACAGGTTTACATAGGCATATCATATCATAGAATTTACAGTGCAGAAGGAGGCCATTCGGCCCATTGAGTTTGCTTGTTCCATTATGAATGGAGACATTGGAATTTAGAATGGAAAAAGAAAAATAGACTTCAAAATTGTGATTGTCGTACCTTTACAACCCAGGTCTAATTAACCCCTGCCCTTACATACCACTTCAGGTGATGACTACACCTGATCCTGCCTCCCCCTCTACAATTAATTGACTAGCTGTGGCAAAAATGCAAACGTGAGGGGAATATTTGATGCATCTTGCAGTTCAATGTGGCAGAGCCTTGACCTCTCTGACAAGGAGACCCTTACTTTGAGTCCCAATATTGAATGGCAAGGTTGGTGTATAAATCTATCCTACCACACACACAAGGCATAACCATAGATTCAAATTCCAATCGCAGGCTTACCTGAGGTGGCCATCTTGTCTCTTTGACTTGACACCATATGCAGTATAACTGCAGTCTAGTGTCAAGGGAAATTAGCCATTCTTGTTTTCTTTTGTAAAAATTTAGAGTACCCAATTCGTTTTTTTTTCCTATTAAGGGGCAATTTAGCAAGGCCAATTCACCTATCCAGCACATCTTTTGGGTTGCGGGGGTGAGACGCACACAGACACGGGGAGAATGTGCAAACTCCACACGGACAGTGACCCGGGGCCGGGATCGAACCCGCGTCCTCGGTACCGTGAGGCAGCAGTGCTAACCACTGCGCCACTGTGCCGCCCTAATTTGTTGTTTTTTAAGAATTCTTTCATGGAACGTAAGCATCGCTGGGAAGGCCAGTATTTGTTGCCCATGATCTCTAGATGCCTTGAGAAGGAACATCCATCAGGTGGGTCACTGGACGTGGTCAGTGCTCTTGGCAGCTCGAGTGAGATTCACAGCGAAGCAGCACACAGTCTCCTGTTGATTGCCGACTGTGCTCTGTAGCAATCGGGCTGACAATGCACCAGTAAGATCGGCAATGCAACACGACCACAGCCCGAGTCCCAAAGCCACTGTGGGACTTTGGTCTCGTGGTCAGTATGGGGGATTGTCCAGTGCAAATTCGAAATGAATCTTACATCAGACGTAACTAAGAAGTGAACCACCACACCTGTTTTGTAGGAGGAAGTGGATGTTTGTGAATACTACGATTAGCTACACCTTAAATGCATCCATGGTCTCTTGTGGGACCTTATACACTCTAATATTCACACACTTCCCCCTACACGTCTTCCAACATTGCTGAAATGTTTGCTCTTTACCAATGCTGACTGGCATTGCAGATTCCAGCATTTTCTGTTTGTGTATCAGATTTCCAGCATGTCGTTTTTGTAAAGGGAAACAGAAACCGGTGAGGAAATAAACAAATTCACAACAAACACAATTGTAGTCAGGAAGAATAAACCCTGTTGCACTGAAAGGGTTAAGGGAGTCGCAGAAAAGTCCTTTATTTGAACAATGATATAAAAGGTTAACTGAATTTAAGGAACAGTTATTTATTAGCGTTCCAAGCAACAATTGCATTTCCAATTATGTTAATTTTTTTTTTAATTCATTTTTTCCAACTAAGGGGCAATTTAGCGTGGCCAATCCACCTATTCTGCACATTTTTGGGTTGTGGGGTGAAACCCACGCAAACACGGGGAGAATGTGCAAACTCCACACGGACAGTGGCCCAGAGCCGGGATCGAACCTGGGACCTCGGCGCCGTGAAGCAACTGTGATAACCACTGCGCCACCGTGCTGCCCTTCAATGTTGCTAAATAGTAATACTGAATTTAATATTCACAGAAGAACAGAAATTACCGAATGCGCCACAAAATTTTTAAAAGTACTTTCCGATCTGATATTTTTCCATTCTGATTTATATTTGCTCAGAAGGCATCTGCGCCCACTCATGTGCACCCCCCCCTCCCCCCCCCCCCATCCACCGCCCACCCCCAACACCACCCCAACCACCCAACAACCTCCCCCACCTTCCCGTTCTCCCTTTCTGAGTAATTCCTCTCGGGTTGCCCATTTGTCAGTAAAATATTTGTCACTTGTGCTGACGTGATGCAGGTTGCCCGGGGTAACTGTGAAATTAACCCGAATAATCTAGTTGTTCCTCATAGCAACAAACTGCTTCAATTTAAGTGGGAACAGAATTCAAAGGGAACAGACGAAGAAGAAAAAAAAAGTCTAACCGCCAACCTAACTCCAGTCCTCATTTAATCATCCAAAAATAATCAGCAACAAAACAGTTTCATTTTTAATATTTGCTACATTGCAAAGTGAAACAGAAGGTTCCAAAATAAATATTTTCTCTCGCTCTTTTGATCCGAATTCAACCCACACGTATCGATCAAAATGTCAGACCAGGTGCATATTTATTACGATGCACCTAATAGTGCAGTATATGTTTTTTTTAGGTTTAATAATTTAAGGTTCCAATATTTCACACAAAAGTCAAACAACGCATCTGAAATTGTAAATTTAGTGTTCAATTCATTTAACCAGGTGACCCAAGTGAACTATGAATTATCAATGTACTTTTCCAGATTGTTTGAGAGGGGGGAAATGGATGGATAAAGCCATCTAGTGGCAGAGATTCAACAGAACCACTGTTTAAATCATGGTGGAAGTTGAGGAGAGATGTATTTTGTGATGCTGTTCCCTGAACCTATGTTCATACAGGAATGTATTTGTTGCCATGGCTGTAGAAAATAGAACATTACAGCGCAGTACAGGCCCTTTGGCCCTCGATGTTGCGCCGACCTGTGAAACCACTCGAAAGCTCATCTCCACTCTTCCCTTATCATCCATATGTTTATCCAATGACCATTTAAATGACCTTAATGTTGTCGAGTCCACTACTGTTGCAGGCAGGGCATTCCACGCCCTTACTACTCTCTGAGTAAAGAACCTACACTTAACCTTCTCTCGAGGTTTGAAGTTAATCTCTGACATCTGTCTTATATCTATCTCCCCTCAATTTAAAGCTATGTCCCCTCGTGCTAGACATCACCATCCGAGGAAAAAAGCTCTCACTGTCCACCCTATCTAATCCTCTGATCATCTTGTATGCCTCTATTAAGTCACCTCTTAACCTTCTTCTCTCTAATGAAAACAACCTTAAGTCCCTCAGCCTTTCCTCATAAGATCTTCCCTCCATACCAGGCAACATCCTGGTAAATCTCCTCTGCACCCTTTCCAATGCTTCCACATCCTTCCTATAATGTGACGACCAGAACTACAGCCAATACTCCAAATGTGGCTGCACCAGAGTTTTGTACCACTGCAACATGACCTCATGGCTCCGAAACTCAATCCCTCTGCCAATAAAAGCTAACACACCATACTCCTTCTTAACAACCCTATCAACCTGGGTGGCAACTTTCAGGGATCTATGTACATGGACACCGAGATCTCTCTGCTCATCCACACTACCAAGAATCTTACCATTAGCCCAGTACTCTGTCTTCCTGTTACTCCTTCCAAAAGGAATCACCTCACACTTTTATGCATTAAACTCCATTTGCCACCTCTCAGCCCAGCTCTGCAGCTTATCTATGTCCCTCTGTAACCTGCAACATCCTTCTGCACTGTCCACAACTCCACCGACTTTAGTGTCATCTGCAAATGTACTCACCCATCCTTCTACGCCCTCCTCCAGGTCATTTATAAAAATGACAAACAGCAGTGGCCTCAAAACAGATCCTTGTGGTACACCACTAGTAACTGAACTCCAGGCTGAACATTTCCCATCAACACCACCCTCTGTCTTCTTACAGAAAGCCAATTTCTGATCCAAACCACTAAATCACCCTGAATCGCATGCCTCCGTATTTTCTGCAATAGCCTACCATGGGGAACCTTATCAAACGCTTTACTGAAATCCATATACACGACATGAACTGCTTTACCCTCGCCCACCTGTTTGGTCACCTTCTCAAAGAACTCAATAAGGTTTGTGAGGCATGACCTACCCTTCACAAAACTGTGTTGACTATCCCTAATCAAATTATTCCTTTCTAGATGATTATAAATCCTATCTCTTATAAACCTTTCCAAGACTTTGCCCACAACAGAAGTAAGGCTCACTGGCCTATAGTTACCAGGATTATCTCTATTCTCCTTCTTGAATAAGGGGACAACATTTGCTATCCTCCAGTCTTCTGGCACTATTCCTGTAGGCAATGACAACAGAAAGATCAAAGCCAAAGGCTCAGCAATCTCCTCTCTAGCTTCCCAGGGAATCCTACGATAAATCCCATCCGGCCCTGGGGATTTATCTATTTTCACACTTTCCAGAATTGCTAACACCGCCTCCTTATGAACCTCAAGCCCTACTAATCTAGTAGCCTGTATCTCAGTATTCTCCTCGACAACTTTGTCTTTTTCCTGCGTGAATACTGACGCAAAATATTCATTTAGCACCTCTCCTATCTCCTCAGACTCCACGCACAACTTCCCACTACTGTCCTTGACTGGCCCTACTCTTACCCTCGTCATTCTTTTATTTTTTTTTGGAACAGTGGATTTAGGCTGTTTCGCCATCATATTTACTTTATCCCGTAACTAATTTGGTGGGCTTCAATTCCACCTCCTTGGAGGGAGTGTTATATGTAAAAGAACTCACTCCAGCTTGGATTGGTACTCGTGACAAGGGTGTATCTTACAGGCCATCCAAGAGCATTGTGGCTCACCTATGCCTGCTGTTAATTCCTGAGGTTGCCTCCCAAGTGCATAGATTCAGGGAGGGAAATTGAGCACAGCAGCTGTGAAGTTGTCCGGCAACATGAAATGAAATGAAAAATGAAAATCGCTTATTGTCACAAGTAGGTTTCAAATGAAGTTACTGTGAAAAGCCCCTAGTCGCCACATTCCGGCACCTGTTCGGGGAGGCATGTACGGGAATTGAACCGTGCTGCTGGCCTGCCTGGGTCTGCTTTAAAAGCCAGCGATTTAGCCCTGTGCTAAACCAGCCCCTTGAGAGCCAAGGTGTTGGCACATTTCACAGAGACCCACCTCCAGCTCAGATCAGGAGATTTACAAGGCGAGGAGAAATATCAATGGAAATAAAACAAATTGCATAAACAACTCAAATATCTCCATCCTTATGTGCAAAGTAAAAGGCTGAGGCATTCGCTACAATCTTCAGCCAGAAGTGCCGTGAGGACGATCCATCACGGTCTCCTCCGGAGGTCCCCAGCATCACCGATGTCAGTCTTCAGCCAATGCGCTTCACTCCACGTGAGATCAGGAAACGGCTGAAGGCACTGGACACTGCAAAGGCTATGGGTCTTGACAATATCCCAGCAATAGTACTGAAGACTTGTGCTCCAGAACGTGCCACGCCCCTAGCCAAGCTGTTCCAGTACAGCTACAACATTGGCATCTACCCGGCAATGGGGAAAATTGCCCAGGTTTGTCCTGTACACAGGAAACAGGACAAATGCAACCCAACCAATTACCACTCCATCAGTCTACTCTCCATCATCAGCAAAGTGATGGAAGAAGTCATCAACAGTGCTATCAGGCAGCACTTACTCAGCAATAATCTGTTGGGGGACGCTCAGTTTGGGTTCTCCCAGGGTCACTCAGCTCCTGACCTCATTACAGCCTTGGTTCAAACATGGACAAAAGAGCTGAATGCCAGAGGTGAGGTGAGAGCGAATGCCCTTGACATCAAGGCAGCATTTAAGACCATAAGACATAGGAGCAGAATTAGGCCACTCGGCAAATTGAGTCTTCTCCACCATTCAATCATGCTGATATCTTTCTCATCCCATTCTCCTGCCTTCTCCCCATAACCCCTGATACCCTTATTAATCAAGAACCTATCCATCTCTGTCTTAAAGATTCTCAGTAATTTGACCGATAATGGCATCAAGGAGCCCTAGCTAAACTGGAGTCAATGGGAATCAGGGGGAAAACTCGCCACTGGTTGGAGTTCTACCTGGCACAAAGGGAGATGGATGTGGTTTGTTGGAGTTAATCATCTCAGCTCCAGGACATCACTGCAGGAGTTCCTCAGGGTAGTGTCCCAGACCCAACCATCTTCAGCTGATTCAACAATGACCTCCCTTCCATCATAAGGTCAGAAATGGGACTGTTTGCGGATGACTGCACAATGTTCAGCACCATTCGTGACTCCTCAGACACTGAAGCAGTCCATGTCCAAATGCAGCAAGACCTGGACAATATCCAGGCTTGGGCTGACAAGTAGCAAGTTACATTTGCACCACACAAGTGCCAGGCAATGGCCATCTCCTACAAGAGAGGATCTAATCATCGCCTCTATACATTCAATGGCATTATCATTGCTGAATCCCCCACAGTCAACGTCCTTAGGGGTTACCATTGAGCAGAAACTGAACTGAACTAGCTATATTAATACTGTGTCTACCAGGGCAGATCAAAGGCTGGGAATCCTATGGTGAATAACTCACCTCCTGACTCCCCCCAAAGTCTGTCCACCATCTATAAGGCACAAGTCAGGAGTGAAATGGAATACTCTCAATTTGCCTGGATGAGTGCAGCTCCAACAACACTCAAGAAGCTCGACACCATCCAGGACAAATCAGCCCGCTTAATTGCTCCTCCTTCCACAAATATGCAAACCCTCCACCACCGACAAACAGTGGCAGCCGCGTGTACAATCTACAAGACGCACTGCAGTAACTCACCAAGGTTCTTTCGACAGCACCTTCCAAACTCACAACCACTACATCTAGAAGGACAGGAGCAGCAGATGCCTTGGAGCACCACCACCTGGAGGTTCCCCTCCAAGTCACCTACCACAGTGACTTGGAAATATATCGCCGTTCCTTCACTGTCACTGGGGCCAAATCCTGGAATTGCTTCCCTAACTGCACAGTGGGTGTACCTAAATCTCAAGGACTGCAGCGATTCAAGGATGTAACTCACCACCACCTTCTGAAGGGCAACTAGAGATGGGCAATAAATGTTGGTCTAACCAGCGACGCCCATAACCCATAAATTAATTTTAAAAATATATATAAGGCGGAATTCTCCGTCGACAGGATCCCCCAGTCCACCAACAGTGCGCCCACGCCCACGGGTTTCCCGACGGCATAGCCATAACGGGAAACCCCATTGGCCGGCTGTGGGGACGGAGAGTGCCGCTGCCGGCAGAGGCGCGCCGTGCAGGAAAACGCGGCTGACGAACCGAAGAATCCCAGCCAAGGTATCTTTCAAAACCTCAGACATCCCATCGCATTTTACAGACAATTGAGTACTATTGAAGTGTAATCAAGCTTGTAATGTACAAAACACATGGCCAACTTGCAAGGTCCGTCGGGCGCTGGGAAAACTCCCCTGTTCTTCAGGACAGTGGGGCAATGGAATCTTTTACATTGGGAGGACTGAGGACTTTTACATTGAGAGCTGACCTCACCTTGACCCAAAGACAGCACCTCCAACAGCCTCACACCCTCAGCACCGCGCTGGAGTGTCAGCCGCCAATGTGCGCTCAAGTCTTGAGTGCGGCTCCAGCTCACTTCTGACTCAGAGGCAAGAGTGACAGCACGGAGGGAAAAATGAGACTTGTAAAATAAATGTAAGGTGTCAAGACGTCTGGCAGTGAGTCATATCAGTAGCAATGGGTGGGTGGCAGGTTTTAGAGAAAAAAGCACCGATTAAGGTATTCCTGGAAAACTGATAAGATTACTTTCTAATGCCCACTCAATTGTTTTATAATTCATCATTGAGTTTGCTATTTATATGTTATTTCTGATACTGATATTCCACATATAAATCTGTCTTTTCACTGATTGGAATTGGTTCTGGGGTGGATTACTGGTAAACAATGCTGCTTTATATATCGTAGTGCAGCAATTCTTTCATCTTTGATGGTTTCCCTTCATTGGGGCTGCTTTACACAATGTTCCCTTAAGCATGGGTTTCAGAGTAGGTATCCAAGGGAGACCAGAGGTAATTAGATTTTAATTTGTGCGTCACAAAACACCCACGAAGTCATCAAACGATTGTCTCTTCTGTCACCAAAAGACTGTTGTATTTTTGCCGTTTTGGATAATATCCTCACATGGTTTTTTTCTCTGCTGCTTCGTGGATAGCCGGTGCTATTGTGTAAGTGGTTGGGTCAGAGGGTCACCAGACACTGGCTAAGGGGGCTCCGGGCATCTCTAAGTGCTTACAATTGCCCCCGGGCATGTTGTCAATATTTGCAAAGGTCTCCCACACAGAAAAGGATGAAAGCCCCTGTTTTAAATCCACCAACCTAGAGATTTATTTTGTCTATTATGCAATTGATTTTTGAAAATTTCTTGAAGAAAAATAACACAATGTGGATGCGACCTTGAGGGAAATATTGTGCCGATCTTATAGATACATCAGGCTTGCTATGATAACCTACCTTGAGTGTTGGAGCTTTCGCCTACAATAATTATCTGCCAAAATGAGATATGGCTCTGCAGATGTAAGTATATGGATAGCTGTAGGTGGGCGTTGATCGCCTCTCGTACAGATCCTCCTTGTTTCACCCATTTCCCCACTGCTAAACCCACCATGGATTTAATAGTGTTACTGTGGTAGTATGACTAGGGGTATTACGGTACCTTAGAAGTAAGCTGCTATTGGTGCAGAGGACTCGCTGCCCATTGGCCCGGGTAAGTCATGAGCCTCTCAGCCGATTGGCTGAGAGGTAGGTAGCTCCGCCTACAAGGCGGGATATAAGAACCCGTGCTTCCCGGCAGTCGGCCATTCTTCAGTACGTCTGCTGCCGGGCACACATCTTGTGCATTAAAGCCTAATGTTTGGATCTTATCTTTGTCTCGTGTCCAATTGATGGTGCATCAATTTAATGCACAAGTTTTAAAGGATGGAGCTTTGTATCAAGCCGGAGTGCCTTCGACTCAGCTCGCACGCTGCAAATGCAACAGCAGCATTTAAACACTGGTTGGCGTGTTTCAATAGTTACTTGAGCACAGCCGAAAACTGCCCGATGAGGGAACAAAAACTGCACATCCTCCACTCGTGCGTTGGCTCCGCCGTGCACACGCTCATAGAGGACACAACAGACTATGACGCAGCTATGGACTTGCTTAAGGGACATTTCATCAGGCCGGTGAACCACGTCTACACACGGCACTTGCTGGCCACGAGAAGAGTTCCTGCCACGACTCGCCTCAGTAACGTTGGATCAGTCACGGCCCCGCACGCTGTCCACGGCGACCACGAAGATCCTTCTCAACGGCCACGAGACGAGCTGCCTGTTGGACTCTGGGAGCACAGAGAGTTTTGTCCACCCCACCATGGTAAGACGCTGCGCACTTCCCGTTTATCCAGTAAAACAAAGAATCGCTCTGGCCTCTGGTTCGCACTCGGTCCAGATCACAGGG
Organism: Scyliorhinus canicula; assembly: GCF_902713615.1. NCBI lineage: Eukaryota > Metazoa > Chordata > Chondrichthyes > Carcharhiniformes > Scyliorhinidae > Scyliorhinus > Scyliorhinus canicula. The sequence continues at coordinate 94,236,107 of NC_052164.1, read as the reverse complement.
TGCTGCTTAGCGGACCTCACGGTCCAGGAGAGGAAGTTTAAAAACTATAAGCTCTTCGTCCTTCCCCACCTCTGCGCGGCAGCACTCCTGGGGTTAGATTTCCAGTGCAACCTCCAGAGTTTAACGTTCAAATTCGGCGGCCCTATGTCCCCCCTTACTGTCTTCAGCCTCGCGTCACTCAAGGTCATTCCCCCATCCTTGTTTGCAAACCTCACCCCGGATTGCAAACCTATCGCCACCAGGAGCAGACGGTACAGTGCCCAGGACCGGACCTTCATCAGGTCCGAAGTCCAAAGGCTTCTGAAGGAAGGGGTTATCGAGGCTAGCAACAGCCCCTGGCGAGCACAAGTGCTGGTGGTCAAGACCAGGGAGAAAAATCGGATGGTCATAGATTACAGTCAGACCATCAACAGGTTTACGCAGCTGGACGCGTATCCTCTCCCACGTATCTCCGACCTGGTCAACAGGATCGCGCAGTACAAGGTTTTTTCCACGGTGGACCTTAAGCCCGCCTACCATCAGCTCCCCATCCGCGCGAGTGACTGAAAGTACACTGCGTTCGAAGCGGATGGGCGACTCTACCACTTTTTAAGGGTTCCTTTCGGTGTCACGAATGGGGTCTCGGTCTTCCAAAGGGAGATGGACGGAATGGTCGACCAACACGGTTTACGGGCAACCTTCCCGTATCTCGACAAGGTTACCATCTGCGGCCACGACCAGCAGGACCATGACACCAACCTCCGCAAATCCCTCCGTACCGCAAAACTCCTTAACCTAACCTACAATAAGGATAAGTGCGTGTTTAGCACCGACCGTCTAGCCATCCTCGGCTACGTAGTGAGTAACGGAGTGATAGGCCCCGACCCCGAACGCATGCGGCCCCTGATAGAGCTCCCCCTCCCCCACTCCCTCAAAGCCCTCAAGCGCTGTTTGGGCTTCTTTTCATATTACGCCCAGTGGGTCCCCAATTACGCCGACAAAGCCCGCCCACTCATCCAGTCCACCACGTTTCCCCTGTCGATGGAGGCCCGCCAGGCCTTTAGCCGTATCAAAGCAGACATTGCAAAGGCCACGATGCGCGCTATCGATGAGTCCCTCCCCTTTTCCAGGAGACACATCCGGAGTGAGACTCATACAGAGTGAGAGATTTAAACTTGGTAATTTGGTGCAGTGAGGTGAATCAGCAAAGGTAAGTGGAAAATCTAATTCTGCTGTTTTTCAGTTAAAAGTGCAGTGTGGAGCTTAGTGTCTGATTGGTTGAAGCTGCCCCCACCCTAATTGCTGAGAGGCAGTTATCTGTCAATCACCTGAGGCCTGTTGAGGCCTGTTTAGGGGCACATTGTATTATTCTCTTTGAAGGTAAGGTTTTTTTTGAGTCATCGGTTAGCTGAGGTCTGTATAAAAGACAGACAGAGAGCGCACACAGTAAGCGAGCACTTTTCCAGGAGACACATCCGGAGTGAGACTCATACAGAGTGAGAGATTTAAACTTGGTAATTTGGTGCAGTGAGGTGAATCAGCAAAGGTAAGTGGAAAATCTAATTCTGCTGTTTTTCAGTTAAAAGTGCAGTGTGGAGCTTAGTGTCTGATTGGTTGAAGCTGCCCCCACCCTAATTGCTGAGAGGCAGTTATCTGTCAATCACCTGAGGCCTGTTGAGGCCTGTTTAGGGGCACATTGTATTATTCTCTTTGAAGGTAAGGTTTTTTTTGAGTCATCGGTTAGCTGAGGTCTGTATAAAAGACAGACAGAGAGCGCACACAGTAAGCGAGCACTTTTCCAGGAGACACATCCGGAGTGAGACTCATACAGAGTGAGAGATTTAAACTTGGTAATTTGGTGCAGTGAGGTAATTCGGTGCAGAGTGTGAGGAGGTGGTTTTTAACCCTGGTAAGTGACTGGTAAGTAGTCTCTCTTTTTCTTTTCATTGTCTAATTTATTTATTTTTATTTTTAAATTCTAGTTGTTTAAGTTTACCAAGGGTTTAAGACATGGCAGGAGATCCCAGACCCGTGTCATGCTCCTTGTGTGCGATGTGGGAGCTCAGGGACACGTCCACTGTCCCTGGCTCCTTCACGTGCAAGAAGTGTGTTCAGTTGCAGCTCTTGTTAGACCGCTTGACGGCTCTGGAGCTGCGGATGGACTCACTTTGGAGCATCCGCGATGCTGAGGAGGTCGTGGATAGCACGTTTAGCGAGTTGGTCACACCGCAGGTGAAGGTTACTGAGGGAGATAGAAAATGGGTGACCAAAAGAAAGAGCAAGAGTAGGAAGGCAGTGCAGGTGTACCCTGCGGTCATCTCCCTGCAAAACAGATATACCGCTTTGGATACTGTTGAGGGAGATGGCTTACCAGGGGAAGGCAGCAGCAGCCAGGTTCATGGCACTGTGGCTGGCTCTGCTGCACAGCAGGGCAGGAAGAAAAATGGCAGGGCTATAGTGATAGGGGACTCGATCGTAAGGGGAATAGACAGGCGGTTCTGTGGACGCAATCGAGACTCCAGGATGGTATGTTGCCTCCCTGGTGCAAGGGTCAAGGATGTCTCGGAGCGGCTGCAGGACATTCTGGGGAGGGAGGGTGAACAGCCAGCTGTCGTGGTGCACATAGGCACCAACGATATAGGTAAAAAACGGGATGAGGTCCTACAAGCGGAATTCAGGGAGTTAGGAGTTAAACTCAAAAGTAGGACCTCAAAGGTAGTAATCTCAGGATTGCTACCAGTGCCACGAGCTAGTCAGAGTAGGAATTTCAGGATAGATAGGATGAATGCGTGGCTTGAGAGATGGTGCAAGAGGGAGGGATTCAAATTCCTGGGGCATTGGGACCGGTTCTGGGGGAGGTGGGACCAGTACAAACCGGACGGTCTGCACTTGGGCAGGACTGGAACCGATGTCCTAGGGGGGGTGTTTTCTAGAGCTGTTGGGGAGGGTTTAAACTAATGTGGCAGGGGGATGGGAACCAATGCTGGAAGTTGGAAGGTAGTAAAACAGGGACAGAAACAAAAGGAAGTAAGGGGAAAAGTGCAAGGCAGAGAAGACATAGTCAGAAATCCATAAGGGCGACAGTACAAGGTACAGTGACTGAGGGGAGCACAGTGAATAGGCCCAGTAATAACAAAAGGAATAAAACTGGAGATGTTAAGATTCAAAACAGAGGTAAAAAAAACCAACATAAGTGTACTTTACCTGAATGCTCGTAGTATTCGGAATAAAGTAAATGAGTTGGTGGCACAAATCATCGTAAATGACTATGATTTAGTGGCCATTACTGAAACATGGTTAAAGGATGGTCACGACTGGGAGTTAAATATCCGAGGGTATCAAACTATTCGGAAGGACAGAGTGGATGGTAAGGGAGGTGGTGTTGCTCTGTTATTTAAGGATGACATCCGGGCAATAGTAAGGGATGACATCGGTGCTATGGAGGATAAGGTTGAATCCATTTGGGTGGAACTCAGGAATAGTAAGGCGAAAAAGTCACTGATAGGAGTAGTCTATCGGCCACCAAATAGTAACGACATGGTGGGGCAGGCAATAAACAAAGAAATAACTGATGCATGTAGAAATGGTACAGCAGTTATCATGGGGGATTTTAATCTACATGTCGATTGGTTTAACCAGGTCGGTCAAGGCAACCGTGAGGAGGAGTTTATGGAATGTATCCGCGATAGTTTCCTAGAACAGTATGTAATGGAACCTACGAGGGAACAAGCGGTCCTAGATCTTGTCCTGTGTAATGAGACAGGATTGATTCATGATCTCATAGTTAGGGATCCTCTCGGAAGGAGCGATCACAATATGGTGGAATTTAAAATACAGATGGAGGGTGAGAAAGTAAAATCAAATACTAGTGTTTTGTGTTTAAACAAAGGAGATTACAAGGGGATGAGAGAAGAACTAGCTAAGGTAGACTGGGAGCTGAGACTTTATGGTGGAACAGTTGAGGAACAGTGGAGAACCTTCCAAGCTATTTTTCACAGTGCTCAGCAAAGGTTTATACCAATAAAAAGGAAGGCCGGTAGAAAGAGGGAAAATCGACCGTGGATATCTAAGGAAATAAGGGAGAGTATCAAATTGAAGGAAAAAGCATATAAAGTGGCAAAGAGTGCTGGGAGATTAGAGGACTGGGAAATCTTTAGGGGGCAACAGAAAGCTACTAAAAAAGCTATAAAGAAGAGTAAGATAGAGTATGAGAGTAAACTTGCTCAGAATATAAAAACAGACAGTAAAAGTTTTTACAAATATATAAGACAAAAAAGAGTGGCTAAGGTAAATATTGGTCCTTTAGAGGATGAGAAGGGAGTTTTAATAATGGGAAATGAGGAAATGGCTGAGGAACTGAACAGGTTTTTTGGGTCGGTCTTCACAGTGGAAGACACAAATAACATGCCAGCGACTGATAGAAATGAGGCTATGACAGGTGAGGACCTTGAGAGGATTGTTATCACTAAGGAGGGAGTGATGGGCAAGCTAATGGGGCTAAAGGTAGACAAGTCTCCTGGCCCTGATGGAATGCATCCCAGAGTGCTAAAAGAGATGGCTAGGGAAATTGCAGATGCACTAGTGATAATTTACCGAAATTCACTAGACTCTGGGGTGGTCCCGGTGGATTGGAAATTAGCAAACGTGACGCCACTGTTTAAAAAAGGAGGTAGGCAGAAAGCAGGAAATTATAGGCCAGTGAGTTTAACTTCGGTAATAGGGAAGATGCTGGAATCTATCATCAAGGAAGAAATTGCGAGGCATCTGGATAGAAATTGTCCCATTGGGCAGACGCAGCATGGGTTCGTTAAAGGCAGGTCATGCCTAACTAATTTAGTGGAATTTTTTGAGGACATTACCAGTGCAGTAGATAACGGGGAGCCGATGGATGTGGTATATCTGGATTTCCAGAAAGCCTTTGACAAGGTGCCACACAAAAGGTTGCTGCATAAGATAAAGATGCATGGCATTAAGGGTAAAGTAGTAGCATGGATAGAGGATTGGTTAATTAATAGAAAGCAAAGAGTTGGGATAAATGGGTGTTTCTCTGGTTGGCAATCAGTAGCTAGTGGTGTCCCTCAGGGATCCGTGTTGGGCCCACAATTGTTCACAATTTACATTGATGATTTGGAGTTGGGGACCAAGGGCAATGTGTCCAAGTTTGCAGATGACACTAAGATGAGTGGTAAAGCGAAAAGTGCAGAGGATACTGGAAGTCTGCAGAGGGATTTGGATAGGTTAAGTGAATGGGCTCGGGTCTGGCAGATGGAATACAATGTTGACAAATGTGAGGTTATCCATTTTGGTAGGAATAACAGCAAACGGGATTATTATTTAAACGATAAAATATTAAAGCATGCCGCTGTTCAGAGAGATTTGGGTGTGCTAGTGCATGAGTCACAGAAGGTTGGTTTACAAGTGCAACAGGTGATTAAGAAGGCAAATGGAATTTTGTCCTTCATTGCTAGAGGGATGGAGTTTAAGACTAGGGAGGTTATGTTGCAATTGTATAAGGTGTTAGTGCGGCCACACCTGGAGTATTGTGTTCAGTTTTGGTCTCCTTACTTGAGAAAGGACGTACTGGCACTGGAGGGTGTGCAGAGGAGATTCACTAGGTTAATCCCAGAGCTGAAGGGGTTGGATTATGAGGAGAGGTTGAGTAGTCTGGGACTGTACTCGTTGGAATTTAGAAGGATGAGGGGGGATCTTATAGAAACATTTAAAATTATGAAGGGAATAGATAGGATAGATGCGGGCAGGTTGTTTCCACTGGCGGGTGACAGCAGAACTAGGGGGCATAGCCTCAAAATAAGGGGAAGTAGATTTAGGACTGAGTTTAGGAGGAACTTCTTCACCCAAAGGGTTGTGAATCTATGGAATTCCTTGCCCAGTGAAGCAGTTGAGGCTCCTTCATTACATGTTTTTAAGGTAAAGATAGATAGTTTTTTGAAGAATAAAGGGATTAAGGGTTATGGTGTTTGGGCGGGAAAGTGGAGCTGAGTCCACAAAAGATCAGCCATGATCTCATTGAATGGCGGAGCAGGCTTGAGGGGCCAGATGGCCTACTCCTGCTCCTAGTTCTTATGTTCTTATGTTCTTTCAAGTCGAGAGTGACACGTCTGATGTTGCTCTGGCGGCCACCCTAAACCAAGCGGGCAGACCCGTGGCCTTCTTCTCCTGTACCCTCCACGCTTCCGAAATCCGCCATTCCTCGGTCGAGAAGGAAGCACGGGCCATAATTGAAGCTGTGCGACATTGGAGGCACTATCTGGCCGGCAGGAGGTTTACCCTCCTCACAGACCAACGGTCAGTGGCTTTCATGTTTGATAATGCACAGAGGGGCAAGATAAAGAACGATAAGATCTTGCGGTGGAGGATCGAGTTGTCCACGTACAACTACGACATCTTGTATCATCCTGGGAAGCTAAACGAGCCTCTCAATGCCCTGTCCCGCGACCTGCAACCTGCCCTACTCCATCGAGGAGGTCAGGACAGTGACCAGGGACTGCCACATCTGCGTGGAGTGCAAGCCGCACTTTTACCGCCCTGAACGAGCGCATCTGATAAAGGCTTCCCGCCCCTTTGAATGTCTCAGCATGGACTTCAAAGGTCCCCTCCCCTCCAACAACCGCAACATGTACTTCCTCAACGTGATTGACGAGTACTCCCGTTTCCCTTTTGCCATCACCTGCCCCGACATGACCACAACAACCATTATCAAAGCCCTGCACACCACATTCTCCCTGTTCGGTTACCCCGCATACATTCATAGCGATCAGGGGTCCTCCTTTATGAGTGTAGAGCTGCGTCAATTCCTGCTCAGCAGGGGCATCGTCTCCACAGGACGACCAGTTACAACCCCCGGGGTAACGGACAGGTCGAGAGGGAGAACGGTACGGTCTGGAAGACCGTCCTACTGGCCCTGTGGTCCAGAAATCTCCCAATCTCCCACTGGCAAGAGGTCCTCCCAGACACCCTCCACTCAATCCGGTCACTCCTCTGTACCTCCACTAACCAAACGCCTCACGAACGTCTTCTTGTTTTTCCCAGGAATTCTTCCTCAGGGACCCCGCTTCCGACCTGGCTGGCTACCCTCAAGTCGGACCTGTTGGTCGAAAGAGTCCAGCTATTCCACGCAAATCCTCAGTACGTGTATGTGGAGTATCCCGACGGCCGACAGGACACGGTGTCCCTCCGGGACCTGGCACCTGCCGGATCTCGGCCACACCCCCCAGCACCAGCCACCCCCCGACCCCCCCCTACCCCCACGCACCCACAGCTCAGCGGACAGGGACCCCCTCCCCCGGCCTGGCCCCCGCTAGCTCCGACCAGGGGTACGGACACAGAAACAAGATCGTCGCTCCCGGAGTCGCGGACGACCACCGCTCCGACGTCGCCGGCAGCGCTGCGCAGGTCAAGCAGGACATCGAAGGCGCTCACTCAACTGATTGAATCGATGTGACCTACTGGTGGACTTCTGCCTGCGGATGGACTCTTGTGATTTTCTCTTGTTCTTTACCTGTTTTTCTCCCCCCCCCCCCCCCCACACTGAACATAGTTGTTGTTTTTCTTTTTGCACATAAGTTACGGGTCGGTGGGCAGCCATCATCGATGCGACAGTACGACCTAAACATCTCTAGTCATACTACCAGTCTCACATACTCACGGGACACCACCCCCCCTCATGCCCGTGTTTCCCCCCCCCCCCGCTTCTTTTTCAACAAGGGGTGAATGTGATAGTATGACTAGGGGTATTACGGTACCTTAGAAGTGAGCTGCTATTGGTGCAGAGGACTCGCTGCCCATTGGCCTGGGTAAGTCATGTGCCTCTCAGCCGATTGGCTGAGAGGTAGGTAGCTCCGCCTACAAGGCAGGATATAAGAACCCGTGCTTCCCGGCAGTCGGCCTTTCTTCTGTACGTCTGCTGCCGGGCACACATCTTGTGCATTAAAGCCTGTCGTTTGGATCTCATCTTCGTCTCGTGTCCAATTGATGGTGCATCAATTACACTCAGCACCTAGCAACCCTGGCCTCTGCTACAATGGGATGTTGATTTTGCTTGCTGTAGATGTTAATGACAGAAAATTTAGATCCCTTTGCATTTGCTTCAGGTGCTGACCTCCAATGCAAACAGGGTGAAGGGTCACCTTCCAAGTATCTGTCCATGTTACTTCTGTCAAACTCTCCGGAAAGACGAAAATAAAATGAGACTGCGTCAGATACGGTGTCAACTGAAAATAATAGCTCCACATTATGCAGTTTATGGTTTTTTTCACGTTACGCTGCAAAATATTTATCAAATAATAAAAGCTCTTTTCTTCCACACCTGCAAGGTATCAATCCAATATTGGAGTGAAGATTTTAGCATCATGTACAGATTGGAACCCATGCTTTATTTCCATTCCCTCTGGGACTGCAGGTCCCTTCCGCGTCTTGGCAGCAGTGATGCTGGACATTGACGTTGGCAAGGTTCCTCCATACCCCCGTGCACTCTTCCACAAACAGAACACACACAATGGCCTCTCTCCAGAGGAACCTGGAGTAGGCCACTGGGCCCTTTGAGCCTGCTCCACCACTCAGTGAGATCATGGCTGACCTGGTTAAGGTCTCAGTTCCACTTTCCTGTCTGCGACCACCCCCCCCCCCCCCACCCACTCCATTACCCCCAATTCTCCTGCCTAACAAAACTCTGTCTAACTCTGCCTTCAATAACATCCTGCATTATGTGGCTTTTCCTGGCCCAATGGAACGCCATCATCCCAGGCCACTTGCCAATATCATTCTGGCGTTTATGGGTGAGATTTTCTCAGAAATTGGCAAATGCCAATGGCGGGCGGGAAAAGTGCCGTTGAGCCCACCGAGGGCAATGCCGGCTTTCCCCCACCCTTTAGCGTGGCGCTTAGCACCAAAGCTTTCATCCAGGGGTTTCAAACCGAATCGCCGGTGGGGCAGCGTTTGATTCACCCGCCCCACAATCACTTCAATGCTGCAATCAACAGGGCACCACATTTAAAGGCTGCCCCAGCACACACCAGCCAGACTTCACAAGTCGCTGGCAAGCAACATCAGCCAAGAATTTCGCCCCCAAGTTTTTAGACACCTCCTTGGAGAGATTGCTCGATGCTGTAGTTTCCCGCTGTGATGGCTGATGCTCGATCAATGACTCCAGAAGCGAGATTAGATGACAATTGAAGGATTTATTGGACTAGATGTTTCCCCCAGCAGCGCAAGTACAGAATGCAGCAGCTGGGGAGACACAGACTCTTATACTCCGCCTTACTGGGCGGAACCAGCAGGCAGGCTCCACCAATGATCTTGCTGTCTCAGGTACCTCCCACTCCAATGGTCTTACAGCCTCAACCTGGGTACCGTAATACCCCTAATACCGACTGCCACAATGGCATCTACCGCGTGCAGGCTGGAAACCTAGAGGCAAAGTCACAAACCCAGCCTGGGAGGTGATTTTCCCAAGGAAGAAGCTGGGTCCTCAGGCACCCAGAGGACGGAGGATCAGCTGGTGCACACACCCCCAGATCTATCAACCCGGGTGACTCTGGGAGTGCCCCGTCTATGCGAATCCCCATTCCCTGTGACCGCTTCATCTCCAGCTCCACAGGCTGAGGAGGGTGACACTGCTACACAGCAGGATTCCAAAAGCAGGCTGGGACCCCCCAGATCTCAGCCCTCCAGAGGACTATAAGATCATAAGGTAAAATGAGCAGAATTAGACTATTCGGCCCTTAGTGGCTGCTTCACCATTTGATCAAGGCTGATATTTTTCTCATCCCCATTCTCCTGCCTTCTCCCCGTCTCCCCTAATGCCCTTATTAATCAAGAGCTTATCTATCTCTGTCTTAAAGACACTCAGTGACTTGGCCTCCACAGCCTTCTGAAGCAATGAGTTCCACAGATTCACCACCCTCTGGCTGAAGAAATTCCTCCTCATCTCAATTTTAAAGGATCGTCCCTCAGTCTGAGGCTGTGCCCTCAGGTTCTAATCTCTCCTACAAGTGGACACATCTTCTCCACGTCTACTCTATCTAGGCCTCTCAGTATTCTTTAAGTTTTAATAAGATCCCCCCTCATCTTTCTAGACTCCACGACAAGCTCTTCATTCCAGGGATCATTCCTGTGAACCTCCTCTGGATCCTTTCCAAGGCCAGAACATCCTTCCTTAGGTATGGGGCCCAAAACTGCTCACAATACTCCAAATGGGGTCTGACCAGAGCCTTATAGAGCCTCAGAAGTACATCCCTGCTCTTGTATTCTAGCCCTCTCTAAATGAATGCTAACATTGCATTTGTCTTCCTAACTGCTGGCTGAACCTGAACATTAACCTCGTGCTCCGCGATCAGTCAGCGATTCCCCCTTGGTCTGCGTGGGGATTATAACACTGGGAATGGGTGTTAAAGACTTGTATTAAACCTGAAAACTGGATTCCTGCACCAGAGAAAGGCAAGGTGCTGAGTCCAGGGCACCATCCATGTGCTTGGCGCAAGATTCCCAGCAGGTGGGTGGTGTCCCTTCACACCGACTGAACACATCAATCATGCCTGTAACACGTAGGCAATGAGGACACCCCCACAATGTGCAGAGCCAGAGTCACTCATTACAGTCAGCGTCCATGGCCCCCCCGGATCATCGAGTGTCTAAGTTGATGGCGGGGCAGGCAAATCAGAGGCCAGCCCGCCAGCCATACGTCGTGGGACCCGTGACGGTAGGTTTTTTTTCTCTGAGTCCCTGACTATTTGGCGGAGGATGCTGCCATTGCCGTGAGTGACTTCCATGCTGCTGTTCCCACCCGACATCGCCCCTTGCTGATATTGGGGAAAGTCCTGGCCATGGCGTCTGGCAAATTAGGAAGATGGTAATAAAAGCAAAATACAGTAGTCCCCCGTTATACCGCGCTCCGCAATACCGCGGTTCGCGATATACCGCGGGGGGGCTTATGGACCCCAACTGTGACTGAATTTCAGCCGGCCGCTGAAATTGACACTGCCCGCTGCTCTCTCCCTCCAATCAGAAACATTCAAACTTAAAAGTTGGATGGGAGGGAGAGAGCAGCGGGCAGTGTCAATTTCAGCGGCCGGCTGATTGTTTCAGTGAGAGAGCAGCTTCCCTCTCCGGATCAAAGTGAGCCGGCCGCTGAAATTGACACTGCCGGTTGCTCTCTCCCTCCAATCCAACTTTTAAGTTTGAATGTTTCTGATTGGAGGGAGAGAGCAGCCGGCAGTGTCAATTTCAGCGGCCAGCTCACTTTGATCCGGAGAGGGAAGCTGCTCTCTCACTGAAGCAATCAGCCGGCCGCTGAAATTGACACTGCCCGCTGCTCTCTCCCTCCAATCAGAAACATTAAAACTTAAAAGTTGGATTGGAGGGAGAGAGCAGCGGGCAGTGTCAATTTCAGCGGCCGGCTGATTGTTTCAGTGAGAGACCAGCTTCCCTCTCCGGATCAAAGTGAGCCGGCCGCTGAAATTGACACTGTTTTAATTAGATCCACGATGGGGGTTTTAAATTTATTTTAAAATCTATGCTAGCGCTTCCCATTGTGAGTCTACGGGGGTCTGACCTCTCCCCCCCCCGCCCCCTGTAGACACTCAATGGGAAGCGCTAGCATAGATTTTTAAATAAGTTTAAAACCCCCATCGTGGATATCCGCGGCTCGGATGCAACGCGGGTGGCTGTCTTGGACCCCAACACCCGCGTTATAAAGGGGGACTACTGTACTGCGCATGCTGGAAATCTGAAATAAAAACAGAAAATGCTGGACACACCCAGCATCTGTGGAGAGAGAAACAGAGTTAATGCGTCGAGTCTAAATGGCTTTTAGTTGGTCCTGGTAATACTGTTGCGTGCAAAATCCTTGCAGCTGAAGCTGTGACACAACCACAGTCCAACAGGAGATCATTTCACTGGCTGAACTTGAAATTCTCAATGCAAATGTGCATTTGGATTGAAAAGTTGTAGCAGTCATTGTTACACAAACAGCAGTATGGTAATGACACAATTGCTTCACAGCTCCAGGGTCCCAGCTTCGATTCCGGCTTGGGTCACTGTCTGTGCGGAGTCTGCACATCTTCCCCGTGTGGGCGTGGGTTTCCTCCGGGTGCTCCGGTTTCCTCCCACAGTCCAAAGATGTGCAGGTTGGGTGGATTGGCCGTGATAAATTGCCCTTAGTGTCCAAAAAAATGCCCTTAGTGTTGGGTGGGGTGACTGGGTTATGGGGATAGGGTGGAGGTTTTGACCTTGGGTAGGGTGCTCTTTTGAGGAGCCGGTGCAGACTCGATGGGCTGAATGGCCTCCTTCTGCACTGTAAATTCTATGATAACTGATCTGTGGCTGATGCTGAAGGTCATTGATTAGCGTTCAGGGTGGGAAAGCTGGCTTGTGGCAATCAAACTCTTTGAAGACCATCATGTCACTGAATTGAGCCATTAGCAAATAACTTTGCTCAACATTTAATGCCCCTTTAAGGTTATTATTCAGAAAAATCCATCTAATTCTCGTGGATCAAGAGCTGCTCACGTCCTAAGGCTGTGAGAAACACGATATGAATATAAGCACTTCCTTTTCTGCTGAAGAGAGCCTCATTGATCTTTATCAAATCTCTGATTGCCTCTTCTTTCACAATTGTGTTCAATCACATTGAACTGGAAAGATCAGAGTGAGATTTGACGGGACGAGTTGTGGTAGGGTGGTTTATTAATGCACAGGACCACATTACTGCAGCTCCCCCACAGCCAGTTGCCTGGTTACTTTACAAGGTTAGTTCATAAACACTGTCCATTCTATTCCACATGCCCTGTAATGTAGGTTTGAAACCTGCATAAGAGACTCCCGTTCCTTTTCACAATAGATTAATCATTTATTTTCCTTCCTGAAACCCATATGTTACTTTTCCTGTGGATGTAGCAATGTCGTCAGAACAGATCTGTACTGCGAGAGATCCTGTGATGCAGAGGCACACACATATGTTGGAACAAGAGGGGATTGATTGTAGGTTATTCGCTCAATAGAACCACAGAATTCCGACAGTGCAGAAGGAGAGGCCATTCTGCCCATCAAGTCTGCACCAACTTTCTGAAAGAGCACCCTAACATGGCCCACTCTCCCACCCTGTAACCCCATCTAACCAACACATCTTTGGTCACTAGGGGACACTTTAGCATGGCCAATCCACGTAACCTGCAAATCTTTAGACTGGGAGGAAACTGGAGCACCCGGAGGAAACCCATGCAGACACGGGGAGAACCTGTCAGTTGCCTCCTTTAAGACTGAGAGATCAGACGGGGGAGGGACTTTTGCTGTGGGACAGAAAGGAGGTCGGGGGGCGGAGGCTCGCTGGGGGCTGGCTGGCGGATGTGCGGGGCGCGGGCTGGCTGATCGGTGAAGGGAGGGAAACGATTAGTCCCCCAACCAGGCTGATCACACGGAACATAAGAGGGCTAAATGGGCATGTTAAGAGGGCACGCGTGTTCGTGCATTTGAGGGGACTGAAGGTGGACGTGGTAATGTTACAGGAGACCTTAGAGTAACTGATCAGATTAGATTAAGGAAGGGATGGGTCGGACAGGTTTTTCACTCGGGGCTGGACTCTAAGACTAGAGGGGTCGCAATCCTGATTAATAAGTGAGTGTTATTCGAGGTGGGAAGAATAGTTGTGGGTGTGGGAGGCCAGTACATTATGGTCAGTGGGGAGCTGGAGGGGCTGTCGGTGATACTAGTGAATGTGTACGCACCAAATTGGGATGATGTGAAATTCATAAAGAGGATGTTGGGGAAGATCCCGGACCTGGATTTGCATAAGTTGGTCATTGGGGGCGGGGGGACTTTAACACAGTCATCAACCCTGGGCTAGACCGGTCGAGCTCAAGAACAGGCAGGGTGCCAGCAATGACAAAGGAGCTATAGGGGTTTATGGAGCAAATAGGGGAGCGGTGGACCCTGGAGATTTGGGCAGCCGAGAGTGAAGGAGTTCTCCTTCTACTCACATGTGCATAAAGTGCACTCCCGATTGACTTTTTTATTTTGAACAGGCTCTACTGACGGGGGTTGTGGACATGGGGTATTCGCCGATCACAATCTCGGATCATGCCCTGCACTGGGTTGACCTACAGGTTAGCAAGCAGTGTAGCCAGCACCCGCACTGGGGGTTGGACATGGGAATTTTAGCTGATGAAGAGGTGTGTGGGCGGCTGAGGAAATGTATTCAGAACTACCTGGAAGTTAACGACACGGGTGAAGTTTCAGAGGCGGTGGTCTGGGAGGCATTGAAGGCGGTGGTTAGAGGGGAGCTGATCTCGATACGGGCCCACAGGGAGAAGGCAGACAGAGCAGAGACGGACTGACTGATAAAGGAGATACTGCAGGTCGACAGGAGGTATGCGGAGACCCCAGAGGCAGGGTCTCTAAAGGAGCGACGGAGGCTACAGGCGGAGTTTGGCTTGTTAACCACAGGGAGGGCGGTCGAGCAGCTGAGAAAGGCGAGGTGGGTGATTTATGATCATGGAGAGAAGGCCAGCAGAATGCTTGCACAGCAGCTTAGAAAGAGGGAGGCAGCCAGGGAGGTAGGGAAAGTAAAGGACGGGGCCGGGAACCTGCTCAGAGATTCAACAGGGGTTAATAAGGCGTTCAAGGAGTTTTACAGTAGGTTGTATGAGTCGGAACCCCCAGCTGGGTAGGACGGGATGAGGCATTGTTTAGGGGGGCTGATGTTTCCAAAGGGGGTTGGTAGAAGGGGCCCCCGATTGGGTTGGAGGAAATAGCAGAGGGTCTGAAGGCCATGCGGTTGGGTAAAGCCCCGGGGCCGGACGGGTACCCAGTGGAGTTTTATTAAAAGTTCTCTGGGATATTGGGTTCGCTGTTGATGAGGACATTCAATGAGGTAAGGGAGTGTGGGGTGCTTCCCCCCGACGATGTCACAGGCCACGATCTCATTGATCCTGAAGCGGGACAAGGACCCCGAGCTATGCGGGTCCTATAGGCCGATATCCCTGCTAAATGGGGATGCCAAACTGTTGGCCAAAATCTTGTCCTCTAGGATTGAAGACTGCGTTCCAGGTGTGATTGAGGAGGACCAGATTTCTTAAGGGTGGGCAGTTAGCGGCCAAAGTAAGAAGGTTGTTAAATGTGATTATGATGCCCCCAGAAGGTAGGGACGTGGAGGTAGTGGTCGCAATGGACGCAGTGAAGGCATTTGATTGGGTGAAATGGGAATATCTGTGGGAGGTACTGGGGCGGTTTGGATTTGGGCGGGGCTTCATTGACTGGGTCAGGCTGATGTATCAGGCTCCTGTTGCGAGCGTACGAACAAACAGGTCAACATCGGACTATTTCAGGCTGCATCGGGGACGAGACAAGGATGCCCCCTCTCCACACTGCTGTTCGCGTTGGCCATAGAGCAGTTGCCAATTGTGCTGAGAGCCTCAAGGGGCTGAAAGGGGCTGGTCCGGGGGGGAGTGGAACACAGAGTCTCGCTATACAGAAACGACCTGCTCCTATATGTTTCGGACCCACTAGAAGGGATGGAAGAAATTATGAGGATTCTGGGGAATTTGGCCGGTTTTCGGGTTATAAACAGAATATGGGGAAAAGTGAGATGTTTGTGATCCAGGCAATGGGGGCAGCAGGGTAGCATTGTGGATAGCACAATCGCTTCACAGCTCCAGGGTCCCAGGTTCGATTCCGGCTTGGGTCACTGTCTGTGCGAAGTCTGCACATCCTCCCCGTGTGTGCGTGGGTTTCCTCCGGGTGCTCCGGTTTCCTCCCACAGTCCAAAGATGTGCAGGTTAGGTGGATTGGCCATGATAAATTGCCCTTAGTGTCCAAAATTGCCCTTAGTGTTGGGTGGGGTTACTGGGTTATGGGGATAGGGTGGAGGTGTTAACCTTGGGTAAGGTGCTCTTTCCAGGAGCCGGTGCAGATTCGATGGGCCGAATGGCCTCCTTCTGCACTGTAAATTCTATGAAAAGGGGACAGGAGAGGCGATTGGGGGAGCTGCCATTTAGGGTGGTAGGGGGAAGCTTTTGGTTCCTAGGCATCCAGGTGGCATGGGAATAGGAACGGCTACACAAGTTAAATTTGGCCCAATTAGTAGACCGAAGGAAGGACGATTTCTAAAGTGGGATGCGCTCCCGTTGTCACTGGCTGGGAGGGTACACACAGTGAAAAAGACGGTCCTCCCGAGATTCCTGATTGTGTTTCAGTGTCTCACCATCTTTACTCCGCGGTCCTTCTTTAAACGAGTCAATAAGGTGACCACTGGCTTTGTATGGGCAGGTAAGACCCCGCGAGTAAAAAAGGGGATGCTGGAGCTGAGCCAGGGGGGAGGGCGGGCTGGCACTCCCGAACTTTAGTAATTAATACTGGGTGGCAAATATAGCCATTATTAGGGGTGGTGCGGGTAGGGCGGTATGGGAGCGGGTAGAGGCGGCATCATGCAAGGGCACTAGTTTGGGGGCATTGGTAACGGCGCCTCTGCCGTTCCCGCTGGCACGTGGCACGGTACTCCACCAGCCCCGTGGTGGTGGCGGCCCTGAGAGTCTGGGGGCAATGGAGGGAGCATGTGGGAGCGGAGGGAGCATCGGTCTGGTCTCCAATCTGCAATAATCACCGGTTTGTCCTGGGAAGGCTGGATGGAGGGTTCCGGAGATGGCAGAGAGCAGGGATTGAGAGGATGGGAGATATGTTTATAGAGGGGAGCTTTTCTAGCCTGAGGGAGCTGGAGGAGAAATTTTCATTGACAAAAGGAAATGCGTTTAGGTACCTGCAGGTGCGGGACCTCCTTCCTGCTCCTACCACCAAGGGGAATACAGGAGAGGGTAGCTTCCAGGATGTGGGTGGGAGAGGGGAGGGTTTCTGACATTTACAAGAAGCTTATGGGGTCAGAGGAGACGCAGACCGAGGAGTTGAAACTATAGTGGGAAGAGGAGTTAGGAGGAGAGATAGTGGATGGTCTCCGGGCGGATGCGTTGAGTAGAGTCAACGCATCCACAACATGTGCCAGGCTCAGCCTGATACAGTTTAAGGTCGTTCACTGGCTCACATGACAGTGGCCCGGATGAGCAGATTCTTTGGGGTAGACGATAGGTGCGCAAGGTGTGCGGGAGGACCAGTGAACCATATCCATATGCTCTGGGCATGCCCAAAGCTTAGGGGATTTTGGCTGGGGTTTGCGGATGTCATGTCCACGGTATTAAAAACAAGGGTGGCGCTGAGTCCAGAGGTGGCGATTTTCGGGGTGTCGGAAGATCCGAGAATCCAGGAGGAGAAAGAGGCAGACATTCTGGCCTTTGCTTCCCTGGTAGCCCGGAGACGGATACTATTAGCTTGGAGGGACTCAAAGCCCCCGAAGTCGGGGACCTGGCTATCGGGCATGGCTAGCTTTCTCTGTTGGAGAAAATCACGTTCACCTTGAGAGGGTCAATATTAGGGTTCGTATGGAGGTCACAACCGTTCATCGACTTCTTCGCGGAAAATTAAACGTCAGCTGAAGGGGGGGGGGGTGCGGTTGGGGTTTAGCTTAATTTAGAGTAGGGGGTTAGTAAAGGTGGGACCTGTAAGGGAGAATGGCGGCTTTTGCACTATGTTTACATTTTCATGTACATTGTTTATTGTGTTGTTGTCTTAAAACCATAAATACCTCAATAAAATATTTATTAAAAAAAAAGACTGAGAGTTCAGTCTTTAGGGTTGTGCAGGAGTAACCAGGAAATGGCGATCAATCTCCAGGACGCTGCTGTGTACAACCTTGGAAAAACATCATCGGGGCGGCATGTACTTTTTGTCAAGGTCTTTGAACATTTCCCTTTACCAGATATAAAAGCAATGAAAATGTGAAAAATGGTTGTTTGGCCAACAGTCAAGTACCATCCAATGAGGTAGCAAATCGTTTTGCTTTACAATTGGCACAGGAAGGTCGAGCATCGCTAGAATGGGAGTGTTGGCCGACTAATGGCTGGAACCTGGAGGGAAGTCATGTGGTGAAGCCTCCAGGTTTGGTTACAACTGACAACCCGACCAATCTTGTAAGTGCTCCGTACTGTCTCCGGGGCTTAAATATCTCTGTGCCTTGTCGCCCAGAACTGATCAAACCAGAGAACCATGTAGTTCGAGCATAACACCTCCTGAATTATATTGTATTGTTGTAGTTAACCTAGTTTATTATTCTACTTGCTTTGTCAATCACCATTCTGTAGCGATTGGACATAAACTGATTTCTCTCTTTTCAAATGTGGTCTTCTGAAATGGACAGCATTTAGGTATGAGAAATAAATTCTGGCCGAGCCAGCGACTCCAACCTCCTGTAAATAAATCAATCAATAAATAATGCAGTGTCCTTGTTGTCCAAGGGCTGCTAGTCATGGCTATTGGTATGATATTACCATGGTGCAAGGCAAGAGTAGACCCCAGGAACTATCTCAGCCGGCACAGAGATTGAACCCATGAGATTGGCGTTATTCTGCATCCAGCCAGTTGAGATGACCAGTCCCCGTGTACAATGCACAATGTTTATTGAACCACCAAGGTCCCATTCAAGAGATAATTCAACATTATCCAGACAGTCAAAGTCTCCTCGGTAGCTGCAAATGCTTTGCCTGAAGCCAGATTAATCTACGCACCAAGTAAAGTGAGAAGACAACCTACTTGGAGCTTGAAGTGGCAGAATTGAGGCTGGAAGAGTCAGTATAGGATCTGGGACAGGGAAATTACTGAAACAGGGAAATGTCACCAACTGTCTCCAATACTTTACCAGCGAAGAACAGAAGCTACAACAGCGCCCAAGTACCAAAACCTTTCTGGGGATCATTTGGAACCAAATCATTTATTCTTACACGGGGTGGGGGATATTGCTGGCAAGGTCAGAATTTGTTGGCCATCCCCAATTTCCCTTGAACTGAGTGGCTTGCTCGGCCATTTCAGAGGGCAGCTAGAGTCAACCACATTGCTGTGGACCTGGAGTCACATGTAGGCCAGACCAGGTGAGGACGGCAGATTTCTTTCCCTGAAGGACATTAGTGAACCTGACAGGTTTTTACATCAATCAATGATAGTTTCAAGGTTACCATTACTGAGACGAGCTTACATTCCAGATTCATTTTGATTAATTTGTTGAATTTATTAATTGAATGTAAATTGCGCCAGCTGTGGTGGTGGGGGTTTGAACCCATGTTCCGGAGATTGGTCTGGACTTCTGATTTACCATTATCTTTCCTTTGCAGTAAAGGAAAATCCTAAGACTAGAGGTGGGTTCTGCTTTTCAAAATGTTTAGTTCACAAAAGCCACAATGGTCTTAATCAATTCAAAAATAGAAGATAGTATTATTGTGGGTTACATAAATAAAAGACCATCATTTACAAGTGATGAGTTTTATTCTTTGAGAACCTCTCCCCACAGGGAAATGTCAATTAAAATCAGATAAAACAATAAGCATTACCTGGGTGGAGATTACGGGAAATGTTTGGAAAATGTAATACTGGCCCAAGCCTGACAGATATCATGGGCTTCTTATTGAATATTAAAACCATAGATCCAGGTGTTTATTGGTGCACATCAGTGTGTCTCCAGTTATTAACATGAGGGACAGTGAACATTTCAGCTGACGCCAAGTGGTTAGGAGGTGATACTATTAACACGTGAGATTTATAAATTCCTCAATGCCACTAAGCCAAAAAAAAGTCTTTGTGATTTCCTGAAATTGTGTTCATACATGTTGGATTCAAGAGGCAGCGCGTATTGTTGATGTTCTGATTGATGCTGTATAAACACAATCTAAACTGGGATTTAGAATGAATTACATCAATTCTGTTTTATTTTTGATAACATTTTAAAGATTACGGTTCAATGAAGAACGCAGGCCCTTCAGGCTGCTGTACCTTTCCCTTCACCCAATCAGCGATTGTTTTGAAGTTGATCTAGAACCTGCTTGATGTTTGGGGGGTTTTTTTCTCATTGATATTTTTTGGTGACTTTCATGCTCATCGAAGGTGAGTCACCGTCGCTCTTGGAAGGAAAACTTTCAGTGCCTGCCCAGGCGTGCCTTGGCTACAGGGTAAGGACCATCTACTTGCCCCAATAATTTACCATCGCTTTCGAAAGGTTCTGCCTGCTGCACTCTATTTCACACCCCACCTGTCCTTGTCTCTCCAGATTTGGATGCAGATTTGCTCCCCGTTATATACAGCTTCATGCATTCTGAAAGTAGTTGCAGCCACCCACGTTAATCATACTGCGTACGTTGCAAGCTTTTAAGAGGGGAGACTTTCATTCCATTACCTTGGGTTGGAATCTTTTTTATTTAATAAATTTAGAGTACCCAATTATTTTTTTCCCAATTAAGGGGCAATTTAGCGTGGCCAATCCGCCTAGCCTGCACATCTTTGGGTTGTGGGGCGAAACCCACGCAAACACGGGGAGAATGTGCAAACTCCACACTGACAGTGACCCAGAGCCGGGATCGAACCCGGGTCCTCAGCGCCGCAGCCCCAGTGCTAACCACTTCGCCACATGCCCCCTGGGTTGGAGTTATAAGATCAATGAGCAATATTTCAACTCACTGAGTCCCCTATCCCCACAGGAATTAATTGTTTTTTAATCATTGACTTCCAACTTAAGTATTAAGTACTTTCATTGTTCTCTCTCAGCCAGCCCATTATTCTCTTCCGTTTGTGATGAGGGTGTCAACTTACTTCTTTCAACCAGCTGTAATAGCCAATAAAAAGTCCATGTTGTCAGTCAGACTTGGGCCAATGTAAAATAGATTGCAATTTTCCTAACAGGTCTTATACACCTTTTGAATGCAGAGTTCTTGATGAACACAATGCAAATATATGGTGTGCAGATGAGTCATCATTAAAATTACCCAGGAAAGGTCAGGAGAAACAGTACGAACTTCAATGACCTCAAAGATTTCATCAGCGCGCAGCTACATTTACATTTAAACAAAGTTGGCGTGAGCTCTCCAGATGTCCGGCTGGGTAAATGCATCGAGAGCTGAGCACCTATAGATGTGGGTTTCCTCCGGGTGCTCCGTTTCCCTCCCACAAGTCCCGAAAGACGTGCTGTTGGGTAATTTTGACATTCTGAATTCTCCCTCTGTGTACCCGAACAGGCGCCGGAGTTGGCGACTAGGGGGCTTTTCACAGTAACTTCATTGCAGTGTTAATGTAAGCCTACTAGTGACACTAATAAAGATTAGTATTACATCTTGCAGCTGTGCTGAGCACATTTTCTTCTTGTTTTCAGGATACAAAAAAAGGCCATAAGCCAAAAATTTCCCTCTGGGATTTGGTTCGTTCAGCAATTAACATCAGCTGTGGTCATCACAATAACGTGCATAAGCCATAAGCCCCCATATTAATTTGGTCGTGATGATTTCACACAAAGATTTTACAATTAAATAAAAGCAAAATACCGCAGATGCTGGAAATCTGAAATAAGAACAGAAAATGCTGGATAAACTCAGCAGGCCTGGCAACGTCTGTGGAAGAGAGAGTTTTTTTTAAATTTAGAGTACCCAATTCCTTTTTTCCAATTAAGGGGCAATTTAGCATGGCCAATCCACCTACCCTGCACATCTTTGGGTTGTGGGGGTGAAACCCATGCAAACACGGGAGAATGTGCAAACTCCACACCGACAGTGACCCAGAGCCGGGATCGAACCTGGGACCTTGGTGCCGTGAGGCTGCAGGGCTCACCCACTGCACCAATGTGCTGCCCTGGAAGAGAGACAGAGTTAACGTTTGAATCCAAACAAACCTTCTACAGGAGCCTAACCATCTATGCTGATTCTCCAGTGCAGTACTGAGCGAGCGCTACACTGTCAACGGCTCTTTAATTTGAACAGGTCATTAATCCGAGGGTCTGTCGGCAGGCAATATGTTTCCCCTGCCTGGGTTGCAACCTTAAGTAAGGGGTGGGCCATTTAAAACTCGGATGAGGAAACACTTCTTCACCCGTGGTCGTGACTCTTGCACATTCTGCACACCAGTGAGCTGCAGATGCTCAGACGTCGAGTATCTTTAGGACGGGGGGGGGGGGGGGGGGGGGGGGGGGGGTCGGTGGGTTTTTGTGGGAGGCAGTGACCTCATGGTAACGTGGCCGGGCGAGTGGCCCAGAGGCCCAGGTTAATGCTCCAGCAACATAGGTTTGAATCCCTCCTCGGCAGCTGGGGGAATTTTAATTCAGTTAATAAATCTGGAAGTAAGAAAGCTACAGTCTCAGTAATAGTGACCACGAAACCATTGTTGTAAAACCCACCTAGCTCATGAAGGAAGGAAATCTGACGTCCTTACCTGGTCTGGCTTACATGTGGCTCCATAGAGCAATGT
Organism: Scyliorhinus canicula; assembly: GCF_902713615.1. Lineage (NCBI taxonomy): Eukaryota > Metazoa > Chordata > Chondrichthyes > Carcharhiniformes > Scyliorhinidae > Scyliorhinus > Scyliorhinus canicula. The sequence goes on along the minus strand of NC_052164.1, from coordinate 94,213,799 downwards.
GTTTGACTCCCAGCTGCCCTCCGGAATGGTCTCGCAGGCCACTCAGTTGTATCAAACTGGTACAAAGTCTAAAAACAGGAATTAAACCAGACAGACCAACCGAGGCACCCTATCCCCATAACCCAGTAACCCCACCCAACACGATGGGCAATTTTGGACACTAAGGGCAATCCACCTAACCTGCACATCTTTGGACTGTGGGAGGAAACCTGAGCACCCGGAGGAAACCCACGCACACACGGGGAGAACGTGCAGACTCCACACAGACAGTGACCTAAGCCGGGAATCGAACCTGGGACCCTGGAGCTGTGAAGCAATTGTACAACAATGCTACCGCGCTGCCCACATCTGGAGGCTTGTGACAAAATTGGGAGAGCTGTATCACAGATTGGTCAAGCAACAGCCTGACAGTCATATTCACGGAGTCATACCTTACAGATAACATCCCAGACATCACTATCACCATTCCCGGGTATATCTGTCTCGCCAGCAGGACAGACTCAGACGAGGTGGTGGCAGAGTGTTGCACAGTCGGGAGGGAGTTGCTGCGGGAGTGCTCAACATCAAATCTGGACCCCATGAAGTCTCACAGCATCTGGACAAGCATCGGCAAGGATTAGCACCAATCCCCTCTTCCACCCCCCCCCCCCCCCCCCCCCCCCACTTCGCCTCCACTCTCTGAGCTGATAAATCAATACTTCCCCCATGTTGAGCGTCACTGGGAGGAAGCACTGAGGGTGGCTTGGATACAGAATGTACTGTGGTTGGGGGGGACTTCAACATACATCACCAAGAGTGGCTCAGTAGCACCACCACAGACCGAGTCAATACAAAGCTGAGTCAATACAAGACGGATAAATATACTTGGCCTCATCCTCGCCAATCTACCTGTCGCAGGTGCAGCTGTCCTTGACAGTATCAGCAGAAGGAGAGTGACCACCACACAATCATGGGGATAAAGTCTTGCCTTCACATTGAGGATAGCCTCTATCGTGTTGTGTGGCACTACCATTGTGCTAAATGGGAAAGATTCAGGACAAATCTAGCAACTCAAAACTGGGGATTGTTGAGGTGCTGTGGGCCATCAGCAGCAGCAGAATTGTACTCAACCCCAATCAGTAACCACATTGCTCAGCATTTTTCTTTTTAAATTTAGAGTACCCAATTAATTTTTTCCAAGCAAGGGGCAATTTAGCATGGCCAATCCACCTAGCCTGAACATTTTTGGGTTGTGGGGGTGAAACCCACGCAGACACAGGGAGAATGTGCAAACTTCACACGGACAGTGACCCAGAGCTGGGATCGAACCTGGGACCTCAGCGTTGTCAGACAGCAGTGCTAACCATTGCGCCACCGTGCCGCCCAGGCTAGGCTTGACTAAGTGGCAAGTTACATTCTTCCACACAAGTGCCGGGGCATGACTATTTACAACAAAAGAGAATTTAACCATCTCCCCTTGACAGTCAGTGACATTACCATTGCTGAATCCCCCGCGTTCAACATCCTGGGGGGTTGCTGCTGGTCACAAACTGAACTGGACTGTCCACATAAACACTGCGGCTACAAGAGCAGGCCAAAACCTAGGAATCCTACAGCAAGTAACTGACTTCCTGACTCTCCAAAGCTTGTCCTCAATCTACAAGGCACAAGTCAGGAGTGTGATGGGATACTCTCCACTTGCCTCAATGAGTCCAGCTCCACCAAGAAAAGAAGCCCGATGTCATCCAGGGTAAAGCAGGACACTTGACTGGCACTCCATCCACCACCTCCAACATCCACTCCCTCAACCACCGACTCACCAAGGCTCCTCTGACAGCACTTTGCAAACCCCCGACATCTGCCACCTGGAAGGACGAGGGCAGCAAACACATGGGCACCCCAGCACCTGGAGGCTCCCCTCCAAGTCACTCACCATCCTGACGTGGAAATATACCGGCCGTTCCTTCACTGTCGCTGGGTCAAAATCCTGGAACTCCCTCCCTAACAGCACTGTGGATGTACCTACAATGCCTGGATTGCAGCGGTTCAAGAAGGCAGCTCACCACCACCTTGTCCAGGGCAATTAGGAAAGGGGAATAAAAATACTGGCCGGGCCAGTGACGGCCACATCTCATGAAAGAATAAAAGAAGGTTTTAAAACGAAGGGATATTGGCATTGTGGGGGAAGGTGGAGTTGAGGTGGGAGGTCGGTCAGGACCTTGTTGAATTGTGGAGCAGGTTCGGAGGGCCAAATGGCCTGGTCTTGAGCCTTCGTGCATCCCCTGCCAAGGAAGAGGGAAGAGGAATGTAACATGTAACACTTTCATCAGAACAAGAATGATACTTCCCATTTCCATTGCAAGATGAACTTTTCATCAAGCTTAAATCAGCGCTCTTTAAAAAAAGCTTCAGAATGGATTGTCTTCCCAGCAATGGCAACAAATAAACCAGTAAAGTAAGAGGAAGTGAGTTTTTGCCGTGGTTATTAGCTCACAGAGTTGAGAACCCTCTCAGCTTCTGGGCAACAATCAAAATCAGACACCCACCTTTCAAGTGGTTATTATTCTTAGCTTATGGGAACCTCTGTGATTCATGCAACTGACTGAACAAGTTGGGTATTTACTGTACATTTTTAGCCCAGTTTCCAGACACATAGAATGTTTCAGTCTGATCACGCAGGTACTTTAACATCAAGATGATGTACCAGGGTAGCATGGCCTTCACTGAGCAGAGGCCTCTGGTTTTAATTTAGCTGACAAATCGTCAGGCGGAGCGAAAACAAAAATCACCCACGGTCCCATTCCTGATCATCAAGTGGTGCTCCCCCTCCGTCAGAATTGGATTTGGGTGAGAATGTAAATTGGCTATGAATCTCCCCTTGGGGGTGTGGCTTAGTGACAACTGGGGGAGAAAACTTTAACTGCACCTCCCCCCCCCCCCCCCCCCCCCCCCCCCTTCCGCCCCCGAGCTGGAAATCATAAGGAGGTGGATTTGGTCATCGTCGGCTGTCCCTCAATTCGAGGATGATGTCTACACAGGCTCACATGTTTCTGCCATGGAGTCTCTTCATGTGACTGAACAGGCCGATTCTCAACCCGCATATCTTTGGGGCGGATGGGACAGGATGTTAACATGTACTAGATGCTGTGGTATGAAGAGGCAAGAGTTCAGCTCCTTTTTCACCAACGCACCTTTAATGGTTCAAACTCACTCTGCACAGAACTCTACAGATCATCACAAGCTCCAGAGTCCACCTGAAGCCCCTTTACATATCAGTGTCAATCATTGAACACTTAACATAAATGAGACAATCATTGAACACTTAACATAAATGAGACAACTAATTGCAATGTCTCTTAACCCATTACTTAACACAGGATATATCCCGAGGGAGAGGAATCCGGAGAGCGGGGTTTGCTTCCTTTTCTTTCCATCTCTGCCACCGTTTTTCCTCAACATGAGGGAGTTGTCACTCTAAGCGAGTTGCAGCTGGATGGAGAGGCTGTCGCCATTTTGAATGACTGGTAGAATGCCCCTCCCAGTCGGTAATATCAATGCTGCCTCGCTTCAAGGAGAGCCTCAGGGTGTCTTTGAAATGTTGTCTTTGTTCGCCCCAGCCCGGACTGTTGGCCATTTGAGAGTTGAGAAAGCAGGGTCTGGAGGGGCCTCGAGATGTTTTTCGGCCATCCGGACCCTGTCAGTGAATTAGATTTTGCAGGGGTTTTGCTTGAATGCTATGGGGTTGGTTGGCTTCCAGATGGACCCTAGAGATTGTTTGACAATCCTCACATTGAATCCGGAGGATGCATTGGAGGATCAGGTGAATTTTGTCATCAGCGGCTGATCTGCAAAGTTGGCTTTAAGTCTGAATGAGAAGTTGAAAATCCAGAAAGGTGACTTCCGATGGCGATCATGAGCGGAACGGTCGCACGAAGGGTAGCTCTCTCCCCATCAAACAGGCACCATAATTTCCCCAGTTTACCCCCATCTACTACTTAACTGACCAGATGAGCCAATGCCGGCCCAGTCATGTTTGGAGAAGGTGATGGAATTCATCACAACAGACCTCCAGAAGAACAGAGAAGTGGTGAAAGAGGACCTCATGGCAGCGATGAGGTAATCAGTAGAGGCTGCATCGGCCCCCATAAAGGAGCAATGGACAGAGCAGGAGGCCACGTTGTGGGATGTGGAAAAGGCATCCACAGACCAGAGGGAGCGGGTCGCCTCGTGTGAAGCCGAGGTGGCAAGGTTGGTGACGACCCAGAAGGCAATGAAGAGGAAGGTAGACAACCAGGAAAACAAGTCCCGCCGGAAGAACCTACGGATCGTCGGGCTGTCGGAGGGCACAGAGGAAAGGAACCCAACTGAATTTGTGGCGTGGTGCTTGGAAAGCTGGTCGGGGAGAAAGGCCTCACTCAGCCCCCCAGAGGTGGATCGGGGCCCACAGGTCATTCCAACAGAGACCCAAATCGGGGGAACAACCACGGGCAATGATTCCAGGACAAAGAGTGGATTCTGAGGTGGGCGAAGAACATGCAGTCGTGCAAGTGGGAAGGACACACTATTCGGTTGTACCAGAATATTGGGGAGCCAAGCTGGCCAATCGGCGGGGAGAGTTTAACGGGGCCAAAACTGCACTGTTTAAAAGCAAGGTGTAGTTCGGCATGCTGCACCCGGCTAGACTATGGGCCACGTACCGAGGCAAAGAGTTGGTCCGAACGAATGAGCTTGGGAAGAAGCAGCGAGAGAAAACAAACTGAGTGCAGACTTTCACAATCCAGGGGGGAAAGGGGTAACTGTACTTGAGGACGTGGAGGGGGTGGTGTGGGGGAGGAGGGGGGGGGGTAGTGGAATCAGATGGGATGGATACAAAATAATCAATTTCGGGGGGGAGGGGAGCTACAACTACCTTCCAGCGGCATGGAAAAGATCCAGGCACCTCCACAGCTCCGGATCACCGGGAACCTTGGCGCCAACTGGTGGGTCTTCAAGCAGAAATTCAGTCTATACCTTGAGGCCTGGGGCCTCAAAAGTGTGTCCGATGCCCAAAAAATTGTGTTGCCACTGTCGACTGCGGGTGACCAGGCCATCCAAATCTTTAATTTGCTCACTTTTGTCAACGGTGAGGACAAGACCAAGTTCCAGACCGTCTTAGCCAAATTCGGCAGTCGCTGTGAGATCGAGACGAGTGAAAGCTTCGAGCGTTATGTCTTCCAGCAGCGCCTTTAGGGTAAGGATGAGCCTTTCCAGTCTTTTCTCACTCATCTGCGCATTCTAGCGCAATCCTGCAACTACGGTGACTCCCTCATCAGGGATCAGATCGCGTTTGGCGTCCACTCCAACGCCCTGCGGGAACAGCTCCTAAAAATAAAAAATATGACCCTGCCAGTGGTCATCGAGACGTGCAAAGTCCACGAACAGGCGGAAAGTCGCTAATCCCGTCTTAAGTCGGCAGAGCAGGACCAACTTGCCTCCCATGAGGCTGAGAGTGTCCAGGCCATCGCCCGAATGCGGCGCCTGAACATCGATGAAGGCGGCCATTTTCCAGGGGCCCCACACATGCGCACCACAGTCGGGAGAACGAAGCGGCCGAAGACCACACTGCGCAGGTGTGAGCGGCGGCTGACCACACTGCGCAGGTGCGACGACGCACCGAGCGTCACGGCGTCGACGTGATGACGAGCCCCAACTGCGGCACCGCCCATTTAAAGGGGCAATGCCCTGCACGAGGCAGGTGATGTCCAACTGTAAGAAGCTTGGCCATGATGCAGCTTTGTGCAGGTCTGCACCTCCGACAGGGGGCCAGCGATCCCAGTTCCAACGCAGACGCATTCGAAGTGTGCAGCAAGGGCTGCTGGATTTGGAACCTGATCCCGTCACGGATCCAGAGGACGACTGTTCCGGCCATTCATGTACCTGACCTGGATCACCTTCCACTGCTGCAAAAGATGCAGCAGATCAGAACCCGGCAAAAGCTGACATGTGATGCTAATGCTACTGATCTGCCCGTGCTCTCTCCGAAGGACGCTGTTCGCGTCAGGTTGCCTAATGGAGGCTGGTCAGCTCCAGCTGTTGTTGTTCGACAGGCTGCTCCCAGGTCGTTCGTGATTCGCATGGCTGATGGATCTATTGTCCGGTGCAACAGAAGGGCACTACGCAAACTTGCCTGCCCACCACCGGATCTCAGGTTCCCAGATTCCGTTCTGCCTTATCCGGACACCTCGCTCCATGAAGCCACCAATCTGGCTGCGTGCCAACCGGTCAGGACACCATCATCCCCACCTCCACCTCTCAGGCCGTCCACAAGAATCCGACGACAGCCCCAACGACTGGATTTATAAATAGTTCCTTTGTATATATGCTGTTATATTTCTGCACGCTAGACACCTTACATGTACATATCCATTCACTCACCAATTGCTGTATATAGTTACTTTTGTAAATATGTCGTATATGCTCGAAGTAGCCGAAATTTATTTTAAAAAGGGGGATGTAATAATATGCACCCATGCACATCATGAGGTAAAAGCAGGCAGTGACAGACACCCAGGTGAGCCAATCAACATACAGAATAGAACGCAACCAATCACCAGACAGAACACCAGAGGGAGGCTTCCAACTATAAAACACACGAGGCATCAGCATTCCGCCTCTTTCCACTGGTGACAACTGTAGTGACAGTCAGGGTGTACATATCATTCAACACCTTCTACACGTGGATCAGAGCTAGCCTGGTCTAGATAGTTGATGTTAGTTTACTTAGAGTAGTAGAGTTCACCCACAGGCAGCTGTGTGCTTCGTTACTGAAGTTCAATAAATCTTATATTGAACCAACGCCTACGTTTGGTGTATGCTTGATCATTTAACTGCATCGTGTTGCAGTCCGTGTTACCCCAGAGTGAATAACACGACAGTGAACATCAGACATCTGCTGAACATGATTATGACCCCTCCCTGGGAGGGGTCACCAGATGTGATGGCCTCTCTGGATGCTGAGAAGGCCTTTGATCGAGTAGAATGGAGGTACCTCGTGGAGGTGCTGGAACGGTTTGGGTTTGGGCCAGGGTTCACTTTGTGGGTGAAATTTCAGCACAGCGCTCCCAAGGTGAGAGTGCAGACGAACATCAGCAACTCTGAATACTTCCAGCTGCACAGAGGCATGAGGCAAGGATGCCCATTGTCCCCGCTGCTGTTCGCACCAACAATTGAGCCACTGGCCATCGATCTTAGATCCTCGAAGAGGTGGACAGGCATTCCGTACGGAGACAGAGCACAGAGTCTCACTCCACATGGATGACCTGCTGCTCTATGTGTCGAACACCCTGGTCAGCATGGGCAAGATAACTGAACTCCTGAGGGCAATTCGGAGTCTCTTCGACTGGAAATGGCTCCATAAGTGGAATGTGTCCAGCCTGGTGGAGGAGGTGAAGAGGGGCTTTCGGAGAATGGGCCTCACTCCCACTCTCCCTGGCAGAGAAGGGAGGAAGGGGGGTGGGGGCGCGGTGGGAAGTTAGTTGGGGTTGTTGGGGGGGGGGGGGGACACGCACACACAGCGAGGAGAAGGTGAAATCTGCACAATGCCCCGAGGGACGCGAATGCCCCCATCCGGCAGCACGGCAATACAAGCCGTAGAAAGGGTATAACCGCTGTGCTAGAGCTCTTCTCCTGTTTCACTTCTTCCTGGGGTGCGGTGCTTATTGAGTATCCACCGCCTCAAGCTATATCTGTACAACGCTGGTCACGGCAATCTTGGTCGACCACTTATCCCTTTCATCGTATCGCTTCTTTTACTCTCTGTTTTTGTTTAACGACACTCATGTAACTATCGACCACATGGACAGGAAAAGGGTGAAAAGTATTTATAATCTCAAACCACTCAGTTCGAGGGTATTGAGGGATGGGAAACAAATGCTTGCTCAGCCAGCGATACCTACATCCAATGAAAAATAAGGGTGTTATAACCTGCCTGCTAACTATTGGCTGGGGACTAATGACAATCCCACAATCCTGTGGGAGTATGAGCTTCCCCAATGGGGGGGGGGGGGGGGGGGGGGAGAAATCATTAGCAGACTCCCTGCATAAATAGAGCTGGCCAGTGTGGAACCAGACCGAGAGTGAGTTTGGCAGCAAGAGAAGTTGTTGCTGCTGTTGTATGTTAATTTGTAAATAAATGTTATTTCTTTGTATCCTGAAAACTCGTGCTGGATTCTCTGTGGCCCTCACAAAAATAAGTAAAAAGCTAACTTTGTAAATCCTAATAGGAGCACAGGTTCACAACATCAAATGAGCTTGACTTAAAATTACAGAACTGCAGAATGATTAAAAGTGAATAATCTAATCAAGGAGTTCTGGGGATGTAATAAACCGCAAGAAATAAAGTTGTGCGGTTTCTAATTATCCCTTTACCCTTTAGATTAGATTGTCTTGAAATCCCTCACTTGCATCTGTCAATATTCATGCTGTCTGCCTTTTGTTCAGCTTTCATGGTCAGTAGGTGTGAGTAGTGTTGACATTCTTTGGGCAGTTTTACATGGACAGGTGCCACTCACATCCGCTTACAGCGTGACCATGCTAACCTGTTAATTGACCATAATATAAAGTGATTGAACTCCACATCCTCAACAGTACCTGTCACCTTTTTTTTAAAACAGTAAATTTAAAGGTATGGAAACAAACATCTCTTTGGATAGCCCATATAGTGCTGACTCGATGTGCAACAGGCCCATTAAAAACACGGAACAGTATTTCAAGGATGCAGGTCCCCTGAAGTATCCGTTCTGATGGGAGATCATCGACCTGCAACATCAACACACTTTCTCCACAGATGCTGCCTGACTTGCTGAGCATTCCCAGCTTTTTCCGTTTGTACCCCAAGCGTTGTTCTCCCAGAGCACCTGCAGCTTAGCAGAAGAGGCTTACGTCAATGGCCTGCCAGCTCTAGCTCAGTGGTAGCGCTGCTGCCTTTAATCGCCCAGGGTGTGGGTTCCCATCCCACCGCGACAACTGGTCTGCCAAATCAAAGCTGACATTTCAGTGCCGCACCGAGGGAATGCTGCACTGTCCTGTCCTCTGGAGGAGGAATTACACCAAGATCTCACCTACCTTCTCCAGGGGGGGAGGCGAGAGACCCCCACGGCGTTTTGAAGACGAGCAGGAGGGTTTTGTGTGCAGTATTCATTCCGCAACCAACGGAACTGAAAACTCTCCTCAAGGGCTATTAGGGATGGCCTAGCCAGCGACACGCACACACAAACACATCCCGCGAAAGAATAGAAAAGAACAGGCTATATGGTTATCCTGCTGTTCGCGAGGCATTGAATAAAAGCAAATTACTGCGGATGCTGGAATCTGAAACGAAAGAGAAAATGCTGGAAAATCTCAGCAGGTCTGGCAGCATCTGTAGGGAGAGAAAAGAGCTAACGTTTCGAGTCCGATGACTTGACAAAGCTTTGACAAAGAGTCACCGGACTCGAAACGTTGGCTCTTTTCTCTCCCTACAAATGCTGCCAGACCTGCTGAGATTTTCCAGCATTTTCCCTTTTGTTTAAGGAGGGAATTCCTGAGGTCATGGTTTAAAATCAGGGACATTCAAGCGGCCAGGATCGGAGGTGCGCAGAGATCTGTGAGAATCGCAGGGGTTGGCAGCGATTACAGAGATAGGGAGCAGCAAAGGCCATGGAAGGAGAGATTTGGAAAAAAAGAGATGAATTTTGAAATAAAGATATTTAGAAAATAAACCGTTTTTATAATCGGTGCAGTATATCAGGGAGACAAAAATTGCACAAAATGATACAGCACGCCACAGAAAGTCAAACACTGCTTCACAGCGACACACTGGGAGCAATGGGTGACTTTGCACCAGGTTTGTGAACTCAGCCGCCACCTCCTGGTGTATCATAGAACTGCAGCGCTCGCCGCTTGTCCCACATCAACATCTAAATAAACGCCTGTCAAGGAAATTTGACTGGGAGAGGATTAAAGGCATGCTGATTATGCATTGTCTCATTCTTCAGGGTATCTGAGATGCAAGGCTGTGGAAGGATTATGACCGAAACCTAACAACTGTATCAGTGTCCACACATGCACCCCTTGTTCAGCGTGCATGGGGCTTTAAATGATTAGCAAGGGCCCTGCAGTTTGTAACCATTCCAAACCCCGCCACTTGCTCAGCTCTGATAGATGGAATTGTCTCATTCACTGTTTTGATCCCGTTCTGCAATGAGTCATTCAGCTACGATTAATCATTATCTCAGTGACTCATTGCTAACATATGCATAGGCAAAAGGATCAGCTTTATCATTGAAACGATGAACAGAAATAAAACTCACAATTCCTGCTCCTATTCCACACTGGAGGCTCATTCTATTGACACATAAGTGGCAGCTTTAATAATAAGCTCTAATAACATTTTTCAATATTCCTTCTTGGGATTTAATGGACCAGCATTTGTTGCCCACCCCTAATTGCCCTTGAGCTGAGTGATTTGTTCAGCCATTTCAGAGTAGCAGTGAAAAGTCAACAACATGGCTATGGGTCTGGAGTCACACGTGGGCCGGACCGGGTAAGGACGGCAAGCTTCCTTCCCTAAAGGACGTTAGTGAACCAGGCGGGTTCTTACGACATTTGACGAGAGTTGTCATGGTCACCTTGACTGAGGCTAGCTTTATATTCCAGATTTATTGACAGAATTTAAATTCCGCCATCTGCTGTTTTGAACTCACGGCCACGGGGCCTCTGGTTTACTGTCCCAGGAACATTATCACGGTGTCACCATATCCCCGTTTAGCTGTACGGACACTTTACGGTGATGCATGGAACTGAAAATCCATCCCACTTCCCACAGCCTGCTGATAAGCAAGCTCTCCTTAAGGTTGAGGTAGTTCTCCGACCCTCCAGGATTGACCTGGAGTCTCCATGAATTGAAGATCACTCTCCGGGTCACTGCTGTGTGCGACCCTGGAGAAAAATAGTATTGTAGGGTCATAGAATCATACAGTTCAGAAGAGGCTGATCTCATCCTGGCCTCAACTCCACTTTCCTGCCCATTCTCCATAACCCTTCAACCCATTACTAATTAAAAATCTATTTATCTCCTCTTTAAGTTTACACAGTGTCCTGGCATCCACCACAATCTGGGATAGTGGATTCCACACTTTTGTCACCCTTTGAGAGAAGTAATTACGCCTCATCTCTGTTTTAAATCTGCTACCCCTCATCCCAAAACTCTGACCGCTCGTTCTAGATTGCTCCAAAAGAGGAAGATATGCTCTATCTTGAATTTGCTAATGTCTTTTCCCATCTTATGTGCCTGATGCGACCATCAATTCACTCGAGACATGAGTAGAAGTAAACCGTGGCTTTAATCAACTTAGAACAGTGCCTGCCTGCGACTGAATCAATGCTGAGAACTGCCTACAGGTCAACTGCTCTTTCTACCTCTCTTCAAGGGGAAGGAGTCATGGGCAAAGCCCATATAGGCCCCAACATGTTCCCCTATGGATAATGCCATACAATGGCCCATAGGAGAAGCCCACAAGGGCAACAGCATAGCACAGATACAAATACAAGTGCGACAGCACAGATACAAATGCACTGGTGGATTATTAGTATAATACATTCACCACAGTGCCTCAATTAGATCTCCACTCATTCTTCTAAACTTGAGAGAATGGAGGCTTAAACTGCTCAATCTCTCTTCATACAACAATTTCCTCATCTCGGGAATCAATCTAGGGAACCTCTACTGAACTGCCTCTAACGCAACTACATCCCTTCTCAAATAAGGGGACCAGAACTGTTCACAGTACTCCAGGTGCGGTCTCACCAATACCTCGTACAGTTGCAGTTACATTTCCCTCCCTTTGTACTCTGTCCATTTAGTTATATAGGGCAACATTCCATTTGCCTTCGTTATTACCTGCTGTACCTGCATGTTAGTTTTCTGAGATTCATGCACAAGGACACCCAGATCCCTCTACACCGAAGCACTCTCCATTTAGATAATCAGTTGCCTTTCCATTTTTCAGACCAAAATGCATAACTTTACACTTATCCACGTTAAACTCCCTCTGCCAAATGCTATGATCGCTCCACTCCCGGCTCGAGTAGAGGTGTCCCTCGCCAGGTCTGGCTGTCTCCGTTCCTGGCTCGAGTAGAGGTGTCCCTCGCACGACTGGCTGTCTCCGATCCCGGCTCGAGTAGAGGTGTCCCTCGCAGGTCCGGCTGCCTCCGCTCCGCCCTCTTTCACCTAATGCCCTTTTTCGCCAAACTCCGACGACACTCTGATGCACAAGACAGCACTCGGTGCAGACAAGGCAGCACTGAAGAAGCCCTCCTTTTATGGCTCGTAATTAAAGTCTTCTGAAGCTGGATTAAACCAGTCTACTTAACTAGCTCAGTGTGGTGAATGTATTGTACTAACCATTCACCACTGTACTACATTGTACCACGCTGTTGCCCATGTGGGCTCCACCTATGGACCATTGTACTGTACTACACGGAATGTATCATGTTGGTGCCCTTGTGGGCTCTGCCCCTTGAGGGAAGGTATAAAGAGCAGCTGCCCTGTAGGCGGCTGTCATTGCAGAGCAGTCGCAGGCAGGCACTGTTCTAGTTGATTAAAGCCACTGTTCACTTCAACTCTCTGTCTCGTATGAACTGATGGTCGCATCACTGAGCTGAACCTTGAATGTGATGACATTTCAAGTGCTCATCCAAGTACTTTTTTTTTTAAAGATTGTGAGGTTTCCTGCCTCAACTATCCTCCCAGGCAGTGCATTCCAGACTACCATCACCCTCCGGGTGAATTCTCTTTCTTCAAATCCCCTCTAAACCTCCTGACTTTCACCTTAAAATGATCTCGCCTTGACCTTGACCCTTGAACTAAGAGGAACAGCTGCTTTCTATCCATCCTGTTCATGCCCCCCCCCCCACCCCTCCCCCCACAACCAGGTCCCCTTTCAGCCTTCTCTGCTCCAAAGAAAACAACCCGAGCCTATCCAGCCTCTTGTCATTGCTAAGATGCTCCATCGCAGGCAACATCCTGGTAAATCTCCTCTGCACCCTCTCGAGTACACTCACACCCTTGCCATAGTGTGGTGACCGGAACAGAGCACAGTGCTCCAGATGTGGCCTAACCAAAGTCCTGTACAGTTCCAACATAACCCCCCTGTTCTTATAATCCAGGCCACAACTGATAAAGGCAAGTGTCCCGTATGCCACCTTAACTACCCTATTAACCTGTCTTGCCACCTTCAGGGATCTGTGGACAGGCACCTTAAGCTCCCTCTGTTACTCTGAGCTTCCTAGTGTCCTGCTATTCATTGACTATTCCCTTGTCATCGGTGTCATAATATACACCAGTATATCATGGTGCAGACACACACTGATGGACACACACAGGGACCAATCAGCATGTACAAACACCGCAGCCAATCACCAGTTAGAATACACGCACTATAAAGGCAGAGGACACCACGGCTCCCGCTCATTCTGGGTGCTGCCTCTCAGTGTAACAAGAACTCATCCAGCCCAGCACAGACTCACACCACGTGCTGAGAGAATCAACTGGTTCGGACAAGGCTTAGGTCTCTAGTTTAAGTTAGCATCACTTAGACCCACAGTCATCGTGTGTTAGTTAGCTCGAAGTTAGTTAATAAAATTGAGTTGAACCTTCATCATTGCTGGAAGTGCCTGTTCATCTCTCAAGCCTACACTAGCCAACACTTCAATCAGAACATTAAAAGATTTTTGTTGTCACTTTCCTTAAACATTTCTCCTTACCAGACATAAAAATATTGAAAATGGGGGAAAAGGCTGTTGACATCCTTGAGCTGGATGTATAAGATTATTTATCATGGCCTCGATGCTGTGCTCTTGGCTTCTTCAGGAACACTGATGTTAGTGCGCCTGTCCTCTCATCTGCTGCGGACAATCCACCTCAGACAGCATTGATGGTACCTCTCCAGGGCATTGAGGTGGCGTTATACATAGTCCAAGTTTCTGAGTCGTATAGAAGAATTGGGAGGACGATCGGCTTGTACACGAGGATCTTGGTGTCAGCACGGATGTCACAGTCATTAAACACCCCCATCCTTAAGCTTCTGAAGGAGCCACAGACATGCGTTACAGACTCTCGGCGGTTATGGCAAGGTTAAACAACGTAACGGGCTACAAAGAGAAGCCGAGCAGTATCTCTAACAGCAGTGCACCTCTCCCCGATGAACTCAATGCATTCTATGCTCGGTTCGAGCAGGAAACCAACGATCTGCTGTCGAGTGCCCCAGCAGCCCATAGCACACCCATATCCACCACCGCAGCTTCCGAAGTCAGATCGGCTTTCCTGAAAGTGAACCCTCGGAAGTCGATGGGTCCGGACGGGATCCCTGGTCGTGCACTCAGAGACTGGCACCCACTGGCAGACAGGTTTGTGGACATCTTTAACCTATCCCAACTCCGCTCCGAGGTCTCCACCTGCTTCAAGAAAAACCAGGCAATGTGCCTCAATGACTACTGTCCGGTGGCCCTGACTTCAGTTGTAATGAAGTGCTTCGAGAGGTTGATCATGAAGCGCATCACCTCCATACTCCCAGAACACCTTGATCCACAGCAATTCGCATACCGGCCGCAACCAGTCGACAGCAGACACCATCTCCCTGGCCCTACACTCATCCCTAGAGCATCTCGACAACAAGGACTCCTACATCAGACTCCTGTTTATTGACTACAGCTCCGCCTTCAACACCATAATCCCAGCCGAGCTCATAACAAAGCTCGAAAACCTAGGACTTGGCTCCTCACTTGGCAACAGGATCCTCAAATTTCTAACCCACAGACCACAATAAGTAAGAATAAACAACAACGCCACCCCCATAATTATATTACTCAATACCGGGGTCCCGCAAGCCTTAGCCCCTACTGTACTCCCTGTACACACACGATTTTTGCGTGGCAAAATTTGGTTCCAACTTTACAAGTTTGCTGACGATACGACCATCATGGGCCGGGTCTCGAATAATGACGAGTCAGAATACAGGAGGGAGATAGAGAACCGAGTGGAGTGGTGCAGTGACAACAATCTATTCCTCAATGTCAGCAAAATTAAAGAGCTGGTCATTGACTTCAGGGAGCAAAGTGCTGTACGCGCCCCTTTCTGCACCAACGGGGCTGAGGTGGAGATGGTTAGCAGTTTCAAATTCCTAAGGGTACACATCTCCAAAGATCTGTCCTGGTCCACTCACGTCGACGCTACCACCAAGAAAGCACAACAGGGTCTATACTTCCCCAGGAAACTAAGGAAATTCTGCATGTCCACATTAACCCGTACCAACTTTTACAGATGCACCATAGAAAGCATCCAATCTGGCTGCATCACAGCCTGGTATGGCAACTGCTCGGCTCAGGACCGCAAGAAACTTCAGAGTCGTGAACACAGCCCAGTCCATCACACGAACCTGCCTCCCATCCATTGACTCCATCTACACCTCCCGCTGCCTGGGGAAAGCGGGCAGCATAATCAAAGACCCCTCCAACCCGGCTTACTCACTCTTCTAACTTCTTCCATCGGGCAGCAGATACAGAAGTCTGAGAACACGCACGAACAGACTCAAAAACAGCTTCCTCCCTGCTGTTACCAGTCTCCTAAATTACCCTCTTATGGACTGACCTCATTAACACTACACCCCTGTTTGCTTCACCTGATGCCAGTGTTTATGTAGTTACATTGTGTACCTTGTGATTCCCTATTAGGTATTTTCTTTTATTTCCTTTTCTTTTCATGTACTTAATGATCTGTTGAGCTGCTCGCAGAAAAATACTTTTCACTGTACCTCGGTACACGTGGCAATAAACAAATCCCAATCCAATCCAACCCGGATTGGATACAATGTTGGATCTCCCGATCGATGTCAGCCTTAGAGGAGAGGTGACTCTCCAAGGATGGGATATGTTCCACATTTGGGAGGGTTGCTCCCTTGATCTTGATGGAGGGAGAGAACGGATCTTGCCCTGGGGCAGGTTGGTGAGTCTTCTTGAGGTTGAGACCCGATTCTTTGATATGCTTCTGCAAGCATGGCTGAGAGATTCTCTTCTGGGAGAGTGGAGATAGCAATGTCATTCGCATACTGAAGATCCACGAGCGATGTCAATGTCGCTTTCTTCTTGAATTTCAACTGCTTAAGGTTGAAAGATTTTCCGTCCATCCTGCAGACGATGTCCACTCCACTGGGAAGCGTGTTCTTGACAAGGTGAAGGACGATGGCAATGCAGATGGAGAAAAGGGAGATGACACCTGCCTGCTTGACTCCGGTCTTGGCCTCGTAGGTTTCTTCTTATTTCCGTCAGTGAGGGCTGTCATTGACTTCTTGTTGTGGAGGAGTTGGTGGGTGTTGATGAATTTCTCTGGACAGGCAGCCTTTAACAGGGCCTTCCACAGCACTTCTCGATTGACTGACTCAAAAGTCAGATCGATGGTGGTCATGTAGATTGGTTGATGTTGCTCCGGCCATTTCTACTGAAGTTGCTGAGCAGTGAACTCTTGTCCGCTGTTCCACGGTTTAGTCAGAAGCCACACTGGCTTTCCGGAAGGAGTTCTTCAGAGACTGGGAGAAGGCGGCCAGTGAGGATTTGGGCACTGATCTTCTCGGCGATGAAGAGCAGGGGGTAACAGTTATAAAATAGGGAAATGTAAAAATCAATTTGTACACAGCAAAATCCCAACACAATAAAGGGATAAATGACTGGATAATCTCGAATGACATTGGCTGAAAAATAGATATTAGCCAAGAAACTAGGCAAACTCTCCTCTTCACATAGTTCCATGGGATCTTTGACATCTGAGAGCAAAAACAGGGTCACAATTTATCGTCTGATTCCAAAGACTGTGCAGTATTCCTTCCGTATTCCACTAAAATGTTAGTCCATATTCCAATTGCTCAAATCTCTAAACTGGGATGTGAACTAAATTTACTTTGAACGATATAATGAAGAGAATGCATAACGTGGCTCAAACTGGGGTCATTTCTCGAACTGAGGTTTGTGCACCCATGGGAGCGTGTAGAGACTTTCCAGGCAGTCCAAGGAATAATCAATCAATTCACAACACAAATGAGCCTGCTCCACGATGGCATATTGATGCACGATCAATTGTACAAAGACTAAGGTTGGATACAACTGTGGCTTTATTGCAGTAAGATGTGTGGCCTCCCACAGCAGCTGGCGCAATGGCTGCCGAATAGAGGGCACGCTCCTCCCACGCTCATCACCTAATACAGGTGTAACAGTGGTTTACCACACATGCAAACCATGGCCCCTGACCAGCAGATCCACCACAGACCCAATTTATGTTTGGACTGGGAGCAAGCAAGGTTATTATAATAATCTTTATTCATGTCACAAGTAGGCTTACACTAACACAGCAATGAAGTTACTGTGAAAATCCCCTAGTCGCCACACTTCGGCGCCTGTTCAGGTAAACAGAGGGAGAATTCAGAATTTCCAATCTACCTAACAGCACGTCTTTCGGGACTTGTGGGAGGAAACAGGAGCACCCGGAGGAAACCCACGCAGAGACTGGGAGAGCGTGCAGACTCCGCACAGGCAGTGACCCAAGCCGGGAATCGAACCTGGGACCCCGGGCCTGTGAAGCAACAGTGCTAACCACTGTGCTACTGTGCTGCCTGCATGTCATCTCACCGATGCACTTTTTGATCTTTTGTGCTGCAACGCTTCATCTCACCCTCAGGTAGTTGCCCTCAAAAGCGGAGCTAAAATACATAACAAACAGGAATCTGTTCAAACCTCCAGCACCTGCAGGCCATATCCAATGTTGTCCCATCCTTGAACTCCAGTATGCAGACAATGCTTGCATCTGCGCACACTCGGAAGCTGCGCTCCAAGCCATCGTAAACACCTTCATCGAGGCGGGAAAGAGCCTGTGACTTACACTAAACATCAGTAAGACAAAGGTCATCTGCCAAACTGTCCCAGCCTACAGCACTGCCCCCCCCCCCCCCCCAACCCCCCGAAATCCACAACGAGGCTTTGAGCAAGATGGACTGTTTTTCACAACTTTGGGGGTCGACTGTCAACAAAGGCAGGCATCGATGATGAGATTCAACACGGCCTTCAATGTTGCAGCACAGCCTTTAGACGCCTGAGGAAGAGAGTGTTTGAAGACCAGAATCTCAGATCCAACAACAAGCTCATGGTGTACAGAGCAGCACTGATGCTCACCCTCCTATACGGCTCAAAGACATGGGTTATGTACATCAGGCATCTTGAAACCCAGGAGAAGCTCCATCAGCACTGCCTCCGCAAGGTCCTGCAAATCCATTGGCAGGACAGGCGCCCCAACGTCAGTGTTCACGCGCAGACCGACATCCCCAGCATCGCTACATTGACCACACTTGATCAGCTCCTGCTGGATGGGCCACGTCGTCCACATGTCTGACACGAGACGCCCGAAGCAAGTGGTCTACCTGGAGCCTCAACATGACAACCACCCCCAGGAGGGCAGAGGTCATTGTTTCAAAGACACTGCAAAGTCTCCTTGGAAAAGTTCGACGTCCCCACCGCCTCCTGTGAATCCCTGGCCCAAGGTCGCCCAAAGTGGAGGAAAAGCATCAGAGAAGGAACTGAACACCTCGAGTTTCAACACCGGGAACAAGCTGAAGCCAAGTGTTGACAGTGAAAGGAGGGGGTGGCAACCCACCCACCCGCTCCTCCAACCACTGTCTGCCCCCACCTGTGACAGGGACTGTAGGTCGTGCATGGGAGTCCTCAGTCACAAGAGAACTCATTTTGTTTTGAAGTGTGGAAGAAAGTCATCCTCAAATCAGAGGGACTGCCCAAGAGAGAAAGAGAGATTCTCAAACTGGGGGTCGTGTACCCCTGCGACTGTGTAAATACTTCCTTGGTGGTCCACAAAATAATCAAGCAATGCAAATGAGCAGCGGCTGTTTGGCGAGCTTGGTGTGAGCCAGGAAAGGGGGGAGGGGGTGACTGCTATATGTGCCGCACAAGCTGATTATCTCACCTGGAGGGAAGAAGGCCTGGAAAACTCACCAGAAATGCAATTAAAGAGCTGAATAGGTTCCCTCGTGTGCTATAATGACAACAGAATAAAAACAGAAAGTCATAGAATCCCTACAGTGCAGAAGGAGGCCATTCTGACCATTGAGTCTGTACTGAACCTCCAAAAGAGAACCTTGCCTTGGCCCATGCCCCCGCCCTACCACCGTAACCCCACCTAACCTTTTTGGATCATGGCCAATCCACCTAACCTGCACATCTTTGAACTGTGGGAGGAAACCCACGCAGACAATGTGCAAACTCCACACAATTGCCCAAGACTCGGGTCCCTGGTGTTGTGAGGCAGCAATGCTAACCGCTGTGCCACTGTGCCACCCTTGGTATATATGGGATTAAAGCAAGATACTACGGATGAAATAAAAACAGAAAATGCCGGATAAACGCAGGTCTGGCAGCGTCTGTGGAGAGGGAAACAGAGTTTAAAGTTTTGAGTCTGTGTGACTCTTCCTTCAGACTCAAAATGTTTCCCTCTCCATAGACGCTGCTGGATTTCCCCAGCATTTTCTGTTTTTATTTCGGAGTTCCGACATCCGCAGTGTTTTGCTTTGATCCTATGGTTGCCAAGGCTGGTGGCAGATGCCAGGCGAGTTCATCTTTGCTGAAGAAGTTTTTTTTGATGTTTAGGTGGTAGTTTGTAAGTTCGCCCAAGTATGAGCATTATGATTTTAGATGGAGTGGTTGCAGGGGGGGTCTATGATTCTTAATCCATTTGGAAAGGGATTCTTCAACCAAATATGTTGCCAAATGTGGTAAAAGAGGTAGGTATTAATAAGTGTAAATACACTTTCATAGAATACATTGTCATAGAATCCCCACAGTGCAGGAGGCCATTTGGCCCATCGTGTCTGCACCAACCCTCCGAAAGAGCACTCTGCCTACCCCCTCACCCAATCCCTGTATCCCACCTAGCCTTTGGACACTAAGGGGCAATTTAGCAAGGCCAATCCACCTAACCTGCACATCTTGGGCTGTGGGAGGAAACCGGAGCACCAGGAGGAAACCCACGCAGACATGGGGAGAACATGCAAACTTCACACAGTCACCCAAGGTCAGACTCAAACTCGGGTCCCTGGCGCTTTGAGGCAACAGTGCTAACCATCAATCATAGATTATCATAGAATTTACAGTGCAGGAGGCCATTCGGCCCATCGAGTCTGCACCGGCTCCTGGAAAGAGCACCCTACCCAAGGTCAACACCCCTACCCTATCCCCATAACCCAGTAACCCCACCCAACACTAAGGGCAATTTTGGGCACAAAGGGCAATTTATCATAGCCAATCCACCTGCACATCTTTGGACTGTGGGAGGAAAACGGAGCACCCGGAGGAAACCCACGCACACACGGGGAGGATGTGCAGACTCCGCCATTCACCTGAAGAAGGAGCCGTGCTCCGAAAGCTCGTGTTTGAAACAAACCTGTTGGACTTTAACCTGGTGTTGTAAGACTTCTTACTGTGCTCACCCCAGTCCAACGCCGGCATCTCCACATCATGACAGACTCCGCACAGACAGTGACCCAAGCCGGAATCGAACCTGGGACCCTGGAGCTGTGAAGCAATTGTGCTAACCACAATGCTACCGTGTGGAGATGGCGGCGTTGGACTGGGGTGAGCACAGTAAGAGCACATTCACCTGAGGAAGGAGCAGTGCTCCGAAAGCTAGTGTTTGAAACAAACATGTTGGACTTTAACCTGGTGTTGTAAGGTAACCATCAAGGAGGCAGATGTCGAGAGAGGCATTTCCCAGAGTTTAAGCAACTTGAAAGCTGAAGGCAGAGCTATGGATACCACCCACAGGGTTACTCTACCCTTCTCCAATTTGGCAGCACTCCGGGGTTTTCAAACCTCTCCCCAGGCACAATTTCAAGACATGGAGTCATGTTGTCAAACTGAAGCAGCCTGAGCTCCTTGTCCCTCCCCACGCTGAGCGACATTGCACAGGAGCTCCGCCGGAGGGCGCTGCTGGTGGAGTGGGGAGTGGGGGAGAGCGAGCACGCATGCGCAGCAGCGCGCCGCCGGCCGGCTGATTGACAGCGCGGCTGATTGGCGGCTGGGCCGGGGCGCCGGCGGCCAATGGGGAAGCGGGGCAGGGGCGGGACTTCTGCCGGTTGATTGACGGGCGCAGGCGGAAGTTGGTGGAATGCTGTGGTTCCAGGGAGCTTGGATACATTTGTTGCAGAGGAAGGAAAAACCCGAGAAAGGAAGAGATTGAAGTGGATACAGAGGGAAGCCAGTGGCTACAGCTCACTTTGCCTCAGGTACCAGCTCTCCCCAGACCCCCCTGTGACTGCCTGGGCCTCCTCACACCATGGAAGCTGCTGCTCTGCCATTCTGGACAAATACTTGATGCTGATGGCCTGCAAATGCAGGATGCACATTCCAATTCTCTGGCATTGTTACGTCTTTATTTTTTGAAAAATAATGACAAACCACCCCTCGCTGCCTAAACTGCTCGGAATCCTGGCCACGTTTGAGCATCAGGCAGGCTGTGTGCTCCATGGCTGGATCTCTCTCTCTGAGGGAGGGAACAGGGGGTGGAAAATAAAACCCCATTTCCAGAAATTAAAAAAAAATAGCTTGCTGGTTGGTGAGGAGGATGCAGTGTAACATGTCTGCAGGTACAGACAGTCACAGGGAGCAGCCACTCCAATAAACCCCTCTGCTCTGCAGGGGCTTTTCTTTTCTCTGTCGTTTGAAACGTTAGAGTTGCAGGCCTTGGGTTTTGAACTCTGAAATTGGACATGGTTGTGTTGTGTGAGGGGGTGATCTACCTTGCTCG
The DNA here is from genome assembly GCF_902713615.1 of Scyliorhinus canicula. Taxonomy (NCBI): domain Eukaryota; kingdom Metazoa; phylum Chordata; class Chondrichthyes; order Carcharhiniformes; family Scyliorhinidae; genus Scyliorhinus; species Scyliorhinus canicula. Next base: position 94,191,952 of record NC_052164.1, on the reverse strand, counting down.
GGGTTGGCCATGGTTACTGTTGGGGGCATTTATAACATTCTCACAGGCGGATCTGGAGTATTTGGTGGGTTAGAGTTGAGGAAACTTTGCGCCTACCTGTGCTGTCCCAAGTGTTTGGCATTGATTCTGGGTTTTTACAATGGAGAAGTATGCACTAATATTCCTTATGAAGCAAATAAGTAGATATAACATTTTTTATAGGTATTGGAAATGCTGGAGGTATTTTATTAGTTTTATTTGGGAATTTTCTACCTCTTTCTAAGTTGACAGGATTGGATAATGTGTTCGTGGACACTTAATGTGGATGTTTGCTCTTTAAATTTAACACATTTGTCTCACCAATTGGACTCCAATTAAACATGAAACTTTTTAGTGGACCCTGTAATTTTATTTTGCCCATTGAGTTACTTTTCTTCAAATGGTGGCTTCATCAGGAGTCGGTTGATGAGCCCGAGAGGAGTGACAGAGCTGGATTAACATCAGTGCAGTGTCATCACTAACGTGAGGGGTAATTCAGTAGTCTGTGTCACTTCGATTCAGCTTCAACGCATGAGCAACTTCTCCAAAGCAGTTTCCTTCTGATCAGGGGCATGAATGGTCTGAATAAAATTTTCATAAGATCAGAAATAACAGACTGCCAAAATAAAGGAGTAACGGGCCCTTTCCAACTAAATTTTTGAATGGGGTAAAAATAAGTGGAATATCCTCTTTTTAGAGTCGCTGTTTTGATTCCAGGGATGATTCATTCCTGTACAACAACAAAAATTATGTAGCACCTTTAATGTAATAAACCGTCCTGAAGCGCTTTACAAGATGATTGTAAATCCAAGTATAACAGAATAAAACAAACGTTCTGCTCAAGATGAGAGGATTCCTACTGCCCGCCATACATATTGAGGGCATGCTGGAAACCATTATCTGGTTTAGTTTTTAATTGGGAGCCCTAAAATGAAGACCCAGAGTGCAGGGTAGCACCCTGGTTGAAAAGCGTCGGTGAGGAAAATCCCAGTGAACCGGGGAGTGACGAATGAGTGGTGCCCTTAATTTTGACAAGTCTGAAGATTTTGGTGGCAGGTGGGACTGGGGGAGACAAGGTTGTCCTTGGCTTTGAGGTCCATCTAAAGGATGCGTTGGAGGAAGAGGTTGTATGATGAGTCTTTTCAACACAGTGAAGATCATGAGGGTCATTTTCAACTTGGCCCACTGGACAATAAACCAGTGGCCTAAACAATGGAACTGAACATGACTCTCCTTATCTTTTAATTTCTCATCTCCAGTGTGTGAATAACTGAATTTGGCAAAATTGGGAATTTAGTAGAATTTACAGCACTGAAATAGACTATTCGGCTCCCAATGGTCAATCCAAGTGTTTATCCTCCACACAACTCCTCTTCCATTTTATTTATTCATTCATTCATATAATGTGGGTGCCTCTGGCAAGGTCAGTGTTTATTGCCTACCTTTAATAACCCTTGATAAGGTGATGATAATCTGCCTTCTTGAACCCCTGCAGTCCTCGGGGGTGAAGGTTTTTCAACAGAGTTGTTAAGACGGGGAACATCAAGATAAATCTGTTCAGTCTTTGTTGGGAGCTGTAATGTCTCACTTCCTGCATCATCCTTGTACAGCTTCTTTTGGAGTTTCCCCAGTGTCTTTATTTTTTGTTTTAGGGACCAGAACTGTGCAAAGTATTCAAAAGTGTGATGTTAGGAGGCCCAACAGATTAATATTTTCATGAAAGTGAATTAGAGGAGTTGCAACATCACTCATCTCGCAATCCTGTTCTGAACCGGTGGTGGTGCAAGAATGTGAGTGTGATTTGTTCGTTAATGCACATGAGCAGATGGTAACTTTTGCAGCGTAACATTTTAATTGTAAATCCTCTTGTCGATATGTGCATTCGTGCAGATGCGGCAGCACGGGAGCGTTGGAAAAATGGTGGAATGTATCGTAGTTGGATGGTGTTCAAGGTTTGAAGCTACTGTACATAACAGCTCATCAATATGAATTGCGTCCCTCGATGTTTTGTCGATCTTGAAGATTTGAGAATTCACACTCGGTGAAATAACCAACAGAAAAAACTGTTTGCCACTGCTGTTGCCTGATCTGAGAAGGGCATGTGTGGTTGAGGAAATGTTTGTGGGGATGTGGAGAATTTTCTAACGAGCATAAATGTTAAAAAGCATGAAATTGGCATGCCATTAAGTAACTGGGCTGAGAGGGGATGCAGGTTCAGACTGCAAAATGAACTGGAAGCTGAGGGAAAGCTGAACTTAAGGCTGTGTGTTTAAAATGTTGTATGGAGTCACCCTCATTGTGCCTTCCACCTGCTCAATCAAACCGCCTAACCTAGATCTTTTTTATATCATTTTTCACACTTCCTCTGGTGCAGTGGTACAGTTTGTCACCTAAAGCGATCAGGTTCCCGTTTTTCCTTGCGCTACTTAGTTGGTGGCAGGCGAACTGGAGTAGGGTTGGAGGGAGTGATGGGGAGACATGTGCTGTGTGTCTGCCTTCGAGGTGGAGTCTGGGAGCCACGCCTAGCCCATTTCTGGCTGTCCGCCCTTCCTCCTCCCTCGATCTGTGGCAGGGTGACATCTCCGGGGAGCTTTATCATGGTGTAGACCGCCTGTGGGAGGGAGCTGCTTGTACTGACTTGCGAACTATCAACTGTTGCAGAGATAATGCAATGCGCCTGCCCTTCTGATGTAAAGTTGCAGTGATTCTTGTGAGTTATGTGGCCCAAGAATGGGTGTATTGTTCCAACAATAGGTCAACTGTCAAACAAGTGGCAGATAAGAGATTGAGCACCCTGCCGATAACTTTGCAAAAGAAAGTTTCTATTAAGACGGCCTTAAATTCCATGCAGAAAGTCACTAACGCATAAACTATCCACTTCATGGGGTTTAGATGCAGCAACAGCAGAGTTGGTGCTCAGGCCCTAGTGGATGTGAGACATGGGTCGTGGTACAGAACAGTTCAAATTTTGACCTTCTAAACTCGAGCTGCGTCTCTGGATTGCTATACTGTTCCTGGTGGGAAGAACAATTTTAAGCAGTGGGTTTAGGGTTGCTCACGGGCTGGAGACTGCTTGCCGCTATAAATCAGGGACTGGTTGTCCACCTCGAAGGCACGAGATCAAATCTAGCCTGGATTGACAGGCTGAAGGGCCCAATGTGAAATGAAGAGTCTCACTCCAGTCCTGGAGGTGACGCGTCCACAGGACATAACCCATCCCTAATCTGGCAACCCCCTGCCAGAGGCCACACATGGGGAAAGTTACACAGGGGTAGTAAAGGACTCTGTCCTGAGCAGACATGTTATTGGGCAAAGGTAGAACTTTACTCTGTTTCTAACAACGCTGTAGCTGACCTGGTAGTCCAGGTGTCTTAAGATGGGAGTATTTTATTTCCTAACACAAATATCCCAAGTCCTTTTGTAGTCCAGAAACTGCACCAACATAATCATTGTTAAATCTTATTGGAGCAAGTGTGACCAGTCAATGGTGCCAAAACTTTATATAAACTCAGTGCCAACACAGAACATTGTTCTGACTTGCCACAATTGCTACAATAGTCGTTAAAACCTGTAATGGGGTCAGAGATGGGATGTTTTGAATGCAGAAGGTTGTATATTTTTGGTGTTGTACGCTGCATGGCTCAAAGTAAATTTAGAGTTGTTAAAATTGTGGCAGGTATAAATTGGCAGGTAGATTCTCAGTAAATATTTGGTGTGGCTTTTTTTGTAAAAGCTCAAAGACTAATTCACTGCCGGGCACTAGAAGCAAAGGAATCCCTGCGTTAACTGGTGAAGGATTCTGCCGTGATGCCGGCTGTCATTGGCGTATCTCTGAGCCATGGTGTGATCCGCTGTGATGTGTTGTGAATTGTGGGTTTAACTAAGTGCTGGCTGCCGGGTTCCGTGGAGGTGTGGCAGCTTTGCTCGTGCGAATGATGCTACCCTGACCCGACGACCAAGACTTTAAAAGCTTAGCGTCTGTCTACATATTTTTGCTCTGCCTCTGGACCACCGTTCAGTGCTGCAGTGCAGCAGCTAGTTTATTTATAGTCTATTTATAGTCTCTGCCTTCCTTTAACTCTGGTGTGTTGGCTTTTCCACGCAGTGCATTAGGATGGCAGAGAGTACTGGCATTTGACTGGCTGGTAACCTCAGTGTGTGACCAGTCGAGGAGGGACTGAGTGTGGCTTTCTGCTTTATTTTTTCACGACCGGTTTCATCAATTTTCTTTTGTGTCCTTTTTTTTTCTCTCTCTCTCTCCTCCCACTCCAGTCATGTGTTCTCTTCAGTTTTGTTCTCATTCGTTATTTGATCTTCCTCTTCCCCTCACTGCTCTATTATTTTCGGCTTCTTCTTTCTTATTACACCTTGACCTTCTCACGCTAGGAATTTATCGCAGGCTGTGGTAGACCTGACAGGAATCTCTGAGCCTTTGGCTGAGGCCGAATGGCGAATCACCTTGAGCTTCCCTCGGTGTCCTCGTGTTTTCCTTTGACCAGTGATGGGCAAGGAAAAAGAATAATCCCGGGTAGCCTGGCAGCAGGAGTCCCATCACATGGCACCCGGACAGGAACTCCTGCCAAGGTGGACATTTCCAACGATGGCCTTTGGAAAATTCTGTGGCTTTGAATGATGTCGTTTGATAATACGTTTCGCAAAAGGCTCACTGGAGCGTTGCTGAGCCATGTTCGCAGCATGGATAGAAAGCTGGTTCACCAACGGCAGATTGAGGTAGGGCAGTTAGATCTGCTTGGCTGGTGAAGGATTGGAGGTGGGGCAACTCGGGGAGGGTTGTTTGGGGGGTCTTTTTTTCATAAATTAATTTTTTCCAATTAAGGAGCAATTTGGCGTGGCCAGTCCACCTATCCTGCACATCTTTGGGTTGTGGGGGCGAAACCCACGCAAACACGGGGAGAATGTGCAAACTCCACGTGGACAGTGTCCAGAATCGGGATCGAACCTGGTACCTCTGTGCCATGATGCGGAAGTGCTAACCACTACGCCACTTGAATGAAATGAAAATCGCTTATTGTCACGAGTAGGCTTCAATGAAGTTACTGTGAAAAGCCCCTAGTCGCCACATTCCGGCGCCTGTCCGGGGAGGCTGGTACGGGAATCGAACCGTGCTACTGGCCTGCTTGGTGTGCTTTAAATGCCAGTGATTTAGCCGAGTGAGCTAAACCAGCCCCTATTGTGCTGCCCGTCAGTGCTCTTTTCTGAGTATACGAAAGCTGTTTGCTTTCGCCCAGGCACAAATGTGCAATGTGCTGGATGATCCAAGGTTGATCAGGAGAGGGGTAAATTGGTTCAGGAAGAGTGGGATAGGTTAGCAGAGCGGCGGATATTGGAGTTAAGTGTGAAGCAATACATTTTGAAATAAGTAACGGATGTATCCACTCAAATGAAAGTTCAGGTTGAAGTTTATTTTAGCAGCAGCAACTGTTTATTACTTTACAATCTTAACCATTCTTTACTTAGAAGGTAGAAAGACATTTATATATCATCCTTCATGACCGTGGGACATCCCAAAGGAACCTATGGCCTGTATATATATATATATATATATAAAATATATATATATATATATATTTGGAGAATAATTGCTGTTGTACTCTAGGAAAAGCAGGAGCTAATTTGTGCACAGCAAGCTTCCACAAACAGACGGCAATCATGACCAAATAAGCTGCTTCACCGGCGCTGACCAAGGAATAAATATAGGCTCGGTCTCCCGGGACGAGCCCCTCTCCTCTGAGAGGGCAAATTAGACCTCACTTTAATGTCTCTTCTAGAAGACACCACCTCTGACTGTGCAGCGCGTCTTCACTCCCACACTAGAACGTTAGCCTAGAATTTGTGCTCCCGTCCTCCAGAGCGAGACTCGAACCACCACATTCTGAGCTGACCTAAGAGGCAAGAGTGTAAGTCTCCGGTGTGTCGCAGTTCATGGTGGCACTCACTCACTTTAAATAAATCTAGTTCGCCAGACCAGTGATGGGAATCCTGGGGCCACACGGGGCCCACCTGGGATCCGAGTACAGTCCAGGTGACGTTTTGTTGACCGTTGTCCTTGGACAGGGTTACCACATTCTGCTGGTTTACATCTGTGTAGGTTTTTTCCCACCAGTATGACTGAAGTAATCTGCACCGACCACGTTGGTACATGAAGTGAGGTGCGTGCTGATTACGCTCAACATTGACTGTGAGAGCCATGCGCTCCCTCTGCGTTCAAAGTGTAAATATTTATTTTGCTTCTACCATTTTAAATTGATGATAGTTCTATTAACATATAAACGATTAAGCATTTTTTACAAATCATTACAAACATATTCGGTGTATGTAAATGTATTTAATTTTATTCGTGGTTAGCGAACGAGTCCGCTTTTAATCTTGCAGCCCACTGGTTTGATACAGGCCCACTCACCAGTCTGGCGTTTCCCATTGCTGGTCTCAACAAAGCATCTTGATCGACTATTTGACTGATAGGTGTATCACAACCCAGCCCCACGTTCCCCTAACAGGATATCCACCCGTGTGCCTTTTCCAGCCTTGGAAAGATTGGCACTAATTCTTATTAAAAGGAATAATAGGCTGGGACTGCCCACTCGCAGCCACCCAAGAAACCATCAGCTTCCTGCCGGATATAATTGAAAATATCTGTCACGTCCAAAATGGAGTGGCCTCTGCTGAAACTAATCCTACGGAGGTTATTCTTATCATGGGCGTTAGGGTGGAAGTGGGGGGGGGGGGGTTTAATTTGTTCTTTACTGAACATGGTACTGTTCGATGGATTTGATCACTTATTGAAAAACACGTGTTGGACATACGCGGGGCAGGCAGCGTCGGCGGAGACAGAAACCGAGTTAACGTTTCAAGTCGATGACCCTTCCTCGGAATTGGAAGCGGTTCTAGATTCAACGGATGATAATAAACACCCACCAAGACCATTACTGATTGATTGATTTGATTTGATTTATTGTCACATGTACCATTAAAAGGGGGCGGGCCAGGAAAGAATAACAGGGAAGGTCTGTTGGGGTGGAGGGTCGGACTGATCAAATGACAGAATGGATGATGCGAGACAAAATGCAGCAATAAACAAAACATTGGTTCGGAGGAGGTGTAAATGGCAACAGCAGAACCATTGCCAAACTTCTTGGGGCGGGGGGCGGGGGGGGAGGGGGGGGGGGGGGAATGGGAGCAGCAGCTATAATCTAGTTTAACATTGAAGCTGGAAAAGTTGCCTTTGTCATTTATTTGTCGTCTTTCTTTCTGGTCTTCTTTCTAGCCCTGTTTTTAACCGAGGAACGCACAGCACACCGGCTTTGAGTGCTGGTACCACGTCTGAGCCACTGCTCCCTACTTTATTCCTGGTGTTCAGTTCTGGAAGCCGCCTCTGGGGGAACGATGAGCCAAGAGGGTTTTAACTCGGCTGCAGTCCCGCTCTGTGCAGAGGATCTCCAGGGAGACGGCCGATGGAAATCATTGGTAAGAACCCTGGCTGCTCCTGTGAGTCGCTAGTACTCACGCGGAGCAGGGTCAGTTTGCAACACACTAATAGTAACAAGAGTGTCAAATGCTGAGGGCTGCAAGATTTCTCCCACCATTAAATTTACCTCCACCCTACCTCCGACACATACATACACACACTCACCCACATGCACACTCACCCATGCGCACTCACCGACGCGCACACCCCCACGCGTGCGCACCCGTGCATATGCTCACATACATGCATACACATACGCATAAACATATGCATATAGGCACATATTCACGCATATGCGCACACGCACGCATATGCACACGCATGCATATGCACACGCACGCATATGCACACGCACGCATATGCACACGCACGCATATGCGCACACGCATATGCACACGCACGCATATGCGCACACGCATATGCATACGTAGTCACGCACACATACGTAGTCACGCACATGTACGCACGCATGCACGCACACATACGCACGCATGCACGCACACATACGCACGCATGCACGGACACATACGCACGCATGCACACACTCATATGCACACATTCATATGCAAACATACGCACGCACACATATGCGCGCACACATACGCACACATGTACGCACGCACGTATGCACGCACACGTACGCATACGTATGCACGCACATGCATGCATACGTATGCACGCATACGTATGCACGCATACGTACGCAGGCATGCACGCATACGTATGCATGCATATGTACGCACGCATACGTACGCACGCGCACATACGCATGCACGCACGCACACATACGCACGCACGCACACATACGCACGCACGCACACATACGCACGCACACATACGCACGCACGCACACATACGCACGCACACATACGCACGCACGCACACATACGCACGCACACATACATACGCACGCACACATACGCACGCACACATACGCACGCACGCACACATACGCACGCACACACACATACGCACGCACACATACGCACGCACGCACACATACGCACGCACGCACATACGCGCACACAAATACGCACGCACACATACGCACGCACGCATACGAACGCACGCATACGCACGCACGCATACGCACGCATGCACACGTACGCATGCACACATACGCACGCATGCATACGCACACGCACGCACACATACGCACGCACGCACACGCACACATACGCACGCACACATACGCACGCACGCACGCACGCACACATACGCACGCACACATACGCACGCACACATACGCACGCACACATACGCACGCACACATACGCACGCACACATACGCACGCACACATACGCACGCACACATACGCACGCACACATACGCACGCACACATACGCACGCACACATACGCACGCACACATACGCACGCACACATACGCACGCACACATACGCACGCACACATACGCACGCACACATACGCACGCACACATACGCACGCACACATACGCACGCACACATACGCACGCACACATACGCACGCACACATACGCACGCACGCACACATACGCACGCACGCATACGCACACGCACGCATTCACACATACGCACGCACTCATACGCATGCACACATACGCACACAGACATACGCACGCACGCACGCACACACACGCACGCACTCATACGCACGCACTCATACGCATGCACACATACGCACACAGACATACGCACGCACGCACACACACGCACGCACACACACGCACGCACACATACGCACGCACACATACGCACGCACACATACGCACGCACACGCACGCATACATACGCATGCACACATACGCATGCACGGACACATACGCACACATACGCACGCACACGCACGCACACATACGCATGCACACATACGCATGCACGGACACATACGCATGCACGGACACATACGCACGCATACGCACGCACACATATGCACACACACATACGCACGCGCACATACGCATGCACGCACACACATACGCACGCACACATACGCACGCACACATACGCACGCACACATACGCACGCACACATACGCACGCACACATACGCACGCACGCATACGCACGCACGCATACGCACGCACGCACACATACGCACGCACGCACACATACGCACGCACGCACACATACGCACGCACGCACACATACGCACGCACGCACACATACGCTGCACACATTCGCACACGCACACACCCACGGTGAGGTGCTCAGTACCTGCTCACTGCCTCTGCCACATTTGAGATTTGCAAACTAAGCAGTTTTGTGTTTGGATTTTGAGTCCCTGAAATCTTTCCCGAGGACCAACACACTGCAAAACTCTGGCCGTGGGAATGTTTTTAAAAAAATAATATTTTATTAAGGTATTTGAAAATTTTTATAACAGTAACAAAAACAATGTCATCAACATGGTAAAATAAACATTCCCCCCCCACCCCACCCAGTCCAATCATCACATAAAGGCGAGCTTTATTTTCTCAAGACTGAGAAACCCAGCCATGTCACTAACCCAGGTCTCTACACTCGGGGGCTTTGAGTCCCTCCTCATTAATAAGGTCTGTCTCCGAGCTACCAGGGAGGCAAAGGCCAAGACGTCAGCCTCTTTCGCCTCTGAACTCTTCCGACACTCCAAAGATCGCTACCTCCGGACTCGGCCCCACCCGTGTTTTTAGCACCGTGAACATTGCCCTAGCAAAACCCTGCCAAACCCTCTCAGCTTCGGGCCCAAAACATGTGGACATGATTTGCTGGAATTCCCGCACACCTCGCACACCTGTCCTCTACCCCGAAAACTTGCTCATCCTAGCCGCTGTCATGTGTGCCCGGTGGGCTACCTTAAATTGTATCAGGCTAAGCCTGGCACATCAGCCCATAGACCCGCCTCTATCTCTCCTCCTAGCTCGTCCTCCCACTTGCCCTTAAGCTCCTCCACCGGAGTTTCCTCCTCCTCCGAAAGCTCCTGGTAAATATCCGATACCTTCCCCTCTCCCACCCAGGTACTGGAAATTACTCTATCCTGTATCCCCCGTGGCGGCAGCAGCGGAAAGGCCGGCACCTGTTTTCTCAGGAAGTCTCGCACCTGCAAATACCTAAACCCATTCCCTACTGGCAATTTAAATTGATCCTCCAAAGTTTTCAAGCTGGGAAAGCTCCCATCTACAAATAGATTCCCCATCCTTCTAATTCCTGCCCTCTGCCAACTCCGGAACCCTCCATCTAGCCTACACGGTACAAACCTGTGGTTGTTATAAAACGGGGTCCAAATCAATGCTCCCTCCACTCTCTTATATCTCCTGCACTGCCCCCAGATTCTCAGAGCTGCCACCACCACCGGACATGTGGAGTATCAGGCCAGCGAGAATGGCAGAGGTGCCAATGCTCCCAGACTGGTGTTTTTACATGACGCCGCCTCCATCCGCACCTATGCCTCCCCCTCCCCCACTACCCACTTCCTAATCATGGCTATGTTAGCCGCCCAGTAGTAATTGCAGAAGTTTGGCAAAGCCAACCTACCCTCCCCCCGACTGCGCCCCAGCAACACCACCTTCACTCATGGGGTTTTACTCGCCCACACAAAGCCCGAAATAACCTTATTCACCCGCTTGATAAAGGCCTTTGGGATGAAGATGGGGAGGTGCTGAAAGACAAACAGAAATCTGGGGAGGACCGTCATTTTCATGGTCTGTACCCTCCCCGCCAGTGATAGCGGGAGCATGTCCCATCTCTTAAAGTCCGCTTCCATTTGTTCTACCAACCGGGATAGGTTTAACTTGTGCAGTGCCTCCCATTCCCGGGCCACCTGGATTCCCAGATATCGAAAGCTCTTCCCTATCATTCTAAGCGGCAGTTCTCCCAGTCTCTTCTCCTGTCCTCTTGCCTGAATCGCAAACATCTCGCTTTTCCCCATGTTCAATTTATCATTTATACCATGAGAATTGCCAAATCCCCCCCCCCCCCCCCCCCCCCCCCCCCCCCCCCCCCCCCCCCCCCCCCCCCCCCCCCCCCCCCCCGAAACAGCCCTTTCCAGTTCCTAGAGGCTCCAAACGCCATGGCCAATGGCTCTATGGCCAGCGCAAACAGTAACGGGGAGAGGGGGGAGGGGCACCCTTGCCTCGTCCCTCAGTGTAGTTCAAAATACCCCAACCTCAGCAGGTTCGTTCGCACACTCGCTACTGGTGCCTGATAGAGCAACCACACCCAGTCAATAAAGCCCTTGCCAAACCCAAACCTTCCCAGCGCCTCCCACAGATAATTCCACTCCACCCGATCAAAAGCCTTCTCCGCATCCATCGCTATCACCACCTCCACCTCCTCTCCTTCTGAAGGCATCATAACATTTAGAAGCCTTCGAACATTGGCCTTGAGTTGCCTGCCCTTAACAAATCCCGTCTGGTCTTCCCCTATCACCCCCGGGACACAGTCCTCTATCCTTGTGGCCAGTACCTTAGCCAGCAGTTTGGCATCCACATTTAGTAGAGAAATTGGCCTGTATGACCCGCATTGCTCTGGATCCTTCTCCCGTTTCAAGATCAATGAAATCGAGGCCTGCGACATTGTTGGGGGGAGGACTCACTTCTCTCTTGCTTCATTAAATATCCTCACCATCAGTGGGCTCAATATCTCTGAAAACATCTTGTAAAATTCTACCGGGTAGCCGTCAGGCACCAAGGCCTTGCCCGACTGCATGCCCTCCAGCCTCTTGATTATTTCCTCAATTTCAATTGGGGCTCCCAGCCCATCCACCAGGTCCTCCTCCACCCTCGGGAACATCAACTGATCCAGAAATTGCCTCATCCCCTCCACCCCAGTCGGGGGTTCCGACTCATATAATTTACCATAAAAGTTCTTAAACACCTAGTTCACCCCTGCTGGGTCCACGACAGTATTACCGCCTCTACTCTTTACTTTACCTATCTCCCTGGCCGCCTCTTTTTCTGAGCTGGTGCGCCAACATTTTGCTTGCCTTTTCCCCGTACTCATAGATCGCCCCCCTTTCCTTCCTCAACTGAACCACTGCTTTCCCTGTGGTCAACAGCCCAAACTCCATCTGTAACCTCCGCTGCTCCCTCAGTAGCCCCGCGTCCGGGGCCTCCGAGTATCTCCTGTCCACCTGGAGTATCTCCTCCACTAATCTATCCCTCTCAGCCCGTTCCACCTTTTCCTGTGGGCCTGTATCGAGATTAATTCCCCTCTGACTACTGCCTTCAAAGCTTCCCAGACCGTTGCTCCCCGTATCATTTATTTCCAGGTAGTTCTGGATGGACTTGTTAACCCGCCCACAGATCACCTCGTCCGCTAGAAATCCCACATCCAGTCTCCACAGTGGCGTTGCCCTCTCTCCACATTAACCCGTAGATCCTCGCAGTGCGGGGCATGATCCGACACTGCAATTGCCGAGTACTCAGTATCCACCACCTTCGGTATTAGCGCCCTGCTCAGAACAAAAAAGTCGATGCGAGAGTATACCTTGTGAGCATGTGAAAAAAAGGAAATCTTCGCCCTCGGACGTGCAAACCTCCATGGGTCTACTCCTCCCATCTGTTCCATAAAACCCTTCAATTCCTTTGCCACAGCCGGCCTCCTCCCTGTCCTGGATTTTGACCAGTCCAATTCCGGATCAATAACATGTTATGAAGTCACCTCCCATGGTCAAGTTATGTGACTCTAAGTCTGGGATCTTACCTAATACCCTCCTCATAAATTCCACGTTGTCCCAATTCGGAGCATATATGTTCAAAAGTACCACTCTCACCTCCTCCAGCTTCCCACTCACCATTATGTACCTACCCCCCTTGTCTGACACTATTCTCCCTGCCTCGAATGCCACTCTTATGCTGATCAAGACGGCACTCCCCAGTCTTTGAATCCAGTCCTGAGTGGAACACTTGGCTAACCCAGCCCTTCCTCAATCTCGTCTGGTCTGTAACCTTTAGGTGTGTCTCTTGTAGCATTGCCATGTCCGCCTTCAGTTCCCTCAAATGCGCGAGCACGCGAGCCCTCTTGACCGGCCCATTCAGTTCTCTCACTTTCCATGTGATCAGCCTAGATGGTGGGCTTCCAACCCCTGCCCCCTCCCTGCCGATTAGCCATCACCCTTTTTAGGCCAGCCCCGAGCTTGCGCCCTCCGCTTCCTCGAGTCCCCATTTGGGCTGTCGCCATTCCCAACCTCCCATTTGTCCCCTAGTAACAGTTCCTCCCCTATCGGCAAAGCAGCACCCTCTCCCAGCAACAGCACTAAAAACCCAATTCCCCCAAGTCAAGTTCCAGCGTAACACCTGTCCACCCCCCACTGTGCTTCTGAGAGTCAGCTGACCCATGCTGACTCGATAGCTCCCGCCCCTGGCACCAAACAGTCTGTCTCCCTATTGTGCTCTCCTCTTCCCCCCCCCCCCCCACACACACACACACACATGAATAAACATTTTAGAAGCTTCACATTCCCCAGTAAACAAACAACAGAAAAAAAACAGTGAAGAAACAATCACTTTAGAAAAATAATCACCCAAGAAGCAGAACTAAATTCAAAGCCCATCTCCCCCCCCCCCCCCCCAAAACAAGGTCCCTACAAGACATATCAACCTTTAACCATCCACACAGACTATTATTTGATGTGGGAATGTTTAAGATAAAGTAATTTGTATATTTATTGTGAAAAGCCAAAGATGTAGGTGCAGCCGGTTGAGCTTCAATGTCTGTTAAGCACTTTGGAACATCCTGAGGATGTGAACGGCGCTATATAAATCCAATTTCTTTCTGAATTGGGGTCATTCTCGAGGCGGAAATGAATTTCTGCTGCAATTCTGAGTTTATGACTCAGCCCAGGCGTGTGTGTGTGTGTGTGTGTGTGTGTGTGTGTGCGCGCGCCTGCCCGCAAAACTATAGCATCCTCCTATAGTGACACAGCACCACCTCCGCCATTTCGGATATGATGTGTAACCCACCTGCAGTGGTTATCGCAGGAAGTCACATTATACCTTCACCTTTGATGACAGAGGGTTCAAGGAGAAATGGATGAGCCTTGCCTCGATTCATGCTTCTTTGGGTATAAATGTGGTGTAAAGCTTCCTTTTGATGTCGATTATAATACAGGTTTGTAAGGAGGTCGTGTTGTAGGAGTTTGAGAAACTATTCTGAAAACTATAGACTCTTAACTGTGCAAAATAATACCCCTCCTTGAATAACTTGAGTTGCATCAACTCTGTCATGTCGGAGTATATATTTAGCTTACATGTAACATCTTTATCCGTCCCACCAATTATTCCTTCTCTGTTCTCGCCTTAATGCATTATATTTTGCTGTAGCCATTTATCTCACCACCCATTGTCTATCCTAAAAAGGGGCTGGTTTAGCACAGGACTAAATCGCTGGCTTGGAAATCGCTGGCTTAGGGCCTCACGGTAGCATGGTGGTTAGCATCAATGCTTCACAGCTCCAGGGTCCCAGGTTCGATTCCCGGCTGGGTCACTGTCTGTGTGGAGTCTGCACGTCCTCCCCGTGTGTGCGTGGGTTTCCTCCGGGTGCTCCGGTTTCCTCCCACAGTCCAAAGATGTGCGGGTTAGGTGGATTGGCCATGCTAAATTGCCCGTAGTGTAAGGTTAATGGGGGGATTGTTGAGTTACGGGTATACGGGTTACGTGGGTTTGAGTAGGGTGATCATTGCTCGGCACAACATCGAGGGCCGAAGGGCCTGTTCTGTGCTGTACTGTTCTATGTTCTAAAGCAGACCAAGGCAGGCCAGCAGCACGGTTCAATTCCCGTACCCAGCCTCCCCGAACAGGTGCCGGAATGTGGCGACTAGGGGCTTTTCACAGTAACTTCATTTGAAGCCTACTTGTGACAATAAGCCATTTTCATTTCATTTCAAAACATTGGATTGGTCACGGGAGCAGCAAGAGGCTGCAATAGGGAGGGTGAGATCTGACAGGAGAAAGGGACGCCTTTTGCTTCAACCTGTGTCTGCAGTTAATTTGATTTGGCCTTTCGCTGACTTGTTGACTTTTTGAGGAAATAAATGCAGGCAGCGGCCCCACAGTGCTCCGTGCCTTTACCTGAAAGTGTGTCGATGCTGTATTGAGTAGAACGGTGCGGGCTTCAATGAGATTTTTCCTCTTGCAGCACAGTCGATTTGTCCTGGACTGCAAGGACAAAGAGCCGGATGTCCTTTTTGTCGGCGACTCCATGGTGCAACTTCTGCAGCAGTATGAGGTGGGTGAGCTCCTGATTATCCTCTACCCGTTAAATGGCCACGATGCCGCTATCTTTCATTTCATTATTGGGACGTGGCGATGGAGTGACGCGCCACTCCACAGGGCAGTTAAGAGCCACCCGCGTTGTTCTGGGACCGGGGGTCACTCCTGTGTATGGACGGCAGAACGTTCCCGAAAGGACATTGGTGACCCAGTTGGGTTTTTCGTAGGCTCAGAGAATCCCTACAGTACAGGAAGAGACCATTCGGCCCATCGGGTCTGCACCGACCCTCTGAAAGACCACCCTACCTAGGCCCAATCCCCCGCCCTGTAGCCCCCACCCTAAGGGGCAATTCGGCATGGCCAATCCAGCTAACCTGCATATCTTTGGTCTGTGGGAGGAACCTGGAGGAAACCCACGGGGTGGGGGGGAGAAAGTGCAAACTCCACACAGTCACCAGAGGTAGGAATCAAACCCGGGTCCCTGACGTTGTGAGGCAGCAGTGCTAACTACTGCGCCATCGTGCCGCCCTGGCAATTATGCCAATTGTGCAGCTTCATGGGCATTCTTACTGGGGAAAAACTCCTTTATTTCCAAGTTTTTTTTTGTTTTTAAACAATTCAAATTCTCAAATTGCCGTGTTGGGGGATTGCAATTGAATCCTCCTGGATAATTAGTCCCGCCCTCTGAATTACCGATCCAGTAACGTAACCACTTATTGATACACACCCGTATCTACAACTGTCCATTACGATCCTGGTCAAGTATAAACTGGACTAACGAATAGAGTTCATTGCCAATCCTTGTACAAGTCTTACTGCACACAGTGGCCATCACGACCTGAATTCCACGTGCTGTTCAAAACTTTGAAGGTTGAGTCGTCAAGACTCGGGAATATTCGCTCTGTTCTCTCCGCACAGATGCTGTCAGTCCTGCTGAGATTTTCCAGCATTTTCTGGGGTTTCTTTTTTGCTGGTCAAAACTAGTGTTCAAGTCGTCATTTGATGGTGCGGAGCTCGAATGTTGCATTGAATATTGCAAGAAACAGGCTGCCAAAGCTTTTCGTCCTGCACCCATCAGGACAGAATCCCAAGAATACCAAATCTCAAAAGGAACAACAATTCATACTGGAAGCGAAATAGGTGCTGATTGGTTGGCAAGTGGACTCTGGCAACAGCAGCCGTAGCAACCCATCGACACCCTTTCCATGTGCAATATAAATGGTTGTTCCCTTTGAAATTTGGCGTGTGATTGTCCTGATGGGTGTAAGATGAAAGGTTTTGACAGCGTGTCTCCTTTCTCAGCAATGCTGCAATTATCGTCACTGTTCATTCTATCCACTTCTATCTCCCTCGTGCTGTCCAGCTGTCTCACAGGCAAGTTGTTGGAGTGAGAGACCTAGGGTTAGAACCCTGTTCTTTAATTCCTGAACTAAAAATCCAACCCCAATTAATCACCTGAAAGTCTCATTTCTTTAACAGTTCCGAGTGCCTTGAGTTTGGGCATTCTTAAACTATTTTCTACCACACCATTAAAAGCTGCCAATTGTTTGGCACTGGGTTGATAGAGTAACTCTGGGAAATAAAGTACCACATGGTTTCAGGAGCAATATGCTCTGACCTTGGGGGTTAAGACTTCAGAATGTCATGTTATTGGACGATGCACCTGAACAGGACGTATTCACTGTGGATGCCAGGTACAATGAAAAGTGTGGTCCTTTCTCCGAGCAATGACGGGTAGCACGGTGACACAGTGGGTAGCACTGTTGCTTCACAGCTCCAGCGTCCCAGGTTCGAGTCCCGGCTTGGGTCACTGTCTGTGCGGAGTCTGCACGTTCTCCCCGTGTCTGCGTGGGTTTCCTCCGGGTGCTCCGGTTTCCTCCCAAAGTCCAAAGATGTGCAGGTTAGGTAGATTGGCCATGCTAAATTGTCCTTAGTGTCCAATGGGGTGAGGTTACTGAGTTACGGGGATAGGGTGGAGGTGTGGGCTTGGGTGGGGTGCTCTTTCCAAGGGCCGGTGCTGACTCAATGGGCCGAATGGTCTCCTTCTGCACTGTAAATTCTATGGTTCATAGAAGTAGGCCTGGCTCCTTCTGTCAATCAAAAATGCTTCTAACTCAGCCTTTAATATATTTAATGACTCGGCATCCACTACTTTCTTGGAAAGAGATTTCCAACCCTAATGATCCTCTGAGAGAAGAAATTCATCCTCATCTCTGTCTTTGAATCATAGAATTTACAGTGCAGAAGGAGGCCATTCGGCCCATCGAGCCTGCACCGGCCCTTGGAAAGAGCACCCTACTTAAGCCCACACCTCCACCCTATACCCATATCCCCACCTATTCTTATTTGGACACTTTTTTTTTTTTTTTTTTATAAATTTAGAGTACCCAATTCATTTTTCCAATTAAGGGGCAATTTAGTGTGGCCAATCCACCTAGCCTGCACATCTTTGGGTTGTGGGGGCGAAACCCACGCAGACACGGGGAGGATGTGCAAACTCCACACGGACAGTGACCCAGAGCCGGGATCGAACCTGGGACCTCGGCGCCATGAGGCAGCAGGGCTAACCCACTGCGCCACCGTGCTGCCCTTATTTGGACACTTAAGGGAAATTGAGCACGGCCAATCCACCTAACCTTTGGACTGTGGGAGGAAACCGGAGCACCCGGAGGAAACCCACGCAGACACGGGGAGAAAGTGCAAACTCTTAAATGGGAGACTCTTTATTTTGGGGGTAACTTACTTGCCTCTTAATAAATAAAAGAGATGCTAATGATGGTGACTGGTATAATTTTAACACTGAACACTTCTTTAAAAATTTGTTTAACTGTCCATCCCCAATTATTTCGAAGAACGCCATATCAGTTCAGGCTTAATCCTGCACTGTCTGTGTCTTCTGATGTCAGTTTAGCTTGATCAAAAAGCTAGCAGGATAACCGTGTATGATTCTGTTTGTTTGGGTAGATCTGGAGAGACCTGTTCTCACCGCTGCATGCACTTAACTTTGGGATTGGAGGAGATACCACAAGACATGTGCTATGGAGGCTAGAGAATGGAGAACTGGAAAACATCAAACCCAAGGTAACAGCAGAGAAACGCTTAGCGCCAATTCAAACCATCCATGTAGGCATGGACTTGTACTGAAGAGTTTGTGTCCCCTTTTGAGATGTATTTATGCATAAAAATTAGATTATTGAAGCTGTACACCTGCTATCGAATTGAAATAATTAATGGATGTGAAGTTTAACCTTTTTCGTTGTGCGTTTACTTATATAATTAAGACAAAGTTAAATGCTAGGAACGTGTAAAAATGCAAACTGTTTAGATGACATGGTCAAGGGCCAAGAAAGGGGCCATCTGGGATGGGCTAGGTACAGAGTGTAATTAAAGGGGCAGGAGTTAAGCGGGGAAGATGACGGATGGTAGAGGGGATTGGAGGCGCAAGCCTCCGGTAAGGTTGGTAACGTGGAACGTCCGGGGACTGAATGGGCCGGTTAAAAGGTCGTGGGTGTTCGTGCACCTCAGGAGCTTGAAAGCGGGGGACGTCTTTTTGCAGGAGACACACCTCCGCGTGAAGGACCAGGTTAGGTTAAGGAAGGGGTGGGTCGGGAAGGTTTTTCACTCGGGGTTTGATTTGAAATTGAGGGGTGTAGCGATTTTAATGAGCAAAAAAATGGGATTTGTGAGTGCGAAGGAGGTGAGGGATTTAGGTGGGAGATATGTGCTTGTGAGTGGGGTATTGGAGGGGGCATTGGTCGTGTTGGGAAATATGGATGCTCTAAATTGGGATGATGTGGGTTTTATGAGGGGGTTGCTGGAAGCAATCCCGGATTTGGCCACGTACCAGTTGATCATGGGAGGAGATTTTAACTGTGTCCTGGAGCCGAGGGTGGATAGATCGAGCCCCAGGTCGATGGATAGGGTGCGAAAGGCAAGGGAGCTGGGCAGTTTATGGAGAGGATGGGTATGGTGGATTCATGGCGCTTTCAGAACCCAGGGGGAAGGGAGTATTCCTTCTTTTCACACGTCTATAAGGTGTATTCGAGGATTGATTACTCTGTAGTGAGTCGGGAGATTTTGGTTGGGATGGAGGGGGCAGAGTATGCTGGGATAGTTATCTCGGACCATGCACCCCACTGGCTGGATATTCAGTTCAGTACGGGACGAGAGCAGAGGCCGGGGTGGAGGTTTGACTCTGGGTTGTTGGCGGATGGAGGTTTTTGTGATAAGGTGCGGTTGCCGATTAGGGATTATGTGGAGTTCAGTCAGAATGGGGAAGTGTCGGCGGGCATTTTTTGGGAAGCACTGAAGGCAGTGGTCCGGGGAGAAATTATCTAATTTACGGTTCATGCGAATAAGGAAAGAAGGGCGGAACATGACCGTCTAGTGAGCGAGATAGTGGAGGTGGACAGGGAATATTGGAGGGATTGGTGAAGAGGAAAAAGTTGGAGGGGCAATTTGACAGGCTGACAACGGGGAGGGCGGTAGGGCAACTGCGTAGGGCAAGAGGGGTGCAGTACGAGTATGGGGCGAAGGTGAGCCGCATGATGGCTCACCAGCTGCGGAGGCAGGCTGCATCCAGGGAAATATTGAGGATCCGGACTGGGAATGTGGTGTCAGAGCCAGGGGAGATAAATGAGGCATTTAGGGAGTATTACCAGGGACTTTATGAGGCAGACCCAGGAGGAGAGGAGAGGGACATGGGGTGGTTTCTGGACGAGCTGCAATTTCCCCAGGTGGAGGAAGCAAAGAGGCAGTTGTTGTAGGAGCCCCTGGGGCTGAGGGAGGCACTGGACAGTATCAGGGGTATGAAGTCGGGGAAGGCCCCTGGGCCGGATGGGTACCCGGCAGAATTTTATAAGGAATTTGCGGCGGACCTGGCACCACATCTGTTGGGGGCGTTTAATGAAGCACTGGAGAAGGGGGAGTTGCTGGAGACGATGAAGCAGGCAGTAATCACACTAATCCCAAAAAAAGGGACGGATCCAGTGGAATGTCGGATAGACCCATATCGCTATAGAACACGGATGTGAAAGTATTGGCCAAGTTGTTGGCGGGGAGGGTGGAGGATTGTGTCCCGGGGGTTTTTGCAGATCAAACAGGCTTCGTGAAGGGCAGGCAGCCCGCGAGTAATATAAGACAGCTGTTCAATGTGGTGATGAATCCGTCGAGAGCTCTCGTATCGGAGGTGGTGGTTTCCATGGATGCAGAGAAAAGATTTGATCGGGTGGAGTTCAAAGTCTTGGGAAGGTTTGGGCCGAGATTTGTGGCATGGGTGTGGTTGCTGTAAGTGGCGCCAAGGGCGAGGGTGAGGACGAATGATATGAGCTCACGAAGCTTTGACTTTCACAGGGGTACGAGGCAGGGGTGCCCGCTGTCGCCGCTGCTGTTTGCGCTGGCCATAGAGCTGTTGGCGATGGCTCTCAGGGGGTCAGCAGAGTGGCAGGGGATAACGAGGGGACAGAGGGAGCATCGGGTGTCGCTCTATGCCGATGACCTCTTGCACGTTTCGGATCCGTTGGAGAGTATGGGAAGGATTAATGGGCCTGTTGGGCAGGTTTGGAGGGTTCTCGGGATACAAACTGAATGTAGGGAAAAACGAGGTATTCCCGGTGAATGAGCTGGCACAGCGGGCTAATTTAGGGGGGATGCCATTTACGGTAGCTAGGGATAGGTTTCGGTACTTGGGGATTCAGGTAGCGAGGGAAAGGACGGGGCTCCATAAGTGGAACTTAACGAAGCTGGTGGAGGAGGCCAGGGAGGATCTTATGAAGTGGGATACACTGCACCTAACGCTGGCGGGGAGGGTCCAAGTGGTGAAAATGAATATTCTGCCGAGGTTCCTGTTTAGGCTCTCCTGATCTTTATACCAAAGGCCTTTTTTCGGAAAGTGGGCACAATCATCTCTGACTGTGTATGGGCAGGGAAGGTGCCGAGGGTGGGGAGGACCCTGCTGCAGAGGCAGCAGGGGGGGGGCAGCAGGGGGGGGTTGGCGTTGCCAAACATGCTTCATTATTATTGGGCGGCGAATGTGGACAAAATGCGGCGGTGGTGGGAAGGAGAAGGGGTAGAGTGGGTTAGGATGAAGGAGGAATCTTGTAAGGGGTCTGGTTTGAGTGCTATGGTGACGGCAGCATTGCCAATGGCTCTGAATAGGTATTCAGGGAGCCCAGTGGTGCAGGTCCACGGTGAAGATATGGAATCAGCTGAGGAGGCATTTTAGGGTGGAAGGGATGTCGGCGCTAACGCCGATGTGCGAGAATCATGGGTTTGAGCAGGGGGGGGGGATGGATAGTGTATACAGGAGGTGGAGGGAAGTGGGGTAGGTCAAGGTAAGGGATTTGTATTTGGAGAAAGGGTTCGCCAGCCTGGAGGAGCTAAGGGAGAGGATAGAGCTGCCGAGGGGTAGTTCAGGTATCTACAGGTTAGGGACTTTGCACGAAAGGTCTGGCAGTCCCTAGATTGCCGGGATACACCCTGCTGGAGCGACTGCTGCTTCCAGATGTGGAAGGGGAGGGAAGAATTGGGGATATATATAAGTGGCTGGGGGAGCAGGGAGGCGAGCGGTGGTGAAGATCAAGGAGAAATGGGAAGCGGAGTTGGGAATGAAGATCAATTGGGGAGTATGGAGTGAGGCACTGCGAAGGGTAAACTCTTGTGTAAGGCTGAGCCTGTTACAGTTTAAGGTGGTGCACAGGGTACATGTGACTCGGACGAGAATGAGTGGGTTCTTTCAGGGGGTAGCAGCTGAGTGTGAGAGGTGTGGGCGACGACCAGCAAATCATGCGCCACGTTTTCGGGTTGTGAAAAATTGGGAGGATTCTGGCCGGGAGTGTTCGCGGTCTTAGCCAGGATAGTGGAGGAGGGAGTGGACCCGGACCCTTTGATGGCGATATTTGGGGTCTCAGAGAAGCCAGAGCTCATGGAGAGGAGGAAGGCCGATGTCTTGGCCTTCGCCTCTCTGATTGCACGGCGATGAAGTTTGCTGGAGAGGCGGTCGGCATCGCCACCGGGGGTAGTGGCTTGGTTGGGTGACCTGTATGAATTCCTGCGGTTAGAGAAGATAAAGTGTGAGTTAAGGGGCTCAGCAGGGGAGTTTGAGAAAAGGTGGGGGATGTTTGTGACTGTATTTGAGGAGCTGTTCGTCGCGGGGGGCAGGGGGGTGTGGGGGTGGGTGATGGGGAGGCGGGGAGGCTGGGGGGGGGGGGGGGGGGTGAAAAAGGAGAAGAATCTGTACAAACTGTACAGTTGATTGTTGAGAAGAATGTTTCCCGGGGTGTTTATTTGCTGTAACCTCCTTTGATACAAGTTTGAATAAAATACGTTTATAAAGAAAAAATGCAAACTGTTTGTAGGTAATTGTCCTCTGGGTGGGGACCAACAATCACGAACACACAGCCGAGGAAGTAGTTGGCGGGATCGAGGCTATCGTCCAGCTTATTAACGTTCAGCAACCTCAGGCCAAAGTGGTGGTTTTGGTAAGAGTGGATTGCTTATTTTGTTTCTGCACACCAATTCCTCTTGTCTTTGGTATCCTTTCTGTGCGGGTGGAATCGTATCGCATTTGTTTGCTGTGTTACCGTCCTGCCCTAAAAGCTGATGACTTGGTCCGTCAGTGGCTTGCTCCACAAGATGGTAGAATAATTGCTCGTTCACCAATCACCAGCATGGTACGGCTTGAATTTGTAACGGAAGTATTTCCTCATAAAATGAGTCTCTGGATTATTTGGGAAAAAGCACAGAGCTAAAAATAACCGCTGCTATCTTGGAAAGATGGAAAATAATAGCAGAGGGTAGGTCATTCGGCCTTCGAGTCTGCTCCGCCATCTAATCTGATCATGGCTGAACCTCATGGCCCCCCACCCCCTCCCTGCCAGAGAAAACAACATCCCTGCATCCAGTCTGTTCTGCCCTAATTAGAACTTTGTTTGTTTCAATGAGCTCCCCCCTCATTCTTCTAAATTCTAATGGATACAGGCCTCGGCAACCCAATCTTTCCTTGTACGACAATCCTGCCTTCCCAGGGGACAGCCTGGTGAATCTTCGCCGTGCCACCTAGATGGCGAGTGTATCCTTTCCTGGCTAAAGAGGCAAAAAACTGCACACGATACTCCAGGTGTGTCTCAGCATGGCCCTGTACAGCCGCAGTAAAACATCCTGGCTCAAATCCTCTTGGAATGAAGGCCAACATACCATTTGCCGTCCTAACTGTTTGCTGCACCTGCATGCTTGCCTTCAGTGACTGGTGTACAAGGACACCCAGGTCTCTTTGTACATCGACATTTTCCAATCTATCACCATTGAAATAATACTCTGCCATTCTGTTTTGTTCTACCGAAGTAGATAACTTCACAATTATCCACGGTGTACTGCATCTGCCGTGTATTTTCCCACTCGTTCCACTTGTCAAAATCAGCTTGAAGCCTCGTAACGTCCTCACCACTCACATCCCCACCAAGTTTCCTGTTGTTAGCAAACTTCGAAATATTACATTTGGTTCCCTCATCCAAATAATTGATATACATTGTGAATAGCTGGAGCCCCGTGCATTGATCTCTGCAGTCACTGCCTGCCGCTCCGAAAAAGACCCATTTATTCCTACTGTTTGCTGTCTGCTAAGTAATCCTCGATCCCTGCCGCAGTATTACCCCCAATCCTATCTGCTTTAATTTTGCACACTGACCTCTTACGTGGAACTTTCAAAAATGTTGAAAAAAATCCAAATACACCACATCCACTGGTTCTCCCTCATCTATTCTGCTAGTTACGTCCTCAAATAAACTCCAGTAGGTTTTGTAAACATGATTTTCCTTTCATAAATCCATTTTGACTTTGTCTCATCCCATTGGTATTTTCTAAATGGCCTGTCATCGCATCCTTCATAACAGACTCTGGCATTTTCTCTCCTACCAATGTTAAACTAACCGGTCTGTAATTCCCTGTTATTTCCTTCCCTCCTTTTTTAAATAGTGGGGTTACACTTGCCAACTTCTAATCCGCCAGGACTGTTTCAGAATTTTTAAATTTTAGGGCGGCAGGCTGGCACAGTGGTTAGCACTGCTGCCTCACGGCGGCAGGAATCCGGGTTTGATTACAACCTCGGGTGAGCGTTTCTGTGGAGTTTGCATGTTCTCCCACGTCTGCGTGGGTTTCCTCCGGGTGCTCTGGTTCCCTCCCATATTCCAAAGATATGCAAGTTAGGTGGATTGGCCATGATCAATGCATGGAGATGGGGCAGGGAAAGTGAACTTGGGTAAAGTGCTCTTTCTGAGAGTTGGTGCAGTCTCGATGGTCTGAATGGCTTCCTTCTATTCTATGGAAGGTGATAACCAATACATCTGCTATTTCCATGGCCGCCTCCTTTACTACCCTCGGATGTAGATTATCTGGTCCAGGGGATTTAATCAGCTCTCAGTCCCATTAGTTTCTCCAACAATATTTTTAACAATACTAATTTGCTCAATTCCTCCACCTCACTGATTCTTCAGCATTTTAAAAATTGTTTGTGCCTTCCTTCGTGAAGACAGAGCTAAAGTAAATGCTTAATTCCTCTACCATTTCCTTATTCTCTATTATAAATTCTCATGTTTCTGACTGTAAGGGACCTACATTTGTCTTCACTAATCTTTTTCTTTTTGCATACTTATAGAAGCTTTTATAGTCTGCTTTTACCTTCCTTGCAAGTTTACTCTCATACTCTGGTTGAGCGTTAGCACCGTTGCTTCAAAGCTGCAGGGTCCCAGTTCGATTCCCGCTTGGGTCACTGTCTGTACGGAGTCTACACATTCTCCTCGTGTCTGCATTCCGGGTGCTCCGGTTTCCTCCCACAAGTCCGGAAAGACGTGCAGGTTAGGTGAATTGGACATTCTGAATTCTCCCTCTGTGTACCCGAACAGGCGCCGGAGTGTGGCGACTAGGGGCTTTTCACAGTAACTTCATTGCAGTGTTAATGTAAGCCGACTTGTGACAATAATAAAGATTATTATTACTCTATTGTTCCCCTCTTAATACATCTTTGTCGTCTTTTGCTGAATTCTAAACTGCTCCCAATCCTCAGGCTTGCCTCACAAATTCTTGTTTGGATCTAATGCTATGATTAATTTATTTTGTTAACGATGGTTGGGCCAATTTTCTGATTGGGTTTTTGCACCAGAAGTGGGTAGATCAGTCACCTTAGACTAGTATCTTGTAACCTTATGGTTATGGAACAGGAGTCCTGGGATCGTGTTAATCTTCAGTGCACCCTGTTTGCTGATTGCTTGGTAGTGCACAGGGAATTCAATAAGAAACAGAGTGTGACATGTTGCAGCACTGCCTGTGTACTGCCTCTTGGAGGGCAGGGACTTGCAGTCATCCAGGCAAACCCAGCCGTGCCACCTGATGCCTGGCACCTGCCCGCAGGGAAGGAAGGAAAAATCAGAAGAAACGCCATCTTGGGCCACACTGGATCCAGTGAGCCCCGAGATCAATTTTGTTGCCTTCTTGATTGACTTGAGATGGTACGTAGAGCACAGAGAGAAACAGGGGAATCGACCAATTACCTGAGGACCATCTTCACCCTGCTCCTGCCAGCCGTGAACCCATAGCACTGAATCATTTCACCCCTCGCTCCGCCACCTCCCTCACCTCAAGGTAGAATAGATTGAGCTTTGCTCGATATGTAACCCGTGAGCACTCAGAAGAGCACGTCTCAATCAATGAGCAAAAGATTTGCAAAAACAAAAACAAAATACATTGACTCCTTGTATTTCTCGCAAAAAAGGTGGATAATTTTGGTTGATCTTGTGTTTTACTTTGTGCTGCTTCCCCTTCAGGGTCTCCTGCCTCGCGGTGAGAAGCCCAATCCTTTGCGGGAGAAGAACACAGAGGTAAACCTGCTTTTGAAGAGGTCCCTCCTAAAGTTCCCAAACATGCAGTTCCTGAATGTTGACGCAGAGTTTGTGCATTCGGATGGCACCATCTCCCACCACGACATGTTCGACTACTTGCACCTCACCCAGATTGGCTACGCCAAGGTCTGCAAACCTGTCTATGATCTGCTCGTCCAGCTCCTGGAGGAGACACCCGAGGAGAAGCAAGCCACCCTGGCATGATTGGATCCACACCCTCAATATCACCACCCCTTTCAACTGGGATCTGACCAGCGCTACATATAGAATCCTGCAACACTCCTGCCTGGACTGCCTTGAGTAAAGGCACCTCGATTTGTTTCAATATTTGAAGTGCACGGTTACCTGTGAAGTGGAAGCTGTATGTTCCATAAGCAATACAGTCCAAGCATTAGGCTCCATCTGAAATGCACCATGCAGCTAATACACGCATCGTTCTGTTACTGCCATCAGGTACAATTAGGTCATTTATATTTAAACATAGTTGTGAGTGTCTGCGATAATTAGTCAGTGGGCTCCATACATTAGCGAAACATCAGATGCCCTCCCCATTGATTTTATCGCTGATTTGGAGTCTTGGGAATCCTTATTTACACCAAACTCTCTATCAGGCGTAGATGTAGCAGCCACAGAAGTTGAGAGTATTGCTAGTTGTCCAGTACAGAGATTCCCTTTTCCAACAAAAAAAATGCCGCACGTACAGATTTTTTCCCACCACTTGGGAGTACGTCTCCAGCACTTTGTAAATACTGCATTAGGGAGCTGTGGCGACCTCTGGTGGTAGGGAGAGTGTGTCGTACGTGTTGTCTTTTCACCATTTTGGGTTCCCCCCCCGCTGGTGAATCTGGTTGACCTGTTGCCTCCATTCTGACGTTGGGCGACTTTACGTTTCGGATTTGAAATTTTTAATATAACTCGCCACATTCGAATTGGGACGGCAAATTGTTTCCATGGTTACCCACCACCATGTCTGAGCAGAGAATCTTATTTTGCCAGTGATGATTTCTTCAACTGGAGTTGGTAACCCAGCACAGAGTGCTTCTAGAACAGAACACAAAGGGAGTCTTCATTCTGTTTTAATTCTTGTTTTATTCGATCTCTTTCCGCCCTTTTCTATGTTTTGTTTCACTGAACTTTGTACTCTTTGGAAGTACGGTAATGAACCGTACCCGTCTTGATGTCTTTGTGACGATACTTTACCTTCATAACATTATTTACCTCCGAACCAGAGCTGTGGCTGCTGCTTTGCCGTTGAGGGCTGCCATTCCTTATGTAAAGTTTCCCATTCACTCCCCTCCTATGACATATCTTTAACCGCCACATAATGAAGGTCAGGGTACAAATTCCTGATAACGTCCACCTAATCTTTAGAGTCCTATAACTATTGCAACAGTGACTTGGTGCAGACAATTATTTAAGCATTGAACGGCACACCAAAGAAATGTGAATCATTTCCAGTAATTGAATGGGAGTGGGGTTCGGGTAGCGCAATGGAAGGTTGGACATGGCCGTTGACCTTTACTTTCCCGCTGAATGGACGCAGTTGTGTTGTATCCTCTGCAACCTGGACTCTGGGTCATGACACCGGACGCTGAATAGGACCAGCCTTTGCTGGCTTGTGACCAGGTTCAGTGTGACACCAGTGTCACAAGGGAAGGAACATAGTTTAACAACACCCTGCTGGATATCTAGTACCACCCAGTGTGTATGGGATTGTTTCTATAACTTTCCCTGCTGAGGGAAGCTTAGAAGTAAGTCAATGAAGGGAAATTCTGTGCGAGGGCGTTGCATATTCTGGAAGGCACTTACTTGTCAGGAGCAGCTTATCTTTTATTTGGAGCAATTTTGAAAGTTTTTCAAGTTTGGGTAACTTAACGCCATTCGTCTCGATTCC
Source organism: Scyliorhinus canicula (assembly GCF_902713615.1). Classification (NCBI taxonomy): domain Eukaryota; kingdom Metazoa; phylum Chordata; class Chondrichthyes; order Carcharhiniformes; family Scyliorhinidae; genus Scyliorhinus; species Scyliorhinus canicula. Next base: position 94,163,496 of record NC_052164.1, on the reverse strand, counting down.
ACGTGGGAAAATGTATTTGAAGCAGGGGAAATCGGTGCCTTGTTTCAGATTACCATCTGCACCACACTTCTAGCATTAGCCAAAGAGCAAGTAGTGGCAGTGCGTGAAGGCAAGTGAGAGAGAGGGGTCCCTACACAGATCGGCAATTAAGTAGAGATGAGTAGGCGAGAGTTGAACCTGTGTCTTTCTATTGCATGCCAAAGGCCCTAACAGACAGGATTCTTACTGCACCCAAATTTTACTTTGTAGGAACTTTTATCATGCTATACCACTGACCTCTTGTTTGAACTCTCTACTTGTACCCTCAATTGTGCCTTTAATGGTCAGTCAGCCACACACATTATGGCAGCCACATCATCTCATTCACTGGAGAGTAAAATACGAATCCAGCGAAATCTGAAGTAACAATTGTATTGCTCTTTACTGCGCTAAACAATTTTATTAATCTGTTAGCTACTGGTTTGTCTTCAACTATCAACACTAATTCAGTACTATTTAATGACTTGTGTCTCAATGATTTAGCCAGTCCCTCTTCACGCCATTTATTTAGCTCAGTGCTTGCCCTTGATATGCCAAATGCAACCCAGCAACATCCATGTTCAATGTGATTGAGGCACCACGATGGGGGTGGTCACCCGGGGAACATGAGAGCAGATCTTAGAACAAAGTTGGAGGAGAAAAGTAACCAAAGTACTGGGGCTTCCCCAGCCTCAGTACATTCAAGCTAGGGACCTTCTTGTCAATTGAAGTGTCAAGAAAAATGTGCTCCACACCAGTCGTCTCGTTTTGCTTAAATTTTGGGAAAATTCTTGAATTCTACATTTAAGTCCTGCGCAGTGTATTGTCCTTTTCAACATGAACAACAGCTGTTTGGAACTTGACAGGGGATCCATGACCCTAATATGCCGCACGGAGTGAATTGCAGGATTCTATATGCTGCTGCAATGATGCAACTCAAAATCTAGCTACATCGTTCCATATTGAAATGTACACGTCATCAAGTATTAGCACTGGCTGCTTACTCCATTAATGCTGCACAAATAGATACCTGTCTGCATTCTGAAACGCCTGCAGTAATGATGTGCTGAAATTACCTGTTTGCCCAGCCACCTGGATTTCACACACTGCCCAGGAGCCTTTTTATTACTGTAACTTTTCTTAAAAATTCTTTGGTGTTTCCAGCCCCTTTTTACGTTCGTAGTTTGACTTGTTTGGCCCAATCTTGTGAGTTGCGATTAATGAAGGTGATGCCATTCGCACATCTGTGCCGTTGCCTGTCAGTGGGTAGTCGCTGTGGAGTTCCACATCTCTGGGGATGTTTACAGGCTGACAGAGTGCATGGGACTGAACTCGGCACAGCAATGACTCGCTGCAAACTGGTTCCAGTGCAAACGGGGCTGTGTCAGAGAATGGTTGAAAGGGAATTTCTACTGGAAGACTGTAAAGCTGGTCAAGTCCAAACACAGTTTGTCCAATGTGTTTCAGAGTGGATCAGAATTTATAAAAAGTAGGATTGGATGGGAACAATACATTTTAGATTCTGTGGTTGGAATAAGCATGGTAAGAGTTTACACATGCTGCACAGTGAATACATACATAAAAAGCTCTAGTTCCACAAGGCATGTAAAGTTAGTTCTGTATGTAAACAGGAGAGTAAATCTTGGTGAATGATCCCTTTCAATAAATAAATCTTTGGTTAGATATAAGCCCTGTGAGTTTCTTGGGGCCAGTAACAGTGTACCAGATTTCAATGGCCTGAATCACTGGGACATCTTTTAACTCTTCAAGTCATTGTGAGCTCGTGATTTTCCTTTGTGCGTGTAAAATGTATGCAGTGCAACTTAAAATGCTGTCTTGTAATGTTTGAGAACACGCCTAGTGGAGAAGGTCATACGGAAGAATTATGGTCTGCGATGACATTTACCCAAAATTCTAAGGAGAAAATTATGTAACAACTTGCTTGCTTAGCCAAATTGGGAGTATTTCAGCTGAACAGCTACGGGACACTAAAGAACAAGAGAGGGTAATTTAGTTCTATTTCCCATTTCGATTCATTTTTCGGACTGGCCAATAGATGTGAAGGCTCAGGCTTATAGTCTTCCTGAGGGATTGACATATGCATTGAATCAATTCTTGACTGTGTAAGTTGAACTTGGGTGAGTGGTATTTAACGTAGTGGATGCCTGTATCTTATGCACACCTTCTGCATCGAATGTACCTGGAAACACTTTTTAAAAGTGTATATACCATTTCTGCTTTGCCTGCCACGTTAACAGGTTAAACCAGCCATGGGAAACTGCAACGCCTTTCATTGAAGCAGCTAAAAATCTGTCTTTGTACCCACCGTAAATCCTGCAGTTTAAGTTGTTAGAGTTTCCCCACGTGTGACTGATTCTGCTGCCTCTCCTCAATCTAGCACAGCCAAACAGTAACCGAGGCGTCGTGTGGAATGCTAGCCGCTGGCTAGGTTAAGATGATGCGGCAAATAAGTCTGTGCTCAATATATGGATGAATGTATGATTCTCCATTTTTAAAAAAAACATTGTGTAAAAGCTATGTTTCTACTCTGGTCATTTCATTAAGCAGTTCTGTACTCCCAAAGGCATCTACCTATATTCCCCCTCACACCCTATATTGAAATTTCATACATTTTTAAAAAGATATGTTATAGAGGGGTTCCTGGAACAGGGAGCCACAATGTGTTGACTGTCGGCACACTACATGTACTGAGAAATAAATCGAAAGGCTTTTTTTTGGAAAATGTTTCCTGCATTCTCCTATTTTACTACCCATATACTTGGCATGTATGATCTCAGTGTAAGATTATGCTTCCAGAAACACATTGTATAGTAATGCTTGATAAAATTCTGTGCGGTAGCCAAATACTTGTCTGTTACATGTAAGATTGAAGAAAGCATACAGTACTGTTTACTTGTTGTTTGAATGACTTGCTGAATGGTAGTGTATATGCTATTTAAAACAAAAAAGAATGTGTAGCTGTTATCAGACATCTGACAGCAGTGGTGTGTTGTGCTTAAATGTACTGTAATTTATGCTTTAATGTACTGTAATATTAAAACGAGAAAGGTTAAAACTTTGCATTTTTTTTGGTAGAAAACTTCTGTTTGCTGCAGGAAATTTTCTTCTCGAAATTTTGTAGCGATGCTGAATAATGTTGTATAAGGCTCAACATCATCTATGTTTAATGCCCTGCAATGTGGCTTTGATGTACCGTCCCGAGGTGCTTTCATAGGAGTCTTGCAAACAAATACAACACCAAACCACATCACGGCGACATCCCTGATGACCGAAAGCTTGGGCAGGGAGGTAGGTTTTAAGAAGTGTCTTAAAGATGGAATACAGAGGGGTTTAGGGAGAGAATTCCAGAGCTTGGCACCTGGGCAGCTGCAGAGATGGAGTGATCACAATTGGGAATGCACAAATGACCAGTATTATAATAATAATCTTTATTGTTACAAGTAGGCTTACATTAACACTGCAATGAAGTTACTGTGGAAATCCCCAAGTCGCCACATTCCGGCGCCTGTTCAGGTACACGGAGGGAGAATTCAGAATGTCCAATTCACCTAACAGCACGTCTTTCAGGACTTGTGGGAGGAAAGCGGAGCACCCGGAGGAAACTCACGCAGACACAGGAAGAGCGTGCAGTCTCTGCACAGACAGTGACCCAAGCTGCGAATTGAACCTGGGACCTTGGCGCTGTGAAGCAACAGTGCTACCATGCCACCCAAACTGGAGGAGTACAGGTATTTTGGAGTGTTGTGGGGCTGGGGGAGGTAACAGAGGGAGGGGCAAGGCCATGAGGGGATTCGTAAACAAAACGGAGAAGTTTAAAATCAAGACGTCGCTCGAATGGGAGCCAACTTACATCGGTGAGCACAGGGATATAGGCGAATGGAACTTGCTGTGGGTTACATGGACAGCAGAGTTTTGGGTAACCTCAAAGTTTATAGAGGATAGTAAGAAGTCTTACAACACCAGGTTAAAGTCCAACAGGTTTGATTTGAATCACTAGATTTTGGAGCACTGCTCCTTTCACAGTTGAACAAAGAGGTAAGTTCTAGAAATATATATATATATAGATAAAGTCAAAAATGTGAGACGATACTTTGAATAGGTGTCTTTTCATGTAATTAAGTCTTTACAGGTCCAGACGGAGCCCCTGGAGAGAGGGATAATCACAGGTTAAAGAGGTGTGAATTGTCTCAAGCCAGGACAGTTTGCAAGTCCAGGCCAGATGGTGGGTGGTGAATGTAATGCGACATGAATCCAAGGTCCCGGTTGAGGCTGTACTCAGCGTGCGGAACTTTTAAAAAGAACCATTTTTATTCATTTTCACTTTCTCCCGAATTTACACCCACCAAAAATAAACAATAATCAGCAACAGATATGTCAATCCCCATAACAATAACAACGATCCCATCCTCCCACCAACCCACAAACATCAGCCTGCATGTTTACATAAACAAATGACAAAAAGGAATCGGGGATTACCCATAGTCATCCTTAATATACACAGACCCCCCCCCCCCCAACTAATGTTCAATGTTATCCAGTTCTTGAAAGTGCATAATAAGTAATGCCCGTGACTTGTAGAACCCCTCCGAGCTTCCCCTCAGTTCAAACTTAACCTTCTCAAGGGTCAAGTAATCCAACAGGTTCCCCCACCACGCCAGGGCACAGGGTGGAGAGGCTGCTCTCCATCCCAGCAGGATCCGCCTTCGGGCGATCAACGAGATGAAGGCTACGATATCTGCCTCCGCACCCGTTTCCAACCCCGGCTGGTCCGACACCCCGAATATGGCCTCCCGGGGGCCCGGGTCCAGTTCCACGTGCACCACCTTGGAAACTACCCGAAAAACCTCCCTCCAGTAATCCTCTAGCTTTGGACAGGACCAAAACATATGAACGTGATTAGCGCCCCCCCCCCCCCCCTCAATCTTCTACTCCTTCAAAGAATCGGCTCATCCTCACCCTCGTGAGATGTGCTCTGTGAAATGAAAAAATGAAATGAAAATTGCTTATTGTCACAAGTAGGCTTCAAATGAAGTTACTGTAAAAAGCCCGTGGTCGCCACATTCCGGCGCCTGTTCGGGGAGGCTGGTACAGGAATTGAACCATGCTGCTGGCCTGCCTTGGTCTGCTTTCAAAGCCAGTGATTTAGCCCAGTGTGCTAAACCAGCCTCTGTATACCACCTTCAGCTGTATAAGCCCCAACCTCACACATGAGGTGGAGGCACATTAAAGAAGCCATCCCCTATGGACAAGCCCTCCGTATACACAGGATCTGCTCAGACAAGGAGGAGCGCAACAGACACCTACAGATGCTGAAAGATGCCCTCGTACGAACGGGATATGGCGCTCGACTCATTGATCGACAGTTCCACCGCGCCACAGCAAAAAACCGCACCGACCTCCTCAGAAGACAAACACGGGACACCACTGACAGAGTACCCTTCGTCGTCCAGTACTTTCCTGGGGCGGAGAAACTACGACATCTTCTTCGCAGCCTCCAACACATCATCAGCGAGGATGGACATCTTGCCAAGGTCATCCCCACACCCCCACTACTGGCCTTCAAACAACCGCGCAACCTCAAACAAACCATTGTTTGCAGCAAATTACCCAGCCTTCAGAACAGCAACCACAACACCACAAAACCCTGCCAGGGTAATCTCTGCAAGACATGCCAGATCATCGACATGGACACCACCATTACACGTGGAAACACCACCCACCAGGTACGCGGTGCATACTCGTGCGACTCGACCAATGTAGTCTACCTCATACGCTGCAGGAAAGGATGTCCCGAAGCGTGGTACATTGGCGAGACCATGCAGACACTGCGACAACGAATAAACGGGCATCGTGCGACTATCAACAGGCAGGACTGTTCCCTTCCAGTTGGGGAACATTTCAGCAGTCAAGGACATTCAGCCTCTGATCTCCGGGTCAGCATTCTACAAGGAGGCCTTCAGGAGACGCGACAACGCAAAATTGCTGAGCAAAAACTTATAGCTAAGTTCCGCACGCATGAATGCGGACTCAACCGGGATCTGGGATTCATGTCGCATTACATTCGGCCCCCACCAACAAGCCTGGACTTGCAGAGGCCTACCGACTGAACTGGCTTGGGACAATTCACACCTCTTTAACCTGGAGTTACCTCTCTCTCTGCATCTTTGATGATTTGATTGCCTGCAGGTGCTCGCATTCCGGGGCATCTCTGACTGTGTCTATATAAACATTTCTGGAACAAGCCTTTCCATTCACCTGAAGAAGGAGCCGTGCTCCGAAAGCTCGTGTTTGAAACAAACCTGTTGGACTTTAACCTGGTGTTGTAAGACTTCTTACTGTGCATATTTTTAAGACAGGTAATAGATTCTTGATAAACAAGGGAGTGGAAGGTAGATAGGAGATTGAATGGCAGAATGGGCTTGATCGGCCAAGTGGCCTACTTCTCCTAATTCATGTGTTTGAAACCGACAGACATCAAAACCCAACATTTTAAATAAGGAAGAAATTTAAAACGCAAAGTGCTGACACTCAAACCACCCCTGTTCAAGGTGAAATCACCCCATCTCTGGCTTGCTTCGACTACCTCGAAATGTGTCAAAAGTTTCATGAGATGAAAGATCAGAATGTGATTACTTGTTCTACAACAATAACTTTTGGGAATTCCTGTTGGGAATATACAGACAGGAGATTTTTAAGATCTGGTTTTGCCAAGCCAGACACAGAGTGTCATGTGGAAAAACTGCTTAAAGGACCAGTAAGCAATCTCTCACAAGTTAAGAACCCCCCCCCCCCCCCCCCATCTCTACAGTATGAAAATCCAACACAAGAAATAGTGACAGTCCATCAGAAGCCCATCAATTTCTGGAAAATAGATCACAGAGTAAAAAGTAGGAAACTGCCTCCAACAAAGTGTAGTTACCTAGACTTCAATTCTACTCCAGGTGTTTAAAGGGAAACACCTAACTTCAAACAACCGCAACATTCAACAAGGCCAAGCAAAGGCATTAATCATATATATTTTTAACATTTCTTGGACTCTAACTTTTCTTACTTTTGTCATTTGTGTGTGTGTATGTGTCGTCACACCTTTTATTATTTTACCTCAAGTTTAACAGCTGATAAATTTACTCTTTCTTTGATTCAAGAAAACCTGGTTTGGTTGGATCCTTATTGAAAGGGGGCAGCACGGTAGCACAGTGGTTAGCACAGTTGCTTCACAGTTCCAGAGGCCCAGGTTCGATTCCCGGCTTGGGTCACTGTCTGTGCGGAGTCTGCAGGTTCTCCCCGTGTGTGCGTGGGTTTCCTCCGGGTGCTCCGGTTTCCTCCCACAGTCCAAAGATGCACAGATTAGGTGGATTGGCCATGCTCAATTGCCCTTAGTGGGGTTACGGGGATAGGGTTGAAGTGTGGATTTGGGTAGGGTGCTCTTTCCAAGGGCAGACGCGGTGGGCCGAATGGCCTCCTTCAGCACTGTAAATTCTATGATTCTATGAAAAATTAAATACATTTGGATTGGAAAAGACATCTACGGGGAGAAGAAATTAAAAAACCTTTGTCGCGACCAACCGAGGAGACTGAATGAAGGGTAGGCAGCTCGGCTCTTTCCACTTCACCTAACTATAACCGTGGTTTAAAGGCCATTGACAGCCAGGCTACACAGTGGGTGACTGACTACCTTCTAGGGAAGACAGGAGTAAATGCTAATATTTTGATTGGGTGCAGGAGGCAAACACATTCTGCATTGTTCCTGTCCACTGCTGCTGCCAGCAGAGCTGCCTCCTCTCCTTCCGTTCAACTTACTCTTTCCCCACAGGTAAGCATCCTCCATGGACTGGAAAACTCAATTATGTGTTTATGTGTTTTTTAAACATTCATTCTCAGCAACTGGACTTCAGGGGAAAGGCTGCCATTCAGTGCTCTGGAAAAGTGGTGTTGCAATCCACGCCGTGCTTTGTAGCAATCTAGTGCAGCTTCAAAGTTTGTGAGATCATTTCTTAATGTAGTTAAGTACCAACCAAATTGCTATAAGCTAGACTCATGAAGAGGCAAAGCCAGATAAAGTTTCTATTTGCAAATTAGTTGGGTTTTTCCAATCCGACAGATTTGAAATCACTTTTACAGAAATCATCTTTTCATAAAACCGAGTTTAAATTCTCAAGTTGTGGTGGTGGGATTTGAAGTTATGTCTTGCTAGATTATTGAACTGGATAACTCCTCCAAGAACAGCCACAACACAAAAGAACCCGGATAACACTGCAAAATAGGAACCTGTAGAGATTACATGAATGCCTAATTGTGAAGAACAGTTGAGGAACCGAATGCAATACCTGAGGGACTTAAGTGGTGTAAACAAGTGATTTTAATACAGCCTGCACTTCAGCTGATTTAAGTCATCTGATTGTTTTTCCGACTCCAATCTAGTTCTGGAGCTACTTTCCCCCACATGTAGCAGATTGTGCGACCGGGAAAAGCCAGGTACAGGAGCATTTCTGCTACTGCAGCTGGGAAGGCTTTGCTCATCGTCATGCCATCAGCCTGCTCCCAATGACAGCTGACATAGGGTTATATAAATTGTGTGTGTGTGTGTGTGCAGTGGCGCAGATACCCCAGGGAGGCCGGGTTGCTGTGGCAACGTGCACTTTCCTCCTCCAGCTGCACCGATCGTGCGTCGCTCTCAGTGCCCCCCCCGGGGGAGATGGTGGGGTTGTGGTAATGCCACTGGACTAGTAAACCAGAGGCCCAGGCTAATGCCTTGGGACAGGGGTTCAAACCCCACCGTGGCAGTTGGTGGAATTTAAATTCAATGAATAAATTCACCTAATTAATAAAAGAGAAATCTGGAATATAATGTAATGGTGTAATGGTGACCATGAAACTATTGTCAGTTGTCATAAAAACCCATCTGGTTCACTGAAGTCTCTTTCGGGAAGGAAATCTGCCGTCCTTACCTGGTCTGGCCTACATGTGACTTCAGGTCCACAGCAATGTGGTTGACTCTCAAATACCCTCTGAAACGGAGGGTAATTAGGAATGGGCAATAAATGCTGACCCAGCCAGCCCATTCCATGATTTTTTAAAAAATCATTTGTATGTCAATCAGTTCATTTCATCGTCAAAATTAAAAATAATTGATCTCTTTTCCTTCTTCTTCATGGTCCAACATTCTGCACCATAACTGACACCAATTCTTTAAGGTGTTTATATTTAGCAGTGCAGCACGGTGGCGCAGTGGTTAGCACTGCTGCCTCACGGCGCCGAGGTCCCAGGTTCGAACCCAGCTCTGGGTCACCGTCTGTGTGGAATTTGCACATTCTCCCCGTGTTTGCATGGGTTTCGCCCCCACAACCCAAAGATGCGCAGGATAGGTGGATTGGCCACGCCAAATTGCCCCTTAAATGGAAAAAATGAATTGGGTCCTCTAAATTTATGCTTAAAGAAAGGAGTTTACATTTAGTCATTTTCCAAATATTAGTTTGTTCAATCATTGCTTGACTGGTTATTCCAATTCTGCATCAAACTTATTTATTGATATTATATTGATTGTTTAAATTAATGTAAAGGCGGTGACTATTTCTTATAATAATAATCTTATTAGTGTCACAAGTAGACTTACATTAACACTGCAATGAAGTTACTGTGAAAATCCCCCAGTCGCCACATTCCGGCGCCTGTTTGGGTACACGGAGGGAGAATTCAGAATGCCCAATTCACCTAACAAGCACGTCTTTCACTTCTCTGTCCTCACTGTCGACAACCACAGAATGCTTTGAAGGTTATGGGTAATATAAATATTTATATCATTACCAAAGAGGGGGGATTTGACTTAATGCGGTAACAGGACCATCTCCCTCATCAGTGATGCCAGTAAAATAATATTGAACATCTTGCATATAGAATGAAAAATAGACGGAACGAGGAGATACCGAAGAACGAGCAAGCTACAAAAGTGAAAGCGGAAATCAGGGACCAACGTTTCAATTTGAAAATATAAATTATAAGCACTTCAGAATGAAGCAATTACAGAGCAGCACCGAGAAGGTGCTACACTGTTCAATGCACCATATTTCAGCGAAGGTGATGTTCCATCTGTCCTCTCAGATTGGTGTAAAAGATTTATTGAATAGAACGTCAGGGTTCATAGAACAGTGCACACGGAGAGGCCATTCAGCCCATCGAGTCTGCCCCGACCCTCTGAAAGAGCATTCTACATAGGAGCGCTCCCCTGCAATCCTGTAACCCCACTTAACCGTTGGACACTAAGGGGCAATTTATCATGGCCCATCCACCTCACCTGCACATCTTTGGACTGTGTGAGCAATCCGGAGCACCCGGAGGAAACCCACGCAGACACGAGGAGAACGTACAAACTCCACACAATCACCTGGGGCCGGAATCAAACTGGGTCCCTGGTGCTGTGAGGCAACAGTGCTAACCACTGTGCCACATCTTCGGGGCACTACTTTGAAGACGAGCAGGGAAGACCTCCCAGTGTCCTGGCCAATATTTACCCTTTAATCAACATCATAAAAACAGACCGTCTGGTTGTTATTACTAAAGTTAAAAAGAGCTCATATTTTCTCTCTCTATCTTTTGTGCGGTTCAACATTCTGCACCTTAAGTGTCAGCAGGAAACACCAATGGTTCAGCATTTTGCAGAAACAAAATACTGAGGCTCTTGGAAATGTAAAACCGAAACACAAAATACTGGAACTACTCAGCAGGTCGGGTAACATCTTTGGGTTCTCCCTCTGTGGATGCTGTCAGACCTGCTGAATCTTTCCGGCATTTCCGGGGTTCGTTCCATAATCACACTTGCGTTTGTGGGAGCTTCCTGTGCCCAAATTGGCTGCTGTGTTTACTACATTATAAAACTGACTACAGTATGTGTCAAGAAACCTTTATCTCTGCAGACAGTGGATACAAAAGTGGGGACGATGTGAGGATTTGCAATTGAGACGGCATGCTCCATTGTTCAACACATGTTCCTCCAGAAGAAATCATTTGGTTTGTTGTTCCCCTACCACGGAACATCACGAGGTCGTGCATCCGTCACCTAACCATACCTCAATCTCAAAAGTTTTTGATATGTTAAAAATCATGACACATAGATGCTATACGTTCCGTGATGCAGCATCATCCCGTTACCCTGAAGTCTTGATAAATAGTAATGACTGCATGTCTTTGGAATAAAGTAACTTCAGAAAAATACATCAATGAAAGATATTTCCGCATCTGCTCCTTTTCACGTTTCTCAGTTCAAAGCCGTTCACGTAGAATGAACAATTTGTGTCGGTACAATAATAAATTTGGGTCTACCATTGATTTCTAGTCAGATTATGTGCTGCCAGCCATTCCCTTAAGCAGTCAAATCACTTGTACCTTACAGATAATCACTCCCACTGCCATATATCTACTGGAGTCACGTGGTGGTTGGACCTGATACTTTGCACTGAATCTCTGTGACTTATGCACACGTACTTCTTCAGTTTCTCAGATGCTTTGTAAACTGCTTGATTCCACGTCAGCCAAAATCCATCGGGCACAGAATAAGGTCAGACAAACTTGGTGCAATCAGTGTAACTTCTGACAACATTCTATCACTAAAAATAAATAACATGCAAGCGACAGTCTATTTAAAAAAAAATTCATTTACAGGATGTGGACGCCGCTGGTTGGGCCCAGCATTTATTGCCCATCCTTAGTCGCCCTTCAGAAGGTGGTGGGTGAGCTGCCTTCTTGAACCGCTGCAGCCCCTGCGGTGTAGGTACACCCACTGTGCTGTTAGGGAGGGAATACCAGGATTTTGTCCCAGCCACAGTGATGGAACGGCGATATATTTCCAAGTCAGGGTGGTGAGTGATGTGGAGGGAAACATCCAGGTGGGGGTGTTCCCAGCTATCTGCTGCTCTTGTCCTTCTAGTTGGCAGCAAACAAACAGCAAAAGAAAAACAAACAAAGCAACAATCCCAAAAAACAGCCCCATCAATATACAGGCTGATACATCAATTTATACATTCCAAAAATAAATTAACAAAACCAAGAAAAAACAAATCCAACTAAATGCCCCCCACAATGTTCAATGGCAACAAGTTCCCTAAAGTGCAGGATAAACAATCCCCATGAATTGTAGAATCCCTCCTTTGCCCCCCCCCCCCCCCCGCACCCCAGCTCAGATTACACCTTCTCTGGGATCCTTCTCCGGGGTCAAGAATTCCAGTAGGTCCCCCCGCCATGTCAAGGCAAAGGGTGGAGAAGCTAATCTCCATCCCAACAGGACCCCCCTCCGGGCTATCAGCGAGGCGAAGGTTAAAACATCCGTTCCTGTACCCGCCTGCAGCTCTGGCCGGTCCGCCACCCCGAAAATGGCCTCTAGGGGAGCTGGTTCCGAGTCCACATGCAGTATGCAGTACCCCCGAGACGATGCTAAAGACCTCCGTCTAATACCTCTCCAGCTTTGGGCAGGATCAAAACATATGTACATGGTTTGAGGTGCCCTTCCCACACTGCTCACAGATATCCTCCACTCCCTCAAAAAACCGTCTCATCCTCGCCCTCGTGAAGTGCGCCCAATGCATGACCTCCAGTTGTATCAGCACCAATCTCACGCATGAGGTTGAAGCATTCACCCTTCGCAGCACCTCACACCACAGACCTTCTTCCATTACCTCCCCCAAGTCTTTTTCCCACTTGGTCTTAATCCCTTCCATGAACACCCTATCCACCTCCAGAACCTTTCTGTAAATCCCCTTCGTCCAACAATGAGAGGGCCGCTTCCATCGGGAGGCTCAAAAAGTCCTTTCTTACAAAGTCTCGGAGCTGCAGGTACCTAAACCCTTCCCCTTGCACCAGTCTGTACTTTTCCACCAACCTCGCAAAACGTCCCGCAAGAACAGGTCTTTTATTACCTTGATCCCCCTCCCCTCCCATTTCCGAAGCTTCCCGTCCAACCTCCCCGGCTCAAACCTATGATTCCCCCTAATCGGCATCTCCCTTGACCCAGCCCCCAGCTTAAAATGCTGCCTTAACTGCCTCCAAATCTTCAGCATTGCCACCACCACCGGCCTCCCAGAGTATTTACCCGATGCCATCGGATGTGGGCACCGTTGTCAGCGCCCTCAACCCCGACCCCCTGCACAAACCTTCCTCCAACCTAACCCACTGGGACTACCCCCCTGCCCCCCCACCATGGCCCAACCTTCTCCTTGTTCGCCGCCCAATAATAATATAAGAAATTTCATGCTGCCTCCTCAAACATCCCCACCATCATTGTGCCAATTGTCTTTGAACTTCTTATACAACTCCAACGGGAACCCATCCGGCCCTGTCACCTTCCCCGATAGCATCTTCCCGATTGCCTCCTTTACCTCCTGATCCCCCAATGGCCCCTCTAGCCCAGCCCTATCTTTCTCCTCCAGCCTCGGGTACTCCAATCCATCCAGTAACTCCCTCATCCCTCGTTTCTCTCTCAGTAGATTCAACCTATACAGCTGCTCATAAAACTCCTCAAAAACTTTATTGATCTGCTCCAGAGCCAACATCAATTTCCCCGTCCTATCCCGCACCTCGCCACCGCCTCCCTCCGGAGCTGACCTGCCAACATATGCCCTGCTTTTTGCCCATATTCATAAACTGCTCCCCTTGCCCGCCTCAGTTGGTGCGCCGCCTTCCCTGTAGACAACTGGTCAAAACTAGCCTGAAGCTCCTTCCTCTTGTCCAAAAGGGTCAGATCTGCATCTCCTGCATACCTCCTGTCCACCTCCAACATCTCCTCTACCAGCCTTTGACGTTCTTCCCTCTCTTCTTGATCCAACTTGGCCTTGAACGATATCACCTCTCCCCTCACTACCGCCTTCAGGGCCTCCCACACCACTCCTGCAATACTTCCCTTGTACAGTGGATCCTACATACTCCTCAATCACCTTCCTGACCTTATCACAAAAACTTTGGTCCCCTAACAACCCCGCATCCATTCTACTCCCCCACCCCTCTCCAGGACCACAACCACCCAATGAGGCGCATGGCCCGACATCGCTATCACTGAATACTCCTAATTGGTGGCCACAGTATTCTAATGGGTTATCTTAACACAACTTAAAAATCACAATCTCCTTGTGCGTTATTTCATCTGCCTGGACAGGAGTTTCACCCGAGGGACATAGAAACCCGATCAGGCCCATCTGCCCCTCCGTCATTTAACTGGACAATGGATTATCTGTATCTTGGCTTAATCTGCCTGCTTGATTCTGGAGCCCTCCTTTCAACAACAACAAAGTAGTTTGTATTTATAAAGCACCTTCATCACAGTAAAACATCCCAAGACCCTTTACAAGTGTGTTACCACTGAGCATCATAGGGAGGTATCACAGCAGATAATCCAAGATTTGGTCAAAGAGATCAGTTTTAAGGAGCATATTAAAGGAAGATAGAAAGGTAGTGAGGCAAAGAGGTTTGCAGAGGGAAATTCAGGGCTGAGGGCGCAGGTAGCTGAAGACACCACTGCCAGTTGTGGAGAGATTAAAATCAGGGATGTTTGAAAAAGGCGGATATTGCAGAGGGTTAGGGGGATGCAGGAAATTAGAAAGGTAGAGATGGTCCAGGTCATGGAGATTGGATTGTTCAGCTCGTCTCTGGACCTAGGACCAGTATTAAGGACATCAAGGAAGTAGAGCTTAAGGAGTGGGGGTGGGGAAGGGGGGGGGAGCATTTCGGTGAACGGGGGAAGGTTCGGGTATGGCCTGTGCTTCCTTCTCGACCGAGGAGTGGCGGATTTTGGAAGCGTGGAGGGTACGGGAGAAGAAGGCCACGGGTCTGCCCGCTTGGTTGAGGGTGGCGGCCAGAGCTACATCGGACGCGTCGCCCTCGACTTGGAAGGGGAGGGACTCATCGATAGCGCGCATCGTGGCCTTCGCAATGTCTGCTTTGATGCGGCTAAAGGCCTGGCGGGCCTCCATCGACAGGGGAAACGTGGTGGACTGGATGAGTGGGCGGGCTTTGTCGGCGTAATTGGGGACCCACTGGGCGTAATATGAAAAGAAGCCCAAACAGCGCTTGAGGGCTTTGAGGGAGTGGGGGAGGGGGAGCTCCATCAGGGGGCGCATGCGTTCCGGGTCGGGGCCTATCACTCCGTTACGCACTACGTAGCCGAGGGTGGCTAGACGGCCGGTGCTAAACACCCATTTATCCTTGTTATAGGTCAGATTTAGGAGTCTTGCAGTACGGAGGAATTTGCGGAGGTTGGTGTCATGGTCCTGCTGGTCATGGCCGCAGATGGTGACCTTGTACTGCGCGATCCTGTTGACCAGGTCGGAGGTACATGGGAGAGGATACACATCCAGCTGCGTAAACCTGTTGATGGTCTGACTGTAGTCTATGACCATCCTATTTTTCTCCCTGGTCTTGACCACCAGCACTTGTGCTCGCCAGGGGCTGTTGCTAGCCTCAATAACCCCTTCCTTCAGAAGCCTTTGGACTTCGGACCTGATGAAGGTCCGGTCCTGGGCACTGTACCATCTGCTGCTGGTGGCGACGGGTTTGCAATCCGGGGTGAGGTTTGCAAACAAGGATGGGGGATCGACCTTGAGGGACGCAAGGCTGCAGACAGTAAGGGGGGGCATAGGGCCGCCGAATTTGAACGTTAAGCTCTGGAGGTTGCACTGGAAATCTAACCCCAGGAGTGCTGCCGCGCAGAGGTGGGGAAGGATGAAGAGCTTGTAGTTTTTAAACTCCCTCCCCTGGACCGTGAGGTCCGCTATGCAGCACCCTGTGATCTGGATCGAGTGCGAACCGGAGGCCAGAGCGATTTTTTGTTTCACCGGGTAAACGGGACGTGCGCAGTGTCTTACTGTGGCGGGGTGGACGAAACTCTCTGTGCTCCCGGAGTCCAGCAGGCAGCTTGTCTCGTGGCCGTTGAGAAGGATCTTCGTGGTCGCCATGGACAGCGTGTGAGGCCGCGACTGGTCCAACGTTACTGAGGCGAGTCGTGGCAGGAACTCCGAGTCGTCATCTGGCAGCGAGTGGTCACTTGCGGGATCCTCGGTGTCGATCCAAGATGGCGGCGTCCTTCGGCCGCACGTGGTGGGGGGTAGACAAAATGGCGCCGCCTGAGGATCACACGTGGAGTCGGGGGCCCAAAATGGCGGCACCGGGGTGTCGCATGTGGCGTCGGAAGCCCAAAATGGCAGCGCCCGGCGATCACTCATGGCGGTGGGGGGTGGGGGCAGCGAGGTCCGCGGGCCGCATGGGGCCCCTGAGGAAAGCGGGGGGGGGGACCTGCAGTCACTACTTGGAACCGCAGCGACCGCTTTTGATTGGCAGACGACCACAAAGTGGCCCTTCTTGCCGCAGCCTTTACATGCTGCGGAGCGGGCCGGGCAGCGCTGGCGGGGGTGCTTTGCCAGGCCGCAAAAGTAACAGTGGGTTTATTGGGGCGCCCTGCGGCACAGGCCTGGGGGGGTCCGAGTCTGCGGAGGTGAGGGGGGGTCACGTTCCACGATGCCCAGGGGGCCGCCGCGCGGTCGGGGGCATACGCGCGGGCGTTACGATTTGCGACATCTAGGGAGGAGGAGAGGGCCCGTGCCTTGGTGAGGCTTAAAGTTTCTTTCTCTAAAAGTCTTTGGCGGATCTGCGAAGATTCCATACCCGCAACGAAAGCGTCCCTGATTAAAAGTTTGGTGTGCTCGGCTGCAGAAACTTGCGGGCAGCCGCAGTTCATCCCCAGAACGAGGAGGGCCCGGTAAAATTCGTCTAGAGACTCACCAGGAAATTGCTGCCTCGTGGCCAGTAAGTGCTGAGCGTAGACCTGGTTCACCGGCCGGATGAAATGTCCTTTAAGCAAGTCCATGGCCACGTCGTAGTCTGTCGTGTCCTCTGTGAGCGTGTACACGGCGGAGCCAACGCACGAGTGGAGGATGTGCAATTTCTGTTCCCTCGTTGGGACGTTTTCGGCTGTACTCAGGTAGCTATTGAAGCAAACCAGCCAGTGCTTAAATGCTGCTGTTGCATTTGCTGCGTGCGGGCTGAGTCGAAGACACTCCAGCTTGATGCGAAGCTCCATCCTTTAAAATCTTGTGTATTAAATTGATGCACAATCAATGGACAAGAAACGTAGATGAAGTCTGAACGATAGGCTTTAATACACAAGAAGTGTACCCGGCAGCAGACGTACAGAAGAAATGCCGACTGCCGGGAAGCACGGGTTCTTATATCCCGCCTTGTAGGCGGAGCTACCTACCTCTCAGCCAATCGGCTGAGAGGCACATGACTTACCCGGGCCAATGGGCAGCGAGTCCTCTGCACCAATGGCAGCTCACACTTCCAAGTACCGTAATACCCCTAGTCATACTACCACAAACAGAATATATCGGACAATCACAGCAAGTCTGACAGTATATAGAACATAGAACATAGAACAGTACAGCACAGAACAGGCCCTTCGGCCCTCGATGTTGTGCCGAGCAATGATCACCCTACTTAAACCCACGTAACCCGTATACCCGTAACCCAACAATCTCCCCATTAACCTTACACTACGGGCAATTTAGCATGGCCAATCCACCTAACCCGCACATCTTTGGACTATGGGAGGAAACCGGAGCACCCGGAGGAAACCCACGCACACACACGGAGGACGTGCAGACTCCATACAGACAGTGACCCAGCCGGGAATCGAACCTGGGACCCTGGTGCTGTGAAGCATTGATGCTAACCACCATGCTACCGTGAGGCCCAATATGTGGAGAGAGAAGGGAGCTAAAGTTTTCTCGCTGGGTCACTGTCTGCACATTCTGCCCGTGTCTGCGTGGGCTTCCTCCGGGTGCTTTTGTTTCCTCCCACAGTCCAAAGACGTGCAGATTAGATGGATTGGCCATGATAAATTGCCCTTAGTGTCTAAAATAAGAGGTTAGGAGGGGTTATTGGGTTATGGAGATAGGGTGGAAGTGAGGGCTTAAGTGGGTCGGTGCAGACTCGATGGGCCGAATGGCCTCCTTCTGCATTGTATGTTCTATGTTTCCAGTCTGGATGACCCTTTGTCAAAGTAGAAGAGGAGGAGATGGCTTGCTGAAGAATAAAGTGACTCCCTTCATAATCAGGGGGGCGAAACGAGGTCTGCTGTAAACTCTGAAACTGATCTGCTCAACGCGGAGGAAGCCACATATGAAACGTGGGGGCGGGTTAACTTCATAGGGTTTCTTAATCTGAAAAGAACCGCAGAGAAAAAAAAATAAGAGCACAAAATGAATCATTTTTAAGGTCAAATTTTTCTGGAGAAACCTGTATCACAATTAATTTTTTTAAAAAGCCCAACTGAATATTTGTGCTGGGAAAATATCAGGGTGCAAAATAAAGTAAGAAGCATGAGAATCGACCTGGGGGGAGGAAGGGGGAGCTTTTCCTGCTCCAAATGGACCAATGGAGACGGATGGTTGGAATTGCGAGAAGGAAGGGCTGGCAGGCTGACGTCGCCATCCCTCAGTCAGTGTTTGTTTACAGGGGGTGGGGGACGCTTGTTGCTCCAGCTCAGGAGATCCGGCAGTGATCAAACAAGACTCCATTTATACAGCCAGAGAGGGGAGGAAATAAACTCGGGGGGGGGGGGGGGGGGGGGGGGGGGGGGGGGTGAGAGAGAGAGAGAGGATGCAATTGACAAGGCAAGACATGAAACTGATCAGATTCATTCAGCGGCTGGTGACAGCGCGAGGACCATTGTTTCCAATCAGTCACTGATCAGAGATAGAATGTAACATTCTGCGGCCGATGTAGCGAATGTCAGAGGTTCCCTCCCTGCCTCGGAAACATTTTGTTTCGCTAAACCTCAGGACTTTATCTGTCCTTGAATGTTGATGACATGGGATTCTCGATAAGCCGGGGAGGTTAAGAGATCTCCCCCCAACCCTCACCCCGTTCCCATGCGGACCTGAGTGCCCCCCCCCCTGTCTTTTATGCTATTTGTCTGGTTTTTTTGCTTGCTGCAATGCTGGTGGATTTCCCCCGATCGGGAGGCATGTCCGTGCGGCGGATCTGGAGTGAGACGCTTCGCTGCTGGACGTGTCTAACCAATGTCCTCCTCCTGCTGGGCTGCTTCCTGCCTTCGGAAAATGGAAGGGGAGCTCGGGCCCAGGATATTATCCAAGTGGACGGGGTGTTCGACCATGCCTATCTGGTGGTTGTCAACAACAACGTCCAGAATATATTCGCCTTCAATCACACCGTTTCACGAAACAAGGTAAAGAAAAAAATATATACAAATCAAACGGTGAATGTTTCGGTTGTTGCAATCCACAGTGTCATTAGTGAGAAAGTTTGTGCGGCCCTCCCCCCCCCCCCCTCTGATGAAGTCATAAGACATGGGCCCATGTTATATTGTGACAGTGAGAGCAGCCGGATCCCCAGGATACACTCAGCCTGCAACCCGGATCTTGCACAGTTCAAACCGAGTCAGCTGCAGATCATTGCAAAATAATTCCTCTGCATGTTGAATTTCTCTTTTTGTGTGTGTGTGGGAGGGGGAGGGGGTGGGGGGTGGGGTGGAATACTCAGGCCTTCCAAATTTTTGAAATATTAAATCAAAACTGCCCCATTGCTTTCATTTAGAGATGTGTATAATACAATTGTGATGTTTTTTTCTGTGTGTGGTTGTTACTGACTTTCCACGGTGTCAACTTCATGCCAACACCGTGTGGTTGTGGGTGCTCCCTTGAACCTAAAGTAAAAGCAGCTATGTAAATATAGGGAGCAGTTGTAAAAAGAAGGATTTGCATTTGTAGAGCTCAGTGCTGGGTAAGAGTGGGCCGCAGAAGTGGCCCTCCTTCACCCCAGTGGGCCGCGCGTTTGATATTGGGCATTTGGTATTGATATTGGGGCGGCAAGGTAGCACAGTGGTTAGCACAGTTGCTTCACAGTGCCAGCGTCCCGGGTTCGATTTGTGGCTTGGGTTACTGTCTGTGCAGAGTCTGCACGTTCTCCCCGTCTCTGCGTGGGTTTCCTCCGGGTGCTCCGGTTTCCTCCCAAAAGTCCTGAAAGATGTGCTGTTAGGTGAATTGGACATTCTGAATTCTCCCTCTGCTTACCTGAACAGGCACTGGAGTGTGGCAACTAGGGGATCTTCGCAGTAACTTCATTGCAGTGTTAATGTAAACCTACTTGTGACAATAATAAAGATTATTATTATTTGCACTAACCATGACCCTGTGGATAAGATCAAATACATTAAACACACACCAAATATTTCATAACTATTTACATAAGGTGCTTAAATAATCATTCATATATTAATAGAACTATCATCAACTTCAAATGGCAGAAACAAATGAAATCTTTACACTTTCGTTACCTACAATAATGTGCTTTATTGGATTTGTCCTCTGATTTCATGGCTTCCTACAGATTTGAAACCTGTTGAGCACATTGGGCAGAAACTACTGGGACCTTTGCCACGTGAGAGGAAAGGCGTGTTTCATGATGTCTGTTAACATTGTATTTTTTTGAAACTGCTATCTCCTCATTGCAAATTAAGCACAAATGGTCTCCCTTTCTGTTCAGTAACAACATTATCCAGCTCCCAACCCTCTGACCATTCTGCCTTCATCCCCGTTTTCCTCTGTTTTGCTGCTGCTGCTTCTTCCTCTATATTTTTAGGTTTTGCTCTTGATTCTCTCTCTTCACCACTTGAACACAAAGCCGTCTATGACGCAGGAGCAAAGTAAATAACCGGCAAAAGATTAATATTAGAAAGTGCAACCACCCATACGTGGTCTGGCACAACGAACACGAGGGTCTCCCTGCACCTGTGCACCCTGCATGCACAGAACATGCTGTTTGAAGTTCTTCATCTGCAACAGTGTGATTCCAGCATGAACTCTCATCGTGATTCCAGCATGAACTCTCAACGTGATTCCAGCATGAACTCTCAACGTGATTCCAGCATGGACTATCAGCGTGATTCCAGCATGAACTCTCGACGTGATTCCAGCATTAACTCTCGACGTGATTCCAGCATGAACTCTCAACGTGATTCCAGCATGAACTCTCAACGTTATCCCAGCATGAACTATCAACGTGATTCCAGCATGAACTCTCAACGTGATTCCAGCATGAACTCTCAACGTGATCCCAGCATGAACTATCGACGTGATTCCAGAATGAGCCCTCAATGTGATTCCAGCATGAACCCTCAACATGATCCCAGCATGAATTATCAATGTGACCCCAGCATGAACTATCAACGTGATTCCAGAATTAACCCTCTACGTGATCCCAGCATGAATTATCAATGTGCTCCCAGCACATGATTCCAGCATGAACTCTCAACGTGATTCCAGCATGAACTCTCGACGTTACTCCAGCATGAAATATCAACGTGATCCCAGCATGAACTACCAACGTGATCCCAGCATGAATTATCAACGTGATCACAACATGAATTATCAACGTGTTCCCAGCATGAACTATCAACGTGTTCCCAGCGTGAACTATCAGTGTGGTCACAGCATGAACAATCAACATGATCCTGACATGAACTATTAACATGATTCCAGCATGAACTATCAACGTGATTCCAGCATGTACTATCAACGTGATCCCAGCATGAACTATCAATGTGATTCCAGCATGAATTATCAACGTGATTCCAGCATGTACTATCAACGTGATCCCAGCATGAACTATCAATGTGATTTCAGCATGAACTATCAATGTGATTCCAGCATGAACTATTGACATGATTCCAGCATGTACTTATCAACGTGATCCCAGCATGAACTATCAACGTGATCACAGCATGAACTATCAATGTGATCCCAGCATGAACTATCAGCATGATCCCCACATGAACTATCAATGTGATCCCAGCATAAACTATCAACATGATCCCCACATGAACTATCAACGTGATCCCCACATGAACTATCAACGTGATCCCAGCATGAACTATCAACATGATCCCAGCATGAATTATCAACGTGATCCCAGCATGAATTATCAATGTGATCCCAGCATGAAATATCAATGTGATCCCAGCATTAATTATCAACGTGATTCCAGGATGAACTATCAACGTGATTCCAGCATGAACAATCAATGCGATCCCAGCATGAATTATCAATGTGATCCCAGCATGAATTATCAACGTGAACCCCACATGAACTATCAACGTGATCCCCGACATGAACTATCAACATGATCCTGACATGAACTATCAACATGATCACAGCATGATCTGTCAACATGATCCCGGCATGAACTATCAACATGATCCCCACATGAACTATCAACGTGATCCCGACATGAACTATCAGCATGATCCCGACATGAACTATCAGTGTGATCCCACCATGAACTATCAATGTGATCCCAGCATGAACTATCAGTGTGATCCCACCATGAACTATCAATGTGATCCCGACATGAACTATCAACGCGATCCCAGCATGAACTATCAGTGTGATCCCAGCATGAACTATCAGTGTGATCCCACCATGAACTATCAGTGTGAACCCAGCATGAACTATCAATGTGATCCCAGCATGAACTATCAGCGTGATCCCGACATGAACTATCAACATGATCCCCACATGAACTATCAGCGTGATCCCAACATGAACTATCAATGTGATCCCAGCATGAAATATCAACATGATCCCAGCATGAACTATCAACCTGATCCCAGCATGAACTATCAACGTGATCCCCACATGAACTATCAGCGTGATCCCAGCATGAACTATCAGTGTGATCCCAGCATGAACGATCAACATGATCCCGAAATGAATTATCAGTGTGATCCCGAAATGAACTATCAACATGATCCCGACATGAACAATCAACGTGACCCCAACATGAAATATCAACGTGATTCCAGCATGAATGATCAATGTGATCCCAGCATGAAATATCAACGTGATCCCGACATGAACTATCAGTGTGATCCCAGCATGAACGATCAACGTGATCCCAGCATGAACTATCAACATGATCCCAGCATGAACTATCAACATGATCCCGAAATGAATTATCAGTGTGATCCCGAAATGAACTATCAACATGATCCTGACATGAACTATCAACGTGATCCCGACATGAAATATCAACGTGATCCCGACATGAACTATCAACGCGATCCCAGCATGAAATATCAACATGATCCCCACATGAACTATCAGTGTGATCCTGACGTGAACTATCAACGCGATCCCAGCATGAACTATCAGTGTGATCCCACCATGAACTATCAGTGTGATCCCAGCATGAACTATCAATGTGATCCCACCATGAACTATCAGTGTGATCCCACCATGAACTATCAGTGTGATCCCACCATGAACTATCAGTGTGATCCCAGCATGAACTATCAATGTGATCCCAGCATGAACTATCAATGTGATCCCAGCATGAACTATCAGCGTGATCCCGACATGAACTATTAACATGATCCCCACATGAACTATCAGCGTGATCCCGACATGAACTATCAATGTGATCCCAGCATGAAATATCAACATGATCCCCACATGAACTATCAGTGTGACCCCAGCATGAACGATCAACGTGATCCCAGCATGAACTATCAACATGATCCCAGCATGAACTATCAACATGATCCCGAAATGAAATATCAACGTGATCCGACATGAACTATCAACGCGATCCCAGCATGAACTATCAGTGTGATCCCACCATGAACTATCAGGGTGATCCCAGCATGAACTATCAGTGTGATCCCGAAATGAACTATCAACATGATCCTGACATGAACTATCAACGTGATCCCGACATGAAATATCAACGTGATCCCGACATGAACTATCAACGCGATCCCAGCATGAACTATCAGTGTGATCCCACCATGAACTATCAGGGTGATCCCAGCATGAACTATCAACATGATCCCCACATGAACTATCAATGTGATCCCAGCATGAAATATCAACATGATCCCCACATGAACTATCAGCGTGATCCCGACATGAACTATCAACATGATCCCCACATGAACTATCAACCTGATCCCAGCAAGAACTATCAACGTGATCCCCACATGAACTATCAGCGTGATCCCAGCATGAACTATCAATGTGATCCCAGCATGAACTATCAGCGTGATCCCGACATGAACTATCAACATGATCCTGACATGAACTATCAATGTGATCCCAGCATGAAATATCAACATGATCCCCACATGAACTATCAACCTGATCCCAGCATGAACTATCAACGTGATCCCCACATGAACTATCAGCGTGATCCCAGCATGAACTATCAATGTGATCCCAGCATGAACGACCAACGTGATCCCAGCATGAACTATCAACATGATCCCAGCATGAACTATCAACATGATCCCGAAATGAACTATCAACATGATCCTGACATGAAATATCAACGTGATCCCGGCATGAATTATCAACGTGATTCCAGCATGAATGAATGTGATCCCAGCATGAATTATCAACGTGATCCCGACATGAACTATCAACGTGATCCCGGCATGAATTATCAGTGTGATCCCAGCATGAAATATCAATGTGATCCCAGCATTAATTATCAACGTGATTCCAGGATGAACTATCAACATGATCCCAGCATGAACTATCAACATGATCCCGACATGAACTATCAGCGTGATCCCAGCATGAACTATCAACATGATCCCAGCATGAACTATCAACCTGATCCCGGCATGAATTATCAGCGTGATCCCACCATGAACTATCAATGTGATCCCAGCATGAACGATCAACGTGATCCCGACATGAACTATCAACGTGATCCCGACATAAACTATCAACCTGATCCCGGCATGAATTATCAGCGTGATCCCACCATGAACTATCAACGTGATCCCGACATGAACTATTAACGTGATCCCGGCATGAACTATCAACTTGATCCCAACATGAACTGTCAACGCGATCCCAGCATGAACTATCAATGTGATCCCAGCATGAACTATCAGTTTGATCCCAGCATGAACTATCAGTGTGATCCCAGCATGAACTATCAATGTGATCCCAGCATGAACTATCAGTCTGATCCCGACATGAACTATCAACGTGATTCCAGCATGAACTATCAGCGTGATCCTGACATGAACTTATCAGCATGATCCTGACTTGAACTATCAGCATGATCCCAGCATGAACTATCAGCGTGATCCCAGCATGAACTATCAGCGTGATCCCGACATGAACTATCAGTGTGATCCCAGCATGAACTATCAGCGTGATCCCAGCATGAACTATCAGTGTGATCCCGACATGAACTATCAGCGTGTTCCCGACATGAACTATCAGCGTGTTCCCGACATGAACTATCAGTGTGATCCCAGCATGAACTATCAGTTTGATCCCAGCATGAACTATCAGTGTGATCCCACCATGAACTATCAGGGTGATCCCAGCATGAACTATCAGTGTGATCCCGAAATGAACTATCAACATGATCCTGACATGAACTATCAACGTGATCCCGACATGAAATATCAACGTGATCCCGACATGAACTATCAACGCGATCCCAGCATGAACTATCAGTGTGATCCCACCATGAACTATCAGGGTGATCCCAGCATGAACTATCAATGTGATCCCAGCATGAACTATCAGCGTGATCCCGACATGAACTATCAACATGATCCCCACATGAACTATCAGCGTGATCCCGACATGAACTATCAACATGATCCCCACATGAACTATCAATGTGATCCCAGCATGAAATATCAACATGATCCCCACATGAACTATCAGCGTGATCCCGACATGAACTATCAACATGATCCCCACATGAACTATCAACCTGATCCCAGCAAGAACTATCAACGTGATCCCCACATGAACTATCAGCGTGATCCCAGCATGAACTATCAATGTGATCCCAGCATGAACTATCAGCGTGATCCCGACATGAACTATCAACATGATCCTGACATGAACTATCAATGTGATCCCAGCATGAAATATCAACATGATCCCCACATGAACTATCAACCTGATCCCAGCATGAACTATCAACGTGATCCCCACATGAACTATCAGCGTGATCCCAGCATGAACTATCAATGTGATCCCAGCATGAACGATCAACGTGATCCCAGCATGAACTATCAACATGATCCCCGCATGAACTATCAACATGATCCCGAAATGAACTATCAACATGATCCTGACATGAAATATCAACGTGATCCCGGCATGAATTATCAACGTGATTCCAGCATGAATGAATGTGATCCCAGCATGAATTATCAACGTGATCCCGACATGAACTATCAACGTGATCCCGGCATGAATTATCAGTGTGATCCCAGCATGAAATATCAATGTGATCCCAGCATTAATTATCAACGTGATTCCAGGATGAACTATCAACATGATCCCAGCATGAACTATCAACATGATCCCGACATGAACTATCAGCGTGATCCCAGCATGAACTATCAACATGATCCCAGCATGAACTATCAACCTGATCCCGGCATGAATTATCAGCGTGATCCCACCATGAACTATCAATGTGATCCCAGCATGAACGATCAACGTGATCCCGACATGAACTATCAACGTGATCCCGACATAAACTATCAACCTGATCCCGGCATGAATTATCAGCGTGATCCCACCATGAACTATCAACGTGATCCCGACATGAACTATTAACGTGATCCCGGCATGAACTATCAACGTGATCCCAACATGAACTGTCAACGCGATCCCAGCATGAACTATCAATGTGATCCCAGCATGAACTATCAGTTTGATCCCAGCATGAACTATCAGTGTGATCCCAGCATGAACTATCAATGTGATCCCAGCATGAACTATCAGTCTGATCCCGACATGAACTATCAACGTGATTCCAGCATGAACTATCAGCGTGATCCTGACATGAACTTATCAGCATGATCCTGACTTGAACTATCAGCATGATCCCAGCATGAACTATCAGCGTGATCCCAGCATGAACTATCAGCGTGATCCCGACATGAACTATCAGTGTGATCCCAGCATGAACTATCAGCGTGATCCCAGCATGAACTATCAGTGTGATCCCGACATGAACTATCAGCGTGTTCCCGACATGAACTATCAGCGTGTTCCCGACATGAACTATCAGTGTGATCCCAGCATGAACTATCAGTTTGATCCCAGCATGAACTATCAGTGTGATCCCACCATGAACTATCAGGGTGATCCCAGCATGAACTATCAGTGTGATCCCGAAATGAACTATCAACATGATCCTGACATGAACTATCAACGTGATCCCGACATGAAATATCAACGTGATCCCGACATGAACTATCAACGCGATCCCAGCATGAACTATCAGTGTGATCCCACCATGAACTATCAGGGTGATCCCAGCATGAACTATCAATGTGATCCCAGCATGAACTATCAGCGTGATCCCGACATGAACTATCAACATGATCCTGACATGAACTATCAATGTGATCCCAGCATGAAATATCAACATGATCCCCACATGAACTATCAACCTGATCCCAGCATGAACTATCAACGTGATCCCCACATGAACTATCAGCGTGATCCCAGCATGAACTATCAATGTGATCCCAGCATGAACGATCAACGTGATCCCAGCATGAACTATCAACATGATCCCAGCATGAACTATCAACATGATCCCGAAATGAACTATCAACATGATCCTGACATGAAATATCAACGTGATCCCGGCATGAATTATCAACGTGATTCCAGCATGAATGAATGTGATCCCAGCATGAATTATCAACGTGATCCCGACATGAACTATCAACGTGATCCCGGCATGAATTATCAGCGTGATCCCAGCATGAAATATCAATGTGATCCCAGCATTAATTATCAACGTGATTCCAGGATGAACTATCAACATGATCCCAGCATGAACTATCAACATGATCCCGACATGAACTATCAGCGTGATCCCAGCATGAACTATCAACATGATCCCAGCATGAACTATCAACCTGATCCCGGCATGAATTATCAGCGTGATCCCACCATGAACTATCAATGTGATCCCAGCATGAACGATCAACGTGATCCCGACATGAACTATCAACGTGATCCCGACATAAACTATCAACCTGATCCCGGCATGAATTATCAGCGTGATCCCACCATGAACTATCAACGTGATCCCGACATGAACTATTAACGTGATCCCGGCATGAACTATCAACGTGATCCCAACATGAACTGTCAACGCGATCCCAGCATGAACTATCAATGTGATCCCAGCATGAACTATCAGTTTGATCCCAGCATGAACTATCAGTGTGATCCCAGCATGAACTATCAATGTGATCCCAGCATGAACTATCAGTCTGATCCCGACATGAACTATCAACGTGATTCCAGCATGAACTATCAGCGTGATCCTGACATGAACTTATCAGCATGATCCTGACTTGAACTATCAGCATGATCCCAGCATGAACTATCAGCGTGATCCCAGCATGAACTATCAGCGTGATCCCGACATGAACTATCAGTGTGATCCCAGCATGAACTATCAGCGTGATCCCAGCATGAACTATCAGTGTGATCCCGACATGAACTATCAGCGTGTTCCCGACATGAACTATCAGCGTGTTCCCGACATGAACTATCAGTGTGATCCCAGCATGAACTATCAGTTTGATCCCAGCATGAACTATCAGTGTGATCCCACCATGAACTATCAGGGTGATCCCAGCATGAACTATCAGTGTGATCCCGAAATGAACTATC
The DNA here is from genome assembly GCF_902713615.1 of Scyliorhinus canicula. Lineage (NCBI taxonomy): Eukaryota > Metazoa > Chordata > Chondrichthyes > Carcharhiniformes > Scyliorhinidae > Scyliorhinus > Scyliorhinus canicula. Next base: position 94,134,718 of record NC_052164.1, on the reverse strand, counting down.
AACATGATCCTGACATGAACTATCAACGTGATCCCGACATGAAATATCAACGTGATCCCGACATGAACTATCAACGCGATCCCAGCATGAACTATCAGTGTGATCCCACCATGAACTATCAGGGTGATCCCAGCATGAACTATCAATGTGATCCCAGCATGAACTATCAGCGTGATCCCGACATGAACTATCAACATGATCCCCACATGAACTATCAGCGTGATCCCGACATGAACTATCAACATGATCCCCACATGAACTATCAATGTGATCCCAGCATGAAATATCAACATGATCCCCACATGAACTATCAGCGTGATCCCGACATGAACTATCAACATGATCCCCACATGAACTATCAACCTGATCCCAGCAAGAACTATCAACGTGATCCCCACATGAACTATCAGCGTGATCCCAGCATGAACTATCAATGTGATCCCAGCATGAACTATCAGCTTGATCCCGACATGAACTATCAACATGATCCTGACATGAACTATCAATGTGATCCCAGCATGAAATATCAACATGATCCCCACATGAACTATCAACCTGATCCCAGCATGAACTATCAACGTGATCCCCACATGAACTATCAGCGTGATCCCAGCATGAACTATCAATGTGATCCCAGCATGAACGATCAACGTGATCCCAGCATGAACTATCAACATGATCCCAGCATGAACTATCAACATGATCCCGAAATGAACTATCAACATGATCCTGACATGAAATATCAACGTGATCCCGGCATGAATTATCAACGTGATTCCAGCATGAATGAATGTGATCCCAGCATGAATTATCAACGTGATCCCGACATGAACTATCAACGTGATCCCGGCATGAATTATCAGTGTGATCCCAGCATGAAATATCAATGTGATCCCAGCATTAATTATCAACGTGATTCCAGGATGAACTATCAACATGATCCCAGCATGAACTATCAACATGATCCCGACATGAACTATCAGCGTGATCCCAGCATGAACTATCAACATGATCCCAGCATGAACTATCAACCTGATCCCGGCATGAATTATCAGCGTGATCCCACCATGAACTATCAATGTGATCCCAGCATGAACTATCAACATGATCCCAGCATGAACTATCAACATGATCCCGACATGAACTATCAGCGTGATCCCAGCATGAACTATCAACATGATCCCAGCATGAACTATCAACCTGATCCCGGCATGAATTATCAGCGTGATCCCACCATGAACTATCAACGTGATCCCGACATGAACTATTAACGTGATCCCGGCATGAACTATCAACGTGATCCCAACATGAACTGTCAACGCGATCCCAGCATGAACTATCAGTGTGATCCCAGCATGAACTATCAGTTTGATCCCAGCATGAACTATCAGTGTGATCCCAGCATGAACTATCAATGTGATCCCAGCATGAACTATCAGTCTGATCCCGACATGAACTATCAACGTGATTCCAGCATGAACTATCAGCGTGATCCTGACATGAACTTATCAGCATGATCCTGACTTGAACTATCAGCATGATCCCAGCATGAACTATCAGCGTGATCCCAGCATGAACTATCAGCGTGATCCCGACATGAACTATCAGTGTGATCCCAGCATGAACTATCAGCGTGATCCCAGCATGAACTATCAGTGTGATCCCAGCATGAACTATCAGCATGATCCCAGCATGAACTATCAGCGTGATCCCAGCATGAACTATCAGTGTGATCCCAGCATGAACTATCAGCGTGATCCTGACATGAACTATCAGCGTGATCCCGACATGAACTATCAGCGTGATCCCGACATGAACTATCAGCGTGTTCCCGACATGAACTATCAATGTGATCCCAGCATGAACGATCAACGTGATCCCGACATGAACTATCAACGTGATCCCGACATAAACTATCAACCTGATCCCGGCATGAATTATCAGCGTGATCCCACCATGAACTATCAACGTGATCCCGACATGAACTATTAACGTGATCCCGGCATGAACTATCAACGTGATCCCAACATGAACTGTCAACGCGATCCCAGCATGAACTATCAGTGTGATCCCAGCATGAACTATCAGTTTGATCCCAGCATGAACTATCAGTGTGATCCCAGCATGAACTATCAATGTGATCCCAGCATGAACTATCAGTCTGATCCCGACATGAACTATCAACGTGATTCCAGCATGAACTATCAGCGTGATCCTGACATGAACTTATCAGCATGATCCTGACTTGAACTATCAGCATGATCCCAGCATGAACTATCAGCGTGATCCCAGCATGAACTATCAATGTGATCCCAGCATGAACTATCAGCGTGATCCCAGCATGAACTATCAGCGTGATCCCGACATGAACTATCAGTGTGATCCCAGCATGAACTATCAGCGTGATCCCAGCATGAACTATCAGCGTGATCCTGACATGAACTATCAGTGTGATCCCAGCATGAACTATCAGCGTGATCCTGACATGAACTATCAGCGTGTTCCCGACATGAACTATCAGTGTGATCCCAGCATGAACTATCAGCGTGATCCTGACATGAACTATCAGCGTGTTCCCGACATGAACTATCAGTGTGATCCCAGCATGAACTATCAGCGTGATCCTGACATGAACTATCAGCGTGATCCTGACATGAACTATCAGCGTGATCCCGACATGAACTATCAGCGTGATCCCGACATGAACTATCAGCGTGATCCCGACATGAACTATCAGCGTGATCCTGACATGAACTATCAGCGTGATCCCGACATGAACTATCAGCGTGATCCCAGCATGAACTATCAGCGTGATCCCGACATGAACTATCAGCGTGATCCCAGCATGAACTATCAGCGTGATCCCAGCATGAACTATCAGCGTGATCCTGACATGAACTATCAGCGTGATCCTGACATGAACTATCAGCGTGATCCCGACATGAACTATCTGCGTGATCCCGGCATGAACTATCAGCGTGATCCCGGCATGAACTATCAACGCGAACCCGCTTGGAAAATGTTCTGATCTGCTCCGCTCTTGGAATTATCTGAGACAGGTCGGAAGATTTGATGGAAGTTGAACGTTGACCTCGGGAGGGAATTCCTGACCTCACAGCGGGTGCAACTGAAAAATGCCGCCCACGAAGTTTATGTTTCACGTTTGTTTCTCTCTCCACAGACTCTACCAGCCTTGCTGAGTTCTTCCAGCATTTTCTGTTTTTATTGTGGTATTTGGTTTGATCTTGGCCATTTCTGAACGTGGCGTACCCTCAGTATTTGCACCCAGGGACGCCCGGACAATGTGATGCCAGCCAATTAGGCGGCTTAATTCCAGGCAGCTGCCTGAGACGTCGCATCAGGCGATGATGGTGCATTTGCACCTGGGTGGGTAGCGCTGGAGTTGTCAAGAAAATGTGCCCTTTAAAAATCCGACTTCTTTTCTCCACTCAGTTTTAAATTATAATATAATAATCTTTATTAGTGTCACAAGTAGGCTTACATTAACACTGCAATGACGTTACTGTGAAAAGCCCCTAGTCACCACATTCCGGCGCCTGTTAGGGTACATGGAGGGAGAATTCAGAATGTCCAAATTGCCTAAGAGCACGTCTTTCGTGACTTGTTGAAGGAAACCGGAGCACCCGGAGGAAACCCACGCAGACACGGGGAGAACGTGCAGACTCCGCACAGACAGTGACCCAAGCCGGGAGGAGACATTGGTCTTGCTGTACATGATCACAGTCTTCAAAGCCTGCTTTGTTTTTGGGATGTTAAATATAGAAAAAAGGCAGAGGTTGTTCATTACGAAAGAAATAAATTTCATCTCGCGCAATCAATAGACACTGCCTGGAGACAGTCAAGGGACCAATCTCCAGCAACCTGGATCGGTTCCCTCTCAATGTTGGCACTCATTGCTTCAATCAATCTGCAAGCCCTGCTGAATTGAATTGTTGCCTCCCTCCAAATTCCTGCACCTCCCTATGGTTACTGCCTTAATCCTTAGTGAAACCGTCGAACACGGTCAATGTTTCTTTTTCCCACGAGTCACTTATTTGACATTGAAGAGTGAATGGATTTTTTTTAATAAGCTGAAATTAAAATCTTATATTTTGAAAGGTGCTTCAGGGCATAATTGGAGCTCCAAACTGATTGATCAGAGTTTGACAAAGCAAGTCGCTTGTGTGTTTCAGTGGACTGACGGAGTCCAGGTTGCTGTGGCAACATACACTTTTCCATATATGTTGTCTCCTGGGGCTATGGATAGTGATGGCAGAGGCTGTAACTCACTCTCTCCATCATGTGGCTAACCAGGAATATCTCCTGCTCTTACCACTTGCCCGTGGTATATGTTGCAAGGATTTGCAAGTTGATACTCAACCTCCTCAACCCTGTGTGGCCACCTTTCTTGGCCATCAAGCCCTGGAGTGGAAAGCTTCTGATTCAGGGCCACGGATGCTACCCACTGCACCACAAGATCTTCACCATAAGCAAGTTGAATATACATAATTTGCGATAGCAGCTTTCGGATGGAATATAGGAGGGTTCCACGTTTTTCTTCACCGTTAGATACCTGTCATGGAGCATTACAGGTTACAAATAAAGGGCGTGATCTAACGGCCTCGTCTCGCCTGACTAGGTGACGTGACGAAGCCGTTAAATCTCACGAGAGGGGCGGCACAGTGGCGCAGTGGTTAGCACTGCTGCCTCACAGTGCCAAGGACCCGGGTTTGATCCCGGCCCCAGGTCCATGTGGAGTTTGCACATTCTCCCCGTGTTTGCGTGGTCCCCCCCCCCCCCCCCCCGCCCCCCCCCCCCAGGGTAGGTGGATTGCCCACGTTAAATTGCCCCTTAGTTGGAAAAACAAAACTCACCAGGCGCTTCTCGTGAAATTTGCGACGCTTGGAATTCCAAGCCAGATCTACCGAGATCTTGAGAGATGCTGCAATCTGGATCTCGCCCAGCGAGGGCGGGATCCAGATTAGTACAGTGAAGTGACTCATTCGGCTCGTTTAAATATGTTGGCGCCTTTTTTCCCTGAGATCCGGGATCGAATGCCCGGCATAGGAGATCTCGATGTTGGACGAGGCGTAACAGCACCTGGGAAGGCTCCCAGGCCATCGGAGGTCCCCGGGTGGTTGGGCTCTGGGCAGGGTGGTATCCGGCACCTTGGCACTGCCAGTGTGTCAGGCACACAGTGCCCAAGTGTCAGGTTGCCTGTGTCAGGGATCAGGCCCGATGGTGCCCTTACCTTAAAAGATGGGGTGAGGGCTCGAGGACTCCCTGGGAGGTAAATTGGGGTGTTGCGGGTGTCTGGAGGCCGCGATAGGATGTCCAAGGGGGCCATGAGATCGGGGTGCCCCGATCTCTTCCTGCAGTGGCGAGCTCCAAGGCAAGCCCCTGGTCTCTGGTTCACATATTTCCTGTTTAATGCCACCAGCTCCACATTTTCACAGCTCCCTCTCCCCCTTGTTCGTCCTCTCCAGCTCACTGCTTCCAGAGTTTGCCGATTCCCACTCTGTTCCCTCTTTCTCTGTTTCCTCTCCACAATTCCTAATGTGAAAGCCCTCTCTCTCTCCTTCCAGCTCCTGATCTCATGCTTCCTCTTTGTGTGTCAGTTAGTGGCTCACTCACCTGCCATTTACAACGTTGTAGGTTCAAGCCCCACTTGAGCACACAAATCCACGTTGGCACTCTGGTGCACTGTTGGAGGTGCCATCTTTCAGACGCGGCATCAAACCGAGGCCCCAGCTGCCTACTCAGGTGGCATGGAAAGATCCCATGGCCACTGTTTCAAAGACGCGCAAGGGAGTTAAGCCTTGGCCTGTATTTATCCATCATTCAACTTCAAGCAATCAGCACCACGTCGCTGCTACTGGGAGCTTGCTGTGCATACACTGGCTGCTGTGGTTCCTACATTTCAACAGTGACTGCACTGCAAGTAGGCCATTGGCTGTGAAGTGCGGAAAGTGTGATAACAATGCAAGTCTTTCTTTTTGTTCTGCTCCTGAACTGTCAGTACCACATGGAAGATAAGAGTTTTGCTCTCCAGGAAGCAAAGATAATTGACGTGGGGTGTGGTGGTGGTGGTTGGGGGGGGGGGGGGGGTGGTGCAGTTCTTTATATACTCCTTGGATACTCTTCTGTTTATTGATTGGGAAGTGGAGGAGAGCCACCTTAAGCACGTGTTGTCTCATTAGACAAGATATCTTCCGTTTAACAAGTGTCCAGAATCAGGCCTTCCAACATCGGCTTTGATTTCTGCTTAAATGGATTTTAAACTTTCTCTTCAGGCGCATTGATCTGTGAGGGTGGAAGGCCATATTGAGAGAGTAGCCAGCAAAGCATTTAGGATCTTGGCTTCATAAATGGAGGTATTGAGACCCGAAGCTGGGAATCTATGCTGAACCCGTACTAAGGTCAAGTTCGGCCACAACTATACAGCATTCCATCCAGTACTGGCCAGAGCATTGGAGGAAGAATGCGAGGGTCCTCGACATGGTGCCGAGGAGCTTCACCAGAACGGATGAGGGATTTTCGTTCCGAGGTTAGGTTGGAGAAGCTGGGGCTGTTTTCCTTGGAGTGAAGGCGATTGAGAGGAGATTTGATAAATGTGCACAAGATTATGCCAGGCTTCGATGGACAAAGAAGAGCTGTTCCCATTAGCTGATGGAACAAGGACCAGGGGACACAGATTTAAAGTTTCGAGCAAGAGATGGGAGGGGGGTGTGTGTGTGGGGGGGGAGGGGGGGGGGGGTGATGAGGACGAACCCGTTTGCGCAGTGAATGGTAATGACCTCGTTGCCTACAAATGTGGTAGAAGTAGAAATGTTGAATGATTTCTGAAGGCAATTGGATGAATGATTGAGGGAAATAAACTTGCAGGATCATGGGGTCTGAGCAGGGACTGATTGGATTCCTCAGAGAGCCAGCATGGATTGCGTTGAAGGAATTCTGACAATGGCGGACAACCTCTCTCCAGCTGATTGTTTGTTCATTTGTGAGGATCCAGGTGGGTGAACGCAGCTGAAGAAATCCATTTGAGGATTAACTGTGTGACGGATTGGGATTAGCATTGGGGAAATTATCCAGAACCGTATCGACTTTCTGTTGTCAAAATGGATCAATGCTTGGTGGTTTATGAAACAGAGAACTTGTGTTCTGCCGACATGACCCGAGGAGGTAGAGGCGGGATGGTGCATTAGGGAAAATATTCCTGCCCTCTTCTCGTGGATTTATTGTTACACAAAACCCCTCCCCTGTAAAGCAGAAATAATAATAATCTTTATTATTGTCACAAGTCGGCTGACAGTAACATTGCAGTGAAGTTACTGTGAATATTCTTCCAATCTGCTTTAATTAACTGTTTTCTGTTCTTTCCACAGACAGGGGGTGTCCGTGTCAATGTGAATGTTCTCTCCGAGCAATCTAAAAGCCCGGTGCTTTTTGTCATCCGACAACAGAAAGCGGTTCTCTCCTTCCAAGTGCCATTGATCCTCAGGGGGCTGTGAGTATCGCTAGGCCGGCAGTACTATGAGTATTCTGAAGTGCAGACGCTGTCGTTAGGCCCACAGCAAGACTCCACAAACCAAGAGTGAGATGAATGACAAATCCGTTTGTCTGGGTTGGGGAAGGAATTCTGGTCAGTAGCACCAGGTCATCTCACCTGTTCTTCTCCAAGTGGTGATGCGGGATCTTTCACATCCACGTGAGCAGGGACGCATTGCGTCGGCTTAGCTTCTCCTCTGAAAGGTGACCGCTGGAATTCTGCGCCCGTTCGCTGGCGGCGGGATTCTCCGGGGGGGTGGGGGGCCACCTTCGGCGGGACCAGAAGCTCCCACCGGCAGCGGGAAGGGTCGGTAAATGATGGTCATAGTCTTTTGAACGAGGTGTGAAATCCAGATCACACTTGTCTGTTTTGCATGTGAAAGGTTACATGGCGCCATTGAGAAAAGAGCAGGTTTCCTGGCCAGCGCCTATCCTTCAATCTAGCAGCAGCAAAGCAGCCTGAGTGTGCGCATTGTGTATGAGTGTGTTGTCTGTGTGTGTGTGAATGTGTTGTGTGCGTTGTATAGGTGTGTGTTTTGTGTGTGTTGTATTTGGTTGTGTGTGTGTTGTATTTGTGTTTTGTGTGTGTTGTGTGATGTGTTGTATGTGTCTGATATGTGAGTGTTGTGTGTGCGTGTGTGAATGTGTTATGTGTGTTTGTATAGGTGTGTGTTCTGGGTGTGTTGTGCACGTTACATAGGTGTGTGTTGTGTGTTGTATAGGTGTGTGATGTGTGTGTTATATTTGTGTTGTATTTGTGTGTGTTGTGATTGTGTGTATATGTGTGTTGTGTGTATATGTGTGCATGTGTAAATGTATGTTGTGTGTATATGTGCGTGTGTATATGTATGTTGTGTGTGTATATGTGTATGTTGTGTGGTGTGTATATGTGTTGTGTGTATATATGTGTATGTTGCGTGGTGTGTTTATGTGTGTGTTTGTGTATATGTATGTTGTGTATGTGTGTATATGTGCATGTGTATATGTATGTTATGTGTGTGTTGTCTGTGTATATGTGTGTTTGTGTGTATATGTATGTTGTGTATATGTGTATATTTGTGTGTGTATGTGTACGTGTACTTGCTGGAAGCAACATTTCAAAGATTGATCATCAGCTATCGTGCTGAGGACAGGTTTCGTCTTATTTATCAATTATCAAACCGATTGAGAAACTGACCTCCAGATTAGAAAATAAACCATTGTTCTGATCAAGCTTGCAGTTAATGATTGTCTGATGAGGCAATGTTTAACAACTCCCGGATGTAGCCTGCTGATATGGTTATGTCGGGTATTGTGCAGGTTTGTGGCTGGAACCTGTGAGTGCCATGTTCAGACGCTGACAGCCCGTGGATACTTGTTGAATGCGTGGGATACACACACATCATCTGACTTTACACAGCAGGGATCTGTCAGTGAAATATTACAAGTAGCCACTGATCTTTCCTGATGGTTTCTTTGTGCCTTGAGTTCGAATGTATTTGCGCGTCTGTAATTCTGTTTTATGAGAGCAAAGGGCATAGACATAGAATTTACAGTGCAGAAGGAGGCCATTCGGCCCATCGAGTCTGCACCGGCTCCTGGAAAGAGCACCCTACCCAAGGTTAACACCTCCACCCTATCCCCATAACTCAGTAACCCCACCCAATTTTGGACACTAAGGGCAATTTATCATGGCCAATCCACCTAACCTGCACATCTTTGGACTGTGGGAGGAAACCGGGGCACCCGGAGGAAACCCACGCACACACGGGGAGGATGTGCAGACTCCGCACAGACAGTCACCCCAAGCCAGAATCGAACCTGGGACCCTGGAGCTGTGAAGCGATTGTGCTATCCACAATGCTACCGTGCTGCCCGGCATGGCAACTCACGCCCAGCAGCTTCCAAAGTGCAATTAGGGATGGGCAACAAATACTGGCCTTTCCAGAAACGCTCACACCCGTGAAAAAAAAACAGGGATTGGATTCTCTGGCTCCCCAGCTGCATTTTCTCGACAACAGGAGGTGGCGCGCAGGGATCGGCACCCAGCCGTCTCTGACGGGGGTCGGGGGGGGGCACGGTCAGGTTACCCACATGCCTGCATGCTGTGGTGGGGCGGTGATATGGCAATTCTTGTGCTGGGAGGAGGGGGGAGGATACCCCTACCCATCGGCGGGGTTGGCAGGCTTTATGTTGAAGGGAGAAAATGGGCGGAGGGCCAGCTGCCGAACCTTGGTATCGGGCCACCCGCTCATGATGACCCAGCGACGCGGGTTCAATTCCCGTACCAGCTTACCCGAACAGGCGCCGGAACTAGGGGCGACTAGTGGCTTTTCACAGTAACTTCACACTTGTGACAATGAAAGATTATTATTATGATGATAGCCCGCGTACCCGCACAGACCAGGAGCAATTCCGCTCCGGCAGCAGACCGTACCCTCCCAAATGGAGCACCCTGCCCAACATTTATGCAATTGTGTGTTTGTTTATGTGCTAATTTAGAAGAACAATCCTAGTTTTTTAAACAAGGGTTGTTTCGAGTTACTAATTGGGCTCACAAATAACCCCAAATAGACGATCCACAAAAAAAAAAACCACTTGGAGAGAATTAAATGAGGCTAAAGTAGATAAATCACCTCTGCCCGGGTTTTGTGCAACAGTTTGATGAGTGTGAAGAGGCTGTGAGAACCAGTGATTGGGTTGAATTTCTTGCTGCAGATTATTGGAAATTGGATCACAGGTAGGTTATTTTCGGCATGCAAACCTGTTGTTTTTCTTTTATTATTAATTTCCAGGGATATGTTCACGAACAAGAATAGCATAATAATAATAATGATCTGTATTGTCACAAGTAGGCTGACATTAACACTGCAATGAAGTTACTGTGAAAAGCACCTCGTCGCCACACTCCGGCGCCTGTTCGGGTACACAGAGGGGGAATTCAGAATGTCCAATTCACCTAACAGCACGTCTTTCGGGACTTGTGGGAGGAAACCGGAGCTGCCGGAGGAAACCCACGCAGACACGGGGAGAACATGCAAACTCCACACAGACAGTGACCCAAATCAGGAATCGAACCTGGGACCCTGGCGCTGTGAATGTCGGGCAGCACGGTAGCACAAGTGATTAGCACTGTGGCTTCACAGCGGCAGGGCCCCAGGTTCGATTCTGGCTTGGGTCACTGTCTGTACAGAGTCTGCACGTTCTCCCCGTGTCTGCGTGGGTTTCCTCCGGGTGCTCCGGTTTCCTCCCACAGTCCAAAGATGTGCAGGTTAGGTGGATTGGCCATGATAAATTGCCCTTAGTGACCAAAAAAGGTCAGGAGGGGTTAGTGGGTTACCAGGATAGGGTGGGTGAGGGCTTAAATGGGTCGGTGCAGACTCGATGGGCCGAATGGCCTCCTTCTGCACTGTATGTTCTATGTGAAGCAACAGTGTTACCCACTGTGCTACCATTATTGCCCATCCCTACTTGCCCATGACAAGATGGCGGTCAGCCACCTTCTCGAGCTGTTACAGACCGTGTCGTTACCATTCACTCTGGTGTTGGGGAGGGAGTTCAAAGATTTTGATCCGGTGATGGTGAAGGAACGGCTGACATGAGCCAAGTCTGGATGATGTGTGGCTTGGAAAAGAACTTGGAGCTGATGGTGTTTCCCAGCAGCCGCTTCCCTTGTCATTCTGGGTGGTGGAAGCTGCTGGTTTAAGATGCTCTGACGAAGAAGCTCAGACAAATCGCTGCAGTGCAATCTACACATGTAGCGCTGGCGCTCTGGGCAGGCAAGGTGTTCCAAACGTGGAGTGAGCAGGTGTTTAAGCCAATGGATGAGGTGTTGGTCACACAATCTGCTTTGTTGCAGTTTGTCTGCTTTTATCTGGGGTTAGGATTAAATTGACACTAATCTCTGGGGGAAGTTTCTTAGTGTGCGCTCCTCGGATGAAGCCTCACCCACTGGGAAGAAATATGGGGAATGTAGGAATTTCTGACCAATGGGTTCTCGGTAGGGAAGGCTGCCTGCATGAAACACGGACTCATAAATCAGCCCCCACACTGAACATGGTAGATGATGCTGACTGCCACCAGTCTCTAACTCTTCCTCAACTACTTTGTTCCACCACTTTCTTCAGAAATCACTTAAAAACCTGTTTATTCAACCGTAACTGTGCCCCGCCCTTTAAACCTTCCCGGTCTCTCCTGCCATCCTCTCATACTCTTCGTGATTAGGTATGTCACACACAATTTACAGTGCAGAAGGGTGCCATTCGGCCCATCGAGTCTGCACCGGCTCTTGGAAAGAGCACTCCACCCAAGGTCAACACCTCCACCCTATCCCCACAACCTAAGGGCAATTTTGGACACTAAGGGCAATTTAGCCTGGCCAATCCACCTGTAATGTTCTATGTTCTATAGTGTAAGGGTTTCACAGGACGGTGCAACATCGTGGGCCGAAGGGCCTGTACTGCGCTGTAATGTTCTAACCTGCACATCTTTGGACTGTGGGAGGAAACCGGAGCACCCGGCGGAAACCCACGCACACACGGGGAGGATGTGCTGACTCCGCACAGGCAGTGACCCAAGCCGGAATCGAACCTGGGACCCTGGCGCTGTGAAGCGTTTGTGCTATCCACAATGCTACCGTGCTACCTTTGTGTGAAAGAGCCACTGCGCAGTGTGAGAAACCCTCATTCCCAAACCAGGTTAACAGATTCCCAGGATCACCGATTCACAGGGACGCAATTGGTCAAATCCATGCACATCACTTTTGGGGATTTTTACTGTCTTTTAGGTTCGTAATGAAGTCCACTCTTCTGTGAAAACTGCGAACTTGCCTATTTCTTGGTGAGGAGTTATTTGTGAGTGTAGCAGTACCACTCACCATATTCTCAGCAGAATCCAATAACCGGGAAATTCATTGGTGCCTATTTCTCAGGTGTGAGACAAATACCTAAACATCCAATATGGCGAATAACACTTGTATAAGATTCTGCACGAGACGTGCACCACCCACCATATTGACAAAGGCAGGAAAAGAGGGGTCCATTGTCCATGCCCCAAAACCTTTGCAAATAAGGGTCCAAAAATCTGTTTGGAGTTCCCTTTCCACAATTTTTCTGCCTTAACTCCATTGACCAGAGCAGTGTACGTCTTCACTAGGGGATCGCCACCATAGAATTACACTTCTTAGAAAACGCTTATCAGGATGTGGAGTTGATGGTGCAGCAGCCCTTCTTCATCTCTCTATGCCCGCTGGAGTGGAGGAAACCAGTGACAGCTCCTGATCATCCAGCCATCCTTTCTCGATTGCCCCTCCCCCATCTGGCCTGTTTCCCTCCCCCAAACTCTCCTGGATCCATCCACGCTCCATTATCCCAGCCAGAAAATTAACTCTTTAAGTGTTGACCTTCCTCAATGTGGACTTCAAGTACCTGCTCCTGGTGGTTTGAACCTATGTCATGTTCATAGAATCATAGAATTTACAGTGCAGAAAGAGGCCATTCGGCCCATCGAGTCTGCATCGGCCCTTGGAAAGTGCACCCTACCTAAGCCCACGCCCCCACCATATCCGCGTAACCCCCACCCAACCTTTTCAGACACTGGGGCAATTTATCATGGCCAATCCACCTAACCTGCACACCTTTGGACTGTGGGTCCAGAGCACCTGGAGGAAACCCATACAGACACGGGGAGAAAGTGCAAACTCCGCACAGACAGTGACCCGAGCCGGGAATCGAACCCGGGTCCCTGGCGTTGTGAAGCAACTGTGCTAACCACTGTGCTACCCCCCCCCCCCCCCCCCCCCCCCCCCCGTGTTGGCTAGCTGTCACTTTTCAAAAGGTGCGTAAACTCTCAGTCATGACAGTTAAGTGGGGCAACCTCAAGTGTGATCCACAAGTGAGTCCATGCATTTTGCAGAACCTGCCAAACCACTCCCCACAGTGTTCGAGCAGGAGTGCCTTTAACACTAAAATATGTTGTTTTTTTGTGGCTGAGAGATGTGTTCTGTTGGGCAAGACATGGACGGATGGCAGAATGCAGACTTCTCCTCGAATTCTGAACTCCTTGAGTTTCCTTCACGTGTACTTGCATTCACATAGCGCCTTTAACATAGAATCAATGTCCCAGGGTGCTTCACAGGGGCATTGTGGACAGAATCTGACGCCATATTAGGACAGTTGACAAAAAAACCTGGTTAAAAAAGCTCTGGATTGCTACTTATCTTGTTCAATATTTGCGCAGACAGCTCCTGCTATATTCCCGACCCACAAAGTAATACGGCAAAGTCTGTGTATAACTGGGTTAATCGCATTCATGCCAGAAGTTGACCTGTAGTTGACCACGTCTATCCAGACAAAGACATCATTGAACCAGGCTTGTGTGACCAGAAATAAAAGGGAACGTAACTTCTAAACAATCCTGACAACTCCTGAGTGTCACAAGTCTACTAGTTAGTGAAACCCTGAGCAGCCTGGATATAGTGAACTGAACACAGGAAATGCTGTCAACACTCTGCAGGTCAGACAGCGTCTGTGTAGAGAGAAAAACAGAGTTTAGTCTTTTCAGGTCAATGTCCTTTCCTGACAACCCGATCCTAACAACGTGGCCGGTAGTTGCTATTCTGTTAATGTTTAACAACGTTTGAACTTAGCAGCCAGGCGTCGGATTATTTTTACAGCCCCAGTCCTCTCTGCTTGAGAACAGAACATCATTTACTCAGGTGGAGAGGCTGAGCTGGACTCAGTGTTGGTAAAATTGATTGCACAGGTTTTTCAAACAGAGCTCGCAAGATACTTGGCAGTTCCTGAGGGGCCCCTTCGGCCCTTCGGATTTCTGTGTTGACTGACGGAGGCAGTTTCAGCTGCTCCACTGTCATCATTCATTTTGAGGTCCCCCCGACGCACGGTAGCGTCTTGAGGGCCCCTCAAAGAGGAGAGGGATGAGCTGAGAAAAGTTCAGATGAAAAACTGCACATAACTGCACCGGGGGGCGGAGGGGAATTTAAATGACATAACATCTGAAATTAAAAAACTGGTCTCAGTGAGACTATGGGTGGTAACGAAGATCCATCTGGGTCACTAGTGTCCTCCAGGGAAGGGAATTTACCATCCTTACTAGGCCCAGCTCACATGTGACTCCGGGTCAACCGCAGTGTGTTCGACACTTAGCTGCCCCTCTGAATGCCAAGCAAGGCATTATTCAAGGTGTCAGCTAACCATCACCTTCTGAAGGGCAAAGAGGGATGGGCAATAATTGCCAGCAACGCCCGTATCTTGTGAATGAATTAAAACAATGTATAGAGAGAGAGAGGGAGGATTTATTTTTTTGGTAGATTTTTAGAGGAAGGTGGCACAGCAGCAAAGACAAAGGGTTCAGGGAAAGAGTTAGCAATTGAAAATCTGGGCCTCGAATTGCGGAGGCCAACATGAGGGGTTTGCGCAATGGGCCTCAGGCGGAGTGGAGGAGGGTGTGGGCTGTAATGCATGGGAAGAAGATCTTTTGGATAAAAGGTGGCGAGAGTGCGGATGGAGTTGAGGAGCCAGGACGACTGAGTTGACGTCACTGAATGGGAAGCAACGCAGCTGGGTGAACATTACAACAATAAGTGGTGGGGAGGAGGTCTTGATGAATTCTACCAATTGAGACAGCGTTCCACTTTTTTTGCCTGCCTTGTCTGATAAATCTCCTGTGAAGAGCCTCGAGACGTTTGACTACATTGAAGAAGTTGCATAAATGAATGTTGTTGCCTTGTTCCAGCGGCGAATTTCCATTGTATCTCTGCGGAGGTCTCCCTGTAAGTCGAGTCAGCGACCAAAACAAGGAAGCAGTCTTATCACTGAGAGAAGTGGGTGGGATTTGCCAGCCATCTTGCTGATGGGATCGTCGAACCCCGCCGAAACTGACCCCCTCGTGACGGTTCCCCCAGCGGCGAGGCGGGCAAGCCACACAGAATCCCACAGACTCCGGTTGAGACTGGAAGATATGACCATCAGCCAATGGCTCGCTGCGGACAGCTGGCGGGGGAGGGGGGGGGGGGGGGGGTGGAAAATCCCAGCCATTGTTAACTCACCCAATCCACAAATCTGATGGAGCTCAGGGACCTCCTCGGATACTTTCATTGACCCCAAGTGTCCTGCGAGCCATGTTTGAAAATTTTGCAACATTGACTCCAGTTGAGCCTCTATATCTGACGAAATGTGCTTATTTCCCTTTCCTTTTATTCCTCTGTTTGAGGAATAAAAGGAAATGGAATAAAAGTGGCACTTTTTTATTGTACTTTGAAGTGTATGGGCGCCATGTCAGAGATATGGCCCTCAGTCTTTTCCGAAACCCATTCAGTTGCTGGTTCTGCTGGCGCAGTATGCTTCTGGTTTATAAATAACCGGTGTAAAAGCCGCTGACCACTGCCTCACAAAGTGGGCTTTTACAGTCCTGACAGTAGAATCCAGTGTGAATGAGCACGCAAACATCTTCGGCAACTTCCACAAAGAATAGATCCTGAGCAGTCTAAATGTCAACCTCGCGCATAGTGCTTAACCCTATTCAAAATGCTTCTGCAATGAGTCACTTGGCGAGGTCACCCCATAGACCGGCTGAGTTTTTGCCGCGTTTTCTGTTTTTATTTCATGTTACGACCCGCTGGGCGAGTGCGCCGTCAATTCCAGCCCCACTTGACCCGGAGTCACAACACAATTGAAAATTAACGAATAATTCTTAGAAAAACACCAAATGTCTTTGGCTGCCCAATAATTACAGTCACCAGGTTTGTAAATTTAAACAATTAGATTTTATTAACAGTAACTATAATTCAATAGGCAAGCAAATACAACTGTTTAACTATTGTCTAATTCCTAGCTCCTCCCCACCTTTAACTCACCCCACCCTCTGAACACACACAGACAGACAAACACAGAGGGGAAAGAAGGGTGTCAAAGAAAGTAATCCGAAAAGTAAGAAGGATCAAAGGCTCTGTTTCAGATGGATGTCTCCCGGTACACGTTTCTTCAGTCTCTGCCTTCATTTGGGCGAGATCTTTGCTTTCAATCTGTAATGGTTATCACTGTGGATTCATCAGGCAGCAAGGGAGCATTGTGGATAGCACAATCGCTTCACAGCTCCAGGGTCCCAGGTTCGATTCCCGGCTTGGGTCACTGTCTGTGCGGAGTCTGCACATCCTCCCTGTGAGTGCGTGGGTTTCCTCCGGGTGCTCCGGTTTCCTCCCACAGTCCAAAGATGTGCAGGTTAGGTGGATTGGCCATGATAAATTGCCCTTAGTGTCCAAAATTGCCCTTAGTGTTGGGTGGGGTTACTGGGTTATGGGGATAGGGTGGAGTTGTTGACCTTGGGTAGGGTGCTCTTTCCAAGAGCCGGTGCAGACTTGATGGGCTGAATGGCCTCCTTCTGCACTGTAAATTCTATGATTCTATGATCAGGATCTTAAGACTTCTCTGCAGATTCAGAAACCAACAGGCACAAAACATTTTTGGAGAAAGAGAGAGAGAGAGAGAGCAACTCACAGCTTCTTGTCTTGGTGTCCAGGAGAGTTCTGATTGACTCCTGGGTCCTCTGAAAAGATCCAACCTGACTGAAGCCAATCGTGGTCTATTGCCGGGCAGAATAGGGCTGTGGGCTAATCCTTTGGCCACCAGCCAACCAATCAAACCAAATCCCTCCGATTTCTCGGGTGCCATAAAGTCTGAGTTCTTGCGTTCAGAATCTATATTTTCATAGCAAAGTGTACTATTTTGCAACTTTTGAGTTCCTCACTTGCTCTGCTCGACTGAAAGGTATATGTCAATTAAAAATCCATGGATTAAAAATGATAATGACAAAGTAAAGCAATGGGAAATAAGGCAATCAAGAGGAAGGATCCTTACATCTGCATAATATTCTATTCCTCTATTACAGGGGTGTCAAACTCAAATACACCGTGGGCCAAAATTTAAAAATCGGGACAAGTCGAGCGCCGGACTGGTTCAATGTTTTTTTGCAAAACTTATTGAAATGAACTTATTGAACCTGGAACTAATAAAGCTTAGGTTATTGCCTATAAAAACAACATTAAATATTAAATAAATAAATAAATTAGTTGCATTTATTTATTATTGCTTTATCTGGAGCTTTTCCAGAGTAATTTCTAATGAAAACATTTTTCCACAGGCCAAGACTTTGTGATTCACACTATACCTGAATAAACTCGGCACCAGCCATATCATACGCCATAGGCGCTTCAATTGCTGGGGCCAGCTTTAATAGTAATTAGATATTATTAGGGCAGCACAGTGGCCTAGTGGTTAGCACAGCCGCCTCACGGTGCTGAGGTCCCAGGTTCGATCCCGGCTCTGGGTCACTGTCCGTGTGTAGTTTGCACGTTCTCCCCGTGTCTGCGTGGGTTTCGCCCCCACAACCCAAAAATGTGCAGAGTAGGTGGATTGGCCACGCTAAATTGCTCCTTAATTGGAAAAAATAATTGGCTAATCTAAATTTTAAAAAAAAGTAATTAGATATTATCTCGCGGGCCAAAGATAATTCCACCGCGGGCCGGATTTGGCCCGCGGGCCTTGAGTTTGACATATATGCTCTATTACAATCCCAGACCAGACCCCAATAGTGGCTGGGACACGACTGAAACCCGAATATTTTAGTTTATTTTGTAAGACTGCGGAAAGTATACTTCGCTCCAGGAGTGATGCAGGAAAAAAATCGGGATTTGGTATTTTAAAACAAAAAATGTATTATTAACATAGCATTAAAACCTTTAACTTCACACCCAAAAATAACTTACAATTACCCCTTAAACAATACACTAAATACAATACCCTTAATTACTATCTCTATTCCCAATTAAACAGCAAGAAAAAAAACATACAGCTCTCCTTATGTCCCAATGACACAGAGACTTGTTTTCCAGAACAGATTTGTCTCCCTTTTGAACCCCTGCAGGTTCTGGCTGGATGTCTTCAAAAATACTTTTCGACTGGTTTGATTCAGCTTCCCGCTTGCCCTCAGACAAGTTTGCACTGCTTTAAATACTATTAATCTTAATTTAACGAGCTTACTGTGGGAGCAAAAGGTCTTACTTGCGGACTCAGTGTTAGTCAGATCAGAACACAACTCCAAAGCGTTCTCAAAAAATATCTGACTACCTTAACTACAGCCAGTTATGCCATCATCTCCCCAAGCTGAAAATAAATCAACTCCCCAAGTTGAAAACACATTAACTCCGCAGGGGCTCCCCTAGTCAATCAACAGCGCATTAGTCCAGGCTTTCAACACTGCTCAGTTTCATCTCTGGTTCCTAAAAGCTTTCTGGAATTGCAAAACAAGATTATTTTTAAAAACGTGACTACTGCAGTCAAATACACTCGAACCCAACTTTTAACCCTTAAATTGTCACATGTTCATAACCCAATGTATCTAAAATCCTGCATTAGTCACACCTCTCTCCATTAGGTGGTTACCTAGCTTCCCCTTAATGCATCTACGCCGTTCTTCTCAATTACCACTTGTAGTTGTAAGTGTCGCATTTTAAATCGCTCTCTCTGGGTAAAGGAGATTTTCTTGAACTCCCTTTTGGATTTATTAGTGACTTTTGTGAGGGCCACGAAGAATCCAGCACGTGTTGAAGGATAGAAAGAAATAAAATTTATTTACAATAACATATATACATATATATATATATATACACACAACAGCAGCAGCAACTCCCTTGCTGCTCACTCCTCTCTAGCTGGTTCCATACTGGCCAGCATTATTTATGCAGGGAATCTGCTAATGATTTCTCTGCCCCCCCCCCCCCCTCATTGGGGAAGCTCATACTCCCTAAGGATTGTGGGATTGCCATTAGTCCACAACCAGTGGTAAGCAGGCAGGTTATAACATCCCTCCACCCCAAAGTCCAAGGAATCCACTGAAGACCCTGGCGAAGGAGGGCGTCGGACTTGTTTTGCCGCAGGCCGGACACCATTTGCACGAGGCACTGGATCGGGCAGCGTGTAACGACACGGAGAACGGTGCTATTGTGATGAACGGCGTAACGGTTGTACATCCAAGGCCCGAGGACTCCTCCTCTGAGGCGTCCTGTGTCTTCATCTCGGAGTCGGAGTCTGCTGCCTACGTCATCTCGGCGTCTCTATCTCCACGCGGTTCTGCAACGACCTGCGCAGGCTTTGAGTGCGGCACCAGAGGAAGATTGTGAGGAATACTCTGCTCTGTGTCTGGTCTCTGTGGCTGTAGAAGTGAGCTCCTGGAGCGGGGAATCTTTGGAAGAAATGGTCTTCCTGACCGAACGTAGTCTACATGTTTCCGCTGGAGAAGACCCTGGGCTTGCACCTGGTAAGAGATACGTCTAGTCCGACGCCCTCCTTCGCCAGAGTCTTCGGGTGAAAGATGACTCCAGGGACCCACTGGGCACCACCAGCAAAATTTCTAACCAACACTGGGTCACCGGGCGCAAACTGCCGAATCGGCCAATGCCGAAAAAAACCATGTCCTTGCCGGTATTGTGTGCGGTGTACTTTGCACCAATGTCCGGGAAAACCATGCTAAGGCAGTGCGAAGTCTCCGGCCCATTAGGAGTTCCGCGGGAGCTACCCCAGTCACCGCATGTGGAGTGATCCTGTAGGAAAACAAAAAACAAGCCAGTCTCGTGTCCATCGACCCGGAAGACTGCTTCTTTAGGCCCCGTGTGAATGTCTGCACTGAGCGCTCAGCCAACCCATTGGAAGCCGGGTGGTATGGAGCGGTGCGGATATGGCATATGCCGTTCATCTTCATGAACGTCGCAAACTCCACACTTGTGAACAGAGTGCCGTTGTCCGTGACCAACACCTCGGGGAGGCCATGCGTACTGAAAGACAAACGCATCTTCTCGATTGTTGCGCAGGACGTTGTGCCTACCATCTTATGCACCTCTAACCATTTAGACTGGGCATCGATTAATAGCAGGAACATAGATCCTTGAAAAGGTCCGGCGAATCCGCATGCAAGCGCGCCTAAGGCCGCCCTGGCCATTCCCAGTGATGTAGGAGCGCGGCCGGCGGAAGCTTCTGATGCTTCTGGCAAATGGAGCAGTTTTGGGCCACCTTCTCAATGCCGGGGTCGAGGCCTGGCCACCAGACATAACTCCGGGCCAACATTTTAATTTTGGCCACAACCGGATGCCCATTGTGCAAGTCCCTTAGTATCAGCTCCTGTCCATTTTCCGGGACAATCACACGTGTCCGCCACAAGAGGATACCGTCTTCCACGCTAAATTCTGACAGGTTGGAGGAAAATGCCCGCAACTCGCCTGGGAGCTGTCTATGCTGCCCTCCATACAGGACTATGTGCCGAACCTTTGACAGGACTGGCTCCGTCTGGGTCCACTCACAGATCTGTGATGCCGTGACAGGCAAGGAGTCCATAAAATTTAAGTTTGCAACCACCTCATCGGTCGTGGGGGTCGACATGGGGCCAGTCGATAAAGACAATCGGCTCAGTGCGTCGGCATTCCCTATCTGGGTTCCTGGTTTGTGCTCCAGAGAATACTCGTAGGCAGCGAGCAGCAAAGCCCAGCGCTGGATCCGTGCGGAAGCAATGGGCGGTATTGGCTTATCCTCTCGGAAAAGTCCCAGGAGAGGCTTATGATCAGTCACGATAGTGAAGTGGCGACCATATACATACTGGTGGAAGCGTTTCACTGCAAAGACCACCGCCAGGCCCTCCTTCTCGATCTGCGCGTACTTTTCCGCTGCACTCAATGTGAGGGAGATGAAAGCTATCTGCCGCTCGGCCCCGTTCTCCATCTTGTGGGACAGGACGGCCCCAATACCGTACGGGGATGCATCACACGTGATGAGCAAAGGCTTTCCAGGATTATAGTGGGTTAGTAACCCAAATTATGACAATTGTTGTTTTACCCGCAGGAAAGCGGTTTCCTGCGGCTGACCCCAAACCCAGGTGTGATTCTTCTTTAGCAGAAGGTGCAACGGGGCCAGCGTAGTTGCCAGATTGGGGAGGAACTTCCGGTAATAGTTTACGAGGCCGAGAAAAGAACGAAGATGTGAAGTGTCAGTCGGGGCGGGGGCCTGTTGAATTGCGCACATCTTCTCTGCGATGGGGTGCAAACCTTCGCGGTAACCCAGGTAGACTACTTCCTTCGCCTGAAAGACGCACTTTGTACAACGTAAATGGACTCTAGCCTCTGAAAAGCGTCTAAGGACAACCTCCAAATTTTCCAAATGTTCCTGCTCTAACGTCCCTGTAATCAAAATGGCGTCTAAGTGGACAGCGACACGCGGTAAACCTCTCAAGATGCCCTCCATGACGCGTTGAAAAATAGCACAGGCAGCGGACAGCCCAAAGGCCAACCGTGTATATTCATACAGGCCCCGGTGTGTATTTATAGTTATATATGGCCGGGAGGCAGGGTCCAGCTCCAACTGTAGGTAGGCGTGACTCATATCTACTTTCATGAACGAGAGCCCGCCTGCAAGCTTCGTGCAGACATCCTCTACTCAAGCAGCTTAGACAGCTATCCACTTAAACCCTCGTCTCCAGTTTTGTGAGGTTCATGAAGAATCCAGCATGAGTTGAAGGACAAAGAAATAGCATTTATTTACAATAACATATAAATATATATATATATACAACAGCAGCAACAACTCCCTTGCTGTTCACTCCTCTCTTGCTGGTTCCATACTGGCCAGCTTTATTTATGCAGGGAATATGCTAATGGTTTCTCCACACCCCTCCCCATTGGGGAAGCTCATAGTCTCTAAGAATTGTGGGATTGCCATTAGTCCCCAGCCAGTGGTAAGCAGGCAGGTTATAACAGTGACTATTTTATATCCATTGCCCAGAGTTACGCTCTTCCCCCACAAGTGAAAATGTTTTTTCTACACCTACACTACCAAAACTCTTCATAATCTTAAATATCTCTATTGGATGTTCCTCAGCCTCCTTCTTTCTAATGAACAATGTTCCAGGCAGTTCTGTCAACAGAGAGTTAGAATTGTTGGTACATTCCTGGGCCAGTCAGGGGTGATCAGAAATTAGCCACTACTCCCTCTCTCCTGATTGCTTTCCTTCAACTCTGCTGGGAACTGTTTCTGGGTGAGTTCAGGGTTGGGCTTAGTGATGATGGTTCCCGCAATCCAATAGTTTGCAGGCATTCACTGTGTGGTCCCACACGTGAAGAGTGGCTGCTTGGGTGAGATAGCAGAACATGCCCAATGCTTGTTGAAATGTCCAGGAAAGGTGAAAATGATCCAAGGTTTCCAGTTTGTTGGTTGATGAGTAGACGCTCGCAGATATTACTGCGCAGTCAAAGCCCAAAATAACCTCCCTCTTTCTCCTATAGTTACCAGAGGAAATACATCTATCAGGATGTGAGTCGTACACTTTGTCAACCGGAGATAAAGAGTGAGTCGCAGATGCAATACTTCTATGTGGACGTTTCGACGTTGTCCGAAAAGAACGCTTCAGTACAACTCTATGTGAAACGCATAGAGCATTTCGTCCTGAGGTAGGTGAAATGACACTGAGATACGTTAGGCTCCTTCCTTCTCACTGGGCTCTGCTTCCACAAGTAAGATTTCGATGCTCTTTCACTAGCAGTTTCTTAGCATATGGATGGTCTCCATTATGAAAACAGGTCTGGTTGTTGCGAATCGACCTTTGAATGTTACTCCTCTCCATTAAATACTGCAAGTTTTATCCCTATCCAACTATCACTATACACTGTCACTGGTCTTGTTTCGCAGTGGATAGTGTCCCTGACTCTGATCTGGAATGTCTGCGTTCGAGTCCCACCCCAGGTCTTGATGGCCAAGGAAGGTGGGTTCATAACGCGGCCAAACAGGTTTGAGCGTGTCAACTTGCAAATTCTTCTTAACACACCAATGGCTGGCGTTAAGAGGGGGAGGACTTCTGGACGGACTCCTTGTACGCTTGAAGCGGAGCGGCGCCCCTCCAACTATAAACCCCTGGCAACAGACGAGTGACCTGTTTCAGGAATCGCCAGCTAAGGAAATGGCCGAAATCTGTCAATTTAATTGCGTAATTTGTTTAAACTAATATATTACATCGAGTCAGGGTTAGAGATAGCGGTTGGTTACTTGACTCAGGTGGGAGAGACAGAGGAGGCCCATGGGAAGATGGATGAAGGGGAACATGGAAGGAAAAAGAGAAGAGGGGAGGGAGAGGGTTGGAAGAAGATCGAGGAGAGTGGTAAGAATTGTAGTGAGGGGTAGAGGAGAGGGGGAGACACAAGCGGGGAGGGGCATGATGAAAAGGAGATGAGGGAGGACTGGAAATGACAGTGAAGAAGAAAAGGGAGAGAGGTGAGTATGGGGAAGAGAGAGCATCACAAGGAAATAATTGGGAGCAAGGAGGCAATGAAGGTGAGACCAGGATGAATGAGAGGAAGAGGGAAGAGAATGTGTGGATGAGGTGAGGGAAATAGGCAGTGCTGATGGAGGATCCTTAAATGGTATTGCAATCGGTGTGCAGATGGTTCCCCAGGGAGGTAATTTTCTACACATGACTGGAGTCTACAAGACAGCCATTTTCTCCTCCATTAGTGCCTAAAACATTCTTGGCCTTTACTCTGAGTGTAACATCTGTCCTTATAAGATTAATATCTAACTACTAAATTGTTCGTGGGAGCAAGGAAATACATCAGAGCTCCACTCTCTGATTCACAATGCCTCCATTGTCTAAAGAATGGGTTAAATGAAGAGGAATGACCTCATCAGTAAAATAAGATGGAATTGGTTGAATGTCTTTTTCGTTTGAACTTATCTCATGATGCTTAAGGTTATCACTTATTTGCAAAAGAAAATCTTCTCCTTCTAATCAGAAAATAATAACTTGTGTTTTGAACAGCAAATGCATGTGGTGACATGGAGCTGAAACACGTCTGGGAAAACGTCAGGAGCTTAGCTCTGACATGACATTCCTGATTCACTGCTTCGCCCTCTCACCGACCTGTTCAGATGGAGAGACAATGGCGTAGAATCCCTACAGTGCAGAAGGAGGCCATTCAGCCCATCAAGTCTGCACCGACCCTCTGAAAGTGGACCCATGTCCACTCCCCTGTTCACATTCTTGGACACTAAGGGCCAATTTAGCATGGCCAACCCAGCTAACCTGCACACCTTTGGACTGTGGGAGTAAACCAGAGCACCCGGAGGAAACTCACGCAGACATGGAGAGAAAGTGCAAACTCCACAT
This sequence comes from Scyliorhinus canicula, assembly GCF_902713615.1. Lineage (NCBI taxonomy): Eukaryota > Metazoa > Chordata > Chondrichthyes > Carcharhiniformes > Scyliorhinidae > Scyliorhinus > Scyliorhinus canicula. The sequence goes on along the minus strand of NC_052164.1, from coordinate 94,109,980 downwards.
AGACAGTCGCCCGAGGCCGGAATTGAACCCGGCTCCCTGGCGCTGTGAGGTGGCAGTGCTAACCACTGTGCCACCGTGCCGCCCATAACAATGAGGTCACTGGGCTTGTAATCCATAAGTCTGGGATTGGAGGATATGGGTTCAAATCGCACCTTGGCAGCTGGGACATTTAAAACGCAGTTTTAAATGTTAAATTGATATTAAATTTATGTCTTGCAAATCTAAAATTGAAATAGCCTCAGTAATAGCAACTATAAAACTATCATCGATTATTGTTAAACCCATCTGGTTCACTAATGCTCTTTAGTGTAATGTAATGGGTTCATGGGATAACTGTGGTCATGTGTGATATAGACCGTGATGTAACATTGACCTCAGCAGTCACCTGCTGGACTCTCAGGAAAGAGGATGGAACATTCCTGTACCTACTCTATAACCTAACTTAAATATAGTGTTAACTGTTGAGAAAGCAGTTTGAAATAAGTGCCAGAATATAACTACAGTCTCTCTCGATAAGATAGGCCACACCTGCCTGGAACCACACCGCAGGTATGTGGAACACGGTAGCCATAGTGATGACAGTTAGTGTAATTGATGAGACCGTGGGAAGAACGTGGCAGAAAACCTGGTGGAAGGAAGAATCTATACATCTGCCAAAGAAGGAGGCAAACAGGGGAGAGTTAACGGTGTCCGTGCCTGGCGAGTGGCCCCTGCCCCGCCTCTTCAAAGGTCTAGAGCAGGGGTGGGCAAACTTTTCCGTGCAAGGGCCACATTCAGAAATTCACAATTTTAAAGGGCCGCATAGTATATTAAGTAAAATAATTACTTCACCCGGTTATGACTCTGGGCACCTCATATAGAACATAGAACAGTACAGCACAGAACAGGCCCTTCGGCCCTCGATGTTGTGCCGAGCAATGATCACTGTACTCAAGTCAACGTATCCACCCTATACCAGTAAGTAACCCAACAGCCTCCCCCATAATGACTTGATCTTGCGGCCCGCGGGCCGTAGTTTGCCCACCCCTGCTTTAGATCAAGCGGATCAATGAGCAATGCAGGCCCAACTCAGAGAGCTAAATCGGGCTATAGTCCGTCACAACACCAAGGCTCTAGATTACCCCATTAACTTAGGGTGGGGGGCAGGGAAATGGCCCCACCCACTCAAAAGCATGCTAAAACAGGGGAAAGGGTGGGAGACCATTTTGAGATGGGTATATTGTGGTGCAAAGAAAGAACACCAAGATTTCCCAGCAGGGGGCGCAGGATGGTTCCAGTGCAGGAAGACTGGACATTTCAAACGCTACTGTAAATCCAACTATTTTAATAGATGAAAAAGAGAATATTTATGAAATGCTTTCCATCTAAGAAATTGGAAATCATGACTGACAAATTATAACATTTCTAGGAGAAGCAAATGGTCTTAATGAAGACTATTGGTCAGTTACAATGCTAATTGAAGACCAACTTTAAGATTGACACTGGAGTTCATGTTAACACATTCGCTGATCATCTGGACTGACTTCCGCCAATATCCCTTCATCCATCAGATATTAAAGTGCAAAGTCCGGGTGACGCAAGCCTGCCAATCAAAGACAGGTTAATTGCCCCTCTTCGTTACAAGGGACCACAGATAATAAATTCTCTTTATGTTGTTCACAATCAAAGCACATCCTTATTGAGTGGACACGTTGGCATACCATTGGGAATTCTGGGAAAAATTGGGTGATGACCCACATTTGAAATGAAAATCGCTTATTGTCACGAGTAGGCTTCAATGAAGTTACTGTGAAAAGCCCCTAGTCGCCACATTCCGGCGCCTGTCCGGGGAGGCTGGTACAGGAATCGAACCGTGCTGCTGGCCTGCTTTGTCTGCTTTAAAAGCCAGCGGTTTAGCTGAGTGAGCTAAACCAGCCCCTGTCTAAACCATTTAGACATCTTAATGCCTTTCATGGAAGAATTTCCAAACCTTTATGTGGAACCAGTGGGCTTTCAGGCCACAGCAGCTGAGGAGGCTCATTCACTGAGCAGCGATATCCTTTCCATCACAGAGAGACACAATCCACTCCCCCCCCCCCCTCCCCGGTGGATATTGAGGTTGTGGATCTCTGAGTTCTGAAACAAGGCAAGGCCTGAGGATGTAGATCCCAGAAGCCACTGCAGCAGACAGTGACCATCGGCAAGAAGACCTTTTGGACCAGGGTTGGCTCTGTCCTGAGCAAGGTAATAAGGACAAGGCCACTGAAACACCAGGCGACCAATAGGAGATGAAGTCCTTGAGGTTTGCACCGTATTCAAATCTACAGCCAAAACATATGAAGTCCCTGTTGTTCGTTTTTGAGGCCAGCTGCTGTCACTGTGACAGTGCAGCATTCAGAACATTATTGCAGTCGACCTACTAATGCAATGCCTTGTATATCACTGGTTAATCTTGAATAGTTGTCCAGGGAGTACAGGCTTGAGTCCGTAGAAGATCACACTACCAGAGAGTTAGCAGCACATGTGAGGTAGTGGTGCTAACCACTGTGCCACTTTGCTTGTTTTGTATACTCATGGCATGGTTGCTGTCTTATGGTATGTGTGGCCTATCGTCCCTCGAGAGAGACTGCAGTCTTACTCTGGCACGAACTTCAAACTGGTTTATTAATCCTAGGCCCAGTTGGCAGCAAGAGCTTTGAATCATCCATTTTGTTAGAACAGTGCTGGAGGCTCTGGAGTTTAATTATGTGCTAATAATTTTACACTTTTTATTGATATCACAGAACTGCAGAACCATTCCGATTCAACGCAACACCATCTCAACCTCAGGTAAGGGTTGACACTTAAAATTGCTGTTCAGCCTAAGAAGGTTTCTTTTGTGCATGGAGGAACCGTCATCTTTTCAGCTTGTTTCCACATCAAGTGAAAAGGATAGAAGAAAATTGTGAGGGGGATTTGGGTATTCATTCACAGAGGTGGGACTGAACAGACTATTTTGCCCAGATTTCATCAGATAGGGGCTGGTTTAGCACACTGGGCTAAATCACTGACTTTTAAAGCAGACCAAGGCAGGCCAGCAGCCAGCCTCCCCGAACAGGCACCGGAAAGTGGCGACTAGGGGCTTTTCACAGTAACTTCATTGAAGCCTACTCGTGACAACAAGCGATTTTCATTCATTTCATTTAAATTCATTCAGTTACATGTCAAGATAGATCAACGAGGTTGGCGCCAACAGACTTAGGTGCCTTGTGTCATGTGAGAGTACCTTTAAGAAATGGGTGTTTATAAATGGGTGTGTATATAAATATCTGTAGTAAGAGTACCTTTAAGAAATGGGTGTTTATTACTGCAATGATGTCAGAGAGTGGGTGGAGCTGGGTCATCTGTCAGCTTTTTACTTGCGTTTTTGAGCAGGCTGCAGGGTTTGTTTTAGTTTCATTTTCAATGTTGGAGCTGAAGCCAGACCAAGCAGGTGTACTACTGGTCTCTCTCTGCCATCAAAAGACTATATCTTGATCATTTGGTGAAGTCAGAATTATAAATGTCCTTAGCGTGAATGTGAACCTAATGTGCTTCTGGTGAAAGGTATTTTAAGTCTTATGGATGTTAAAAGGAAAGCTTAAGGATTACTTAGTGTTGTAGTCTTTGGGGGTTGTCTTTGAATTGATGGTTGCTAAGATGTTCACTGTATGCTTTAAAAAGGTTAACTTGAGTTCATAGAATAAACATTGTTTTGCTTCAAAAAATACTTTTCCATTTCTGCTGTACCACACCTGTAGAGTGGGCCGTGCTCCCCATTCCACAATCTATTAAAAGTTGTGGGTCAGATGAACTCTATGAAACACTTTGGGGTTCTTTAAACCCTGGCCCACACTTGGATTGTTGGAACTTTCCCTAGTCCCCTCCCAAAGGTTTTGATGCCTCTTGCTGGGGGTGGGTTCCAGGCCCAAGTGGCTGTGACTCACATAGACCATCGATAATGAGCACTGATTAACAAGTGCCACGCCACCCTGAGCTAGTGCGCAGTCAATGCCACCCTGGGCTAGGGCGCAATCAATGCCACCCTGGGCTAGGGCGCAGTCAATGCCACCCTGGGCTAGTGCAAAGTCAATGCCACCCTGGGCTAGTGCACAGGCAATGCCACCCCGGGCTAGTGCGCAGGCAATGCCACCCTGGGCTAGTGCACAGTCAATGCCACCCTGGGCTAGTGCGCAGGCAATGCCACCCCGGGCTAGTGCGCAGGCAATGCCACCCCGGGCTAGTGCGCAGGCAATGCCACCCTGGGCTAGTGCGCAGGCAATGCCACCCCGGGCTAGTGCGCAGGCAATGCCACCCCGGGCTAGTGCGCAGGCAATGCCACTCTGGGCTAGTGCACAGTCAATGCCACCCTGGGCTAGTGCGCAGGCAATGCCACCCTGGGCTAGTGCGCAGGCAATGCCACCCCGGGCTAGTGCGCAGGCAATGCCACCCCAGGCTAGTGCACAGTCAATGCCACCCTGGGCTAGTGCACAGTCAATGCCACCCCGGGCTAGTGCGCAGGCAATGCCACCCCGGGCTAGTGCACAGTCAATGCCACCCTGGGCTAGTGCGCAGGCAATGCCACCCCGGGCTAGTGCGCAGGCAATGCCACCCCGGGCTAGTGCGCAGGCAATGCCACCCCGGGCTAGTGCGCAGGCAATGCCACCCCGGGCTAGTGCGCAGGCAATGCCACCCCGGGCTAGTGCGCAGGCAATGCCACTCTGGGGTAGTGCACAGTCAATGCCACCCTGGGCTAGTGCGCAGGCAATGCCACCCTGGGCTAGTGCACAGTCAATTCTAGCCCCCACTTGACCTGGAATTGCGGCACATTTTATTTAAAATGCCTGAGGTATCCTTGGTTGAGCCCAATAAACTGCAATCACCAGGTTGGCAACTTTAAAACACAAGTAACCATTTATTATGTACAGTATCATAATTGAACGGGCAGAAAATGTCACTGACTATCTAATACCCTTTTCCCAACCCCCTCTTCCTAACTCGCCCCACTCTCTACACACACACACTAACAAACAGCACAGAGGGGAAAGTGTGGTGGAAAGGGAAATAAAATATAAATAAAATAAGGATCTTTGATGCACTGGGATGACTTCCAGTCAATGTCTTTCTGGAGTTCAGGCTTTCGTTTTGGTACTTCTTCCTTCCAGGCTTGAGATGGTTTTCTCTGGCAGGGTTGTCTACTTTCACTGCAGACTCAGCATCACTTCAGGTTCACAGCAAAGGATGCAGCAGGCACTCACTGCTTTCAGAACAATAGATCAATTCTTTGATTTCAGCAAGCAGGAGACAGCGAGAGTGTTCCTTTCACTGTCAAGGTCTAAACACCTTTGCTGAGTTCTCTCTGAAGGCGTCGCGCAGAAACCAATCACTGACCGTTGTCAGGCAGAACATTGTCCCTTGCCAACCTACTTGCTGCCAGTTAACAAATTGAACCATCCCCCTCCAAAGCTGGTTTCTAAGATCCACTCGGTGCCGAGGGGTCTGGTCCCTCCTTTCCAAAATACAAAACCTGGGAACACAGTGTCCTGACAAGCAGGCTGTTTCAACTTTGAACCTTTTATTCTCCTCCTTTTTCACAATTTTTCTCCCGAATTTACACCCACCAACAACAAGCAATAACCAACAACAAATATCTCAAACCCCATAACAATAACAACGATCCCATCCTCCCATCATGCCCCAGACATCAGCCCGCACGTTAACATAAACAAATGACAAAAAAGGAATCAGGGATTACCCATAGCCATCTTTAACATACATAGAACCCCCCCCCCCCCCCTCCCCCCCCCCCCCCCCAATGTTCGATGATATCCAGTTCTTGAAAGTGCATAATAAATAATGTCCATGACTTGTAGAATCCCTCCGAGCTTCCCCTCAGTTCGAACTTAACCTTCTCAAGGGTCAAGTATTCCAACAGGTCCCCCCGCCACGCCGGGGCACAGGGTGGAGAGGCTGCTCTCCATCCCAGCAGGATCCGCCTTCGGGCGATCAATGAGGCAAAGGCTACAATATCTACCTCCGCATCCGTTTCCAACCCCGGCTGATCCGACACCCCGAATATGGCTTGAATCTTCTGCTTAAAGGCACATCCCGATTATGGTCATGGACCAAAATAATAAAAAGAAAGGAAAAGAAATGGGAACAAAAGAACCAAACAGGAAGGACTCTTACATAAGCGATCTGATTAAGGAGGATGGCCCGGCCATTCCATTACTGGCTTCATCCAGTTACCACACTGCTACTGTTCCCATGTTTGCAAAGGAACTTGGAACGTTGCTTTATGTTAATTTCTCTGTAGAAATGTGAGTAACGTCTGTTATTGTTGTTACACTGTGCAATCGGTAGTTAAATTTCCACAAGAGGATCGCTGGATGGATATTGGAAGCATAAAACCTAGCCGGTTTTGCCTTTCCTGACCCAGGACACCTGAATGCTATTACAATGTCCTCATTGTCCCAATTACAGGGTATTTATTATACACTCTGGAGCACTGTCTATGACAGTGATAATGTGTGCCCAAGTGCTGTGTTGTATGGGAGCTTGGGATGATCCATGTGCAAGTCGGGTCCAAGTGGGGTGATCATGGCTCGGCACAACATTGAGGGCCGAAGGGCCTGTTCTGTGCTGTACTGTTCTATGTTCTATGTCTGTTGACTCACTCTCTGTTCTTCGTTTTTAGTACTTTAAATACAAGTTCCCCGACGGTGAAGACTCCGTAATAGTGAAGGTGACATCGGATTCAGCGTTTCCCTGTTCTGTAATCTCTATACAGGATGTTCTGGTAAGTGAGAAGTACAGATTGGAGAGCTCAGGCATTTGTATACGTTAGGGACCTGTGTATGACTCTCAACGCCAGTTCTGATTTTGAAATTGAGACGACCAATTTGGGGTGATGCAGGATGCAGCTGAACGATGGCATAACCAAGTTAGCGTCCTTGAGGGATGGGTTTTTTGAACTCGGAGTCCTTTCTTGGGGAACTGTCGGTCCCTTGCTAACAAAGGTGGATGCAGCAACTAAAGTGCAAGGAAATAGGACAAATAACAGTTTGTTTTTTACATGTTTTTGTGTTGCCGTTAATTTCTCGTGCATTTCAGTTTTTTCATTCATTCGTGAGAAACGAGCATCACAGGCAAGGTCAGCGTTTATTACCCATCCCTAATTGCCTTTTAGAAGGTGTTGGCGAACTATCTCCTTGAACCGTTGCAGTCCACCTGGTGTAGGCACATCCATTGTGACGGGTTGATATAACTGAGTGGCTTGCTAGGCCATTTCAAGGGAAATTTAAGAGTCAGCCACGCTGGTGCGTCTCTGGTATCACATGTAGGCCAGACCCAGTAAGGGCAACGGATTTCCTTCCCTGAAGCACATTAGTGAACAAGGTGGGTTTTTATGACAATCAGGATCATTATTAAAGAGACTAGCATTTTATTGAATTTGAATTTCTCAATTGCCTGTGTTGGGATTTGAACTCATCACCTCCAGAGTATTAGGCCAGAATATTGCCACTATGCTACCAACCTGAAATCTCCACGTAGGCTGGTGAAACACTTTGAGCAAAGCGGCCATGAGGATTATCTTAATCGAATTTTATGTAAAACCAGCTTGAAAAAGGCAGTTGCTTGGGTGCACTGGCTATTTTTTGTTTAACTCCTTAAGATGGAGGGGCTCGCTATTATATTTAGTCCTGCCCCGTTCCCAAAATTTATGTGGATCTCTTGCCAAAACCTGAACTCAAATGCTTGGTTGAATGGCACCTTGCCAGTTTGAACATTGAGATTCTTGATTGAAACTAAACATGAGAAAATCTGGCAGAAACTAGGAACCCATGAGCACAAGGAGATTGCCAAGATTGTGGATCTTCTGTAGAAACCTGTACCTCATTTGCTCTCGGGCCTTATTTACTAATCTTACCTTCTTTCAATTTTTTTTTCAGTGTCCAGTCAATGATTTGGATAATAATGTTGCCTTTATTGGCACCTATCAAACTATGACTAAAAAAGCAGCAATTACTGTACAGGTAAGCTAAGTGTCACATGTGTGAGAACAGGTGAGTTCTGTTAGTAGAGTCAACCAGTGTCTTCCGTTAGTGTCGTACGTCACCTTGGTAGTTCTCCTGCCTCTCAGCTTGAGGAGCTGCTGCACTGTCAGAAATGCCACCCTTTGAATGAACTGGTGATCTGACTGTCCATTGGGGTGAACTTTTCAAGGAAGAGTTCTCCCAATGTCCTGACCGATTATTATTCTTTCAACCAACACCATTCAAAACAGGTGAATTAATGTCTCAATGCACCATTCATTTCCTTTGCTGTGCGTGGGATCTTGCTGTGTGCAAGATGACTACCTCCTTTGCTTACATAACAACAATGACCGCACTTCAAACGCAGAGCTTTGGGTGAGGGTGCTATATAAATACAATTATATTTTTTCTCTTTTTCATAAGTCGAAGCAGTGTGTGAGAGTGTGTTTTACAAAAGCCTTACTTTGATAGAACTGTATTTAAAGCTCCGTGTTGTGCCTATTTGATGATCTTCCTTGGAGTTTAGAAGAGTGAGGGGTGACCTTATTCAAATATGTAAGGTCCTGAGGGGGTTTGTTAGGGTAGATGGTGAGATGTTTTCACTAGTTGAAGAGTCTCGAACAAGAGGATATGGCGACAAGATAAAGTGCTGGTCATTTAAAACTGAGGTGCGTAGAAATTTATTCTCGCAGAGGGTGGTGAATCTCTGGAATTCTCTGCCCGCAGAGTGGCGGCGGCTGGATCGTTAGAAGTATTTAAAATAGAGGTGGATAAATATTTGATAGATGGAGGAATAAAGGGCGATGGGGAAATGACACAGAGAAGGAGCTGAGGCCAGGATTGGTCAGCCATGATTGTATTGTATGGCGGGTCAGGCTTGAAGGGCCTGGTGGCCTACTCCTGCTTCTGTTTCTTGTTCTTCTGTGCCATGTAATATATGCCATTTGTTTGGCCTTATTTGGATGCCCAGCAATAAAGTGTTGCTGAACATTCTGGCAAAATCAAGTTTCCCACACTCGCTGCTCAATGTCAGCTAAATTTCGCCCATTTAACAGGTTGAAGTAAATCTCACACACCCCTAGAGAATCGCCCAATTGTACCTCAAAAAGCAATGTGTGGGGTGGGTCAGTGTGTGGTGGGTTGATGTAGTCACAGGGTTCTGAGATCCACGTGCTAGTCCCTGATCGGTGTTCAGCCAGCAAGGGGGAGGCAGGGAGTGGAGACTGAACATATTCGCACAGGGAGTGAGCAGCGCAGGAAGGTACGTGAGCTGTGGCCTCCTAGCATCCACCTCTCCTTACCCTAGTGCTTTAGAGAGCGGAGAGAGAGAGAGAGAAAGAACTGAGTAATCAGATGGGAAAATTTATATTACCAAATGTGGAAAGAAGAAAGAAAAAAATAATATTTGAAAGAATTAATCTGATGTTTCTGCTGAGTCGTCTTGTATAGTAGAACATGGATTGTATGTTAATGCCTTGTCAATTCTTGTTCATGTTAAGAAAAACAGGTGATGGCTATTTATTGTCTTTGAGCCCCTGTAAATCGGGGACAGCTGGGACACTGGGCTGTGTGGGAGGAGAGCTGTGAGACTCTCTCAATATGGAAAAGCGCCTTTCCTTGGTTTTTGCTTCACCGATTGGCTTGAATGGTGATAACATTGTGCAGCTCTATTCCTGGCGATCAGGCATTTATTATTCTGCTTTTCATGTCCTGACAGAAAAAGGATTTTCCAAACAGCAGTTTTTATGTGGTGGTGGTGGTGAAGACTGAGGATGAGGCGTGTGGTGGAGCACTGCCCTTTTACCCATTAAAGCAAGGTACGCACAAGGGGTCCTTTCCTCTGTCAAAGGTCAAAGGTACAGAGGTGATCTAATATCCGTTGGAAGTAAAGAGACTCAGCACTCGCCTAAAGCAAGACAGGGAAAGCACGCTGGTATTTCAACCTATCAGGATGATGTGTCAAATAGGCCAGCTGGTTTAACAAAGGTACTATCCATGTGAAGAGCACACATACTCTTGGGATGCTAGCACAGTGGTCACGTTAGTGGACCAGTAATCTGGAGATGGTGAGTTCAAATCCCACTGGAGGATTAGAATTCATTTAATTAAATGGATATGGAGTAAAGAGCTAGTCTCAGTCACGGTGACTGTGAAACTGTCTGATTATTGTAAAAACCATCTGGTTCGCTCATACCCTATAGAGGAAGGAAATCTACCATCTTTACACGGCCTCGTCTACCTGTGACTCTAGACCCACAGCAACCTAGTTAATCCTTAACTGTCCTGAGGGACTTTGGGTAGTGTGAGAAGATAGAGTTGAGGGAGAAGATCAGTATTGATAAGTATTGAGTGGTGGAGCAAGGCTCAATGACCTATTCCTGCTCCTATTTCTTATGCTCTTGCATCCTCTGCATTGGCCTAACAAGCCACTCAGTTGTTCCAATTTGCCAGGAAAATAATTCATTTTGTTCGTACCTGCACTGTTCATCAGTGACGCCCCACATCCCATGACTGAATAAAAATAGCACTCTGATGTAAAGGACTATAAGCCAGCCATTCAGCCCCTCTGGCCTGTTTCGCTATTCACTATATTACGGGGGCGACACATTGGCACAGTAGTTAGCACTGCTGCCACACAACTCCAGGGACCTGGGTTCAATTCCAGCCTCGGGTAACTGTCTGTGTGGAGTCTGCACTCCCCCCCCCCCCCCCCCCCCCCCCCCCCCACTGTGTGCGTGGGTTTCCTCCGGGTGCTCCAGTTTTCTCCCACAGTCCAAAGATGTGCAGGTTAGGTGGATTGGCCGTGCTAAATTGGCCCTTAGTGTCCAAAAAGGTTAGATGTGGCAATTTAGCATGGGTTATGGGGATAGGGTGTGTTGTGTTATGTACTCTGGTATAACACAGGCTGCAACTCGATGCAGCTTTGACCAAAAGATACTCCAGACGTTGAAGTAAGTTCAGTGTGATTTATTGAACCATTAGCACAGTTGTCTATGAATTCGACTCTCCTGCTAATCTTGCTTTAGTAACTCAGTCTAACTAACCAGTCTGCTCTAAGCCACGTGGTGGGTGTGATGCTTCTGATCTGCCCCTGTCCTACTCTCTAAGTATCGCCTGTGGAAAGAGACTGAGCATGTGTGCCCTGTCCTTATATATGGGTTGTTTATGCCCCCTTGTGGTAGTGTCACCTCTGGGTGTCTTGACTGCCCATTGGTCGTGTCCTATTCTATGTGTTCGTTAGCTATATGGCATGCCGTCTCCGGTGCTCCCTCTAGTGTTTACTTAGTTGTAGTGTATTTACATTGTGTATTTACAGTGATGCATATCACCACAGAGTGGAGGCGTGGACTTAAGTAGGGTCCTCTTTCCAAGGACCAGTGCAGACTCGATGGGTCGAATGGCCTCCTTCTGCACTGTAAAATCTAAAAAACAGCATTCTGATATATAGGACTATAAGCCAGCCATTCAGCCCCTCTGGCCTGTTTCGCTATTCACTATATTATGGCAGATCCTTATCTGAACTGCCAGATTGTGCAGCTATTCTGGATACTATGATCTGAGTGTGTGTTTCTTGTCTTCTGTCTCTCCTCAGACGAGCCTGTCGATCGAGGGAACCGGAGTAAAATCCTCAGTGTGACCGTGGCGCCTGCTGTGAACTGTAAGCACTTCAGCTTGAAGTCGGCACTCAGGCGTACAAAGTTAATTAAACCGCTTCCTGGGGATGCTTTAAGTGTCTATAATAAGATAAAAGCAAATTACTGCAGACGCCGGAATCTGAAACAAAAACTGAAAATACTGGACAAACTCAGCAGGTCTGACAGCTGTGGAGAGAGAAGGGAGCTAACGTTTCAAGTCTGGATGACTCTTGTGTCAAAGTGTCGGTGGACTCAGAACGAACCGGCTGTGTGGCCCTGAGATGGGGTGGTACTGACATTGTAGGCCTTCCCTTTCACCTGGACTTCTTGTGTGCCAGAGCCTCCCATCATTGCCTGCCTGACTGTGAAAGCTCGCCAATGAGGAATTCACGGCTGTGCCATTGCCCAGCAGTCACAGGCAGGAAAGGGCTGTTATTCCAGCTGCCAGACAGCTCGGGAAGATGAGAACCATTAGTTTCATCTTCATGTGGCAAAGTACCTGGAACCCTCCAGTTAAACTGATACTGAAACCAGGAGCTCCCTGTCTGGAGACTCACCTGTGTGTGCCCCCCCCCCCCCCCGTGGCGAGATGCCCACACGATGGAGCATGGCATTGAGAAAAAGATTGGCTTGGATTGTGGCCCCATATAAACAGCTAATAAAGAGGCGCCAGGCTCCTGTGCCATTAAATTTACGCCCGTCCATCTGTCAAATGGTTGTACTGAGTAAATTGTGAATTCTGTGTCTTTGTGGGCAGCACTTCTGCTTCTGAATGAAAAGCATGTTGGTTCAGGTCTCACTCCAGAACTTGAGTCTTAAAAAAAAAAATCAAATACGATACGCTAATGCAGGACTGAGGGAGTGCTGCGCTGTCGGAGATGCTCGGCTGGATTCTCCGCAGCCCTGCGCCGAAATCGCCTTTCGCACGGGGGCGGAGAATCAAATTTCCCGACCGAATCGGACCCCTTGCTGGTCCAGCGATTCTCCGGGCCCCAAAAAAAACGGCTCGTTCACGTAGTACTCCACGCGGCTGGGGGGCCATTGCCAGAGACCCGCCCAGCGATCCTCCGCTCCCGGCCGGCCGAGTTCCCGACGGCGTGGAACTGACATGGTATTGCCGGTGGGGATGCTGGCGTGGCGGCTGCGGACTCAGTCCGTGGCCGCCCTGGTGGAGGGCGGGGGCACTGCTTTGGGGGGGCATTATGGGCGGCTGGGGAGTTCTTGTACGTGGTCGGATGCAAGGTCGCGCGGTCGGTTGGGGGGCCTACATTGTCCAGCAGCCTCCGTGGTCCGGGTCCGCCGTGACGCTCGGTGCGGCCGCTGGAGGCCGCCGCCATGCGCACGCGTGGACTCGGAACCGGAAGTGTGGGGGGCCCGTATCTACAGCTAAAGGTGCGGGAATCACTCCAGGTCCTTGCTAGCCCTCTGAAGGTGAGTGAATTCGCTTTTATTTTTTGGAGGAATCTTTGGTGTGGGGACCGAGCCCCGGGGAATCCAGCCCGCTGCTGTTTAGATGAGATGTTAAACTGAGATCCCATCTGCAGCCCCCTCCGCCCGTCAGGGGAATACGAAAGATGCCACTTTGAACATGATCAAGGGAATTATCCCTGGTGCCCGGAGCAGTATCTATCCCTCAATCAACGCTACAAAAACGGATTGTTGAGTCATTATCACATTGCTGTTTGTGGGGGCTTGTTGCATGCAAATTGGCCGTTGTGTTTCCCGATTAAAACGGGGACTATAATTCAAAAGTACTTTGTTGACTGTGAAGCATCTTGAAATAGTCTAGATAAACGAGAGTCCTTTTTTATTCTTTTCATTCATCAGAATGATGTTGTGCAACAATTTTAAGAAATGTTTTGTCAGTCTGTAAGAGCCCAGCTCTTGTTAACCAAATGCTGCTCCTTTCTGCCCCTCTCTGACAGCTGTGGCCTATGTAAAAGGGACACTGTTCAGCTTGGGAATTTTCCTGGCATTTTACCTGCTCACGTTATTCATCGCATGTTGGGAGCACAATCGGTAAGTGTGCGGGGAGCTTCTCCTGACTGTTTAGAGAACTATACTACTGTACAAGCATGCATTGTTGTCACACCGCTGCTCTAAGGGTTACTCCATGCCCGAGAACCAATATCCTTCTTTTATTATTGAGAATAACACTCCACCCACTCAAGTTCCTTTCACTCGCCTCAGCCTCCCTGTTCCGCGCTCCCAGAGATTGCAAAACGGAAACGTGTTGTCGTGCAGGGACCTATTGGAAAGGGTGTGTATACAATACTCGGTAAGCGCAATATTAGGTTTGACTGATTTTTTTTTTTAGCCGAGAAAGTTTCATCCATTAATCAGCATCAAACGTACGCCTGCAAGATAGGGAGTGGGAAGCTCATGAGGAGCTGCGAGTTTGTCTCTGCCATATTGGGGCTGGCAAGAAAGTAGACATCCGGGGCCCACACCCGAAACAACGACCCTGCTGTTACTTTGCCCAGAACATTGGCAACCAGATAAACCAAGTCCATGTGTGGCCTAACCAGGGTTCCTTAAAGGGATATCTGCAGGCCACCAGCAAAAAGGCAAGTCTTTCATTGAATTTACAGTGCAGAAGGAGGCCATTCGGCCCATCGAGTCTGCACCAGCTCTTGTAAAGAGCACCCTACCCAAGGTCCACACCTCCACCCTATCCCAATAACCCAGTAACCCCAACCAACACTAAGGGCAATTTTGGACACTGAGGGCAATTTATCATGGCCAATCCACCTAACCTGCACATCTTTGGACTGTGGGAGGAAACCGGAGCACCCGGAGGAAACCCACGCACACACGGGGAGGTTGTGCAGACTCCGCACAGACAGTGACCCAAGCCGGAATCGAACCTGGGACCCTGGAGCTGTGAAGCATTTGTGCTATCCACAATGCTACCGTGCTGCCCTTTCATTCATACTTAGCTCTACGTGCAGCCTTAAGGAACAGGAGTGCCGATCTCGCTCCCACATTCAAACCAGGGGCCACTAGTCACTGACAGCAGAATGCAAACTAACCCTCCACCCCAGCACAATGTTGCCTGTGCAGGTGGGACAGGTGGAGCAGCTGTCTAATAATGGGCTCCTTTCCAAGGCCTGGGTACACCCAGTAGGCCCTCACACTCCTTTCTCTGCACAGGAACAGTCTACAGCAAGAATGGACGTCACACCAAGGGGTCAGCGCTTTACTAAATCAGTGTTTTTCAAACTTTCTTTTCCCGGGATCCACTTTTCCCAACTGGCAGACCTTCGGGACCCACGCCGGCCGGCCTTTGGGACCCGCGCCACATTCGCTTACCCAGTCTATCCTGAGTCAAGGTAGTGTTTGGGACGCTAATGTTTTCTCCCTGTAGGCAAGGGAGAGAAAGGAAATGACCCTGTTCTTAGTCACTGTCCAGTAGCCCCTGGTGCATTGAATTTGTGTCAACATTGAGTGAGGACAGAATCATTGAGCAAACCGGCCCCCAGATACAAAGTATCTGAATTTAAAACAGACAATACTGGAAATACTCAGCTGATCAGACAGCAGCTGAAGGCTGTGATGAAAGGCAGACCATCAACATGAAACACTCAACCATTTCTTTTTATCATTGCACATGCTGCCTGGGTGGCTGAGTATTCATGGGGTTCTACATTTGTATAAGGAACACATATCCCGAGATGGTGGACGGGATTTCTCTTCCGTTCACACGGGCGGCAGTGAATGGGAGATTTAGCTGTACGCCTAATTCTCCTTCCTCGTCAGCAGAGGGAGTGAGGCTGACTCGCGACGGAGAGTCCCAGCCAATATTTTACCGTTTTGAACTATTGCTCGCAGAAATGGAGCTCAAAGCTGGAATGAAGGGTGAGAGAAAGTAAAAGGCGCATCCTTTTTCAGACACCCGGGCCGGGATTCGCAGAATCACGATACAGTCCCAATCCCATTTGTAGATCTTTCTAAACATAGAATTTACAGTGCAGAAGGAGGCCATTCGGCCCACCGAGTCTGCACCGGCTCTTGGAAAGAGCACCCTACCCAAGGTCAACACTTCCACCATATCCCCGTAACCCCACCCAACACTAAGGGCAATTTTGGACACTAAGGGCAATTTAGCATGGCCAATCCACCTAACCTGCACATCTTTGGACTGCGGGAGGAAACCGGAGCACCCGGAGGAAACCCACGCACACACGGGGAGGATGTGCAGACTCTGCACAGACAGTGACCCAGCCGGGAATCGAACCTGGGACCCTGGAACTATGAACTAATTGTGCTATCCACAATGCTACCGTGCTGCCCACAAACACGTCCAATGCTCAGTTAAATTAAGCAATTAGAACTGAATTTCGGATAGCTTTGCCCCGAGCCAATGTGCAATTTCACCTCGATGATTTAATGAGGAAACTCCCTCCCTTTGTCAGCAGACAGATAAATTGATTAACTACAATGTTTTTAAAAATAAATTTAGAGTACCAGTTCCAATTTTTTTTCCAATTAAGGGGCAATTTAGCATGGCCAATTCACCTACCTGCACATCTCTTTGGGTTGTGGGGGCAGGACCCACGCAGACACGGGGAGAATGTGTAAACTCCACACGGACAGTGACCCGGGGCCGGGATCGATCCCGGGTCCTCTGCGCCGTGAGGCAGCAGGGCTAACCACAGCGCCACTGTGCTGCCCCTAGCTACAATATTTATAATCTTGCCCTTCAATAGAGAACTTACCTCCCGCCCTGTAACAATTTGGTAGGTTAATTAAGTGCCGCAAGAAATGCCCGTCACTCATCAGCGGCCGTCTTTCAGGATTTTCCCTGCTGGCTTCTGAATATTGCCGCTGGGAAACTGCATTCGCGGCTGATGGGTGCAGCAAGAAGCAGTTCGAACGCGCCTCCGCGACCCTTACGACACCCGCCTGTTGGGATTGGGACTGTATCTTGACTCTACGCATTTTGACAAACCCTGTACTAAGCGACTGTCAACCTTTACGTTACTCGCCCATTCGGGGAGAGAGTGTGCTGGGAGACTGGAAGAGGCACTGTGAAAATTGGAGTAAACATTACCTCCACCTATAGCACAAGGGCATTCTGTGCCTGGTGAAGGTGTTTACTGACTGCTCTCTTTCCCCTCATTTCAGGCAGCAGAAGAAGAGAGAGAGACTCTTGGGAAAAGGCATCTCGTCTCCTGATCAGTGTGGTAACTAAGCAGTCACTTTTACTACGTTTGGAAAATGACAGTAAACGCTTTGTCCCCCCTATTTTTCTGCACATTTACAGCCTGACATTGTTCATAGATGAGACATTCTGTAATTTTCCACACCTGTTGCTAGGCAACCCTTTCCTCCTCCCAGTGCCTTCATTCCCTGGTGCATCTGCCAGCTGTTGTTATGGCTTTAACAACCTAATTAGCTAGTTCACGTACACGTGACAGGTACAGTGTTGGCCCGGGCCTCAGTGGGGGCGAGGAACATGTAGAATTGGTCAAACCCAGGCCGATTCATCCTGTGGCTGTGTAATTTATTGAGGCAGTGAAACCTTGACAGGCTGCAATGGGCCTTTTCCCATTGATGTTCCTTGTCGGGGGGTGGGCAGTTGGGGCTGGGGGGGGGGGGGGGGGGGGGGGGGGGGGGTGCAGGGGGGGGAGGAATATGGTGTCCTCCTGATCTAAGCATTGTGACTTTGGCTGAACTGAGGAACATAGACAAGGAGCTGGATGAGGTCACCCCAAACCTCTGCCATTTAGTAAAATGGTGACTGATCTTCAATGGCAATTCTCTTTCCCCACCCTGGCCCCCACATCTGGTAAATTCATTCATACCCAAAACCCTTATCAATCACAGTCTTAAATAGATTGAATGACTAAACCTCCGCAGCTCTCAGGGGTAGAGAATTCCCAACATTCCAAGTGAATGGCTGGAATTTACCGCCCATTCACGTCAGCGGGATCTTCCAGTCGTGGGTTTCCAACCAACGTTGACAACAGCAGAAGCAGAAGGTCCCACCGCCGGCTATTGGAGGGCCATGCCACGTTGCACGGAAAACTGTGCCCAATATATTTCCTCCATCTCAGTGTTAAATGGCCGACACTTTTTCCTGAGGCCGTCAATCCTCATCCTAGACTCTCCAGCTAAGGGAAATAGCTTTTCAGTCTTCTCAGCTTGAAGCCTTCTAAGAATTTTAATGAGAACACCTTGCATTCTTTTGATTTGATTTGATTTGATTTATTGTCACATGTACCGAAGTACAGTGAAAAGTATTTTTCTGCGGCCGAGCGAACGTACACAGTACGTACATCGTAGACAAAAAGAATAATCAACAGAAAACATTGACAAATGATACATCGACAAACAGTGATTGGTTACAGTGCGGGACAAGGGGCCAAACAAAACAAATACATGAGCAAGAGCAGCATAGGGCATCGTGAATAGTGTTCTTACAGGGAACAGATCAGTCCGAGGGGGGGAGTCGTTGAGGAGTCGTGTCGATGTGGGGAAGAAGCTGTTCCTATGTCTGGATGTGCGGGTCTTCAGACTTCTGTACCTTCTGCCTGATGGAAGGGTCCGGAAGAAGACAATGCCTGGGTTGGAGGGGTCACTGACAATGCTGTCTGCCTTCCTGAGGCAGTGGGGGGTGTCTATAGAATCAATGGGAGAATGGCAAGCTTGTGTGATGCGTTGGGCTGAGTTCGCCACGCTCTGCAGTTTCTTGCAGTCTTGGGCCGAGCAGATGCCATACCAGCTGTGATGCAGCCGGATAGGATGCTCTCAATGGCACATCTGTAGATGTTTCATCTAAGGTCTGGAGACCATGGGCCATTTATTCAATTTCTCCTCAAAGGCAGCCCCATCAATCCCCTAGGAATCAATCTTTGTTGCATCCATTATAAAGCAAGTATATCCTTCCATAGAGTCAGTGGGCGGGATTCTCCAGTCTTGCAAGAGAGTACGGAAGATTTGTAATTCTGGCCAAACCTCCATTTGCTGTCAGCTGTACTTGAAAATCGCAGCCGCGAACAAGGATGGAGGATTCCGGCCATAGAGTTTTACAGCACAGAAAGAAGCCCTTCGGCCCATCATGTTTGTGCCGGCCAGCAAGACCCTATCCATCGTAATCCCATTTTCCAGCACTTTGTCCGTAGCCTCCGTCCTTAGTTAAGGACTCCAATATCGTATGCAGTACTCCACATGTGACCTCGCCAAAGCTCTGGAAAATAGCAACAAAGCTTCTTTATTTAGATACCCTATGCACCTGACATCAAAAGAAGATCAGCAGAAACCCGGGATACGTAGGCGAGAAGAATTTTCGCTGACTTTTTGTTGACGTTACAGTGTATCTGAAGGAAAATCCCCAAGGAGTTGTCCAACCATCTGACCTGGGTGCAACGTTTGGACAATTCTTCCTATTGGCTATGACACCAAGGATACACTTCAAAGAATGATTGGTTTGAATAAATTAGGGGCTGGATAAATTAGGGAATGAATTAGGGGCTGGTTTAGCTCACTCGGCTAAATCGCTGGCTTTTAAAGCAGACCAAGCAGGCCAGCAGTTCACGGTTCGATTCCCGTACCAGCCTACCCGGACAGGCGCCGGAATGTGGCGACTAGGGGCTTTTCACAGTAACTTCATTGAAGCCTACTCGTGACAATAAGCGATTTTCATTTCGAATAGACTATAAAAAGCATGATGAGGAATTTGAGACTAAAATAGCCTCTTCAATGTGTGTCAGAACCTTTCTGCCTAAAGCCAATAGTTGATATCTTTGGGAATTTTGTGTGAATAATCCCACTAGGAATATGGAAATATCTTGCCCAAACCCCCCCACCCCCCGGTCTCCCACCCAGGGGCAGCTCCGGGGATAGTTGACAACAATCACTGCAAATACAAAATACATTATCTTCCCCCCCCCCCCTCCTGAATGTACTTTACACTTTCAATTTATTTGTGGTTCTCATCTGCTTTTGTGATGATTGATGATGAAATGCTCCTGTGTCTTACTGTGTTGTATTTCATTTTGCTCATTGATGATTCTCAACAATAATCTTGTCCCTTTTTCCGTTTTATTTCCTGTCTGCCTTCTCTTGTGGTTGATATAAATACAGACCCATTATTAGGTAAGACCCGGTTCTCAATAGCTTGATAGTCAGACTCAGTGGTTATAGTGACAGACTTGGGCCGGCTGGCATTCGATCGATTTGACATATTCCAAACTGTCCCGAATCACTGCAGCACAAAGCACATCTGTGTGGATGCAATGGGAAGATGGAGCCCGTCTCTCCATGTTCCAACCAACCCCACTCCCCTGAGAAACACAAAGGGGAAATCCCGGTGCCTGTTGCTTGTGCAGATTACAGGCAGGATAGGGAAACGAGAATGATTAGAAATGCAGCGCTGCTGACCTGATCAATGCCTCCGAACCTTACTGAGCATTAATAATGAATGGAACTGAACAGACATGTTGCGATTACAGGCTGGGGAGGATGGATTGATTCATTACACGCGGTGATCGTTCAAACTGAATTCCACTGCATGTTACTCTTTCCCTTGCTGAAGTCTCGCCCCCTTCGCTGCCTCTGATGGAGGTTCTATCAGTTCAGAGGAGTCCTGTTTGTAGTGACCTTAATTTCTCTCTTAAGCATCATTTTCATTTCAATCATCAGGAATCGTTAATGCACTTAAAGCCATATATGTATAGTTTATATGTATGCGTTTAGTATCTGATATATATATTTAATTATTTTAATGGGCTGCATGGTGGCACAGTGGTTAGCACTGCTGCCTCACAGCGCCAGGGACCCAGGTTCAATTCCAGCCTTGGGTGACTGACTGTGCGGAGTCTGCACGTTCTCCCCGTGTCTGCGTGGGTTTCCTCCGGGTGCTCTGCTTTCCTCCCACAAAGATGTGCAGGTTAGGTGGATCGGCCGTGCTAAATTGTCCCTTCGTGCCCAAAAGGATAGGCGGGATTACTGGGTTAGGGGGATAGGATGGGGGCGTGGGCCTGGGTACGCTGCTCTTTCAGAGGGTCGGTGCAGACTCGATGGGCCGAGTGGCCTTCTTCTGCACTGTAGGGATTCTATGATTTAACCTATGCTCCTCCAATTCTGGCTTTTTGCGAGTTCCTGATTTATATCACTCCACAGTCGGTGGGTATACCGCCAACTGCCAGAGCTCTAAACTCTGCAAATCTCTCCCTCAGCTTCTCAGTCTCTTATTTTCTCCTTTAAAATGCTCCGTACAAACCTACCTCTCTAATCAAGCTTTTGGTCATCCGGCCTGACGTCTCCTTATGTACCCTGGTATCAAACCTCGTTTGATAATTTTTCTGGTTCAGCATTTGGGACATTTATTGGTGCAGCAAGTTTTGTTATTGTGTTACTGGATATCAAAACATGACTCCAATATGAAGTGAAATAAATGGCTACAAGTTTCTACTATGCCATTTGGTGGATGAACATTTAAATTGCTCAAATGATTTCTTCCATTCTAATGAAGAGATTGATCCATTCGTCTTGGCTCCTCCCAAGCAATAATTGAGGAAGGAAAGTTGTATGTTCAGCAGGCGCTTGCCAATACTGGAAACAACCAATTGATAGAAATTACTCCAGTATTTCCAAAGTTTTGGTCACATGCTGTCATTTCACAGCAAACAGTCTATTTCAGGATATTCTCTGTACATTTTCCCTGTTCCCCCAGCCAACAGAAGCAAAGACGTAAGTGAAGTCATTCTAATCACATTACTGCAGGCCAAGAGTGGAATGAATGCTCTCTGTCTCTTCTTTTTTTTTGTTGTTGACTGTATGTGGTTTAAGTGAAGAAATGGGGGCCAGTCTCAGACCAGTGCAGTGGGAATTACCCATAATTCTTCACTAATTGACGCAAAGTTGGGCCAATCTGTCAAAGAGGAAAGCCAGAATGACCGGCTCAGGAAATGGAACAACTCACACTGATGCGCAAAGCACTCTCCTGAGGCTGCGTTTGGGATGTGTTGTTCAGTTAATGCGAAAGCAGCTTGACTTTACGGTCGGACCAGTTAAACGCTCACATTTGAAGCGGAAACAAAAAAAAAATGTCCCACTCACTGATACAGTCTTTACACAAAGGGCGAGAGAGAGATCACCTGTGTCCAATTGAAATGCTGAATCCAAAAGCTGTTGAAGATGTAGGGTCTCTTCTCCGTCATTGCTGTCTGATGAGGTTTAAGCTTTATACCTTGCAGTTACTAAATGCGGATATCGACAGCCGTATTCACCCCGCTTCTCCCTTCCTGCTGCAGGTGCTCCATGAAAACCTGGTGGCACAGTGGTTAGCGCTTCATAGTGGGTTGAGACTTGGGGGGGGGGGGGGTGTCAGGGGTCGCTTTGGAGATTTCGGAGATCGGGACGCCATTTATAAATGGCGTACGGCTCTCTCGCTACACAGCTGTTCCGGCGAGCGGAGTCCCTCAGTGTGCAAAACGGGGCTATGGCGGCCTCGGCTGCGCGTTCCCTGTTGAGGTCCCTTATCAAACGCGAGTCGCGTTTTATAACCATGTGTGTCTCGCTGCTTCAAGCGCCGGGAAACACGTGGCTAAACGTGCCCGCTATGGGACTCAGTTCCGTTTAGTTTAATCACGCCCCTTATGTTTTGTTTATTTTTTTGTACAATGCCTAGTTCTAGTTCAGGAGTGATGACGGCATTCCACCTTGGAGCCTGTCTGCAATAATGTCAGTACATTTTGGGGATATTAATAAAACATCTTCTGGATGGCATTTAAATTCCTTGTAACAACATTCGAGCACTTCTACACATGTCTACACTGTCTTCTTTAAGAAGTTGGTGGGCAGACAATATGCAAAGTAGTCGTTAAAATATTTTGTGGAACAAGTTAATACGGGATCCATCATTTCTGTGTTAAGTAAATTAGTGGAACATGTTGCTTCCTGACAGTTGCTTTAATGTTTATGCAGGGATTAAACAGAGGTGTAATCAGAAATGGATGCAAACAAGGAGAAATTAGGAAGGGTGTCTAAAAATGTGGTCAAAGTGACGGCTTTTAAGGAGGGTCTTGTAGGAAGAGGGGGAGATAAAGTGGTTCAGCGAAGAGCATCAGAGTGGATGCCCAGGCAGTCAGAGGTAGGCATGGTCTTCAATAATGGAGCAAAGGCAGAAGAAGAAGCATAAAATCCTGATTAGTCTTATTGGTAAATATCTCATGTTTATGGCCCTGTGCGTTGGGCTCCCCACAAGTGAAAATGTCTCTACTTCTGCAAGTCAAGCACTATCTAAATCTTAAAGATCTCGTCAGACCGTAGTCTTCTTTCTAAGCATCTGGCACAATGGACTTGATTTGGATCAGAATTTATTAGAAACTGGAATATTTCTAACTCCGCTCCTTCACCGAACATTTTAGGGAAAAATTACCCATGGACGCTATTTAGTTGGGGGGGGGGGGGGGGGGGGGGGGGGGGGAGAGTCCCGTTTTGGGCACGTTTAGCAAGGTTTTTCCAGGCGTTTGCAGAGCCAAGAGCGACTCTGCAATTAAATTGGACTCTATTTCCTTTGACATCTCGATTCCCCCCCCCACCGCGGCCTCTGGACTCCCCCCCCCCAATGTCCCAATTTACCAATCCAGAGGGCCTCGAGCCTCCTGCACCCCACCTCATAAGTGCAGGACACCCCCAGGCCTGGCACAGCCAGCCAGCCTGGGCACCATGGGTCTCCGGGGAGAGGTCGTTCGATCCTGTGCTTTGGGTAACTCCTGCGCAGAAATATTCAAGTGAGCCTAACTGCTCGCTTGAACATGCAGAACTGGCTCACGCCCACTGAGGGCGAGATCCAGATCGCGATGCCTCGCGAGGTCGCATTAGATCTCTCGAGGCGTAACGGGCGTCGCGAGATTTAACGGCCTCATTGCGTCCTGAGCCGGACACGACGAGGCGGTTCCACCTTGCTCCATATTTCTAACCCGAGCTAGATTGTTGTGGACTGAAACCTGTTCTGATTTCCCAACCTTACAGTCACAGACGGCTGGCTAATCTTGTTGCATGTCGTGGTGCTGAAGTTGTGTGTATTCTTGTTGTACTTTAGTAATTGGTTTATTGAAGGCCATTGAACTTGTTAGTGTCTCTGATGGACCCCACGTGGAACTGGCATATGTTCCTTAATCTGATGTTTCTTGGCAGAACCTCAATGTCCCATTTTCGAGCTAATTAGATCACAAGATAGGATATTCATTGTCTTAGTGCGCAGCCAAAACAAGTCATATGCTGATGACCATTCTAGCAATTAAACATTGGAATTCTCTTTGCTATGTGACAGATTTATCTGTTTTCTTGTCAAACGTTTTCTTGCACTCCACCAGTACCAGGGAAGGGTGAACTTTCTGTTGTAGACCCTCATTGCCAGCTTCAAGTCCTTCCAGGTCAGGTTCCATGCAGAGGAAAGCCTGATGGGCCTCAGCCATAATCTTGGACGAGCTTGCCCAGTGTGAGAAATTTCCATTTCCTGAACCAGCCACAGTGTGGCCCTCTGAAAGCACTTGCTAAGTTAGTGTGACATTAAGGGGAAGCTTGTGCTGTGCGTCCATTCCATATTGGATCAAGAATGCTCTTATCTCAATTCATGTGTTGAAATAGGCCTTCACCAATGGTGCAAAACAGGCAAAAGTGAGCCAGCAGCTCATCACACACCAAGACCGAATCTCTTTCTCATTGAAGTGACTTGAAAAGTAAGTTGGGTGTGATGTAGATGAGGCTGTCAATTCACCATCGTTGGTTGGTGCCACTGGTGAAGACCAATTCCATTACCCACATATTTTCAGACAGAATACATTACTGATTTGAGCTGGATTAAGACCGTGACCCTGGAGGTGAATCATATGTTTTTCTTTTGATTGGGAGAAGTGTGCAGGAAGTCACGATCACTGTGAAGTAGACCGGGAGGAATGTGATGTTAAATCTGTGTAAAATCCATAACAGTAATCCAATGACAGTTACCACACCAGGCAGTTCTATCTCTTTGGGTTTGCTTCCGAGGTAAACCGAACGACTGGCTTCTCAAGACAGGCTTTCCTCACAGACCCAGCTTGCTGGGGGTTAAACAGCGATTTCAGCTGTGGCTGAAGTGGGGCAGCACGGTAGCACAGTGGTTAGCACAGTTGCTTCACAGCTCCAGGGTCCCAGGTTCGATTCCCGGCTTGGTTCACTGTCTGTGCAGAGTCTGCACATCCTCCCCGTGTGTGCGTGGGTTTCCTCCGGGTGCTCCGGTTTCCTCCCACAGTTCAAAGATGTGCAGGTTAGGTGGATTGGCCACGCTAAATTGCCCTTCGTGTCCAAAAAAGGTTAGTTGGGGTTACGGGGATAGGGTGGAGGTGTGGGGATAGGGTGGAGGTGTGGGGATGGGGTGGAGGTGCGGCGATAGTGATGAGGTGTGGGCTTGGGTAGAGAGCTTTTTCCAGGACCGTGCAGACTCGATGGGCCGAATGGCCTGCTGCACTGTGAATTCTATGATTCTATAAGTCCGAGCCAGCTCCCCTTGCAGTGATTTAATTATTCCCTGATCTACAATTTTCCCTTTTGATCTTCCCTTTTCTGAACTCATCTCTTAAGAAGACAAACTTCATTTTGTCAGTCTACCTTTTCAAGTGTAACGGCAAAGTCCACACCTCGTCTCCGTATTTGAACCTCAAACCCCTTCTTCAAACCCTTTATGTTTTCTTCCCCAGTTTTACCATGTTGCCACAGGTAAACATTTGTTTGCAGTGATGTTAGGCTGTTCAACAGATCAAAAGCACCAGTTCCATTAGGGTAACCAGTCTGCACCTGCCTATAAGCAGCGTACATTGCCAGTCGTTCTTTTTTAAATATCTAACCAGCAGAGAACATTCCAATTTATTGGATTTCCATAATATTTTCATGTCATCGTGCTGAACGCCCGGGTTCGATCCTGGCCCCGGGTCACTGTCCGTGTGGAGTTTGCACATTCTCCCCGTGTCTGCGTGGATTGCACCCCCACAACCCAAAAAGATGTGCAGAGTAGGTGGATTGGCCACGCTAAATCGCCCCTTAATTGGAAACATTCTTTTACAGGCTGGGGATGTTTAGCACAGGGCTAAATCACTGGCTTTGAAAGCAGACCAAGGCAGCCAGCAGCACGGGTTCAATTCCCGTTCCAGCCTCCCCGAACAGGCGCTGGAATGTGGCGACTAGGGGCTTTTCACAGTAACTTCATTTGAAGCCGACTCGTGACAATAAGCGATTTTCATTTTCATTCATTTTTAAAAGAAAAATATATTTTCATGCCATCGCTACTTTTCCTGAGAGAGGGATGTGAAGGCATTAGAGAAAGTAGAGGAAAAAAATCATGAGAACAATTTCAGGGACGTGGAATTTCAGTTATGTAGTTGGTTTGGAGGAGTTGGGAATTTGTTCCTTGAGGGGAAGGTTTAGCAGAGATTTGATACAAGAGGGGCCTGGACAGAGTAGGTAGAAAGAAACTGCTCCCCTGGTGGAAGGATCAAGAAAAGAGGCCACAAGTCGAAGGTAAGTGGCAACATGTAGCGAGTGGTTAGGATCTGGAATGCGCTGCCTGAGAGGGTGATGGAGGCAGGGTCAATCGTGGCTTTCAAAAGAGAAACGGATCATTAACTGAAAAATAAAATAACTGCAGGGCTACAGGGAAAAGGGAGGGTAGTGGCACGAGGTGCATTGCCCCTTCCGAGGGCCAACATAAACATGATGAGTCAGACGGCCTCCTCCGTGTTGTAACTGTTCTGATTTTCTGATTAATTTATTAAAACCCAGTATCTGTTCAGTTTCAGCTGGTAGTTACACTCCCCAGAGCCCTGACCTCTACACTGGAAGTCCAGCGTGTCAAAGCTATGGCTCCTTTGGTAAGATCGGCTATTGAATAATGTATTGCGGCTATTGTGAAACATATTAGAGTGTGACTTGGGGGGGGGGGGTCTTCTCCCACTGCAGTAACCTCACGTACTGTCATTGCGGAGATGGGGGATGGAGGGATATGCCCGATTTGAAACAATAAGTTTGGTGATCTCTGCCCAAGATTTTCTAATCCATGTTCCCATCGTACGCACTGTGCATAATGGAAAAAGTCTTCAATAATTAATCATTTAAAAACACTAATGCTCAGCGTTTTATTGGCAAGACCACCATTTCTTGCCCTTCCCAAGTACCCTTCTTGAGTCACATTCAATGGTTTGCTCCAGCTCAGTGGCTCGTTCGGCCCATTCAGAGTAACTGGGGAACTTGAGGCCAGACAGGATAAAGGCGACAGATTTCCTTCCCTAAAGACGGATAGTGAAGCAATTAGCCTCGTTGTCACTTTTACTGATACGATGGGCTGGATTCTCCGTTTTTGGAACTATGTCCCCACGGCATCACGCCAGAAAAACTGGCCACTCATTCACAGCCCAGCAGGGGGCTAGCACGACCCGTCGGGAAGCACGCAGCTTTAGCTGCAGACACGGGGCCCCCGCACTTTCGGGTCAGAGGCTGCGTATGCACACGGCGGCGGCCTCCAGCGAACTCAGACCTTGGAGCTGGACCTCCCAAATACTGCCCCCGATGAGCCGCGGGTCGCAACCCGGACAGCCCGCCCAAAAATACCCCGGGCCCGTATGAGGACCCCTGCCCTCCGATCAACCCGCCCCCAACCATGGCGACCGTGGACTGAGTCCGCAACCGCCACGTGAGTATCCCGAGCAGCAGGACCACATTAGATCCACGCCGTCGGTATTTCAGCCGGTCGGGGGCGGAGAATGGCAGGGTGGGCTTCCAGAAACAGCCGCAGGTCGGGGATACCAGAGAGCAGTGTTCTTCAAACTTTTTTTCCGGGGACCCATTTTTACCAACCGGCCAACCTTCACGACCCACGCCAGCCGACCTTCGCGACCCACGCCGGCCGACCTTCGCGACCCACGCCGGCCGACCTTCGCGACCCACGCCAGCCGACCTTCGCGACCCACGCCGGCCGACCTTCACGACCCACGCCAGCCGACCTTCGGGACCCACGCTGGCCGAGCTTCGCGACCCACGCCGGCCGACCTTCGGGACCCACGCTGGCCGACCTTCGGGACCCACGCTGGCCGACCTTCGCGACCCACGCCGGCCGACCTTGGCGACCCACGCCGGCCGACCTTCGGGACCCACGCTGGCCGACCTTCGGGACCCACGCTGGCCGACCTTCGCGACCCACGCCGGCCGACCTTCACGACCCACGCCAGCCGACCTTCGGGACCCACGCCGGCCGACCTTCGGGACCCACGCTGGCCGACCTTCGGGACCCACGCTGGCCGACCTTCGCGACCCACGCCGGCCGACCTTGGCGACCCACGCCGGCCGACCTTCGCGACCCACGCCGGCCGACCTTGGCGACCCACGCCGGCCGACCTTCGCGACCCACGCCGGCCGACCTTCGCGACCCACGCCGGCCGACCTTCGCGACCCACCATTTTCTCTTACCTTGTTTGCTGCTGCCAAAAATGGAGGAAATGGCTTTGGGTCCCTTTGGCCCTCGTACACGCTCCTCCAATGGAACCTGTTGGATGAAGGTGAAGCCTTCCGGTGTCGGAAAGTATGGAGTCTCCATCTGTTCAAAGTTCTGATTTTTTTGCCTGTAAAATTTTATCAAATAAACCCCCCCCCCGAACTTGTAAAAAAATAATATAAAATGAGTAAAATAAATGAAAAAAATGAATAACCCCCCCCCGAACTTGTAAAAAAAATTAAATAAATGTATAACCGAATAAAAACCACTACAGAACTTGTGAAACAAAAAGCTGCAACTTTTAAAAAAAATAGCGGCCGCACTGCACATGCGTACCCGATTATCGATGCGTAATGCGGCCAATTTTTTTTACATTTTCGCGGAATGCGCATGCGTGCCGATCATCGTGCGCGCATGCGTAATGCGGCCAAATTTTTTTTTAACATGGTCGCGGCCGCTTGCAGCCACCGTTATGAAAAGCCGGCTGCTGCGCGGGGATTTGCGCGATCGGGAGCGACGTGGACAACGGCTCCACGACCCTCCCGACACCCGCCCGCGACCCACCCGCGGGTCGCGCCCCCGACTTTGAAGAACACTGCCAGAGAGTACGCCGCTTTTCGAATCCCCGAGAATTGGGGAACCAGAGCCGGTCCCGATTCCATGCACGGAAGTGGATTATCCTCCCTGGCGCCGGACGCTATTTCGGCGTCGGGATGTGGAGAATCCGACCCCATCTCTTTACTTTCAAACTGAATTAAATCTCTGAAACTGACCATTGCCATTTCGAGTCACATTCTCCAGATTATCAGTCTGTTAGTCCAAGCCTCTGGATTATTAGTCCAGTGACACCACCCAGACTAGATTTATAAAATCCAAGTATCATCCTAAATTTTCTATTGAGCAACTTCAATCACCTGCCCTATTTAAGTTGTTCAGTATTATTTTGAGGGGAGAGTTGGTTGGAGAGCTCCTTGACCCAAACACTGCCCCTGTCGCCAGCTGATGCTGGGATCTATCGCACTCAACTATCCTTTCTAATTTTGCCTTGCCATACTAATAGATATGGATAGATAGACAGGCAGATAGATAGAACATCCTTCCCAATGGCACTACAGGTGTACCCACACCACATGGCAGATGTTCCGAAAGATGGCAATAAACATGCTGACCTCGGCATCAACCCCCATGTCCCTTGCAAGAATAACAAAGAAGATATTAATGCCTCTACTCTGGTACTTTCCCACTTAGTCTGGACCGTCCCACTCACTGGGACTCAGGTCAAGAGGAAAGCGACAATTCCCACGATTAATTATATGACGGAGAGGGGCGGCACAGTGACGCAGTGGTTAGCACTGCTGCTTCACGGCGCCGAGGACCCGAGTTCGATCCTGGCCCCGGGTCACTGTCCGTGTGGAGTTTGCACATTCTCCCCGTGTTTGCGTGGGTCTCACCCCCCAAAACCCAGAGATGTACAAGTGTAGGTGCATTGGCCGCGCTAAATTGCCCCTTTATTGGAAAAAAAAAAGAATTGGGTACTCTGAAAAAAAAAATTTTCAAACGATATGATGCAGAAACAAACAGACAAATATGTTGATGGGATGAGATGGAGAGGGTGGGAGGAGGCTCGAGTAGATCACAAAAATGAGCATGGACGTGTTGGGCCGAATGGCCTTTTTCAGTGTTGTCAACATAATTCAAACTGACTTAACTTCATTGCTTATTGCAGAGAACGGCTCCATTCTTGGATCTGAAGCGATCACAGACAGCATGGAATCAGATTCTACCTATGGTTACATGGGTAAGGTGTCAACTCCGATTGTTCTGCATAGCATCCCAGCACACTGCCCAGCATGCAACAGTTTGCCCAAACATTCAAAATTAGTTGAATCATCGTCAATTTTGGTTGCCAACTCTTCCAGGATTGCCCAGGAGTCTACAGGGATTTAAGTTGAATTCATATTTTGGGCACGCAAGGGAATCCAGGGAAATAGGAACAGAGCGGGCAAGTGGACTGGACACCGAAGATCAGCCATGATCTTCTTGAATGGCAGAATGAGCTAGAGGGGCCGAATTACTGTCCCCTCTTGCATTTCTTTCTTTCTCAATTCACTGAGGGCAAGACTGAAGGAAAATCATTCAGGGCTTAAAATAATTACGCGTTTTTCCCTATTCTTTGAACACTTTGGATAATTATTTATGGAATGTGGAAAATGGAGGAGGGAAAGGTTAGTTTTACTGGGCAAGAGGTCATGTGATTTAAATACATCCAATCAGAATGGATGACTTGCTTTTTGACAGGTCAAATTATTGTAGAGTTGATCCTATAAAAGATCCTACCAATTCAACCGTAGAGACCAGAATGGACCCAGGCTTGATCCAAGTCAGCTATAATTCATTCATCATTATTTTGAATGATGTGTTTTTATCACCAGATTATTTACAGCTGAATAGAGAACGTTGTGGAGGGTGAATGCTGGCCCGTCTGTATCCCCTCAATTAGGAATGCCTTTTCTCACTGTGGCGTTAGTCCCGGGAGTGGGGGGGGGGGGTTTGCAGGGGGTGTAGAATCGGGTAGCGAGGCAGAGAGGAAACCACACTTCAAGCCGTTGGAGTACTCATGTCGGAGTTAGTGGCATCTATGGAGAGATGATACTAAAACCAGTTGACTTCCGGTGACGTTATTGATTTATCAGTTTGCAAGGGTGTGTCAAAAACATTACAATAACCAAAATCGTCCCCCTTTCCCAACCCCTCACCAAGTGACTCTCTTTATAATCCACTGTTTAACAATCCATACAATTGCTTTTTACTCACTAGGGCAAGGCCAATTGAAACGACAGAACTTCCATATTCGCCTGAGAGGTTTCGATATTGGTAGTGTCTTTTTATAAGAGACTAAAAAAAATCTTTGCTGCAAAAAGAATCACGAGAGAATCACTGCACGGTGGCGATCTGATTGGCATGACCCAGATGTTTTAATTGCCGCTGGCCATTGTCATCATGTGAAACATAGACTTAGCAGTTTCATGTGGGGAATATTCACGTGATCAGCACTTTCTATTCGTTTCAACGTTATACCAGGTTGGGGAAGTTATGTAAAAATGTACTTTTGTCTCCAGCCTTGTGTTGTGAGGATGGATCGCAATAGTGCTGAGTTATCTGATTGAAACCTAGGGCTAGGTCAGGTTAAAGTCGACCAGAGCTCCTCCTCTTGATTGTTAGACCATCTACTTCTCCAGAAAGTGCGCATGTACATCGACACCATGCAAGGTCTAAAATGTGACGTTCCCCGAGGAATTGCTGGACGATGATAGAATTTACAGTGAAGATTCGGCCCATCGAGTCTGCGCCAGCCCTTGGAAAGAGCACCCTACCTAAGCTCACAATTCCACCCTATCCCCGTAACTCAGTAACCCTATCTAACGCTTTTTTTGGACACTGAGGGCAATTTATCTCGGCCAATCCACCTAACCTGCACATCTTTGGACTGTGGGAGGAAACCGGAGCACCTGGAGGGAACTCGTGCAGAAACGGGGAGAAGGTGCCGACTCCGCACACACAGTGACCCAAGCCGGGGAATCGAACCTGGGACCCTGGAGCTGTGAAGCAACTGTGCTAACCACTGTGTCACCGTGCTACCCTTTGCTCAGTGATGCTCAGTGTCTGCTTGCAGATGCTGGTAAGTGACCACTGCCGACGAGCAGATCCCTGCCCAGTAAATGTCAGTGTGCCTTCAAGGGAGGAGCGGAATATGTGAGGGGGATGGGTGGCGCGGAGTATATATCAGATGGAATATATGCGAGGGGGGGGATGGAGGCGTGAGGGGAGAGGAAGGTGGCGATGAGGACAGAGGAAGCTAAAAGAAACACCGTATGAACTTAGCCTGGTGTGTGAATGGGAGCTGGTGTGAGGTACCAGCTGAGTTGGGGTCATGCTGATGTTGAAACTGCTAAGTCTATGCACCAAATACTGATTGTTGTGATTTGAAAGCGTCTTGTCACAAAAATGTGCCACGGTGTACAGCCCAGCAGACCCTCTGTGTAATGCCCTCATTGGAGGTTGAGTATATTGGTGTAGGGTGTGTCCCTAGAGAGCTAGCCTGGAGAATGTAGTACATTTACAGGGAACGTTAAGAATAGCTTCAAGGTTTGTGAAGAGAATTAACAAAATTCTGAAGGGAAGGAGTCAAATCCCAGGCCGCAAGGTAAAAATTAGGACCTCGGTCAGTCTGAACTGTCCCCATTGGGTATTCTTGGGCAAGAACATTATCGTGGACGTTTTGAGCAGGTTTCAGGCGGGAGCTGGATTTCTGGAGAGGGAAGCAGTTGAGATAAATGGTGGGATCAGAAGGACTATCTGCACAGGTCCACCCAATGAGGACGTACCTTCATTTTGTTGGCCAGGCCAACTCACATCATTTTAATGACATTTTCCTTCTCTCTTTTCCTCTTTCTCTCTCTCACTCTCTCCTCTCCTTACCCCTTCATACTGAAGTACACATTAACTCTCTTTTAATCATCACAACTGATTTGGAAGCTATGGCATTAGAGCAATATGTCTACATTCTGACAACCTTTACATGACGGTAGCATGGTGGTTAGCATCAATGCTTCACAGCTCCAGGGTCCCAGGTTCGATTCCCGGCTGGGTCACTGTCTGTGCGGAGTCTGCACGTCCTCCCCGTGTGTGCGTGGGTTTCCTCCGGGTGCTCCGGTTTCCTCCCACAGTCCAAAGATGTGCGGGTTAGGTGGATTGGCCATGCTAAAATTGCCCATAGTGTAAGGTTAATGGGGGGGATTGTTGGGTTACGGGTATGTGGGTTTAAGTGGGGTGATCATTGCTCGGCACAACATCGAGGGCCGAAGGGCCTGTTCTGTGCTGTACTGTTCTATGAAGAAGTTGGGTAGATGGGTCTGATCTCGCCAAAAGGCTTGTTGGAATAAATGGGTTTAGAAACCTCATATTTTAACGGCAACAGAATTGTATATTGGTGATGATAGTCTACCTGAGAATATTACAGTGAGGATCTGCTGGCTCACCAAGGATGTGTTCAATTGGATTCTTAAATTCACCTCGAATCAAGTGTTGATGCCACTTCATGCATGCCTGATGTCTATCATGATCTAACTTCTACAAGTGTTGGAAATACAATCAAAAACCTGAAAACAAATTTCTTCGAAGAAACGTTACGTAAATGTCTCAACACTGATCTCCAGGTAGTTAGTGGTCATGTGACTAAACTGGGCTAATGTCAAACAAAGAACAAAGAAAAGTACAGCACAGGAACAGGCCCTTCGGCCCTCCAAGCCTGCGCCGACCATGCGGCCCGTCTAAACTAAAATCTTCTACACTTCCTGGGTCTGTATCCCTCTATTCCCATCCTATTCATGTATTTGTCAAGATGCCCCTTAAATGTCACTGTTGTCCCTGCTTCCACCACCTCCTCCGGCAGCGAGTTCCAGGTACCCACTACCATCTGTGTAAAAAAACTTGCCGTGTACATTTCCTCTAAACCTTGCCCCTCGCACCTTAAATCTATGCCCCCTAGTAATTGACCCCTCTACCCTGGGAAAAAGTCTCTGACTATCCACTCTGTCTGTGTCCCTCATACGTTTGTAGACTTCGATCAGGTCGCACCTCAACCTCCATCGTTCCAGTGAGAACAAACCGAGTTTATTCAACCAAGTTTACTCAGCCATGTGATAACTATGAGGCACGTGCATTACAGAGCAACCCTTTAGTTCACACTTGAGAGGCATTCGATCTGAACACATAACTAAGACGTGACCCTATTGTCAATAATCGGCCCAGAGAAAATGTTAAAGCAGGTCAATTCCCGGTGTTTCTGGATGAGCAATTCAACAATAAATCTTAGTGGAAAGCTCAGTGCGGTTTAGGGCATTAGGCAGCTTCTCATCAGCAGAAATGAAACCAGGTTCAAGACAACACTTTGTTAACCCATTTAATTAACTGGGTTAACAGCTGCATAAAAATGGAACATAAAGAAATGGCTCACTGACCAGTGCTGAATTGGAGCAAGTTAATCCCTGAACAGCATTGCATTGTAACTGTTATATCAGTCGCAAATTTAGATGAGAAATTAAGACAAACACAATATTCATGTATTACATTGAGTTCATGAATGTTTTTTTTTTAAATAATTTTTATTGAAAATTTTTTAATTTACACAACAACATCAAACCATACTAAAATACCAACGATAACAGTAATAACAACAATCATAAACCTTCGCCCCTCCTCTCTCTCTCTCTCCCCCCCCCCCCCCCCCCCCCCCCCGGGTTGCTGCTGTTATTGACCAAGATACCTATCTCTTTGAGCCAGGAAGTCCAGAAAAGGCTGTTTATAGAACCCTTGTACTGATCCTCTCAGGGCAAATTTAACCCTTTCCAACTTTATAAATCCCGCCATGTCACTGATCCAGGTCTCCACACTTGGGGGCCTCGCATCCTTCCATTGTAGCAGGATCCTCCGCCGGGCTACTAGGGACGCAAAGGCCAGCACACCGGCCTCTTTCGCCTCCTGCACTCCCGGCTCCACCGCAACTCCAAAAATCGCGAGTCCCCACCCTGGTTTGACCCTGGATCCAACCACCCTCGACACCGTCCCCGCCACCCCCCTTCCAGAATTCTTCCAGTGCCGGGCATGCCCAGAACATATGGGCATGATTCACTGGACTCCCCGAACACCTGGTGCACCTGTCCTCACCCCCAAAGAACCTACTCATCCTAGTCCCGTACATGTGGGCCCGGTGCAGCACCTTAAATTGGATGAGGCTAAGCCTCGCACATGAAGAGGAAGAGTTGACTCTCTCCAAGGCATCCGCCCAAGTCCCGTCCTCTATCTGTTCCCCAAATTCCCCTTCCCACTTAGCCTTCAGCTCCTCCACTGACGACTCTTCCACCTCCTGCATTACCTTATAGATGTCAGACACCTTCCCCTCTCCGACCCACACCTCCGAAAGCACTCTGTCCATCGTCCCCCGCGAGGGCAGCAAAGGGAATCCCTCTACCTGTCGCCTAGCAAGTGCCTTTACCTGCAAGTATCTGAACATGTTCCCTCAGGGAACCCCAAATTTATCTTCCAGTTCCCCCAGGCCCGCAAACCTCTCGCCAATAAACAGGTCCCTCAATTTACTGATGCCCACCCTTTGCCACCCCCTAAATCCCCCATCCTTGTTCCCCGGGATGAACCGATGATTGCCACCCAGTGAAGCCTCCATCGAGCCCCCTGTTTCCCCCCTATGCCGTCTCCACTGTCCCCAGATTCTTAGGGTCGCCGCCACCTCTTAGGGGAGAGCGGCAGCGGCGCCGTTACCATGGCACCCAGGCTCGTACCTCTACATGACGCCATCTCCATTCTTTTCCACGCCGCCCCTCCCCGCTCCATCACCCATGTACGCACCATTGACACATTGGCCGCCCAATGAGTTCATGAATGTTAACATATTATACAGGCTCAACATATTCCTGAATGTTAATGGGGCAGACATATTTCCTTCAGGCATGTGGAACATCTTTTCAAATCAGGACATTGCCAGTTCAATCTCTGGTGTGCTCACTGATCTGCGGCAGATAGGGAGTTGCAATTGAGCTCAGTTCCCTGGAGAAGAGTGGGGCCTGGGCTCCAGCCAGGAATCCAGATCAGATGCTCAAGGAGTTCACATTGGGTGAGGACAAAATCTGCGTTGTGATGCCTTCCAGAGAGAAACAGCCTGCCAATCTTCCCTGGCCAATACTGGACAGGACGAATTCCTGTTCACGGTGAATGTTTTGGAGATGAGCTAGCATCCCTGGACCATTAGCCCAGACAAGAGTCTGTACACTTCAAGGGTACGGCCTCACCAATGCTCTGTGGCTCTGGACAGTGGTTTTGTTGAAGGTATCTGTTCTGACTTCCCTTTGCGGCCCAGGCTTGTTGCACGCTAACCTTTTGTTAACCTTCCCTCACAGAGCGGCCGCTAGAAAACGTGATCCGGCCTCGTCTCGATTCTCTCAGCTCTATTGAGGAAGACGAATACGACACCCTGGCAGACATTGATTCTGATAAAAATGTCATCAGAACCAAGGTACGTGTCCTTAAATTCGCAATACATTAAAAAAAAATAAGATGCATTCTTGGGAAGTAGCCATCATTGGAAAGGTTGGTGCATGTTGCTTATCCTTCACACAGCGTTGAATGGATTATTTGGCCACTTTAGAAGGCAGTCAAGAGTCAACCACGTTGGTGGGGGATCGGCGACAGGTTTCCTTCACTAAAGAAATTCCTGAGCCAGTTGGGTTTTTGTGACAATCTGACGCTTATTCCCGACACCAGTTTATTTCTTTAAAAGATATTTGTAGCATCTCAAGCTGCCACAATGAGCATTTGAACTAATGTCCTGCACTGAATCATTACCCTGTGTCTCACATTACTAGAACCATTATTATTGTGCTATCTATAATATTGGTGTAACGACACCCTGGGCTAGTGCGCGGTCAATTCCAGCCCCACTTGATCCGGAGTCACAACACTATTTAAATTAATAAATAATTCTTAGAAAAACACCTAAAGTCTTTGGCCCTTGGCTGCCCAATAACTACCAGCTTTGTAAAGTTAAACGCTATTAATTTTATTAGTGTTTTCACATTTTCAATAGTGTTGCCTGGTATGGAGGGCATTAACTATGAGGTGTGGGGCAGCACGGTGGTGCAGTGGTTAGCACAACTGCCTCACAGCGCTGAGGTCCCAGGTTCGATCCCGGCTCTGGGTCACTGTCTGTGTGGAGTTTGCACTCTCTCCGTGTCTGCGTGGGTTTCGCCCCCACAACCCAAAAATATGCAGAGTAGGTGGATTGGCCACGCTAAATTGCCCCTTAATTGGAAAAAATAATTGGGTAATCTAAATTTATTTTAAAAAAACAAAAAAAACTATGAGGTGTGGTTGAATAAACTCTGTTTGTTCTCACTGGAATAATAATGGAAGTAAAAAGATAAGAGATTTGTTTCAGATGCTTGTTTCCAGCACACCTTTCTTCAACTGAGGATTTCAGTTTGAGGTCTTCACTGTAGATTGATGTGGATTCTGTGCACAGCTACGCAGCTTTCCTGGAGAAAGCACGAGGGAGAGAGAGAAGATTCTTTCCTCTGAGCCTCCAGGGCTCCAACTCCTTCTCCTGCCTCCCTGAAAATCAGCCCACTCAGGCAGGACCCAATCACCACCTGTTACCGGGCAGAATTTGGCCTTTTGACCAATTCATTGATCGCCAGCCAACCAATCGAACCCGAGTCCAACCAATGTCTCGGGTGCCGAAAAGTCTGAGCTCTGCGGTTCGGAAGTTAGCACGGTGTTCTCTTTTCCAACTTTTGAGTTCCTTTCTTCCCCTTTTCAATTTAAAGTTATATATCGATGGATCAAAATGAGAACAGCAAAAATAAAGAAAGGGGTAATAAGGGAATAAACAGGGAGAGTCCTTACATTGTTTTCCTTATCTCCTGTCCTAGGCTTTAGAACCAAGGTCATCTTACTGCTGTATTCTGCCATTAGCAAAATCGTGTTAAACATTATTTTTGTTTATTATAATAATAATTTTTATTAATGTCACAAGTAGGCTTACATTAACACTGCAATTAAGTTACTAGCACTCTTACGTTCCATGATAGGAGACATGACATGACATGCACCATTGTACCAGACCTTAATGCATTCCTCTAAAACACCTTGTCCCACTATTCAACTGAGGTGTTAACCCATTTATAATAAAATGCCAGAAAACTGATTTTAAGACTACTTGACAACTTGAGGAATAGAAACAACTTGCAATTATTTGGGCAGCACGGTAGCACAGTGGTTAGCACAGTTGTTTCACAGCTCCAGGGTCCCAGGTCCAATTCCCCGCTGGGTCACTGTCTGCGCGGAGTTTGCACGTTCTCCCCGTGTCTGCGTGGGTTTCCTCCAGGTGCTCCGGATTCCTCCCGCAGTCCAAAGATGTGCGGGTTAGGTGGATTGGCCGTGCTAAATTGCCCCTTAGTGTCCAAAAAGGTTAGGTAGGTGGGGTTACTGGGTTACGGGGATAGGGTGAAAGCATGGGAAATCTTTGCAAGAGCCTGTACGGACTTGATGGGCCAAATGGCCTCCTTCTGCACTGTAAGTTCTCTGATTCTATGGTATTGCACCTTTCACACCTCAAGGCCTCCCGAGTAAGTCAATCAAATACTTTTCTGATGTATGATCTCGCTTGCAATGTAGGGAACTAATTTGTACACAGCAAGCTCCCACAAACAGCAACACGATGAAAGACCAGATAGGCTGTTTGTTGGCTGAGGGATTAGTGTTGCCCAGGTTACTGTTGTGTTTCAAAATGTGCCGTGGAATCTGTTCTCGTCACTTGAGATAGGGCCTTGGTGTCTAGTCTGAAGGAGGCCTCTCCAACTGTGTGAAATCCCCTCAGAACTATACTGGAAGAACATCACTGGAAGAGCAGCAGAGGTGTGCGTAAATCTCCTACTCTGGCCTTAATCTCATGACTCTTTGACTCAGAAAAACGTGCGCTATCCATTCGACCATTATTTAATTTCTTCAATTCTATCATCTGGAATTCCATATGTCATAATATCGGCTTGGACACTTCTGCAGCGTTTCTGCTGATTTTCATGGACATTTCCTCCCCCGCTTGCCCAATGTACCACACACGTTCCGATAGAACAAGGCAAGGTACCAAGTGCTGGGATTAGAATAGAATCCCTGCAGTGCAGAAGGAGGCCATTCAGCCCATCGAGTCGGCACTGACCCTCTGAAAGAGCACCCTACCCAGGCCCACTCCCTCATCTTATCCCGGCAACCTCACCCAACTTGCACATCTTTAAACACTAAGGAACAATTTAGCATGCCCAATCCACCTAACCTGCACATCTTTGGACTGTGGGAGGAAACTGGAGATCCCGGAGGAAACCCACGCAGACACGGGGAGAACGTGCAGACTCCGCACAGTCACCCGAGGCCGGAATTGAACCCAGGTCCCTGCCGCTGTGAGGAATCAGTGCTAACCACTGTGCCGCCCTTAGATAGGTGCATCATGGCTGGCACAGACACGGTAGGCCGAAGTGGCGCTTTCTATGCTGTAGAGCGACTCTATGACTGTGATTAACTGCACATAAACCAGGAAGATAAGTCGTGGGATAACGAACCTGCTTCTAATTCAGTGATAGTAGGTGTGCCTCAAGGTGCTTGATTTATATTTTTCAGACTGTGAGGTGACTACATGTCGCTCACCGTTCCCTGGGCAACGCCACTGGCCGGAAAAGAGCAGCAAACCCTTTCTAAACATAGCCCTTCTTTTCTGTCTCTGCAGAAGTTTCTGTACGTCTCTGACCTCGCCCGGAAGGACAAGCGAGTTCTCAGCAAGAAATACAAAATCTATTTCTGGTTAGTCAAGTTTCTCATGCAGGCGATTTGCTAAATTTGTTTCGGGGGATTGTTCATTTTCATTGTAACCCTTGAGATTTTACCTCCACATAACTCCTCCAGGCTCTGATTCCAGCTGGCACGCTGTTCCAAGAGCACAGTCGGCCTTGTGACACTTGCCTAAGTAGCCAAGGTTCTTGAGTTTGGGCTGGCTGTTTAACCAGGGAGGGCATCATCCTTTCTTCATCGGATATCTGTGCAATCTCCAGTGATGAGGAATTTCCTGTGACGTGCGTTTATGACTCCCGAGTTCCCTAACTCAAGAGTCCCAATTGTGCTGCTCCTAACACAGCTCTGACTGAGATTAGATAACCTACAGCAGACTGGATTGGGGGGGGGTCACATGATGTAAGCGTGGGAGTGGCTGCGTTTTCACGAGTTCTATTCTCGTAGAATAGAATTTACAGTGCAGAAGGAGGCCATTCGGCCCATCGAGTCTACACCGGCTCTTGGAAAGAGCACCCTACCCAAGGTCAACACCTCCACCCTATCCCCATACCCCAATAACCCCACCCAACACTAAGGGCAATTTATCATGGCCAATCCACCTAACCTACACATCTTTGGACTGTTGGAGGAAACCGGAGCACCCGGAGGAAACCCACGCACGCACGGGGAGGATGTGCAGACTCCGCACAGACAGTGACCCAAGCCGGAATCGAACCTGGGACCCTAGAGCTGTGAAGCAGTTGTGCTATCCACAATGCTACCGTGCTGCTTTTTAATCCTGATGAACAGCCCCATAATTATTTGATCCTGATGTGTGTGATCTGGGCTTTGTTCTTGGAAGATCCTGGCTAGATTTTGGAGACGGGAGCCGGGTTAAGTTGATTGATTGAGGGGGTCGGAGATGGCCGGGGCGGGGTCCAGTTTGTGGAGGGGGGTTCGCGTAGAGCGGGCATTCGCTTGGGCGATGCCGTTGCCGTCGGGATGATTGGTGCCATTGCGAGTGACGTCGTGGACGACGATCTTGGCTGCCTGCCGCACGGTTATTGGTGCTCACATTGATGAACTGGGAGATATCCCACAGAGAATGGATGAAGCGGAGAAGAGAAACCTGTCAGGCGCAGGGAAGTCTCCTCAGTGGGGGCTCACCTTCAGTCCTGGCAGATTCTGCTGCACGGCACGTCGAACATCCTGGTCAGTTCAGGGAGATGGAGCCGGAGGAGGAGTGTTCGTGCACCCGGTCTCCTGAGGGAAGCTGGGGATGAATTCCCGGCCGCATTTGAGAACCGGCTGCCACGCGTTCACAATCTCGGTTTGAAAGTTGGGAGTTTTGAGTTCGACGAAGCACCTTGCAACCGGACCTTTGAGGACTGGGGTCGGTCGGAGATCCCGACCGCTGGTCTTAATTTATCTTGTCCTTGGTGTTGGTTGAGAAGAATTGGAGACCGCCGAAAATGAAGGGTCTTTGCCACCTGCCGGGGCCGAGGTGAATCTTTGGGATGACAACAAGGCGGAGCTGCAGGGTCTTCGATGGAACTCTGGATGGATCCTATTTGCTGCTCGACATTGCTGTGGCCTTTCCAAGCTCCGTGGATGATTATATTCTGTTCATCATTAATCCTGAACTGTGCTCCCTTGTCATTATGCTTCTGGTTGTGTGTTGTTGCCTTTTATCCTGACGTGGGTGTGTGATATATGAGCAGCAGAGGTGCGTTCCACCTGTTATACTGTGAAAACCATCCCCCCCCCCCCGGCTTGTCCATGGGATTTCCCATTGATGGCGGGAAAAAGGAATCCCAATAGCCGGAGAATTCCGGCCGA
Organism: Scyliorhinus canicula; assembly: GCF_902713615.1. Taxonomy (NCBI): domain Eukaryota; kingdom Metazoa; phylum Chordata; class Chondrichthyes; order Carcharhiniformes; family Scyliorhinidae; genus Scyliorhinus; species Scyliorhinus canicula. The sequence continues at coordinate 94,068,614 of NC_052164.1, read as the reverse complement.
GGTGGGTAGTGCCATAACAAGGTGGCGAGTCGGTGGTTTGGTATGGAAGTGGTTGAGGGCGGCAGTGGTTAGCACTGCTGCCTCACGGCGCTGGAGGTCCCAGGTTCGATCCCGGCCCTGGGTCACTGTCCGTGTGGAGTTTGCACATTCTCCCCGTGTCTGCGTGGGTCTTGCCCCCACAACCCAAAGATGTGCAGGGTGGGTGGATTGGCCACGCTAAATTGCCCCTTAATTGGAAAAAGAGTGATCCGGGGCTGGGATCGAATCCGGGTCCTCGGCGCCTTGAGGCAGCAGTGCTAACCACTGTGCTCCCCCCCACTCCCACCCCCGTGAAGAATGTTAAGGGTGGCACAGTGGTTAGCACTGCTGCCTCATGGTGCCGAGGACCCTGTGGCTAGGGGTCGGAGAATCCAGACCCTTCTTTTTTGTGTAACTGGTTTTTGGTTGAATTTCCGGCGGTTAAAGAATATTTTGGCTATTTAAGAATTAACTTTACAATTTTCTTCATTTATCAGGAATATTGCGACAATAGCGGTTTTCTACGCACTGCCGGTGATTCAACTGGTTATCACTTATCAGACGGTAAGAAGCTGAATTATTCACGCTGATTATTCACACTTACTCGAACATGCGTGCAATTAGGGACATGAATCATGGGTTTTGAGGGCAATGGAAGAGTTTGAAAAATGCTCCGTGGGTAATGTGCCAGCACAGTTTAGGAAGTGTGCCAATTGGTGAAGTTCACATCCTCTGTAATGGTTCAGGGCCAACTAAAAATAGCACACACAAAATCTGGCGTGTGCGTGTGCTCAAGGTGCCTGCATCTGAATTGGAAACATAGTCAATGACATTGTAACTAGTGCAGAGATGTTGAGCACTGCAGTGTCACGGTTCCGCCATTCTTTATTCTTTCACAGGAGTGTGGGTGTCGCTGGCTAGGCCAACATTTGTTGCCCACCCCTCATAGCCCTTGAGAAGGTGACGGTGAGCCACCTTCTTCAACCGCTGCAGTCCATGTGGTGTTAGGGAGGGAGGTCCAGGAGTTCAACCCAGCAACAGAGAAAGAATGGCGACATAATTCCAAGTCAGGATGGTGTGTGATTTTAGAGCGGAACTTGCCTTTGGTGATGTTCCCATGGGGGTCTGCTGCCTTTATTCTTGTAGGGGGTAAGAAGCCCAGGATTTGGAAGGTGCTGTCGAAGGAGGCCACTAAAGGAGTCGGGACGGGATTGTTCAAAGTTAGCCTGCATTAGATACACCACCAATCACAATGTGAAAAATGCTCATTAATCTCACACGCACTAAGAAATGATCTTCACTTAATCCTTGCAGAGAGGTGAAAGACTGAGTGAATTCTGTTGCGATTCAAACTGAATCCATTCAATTCTGATTCCAAGTCTGTCTCTCAAGTGATTAACATTTTGGTGGCAACATAATGATGCCGGAAGTGATCCCTCTGGTGGCACCGGTCTGGAAGTGCGCTATTAAAAGTTGACATTTCAGCCGCTCATATTTGAGGCCTCAGTGCGGCCGTGAAGCAGTGGGTCCAGGAGAATGAGTCTTGGAAATCCGTGTGCCCAGTACTGGGCCTCCTGCAATTTCTGAAGCAAACTCCTTTAGTGGGCAGAAATTTGGGAATACAATGGGGTGGTTTTGCCGATTTCCACACCCGCGTTTCCCAATGCTGGGAATTTAACAGCCATGAACCGGCTGGCAAAACTACGGCTCCTGCCTGCTGGCCCAGACTCCATGCTGGAAACTGGAAACTCTGGAATGAGAGTGGCTCATCGAAGCCTCATACCACACAGGCTACACACAGCCCGGATAATCGCAGACTATGGGGGTATTTTTCCCCGCGCCCCCCACATTGTGTTCCTCTGAGGCGGCTGGACTCCACGCTTTCACCTCCCGATTCAGCGTCTTCCCCGCTGACCTCACCAACTCCAGCTTCCGCAGAGTTCCATCCTTTGCATCACACTTTGTTCCCCCGCCTTGCGCCCCGGTCTCCCAGCTGAACCCTGCCAGCTCAAGACCACTGTGTCCCCCGCCCCCCCTCCCCCCGCACATCCAGAGTGATGGACCCTCAGTCAGCTCAACCCTCCCCTCGAGAATGCAGCCCCTCAAACTCTTCATCTCGTTAATTTTCTCGCTGCCGTTAGAAACCTCCTGAAAACCCACTTCCCCTTGTTCCTGGTCATCCCTCCTACTCCCTTCCCCTTGTTCCTGGTCATCCCTCCTACTCCCTTCCCCTTGTTCCTGGTCATCCCTCCTACTCCCTTCCCCTTGTTCCTGGTCATCCCTCCTACTCCCTTCCCCTTGTTCCTGGTCATCCCTCCTACTCCCTTCCCCTTGTTCCTGGTCATCCCTCCTACTCCCTTCCCCTTGTTCCTGGTCATCCCTCCTACTCCCTTCCCCTTGTTCCTGGTCATCCCTCCTACTCCCTTCCCCTTGTTCCTGGTCATCCCTCCTACTCCCTTCCCCTTGTTCCTGGTCATCCCTCCTACTCCCTTCCCCTTGTTCCTGGTCATCCCCTCCTACTCCCTTCCCCTTGTTCCTGGTCATCCCTCCTACTCCCTTCCCCTTGTTCCTGGTCATCCCTCCTACTCCCTTCCCCTTGTTCCTGGTCATCCCTCCTACTCCCTTCCCCTTGTTCCTGGTCATCCCCTCCTACTGTCCCTACTTGGTATCCAGATTGTCCAGAGCGAGCCGTCACCAGCCCATTTCATTACTTCAAGGGCGCTATGTCAATGTAATTGCTGGAGAGAAAGATGAGTCAGGCGACATTTCAGCAAAATGTTACCCAAATCATTTTGAAAGAGCTGAATTGACAAATGACCTCTCCTCATCAAAGTTTGTGAAGAGATTGGGCGGCCAAAGAGCAAACACAAAGGGCAATACACACAAAAATAATCAAATAACATCGGTTGACCCAGTGCCATTGTCAACTGGAGATTACTGACAGATTTATTCATCATTCTCATCCCAACAGGTTTTCAATATCACGGGAAATCAAGACATTTGTTACTACAATTTCATGTGCGCCCACCCACTGGGGGTGCTCAGGTCAGTGACCGTGCCATTGCTGCTGTTTCAACGTCTTTAATGCAGTGACCATGCTGATATAATGGTGTTGAGGCAGAGGAGATGGGTTTTATGGCGGACAGTGAGAAGAAAACCTATTCTCTCGATTGAATCGGTGCTCCCTGACCTTTGTTATACTGCATGCTGGAGGGAATAGAATCGCCTTTATTTTTGTTTTATAAATATTTTTATTCTCCTCCTTTTTCACATTTTCTCCCGTATTTACACCCACCAGCAATAAACAGCAACAGATATGTCAGTCGCCATATCATTAACAACGATCCCACCCTCCCACCAACCCCCAAACATCAGTCCGCATGTTTACATAAACAAATGACAAAAAGGAATCAGGGATTATCCATAGTCATCCTTAATATGCACAGCCCCCCTCCCCCCCCCCACCCAACCCTCCCACCCATCCCCCCCCCCCAACTAATGTTCGATGTTATCCAGTTCTTGAAAGTGCATAATAAGTAATGCCCATGACTTGTAGAACCCCTCCAAGCTTCCCGTCAGTTCAAACCCAACCTTCTCAAGGGTCAAGTATTCCAACAGGTCCCCCCGCCAGGCCAGGGCACAGGGTGGAGAGGCTGCTCTCCATCCCAGCAGGATCCGCCTTCGGGCGATCAACGAGGCGAAGGCTACAACATCTGCCTCCGTACCCGTTTCCAACCCTGGCTGGTCCGAAACCCCGAATATGGCCTCCCGGGGACCCGGGTCCAGTTTCACATGCACCACCTTGGAAACTACCCGAAAAACCTCCTTCCAGTAATCCTCTAGCTTTGGACAGGGCCAGAACATACGAACGTGATTAGCAGGGCCCCCCCACAACGTTCACACACTCAACTACTCCTTCAAAGAATCGGCTCATCCTCGCCCTTGCGAGGTGCGCTCTATATACCACCTTCAGCTGTATCAGCTCCAACCTTGCGCACGAGGTGAAGGCATTTACTCTCCGGAGCACCTCACACCCTCACACCAGAACCCCTCCTCTATAACCTCTCCCAACTCTTCCTCCCACTTTGCCTCCCAGAGTCGCCTTTATAAAGGACAATAATTTATTTTTATTTTCGGGTTATGGGCATCGCCAGCAAACCCATTATTGCCATCCCTAATTTCTCTTCAGAAGGTGGTAATGCCACCAATACCTCTTACGACCCCCCCCCCCCCCCCCCCCCCCCCTCCGCCGAACCCCCATTGCTGGTTTTCCTGTGGCGGATGCGGCAAGCCATTACCCATTGGTGGAATCTTCTTGTCCCACCAAAGTCCGCGTATCTTTGCATGGCTTGGCTACTCCGTTGCCAGGGAACTCACCGCTGACTTTGGCGTGATCGGAAGGTCACGCTGGCGGGAAGGGCCGGAAAATGTACCCTGCAACCTTTGTGGTGAATTTGCTCCCAGCCAGGGTATGGTAGGGTGCTTTATGCCAGGGACACTTAAGCCTTTTTCTTTTGCAAAAATATACTTTTTTTCTTAAGTATCTGAATGAACATTACAACCATTTGAAGATGGCCATGTTCAATAATATTCCGGTTCTCTACATAGACCAAATCGTACTCTTGAGTTGCTCCAATATCGTCAAAGAAACATTACAGACATTTCAAAATGGTCATTACAAATGGTGCAAAGATATTTAAGTTGTCCACATAGATCAAACTGCACTCTGAGGTGCTTCCATATAATTGTGATACATTCACTGTATACATTCAGTGTGAGTCATTCAGCCCAGTGGGTTCTGTATAATTCCCAGCCCCTGGGTTCACTATGGCTGAAAGGTCATTTAAGGAACAGCCTTTTCCTTTCATTTTTACTCCATTCTTCACGTTACAAAGCCAAGGTGCAGAGTGGGCAGGGCAAGCCCTTAATCCATCTCTTTGCTTGTTCAAAAAAAACAATTCAAATTGAGATTGAACCCAATTCATGGTCTCCACAAGAGAGACATACAAGACTCTTGGGCTCGATCTGCCGCTTTTGATCTTGGCCAAAAGGCCATGATGCCACGCGTTTCCATGGAGAAATGAATGGTGTGTAACTTGAATCTGGAGATGACGGTGCTCCCGTGTACCTGCAGCCCTCGTCCTTCGAGGAGGCTGCGGGTTGGAAAGCAGCATCTACTCTTGTGCATGATAGTCTGATGCAGAACGGGAACTGGCTGTTAGCCATCCCCATTTATCGCTTTCTTCTGCTGGTGTATTCAGAGTTAATTGTGTCTTTTTTCTCTGACAGTGCATTTAACAATATCCTGAGTAACCTTGGATACCTGATGCTGGGCTTGCTTTTCCTGCTCATTGTTCTGCAGCGTGAGATTCTGCACAAACGAGCCTTGATGCGGAACGACATTTGTGCATTGGTACAAACCTCCTTCCTATTTGCTTTAGCTATAGCGTTTGTATTAATGATATTGGACGTGGTTAACAGTATTGTAACGTGGTGGGGTAAGGTGTGGGGCCTATCATAGGCATTAAATTACCTTTAATAATCGCACCCTATTTTTATATTGCACCTGTAACATAATAAAACATCACCAGGTGGCTTCACAGGGGCATTAAAAAACAAAGTGTGGTGCCAGACACACAAACTGTGATGATCTAAAGTTTTGCCAATGAGGTACGTTTTGGGCACTATCTTAAAAGAAGGAAAGTGTGGCAACGAGGTGCAGGATGGAATTCCAGAACTTAACAACTAGGCTACTGAAGGTGCGGCCACCAATGCTGGGACACTTAAATTCAGGGTGATCAAAAGGCTAGAGTTCGAGCAACGCAGGTACCTTGGGAATTGTGGGGATGGAGGAAATTCCAGAGGTTGGGAGGGCGAGGCCGTGAAGGGATTGGAAAACAAGGATGAGAATTTTAAAATCAAGGCATAGCTTGACTGGGACCCAGTATAGATCAGCGAGAGTGTGGGAGACCAGCTAGGAGTGCACTGGAATAATCCTGTATAATAGTAATGATGGCATGAATGAATCATCTATGATAGTATGCTTCATGATATTATCAAGTGACGGTTTCATGTATTTGTGCTAAATTATTTTGTCACTGGTGTAATGTAGAGGAACACAGCAATTAATAGGCTCAGAGTAAGATCACCCAACAACAACACCAATTTATAATTATAGAGATTCTTTATGTAATAAAGCATCACAAGATCCTCCATAGGAACATTAGAGAAGAACATTTGACACCAAGAAGATACTATAGCAGATAACCAAAGAACTTTAAGGAGTGTCTTCAGGGAGGATAAAGAGAAATAGATGCGGGGGGGATTCAGGGGAGAGTTCCGGATCCTTGGCAGCTAAAGGCATGGCCAACAATTGAAATCGAAGATGGTCAAGAGGCCAGAATTGGAGGGCCGCAGATATCTCAGAGTTTGGGGACGAGAGGAGATTGTAGAGCTAGGGAGGGGGTGAAGGGAGAAAGTAAGGATGAGAATTTGCAACTGCATATTGATGAATGACCAGCTGGTCTATTTCACAGCATGGTAACAGTCAAGAAAGTGCAGGAACTTCCCTACAATGGGGCCTTTCACATCCACCAGACTATGAGACAAAGGTAGTATTACCAAGGGGGATTGGCTGACACTCTGGAAGGGCAAGTTAATGCCTTGGCTGCGATGCCTAATCACAACTGGAGAAGCGTCCCCCAGCCATAGGTTAACCCCTTTCTGATGGGCTAATTGTGAGATCTAGCCAAGCAAATTTGGGCCTGAGGGGTTTGAACTTGATCCCACATTGATCTTATCTGAGGGCTGGCCATGAGTTCATTCTTAAGTCTCGCTGATCCAACCAGCCCTGAAATATAAACATGAAAGAAGACAAATCCAAAAGCTGCACTTGATCTAACACAGAGCAATATTTGATCCGTCTGTCTCTCTGATTGTCTCTGTCTCTGTAGGAGTGTGGAATCCCTAAGCACTTTGGTTTGTTTTATGCGATGGGGACTGCCCTGATGATGGAAGGGCTGCTCAGTGCCTGTTACCACGTGTGCCCGAACTACACTAACTTTCAGTTTGGTGAGTTTGATCTAATTTCTAACGTAGCTAAGAACTGCCACGTCATCTCAGGCTCAGGGGCAAAAGGTGGTACGTGAAATCGTGTTTAGGCTGCTGATGGTGGGAGTCCATTGAGAATGACCATGACGGACAACTGTCCACCACAAGGCTGAGAAATGAGGAGAGAAGTGAGTGAACGTTTGTTTTAAAAAATCAGACAGGATAGATCTTAGCGTGTTTTCAGCGGCAAAAAGCAGCGCAATGCATTATGTCACTGACAGAGGGAAGAGAAAGATGACAGTTCTTCAGAATGAGGAACGGTGAAATGGAGTATACGTTACTCTGGACTTCTGTGTCACTTCCTTTTTTTTCATAAATTTAGAATACCCAATTAATTTTTTCCAATTAAGGGGCAATTTAGTGTGGCCAATCCACCTGCCCCGCACATCTTTTGGGTTGTGGGGGTGAAACCCACGCAAACACGGGGAGAATGTGCAAACTCCACACGGGCAGTGACCCAGAGCTGGGATCAAATCTGGGACCTCGGCGCCGTGAGGCAGCAGTGCCAACCACTGCGCTGCCCTTCTGTGTCAACTCCTGAGGTGTCTCAGAGCTGGGACATTTAAAATTCTTGGTGATCAAAGGGCTAGAGTTAGAGGAACTCAGGTACCTCTGGAATTGTGGGGGTGGAGGAAATTCCAGAGGTTGGGAGGGCTTCCTGAGGTGTTTCGGAGCAGCCCTGCTTGAGGCCCGGAAGAGATAGCACCAGAACTCATAGAAATTGAAGGGACGCAAAAAGAGAAGTGGCAAGGTATTAAAATACAGTAATAATATGTGAAATGCCCCCTGATGATCTCTTCATAATAGCAGATCTCTCCCTGGCTCCATATATTCGGACAAAGCAATAAGTGGAGAAAGCCCGGTCACATCTTTCAAATAAGCAAAGAAAGGCTTTCATTTATAAAACACCTTCATAACCACCAGACGTTGCAAAGCTCTTACAGTCAACAGAGTTCTTTTGAAGTCTAGTCTCTGTTCTATTTTAGGAAACGTGACAGCTAATTTGCTCCCACAAACAGCAATGTGATTGATAAGAATGTAATCTGTCTCCATGACGCCGATCGGAGGCTGGGAGTAACCCCTCTTCTATTCGAAATAGTGCGATGGGATCTTCCATCTCCATTTGAGAGGGAAGATGGGGACTTGGTTTAATGGTTAATGCAAAGACGGCTCAGCACTCCCCCAGTACTGCACTGGAGTGTCAGCCTAGATTGGTGTCCTTGGGCGAAATTCTCCGACCCCACGCTGGGTCGGAGAATCGCCAGGGGCCGCCGGAAATCCCGCCCCCGCCGTGGAAGAAATTCTCTGCCGCCCGGGAATTGGCGGGGACGGGAATCGCGCCACGTCGAGCGGCGAGCCCCCTGCGGCGATTCTCCGGCCCGCGATGGGCCGAAGTCCCGCCGCTGGGAGGCCTATCCCGCCGCCGAGGTTTGAACCACCTCTGGTGGCGGCGGGATCGGCGGCGCGAGCGGGCCCCCGGGGTACTGGGGGGGGGGGGGGGGCGTGGGGCGATCGGACCCCGGGGGGTGCCCCCACGGTGGCCAGGCCCGCGATCGGGGCCCACCGATCGGCCGGCGGGCCAGTGCCGTGGGGGCACTCTTTCTCTTCTGCCGCCGCCACGGCCTACACCTTGGCGGAGACGGAAGAGAATCCCCCAGCGCGCATGTGCCGGTGGTGACGTCACCGGCGCATGCGCAAACCGGCGAAGGCCTTTCGGCCGGCGCCGGGTGGCGGGCGTCAAAGGCCGTTGGCGCCGGTTTTGCTGGCAGTCGGCGTGGTGCCAATCGCTCCAGCGCGGGCCTAGCCCCCAAAGGTGCGGAGAATTCCACACCTTTGGGGAGGCCCGACGCCAGAGTGGTTGGCGCCACTCCCCTACGCCAGGACCCCCCGCCCCGCCGGGTAGGGGAGAATCCCGCCCCTTAAGTCTGAACTGGGATTTGAACCAACAATATTCTGACTCAGAAATGAGAGTGCTTCTAACATGTAAAGTATTTTAAAAACTTGTCCCACTGTTGCTGGCCTACTTCATTGGGCCATAGTCCAAGGCAGGGCACTTTTACAAGGAATTGAATTAAGCCCTTCCAATATTTTGGCCCTTGCCTTAATGTTCACCACATCCCACTAAAGGAATTTTTGCAACATCCAAATCTCAGAGCCTGTCAAGGTGGCGGTTTCTGAGGAAAGGACCTTATGTTGGAGAATGTAGTGTTTGGTGTTCGATTATGTTTGTTTAGATGTGTTCTCTGTGTATGTTTACTTAATTTTTGATGCGGTCACTTAATTAAAAAAATGAAATGGAGGCAAGCTGCTGTGAGCATGAGAGAGCAGACATTTTAAAGCAAAGGTAGTTTTAAAGGATTTACATTTGTATTGGTAATATTAGGAACAAGGAATTGTTATAAGTGAGTTTAATTTAATGTTTCTGTGCCTGGAAGGGTAAAACCTATAGTTAGATTCATGCTGGACAACGGTGTGGTGGTCAGTTTCAATTCCAACTGTGATTCTATTGTGCTTAGAGAAGGTTACAGTGTGCAGAATAAGTGGAGCTAGCAGTGGTTTCTTAGCAACTGGAGGTCCTTGTAAGGATAAAAAAAAGCTTTTAAGTTTTAGTTTTAGCTGAATTTGTGGGCAGTTGGGACAGGACCTTGGAGAGTGAACATCGCTCAACTCTGCCAGAAGAAAGGCTGGACAGGACAGGAGCTGCAAAGAGGCAGGCTTCCTAAAGTACAAGTCACAGTACAGATAACCAGGGAATTGGGACGGAAAGAGTGTCTAAGATGACTGGATTTAAGTGAACATAGACCAATGTATTGTATAGAAGAAATCAAGGAAGAGTTAAAAAAGTATTCTGAGTTAGAGACAATTACAGATTTAAAGTGGGACAGCAGCCTTGAAAGGCAAATCAAATGTCTGATATTTTAATACATTCTGTGGATCAAGAGTTAAAGCAATTGTGAGCAGTTTGCACAGCAGTCAAGACAAAGAAATCCTAAAGGAGTTGGTGTAAAATCCTGGACTGGATTCACTGCTAAAAGTGGAGCAGAAGCTATATTTAAAAGGATCATTTGTAAAACCTGGTCTGGATTCAGGAATGCAAACCGCTAAGGGAAAGCACAATTATGAGAGAAAATTTTAACGGGTGTTTTTGGGAGTGGAGTTTAGAAACTCTCACTTGACGATCCTCTGGGGGTCTTTGAGGAGGCATCCACAAACATCCACAGATGTTCACTTGGGGTTCAGAGTGGAGATGGGGGGAAGACAGGAGAATGGGGATGAGAAAAATATCAGACATGATTGAATGGCGGAGCAGACTCGATGGGCTGAGTGGCCTAATTCTGTTTCTATGTCTTAAGTAGAGTGTATTTGCCCACAGTCATCTTTCGTGCTCAAAAGAGACTTTGTGTTAATGAGACCATTGTCTCTTAAGATGTATTTTGTTATCCATGTTAATCCTAAAACTTGTGTGTATTTGTTAAGCTAAAGGGGGGGGGGGAGGTAAAGTTATTTGGTATCATAATCAAATTTTTTCATGTTTAATAAATGTTTCTTTCTTTTTGTTAAAACTAATTAGCGGTCCCGTGACTCTCTTCCTCCAGGTTTTATAAAGGTCTTTTGAGCCAGGGTTCTTTTCTGGGATCTTCCCTTCCAGTTATAACACCAACTGGGATTGCGAACATTGAATAAAACTCCTGTTACGCACGTAGATGCGAGTGTATCATCGCTGCTTAAAAGACAGCAATGAGCACAGCTCATCTATTTTACAGTGAATAAGTACTGAGGTAGGAATGTGTTACTTGTTATGTCCTGACGCCTGTTTCTGTTTGGCACACAGACACATCTTTCATGTACATGATAGCAGGTCTCTGCATGCTGAAGCTATACCAGAAGCGTCACCCAGACATCAATGCCAGTGCCTATTCCGCTTATGCCTGCCTTGCCTTAGTCATATTCTTCTCCGTGTTGGGAGTGGTGAGTATATCTTTTCACTGGGAAGCACATCTGATTCTAAGCTGAGGTCATCCGAAACTCTGCTGCCCATATCTTAACTGGCGGTAGGGATCCCGGGGAGTTCGGCTGGGCAATCCTGGAGCAATTGCAGAGGATACCCCTGGCTGAGCACCATCGCTGAATCGCTTTTAAAAAGAAACATACAAGAGCCCTCCACACCTCAAGCCTCACCCCCACCCCGTACACTCGACATGCCCCATCCATGGCAAACAATGCCCCCACCCCGAGCCCCCTCATACCCTCCATGTCAACCTACGCACCCCACCCATCCCCATGATCCCAGTACACTCCATGCAAACATCTGTCTCCTCCCCCCATCCAGCCCCATGTCCCTTTACAGCTCCTGTGCCAACTTAATATCAACTCATGCCAACACATGCCCCCCAGCCACCAGCCTTTGCCAAGCTTACAATGCTAACTCCCCCGCTATCCATTTTAGGACTCGTGCTGAGATTAAAATAAAGTTCCAAGTGTATATTATGGACATTTTTTTTTTTAAAACACTCATTCACAAAACAAAATTATTAAATTTTCATTCCTTCACTACACTGTTCCTTCTAACAAGGAACACTTAATTCATTTGCATAATCCCTTATAAAAACAGCACTGGAATCCATTGCTGTCAGTCACATGTCGAGCAGACCAGATAAGGATGGTAGATTGCTTCCCTATAGCACATTAGTGAACCAGATGGGTTTTTAACAAAAATCATCACTGGGACTAGTTTTCAATTCCAGATTTTATTAATCGAATTTTAATTTTTCCACCTGCCATGGGGGGGATTTGAACACGTCTGCCCTGGGCATTAACCTGGGCCTCTGGATTAATAGCCCAGTAACACTCTATTACACCAAGCCTCCAACCTTAGCGGTCAATGGCTAACAAAGCCATCTAGTTAGAGAGTGTGGAAGGACCTTTGATTTGTCCAGGCTAACAGAAGTCAAGTGGGGTCCGGTCCCCTTTGGTTCAAGGGGTGGGAGGGGAGAGCGGGGACGCGGAGTCAATCCTAGCTACGTATTTCAGCCAGAAATTGACAAGAGAGAGTCAGGAGATTTGTTTCTAATGCCAAGGAATTCTCTTTATGTTTCCTTCTTTCTGTGCAGGTCTTTGGGAAGGATTACATCGTATTCTGGGCTGTTTTCTCCTTTATTCACATCCTGGCCACACTTTTGCTCAGTATTCAACTCTACTATATGGGCCGCTGGAAACTTGGTAATTATTGTCTCTTCCACACTGGGATTTTGCTGGGGAATGTTCAGAAAATAAATATTTTTTTTTTAGCTGTCCATTCTCTCTGCGTCTTATCTAGCATCAGACCCGAGGACAGGCTGCAACTCACGCCTCCCTCTGATAAGCACATGGTGGGGGTACGAACTTAACATGGGTTTTACTATTCACAACCACCAGCTCTACACTTGGTCAGTTTTATTTTCTGTTGGGCTTCCTGTGGAAGCTATTGATTTGGGTGTGAGGCAAATGGCTGGATCACCATTGATCCAGTCGCTACTTCCTATTCTATGATAATCTATGATTAACTTAGGACAAAAGTTCGGCACAACATTGGGGGCCGAAGGGCTTGTCCTGTGCTGTATTCCTCTATTTCCGGCACAGTGGTTAGCACTGCTGCCTCACAGCGCCAGGGACCCGGGTTCGATTCCGGCCTTGGGTGACTGTGTGGAGTTTGCACTTTCTCCCCGTGTCTGCGTGGGTTTCATCCGGATGTCCCAGTTTCTTCCCACAGTCCAAAGATGTGCAGGTTACGTGGATTGGCCATGATAAATTGTGCCTTAGTGTCCAAAGATGTGCAGGTTACGTGGATTGGCAATGCTAAATTGCCCCTTAATGTCCAAAGATATGCAGGTTAGATGGATTGACCTTGCTAAATTACGCCTTAGTGTCCAAAGATGTACAGGTTAGGAATGCAGGGATGGGGCAAGGCACTGGGGTCTGGTTGGGTGCTCTTGGAGAGAGTCGGTGCAGACTTGAGAGGCCGAATGGATCCTTCTGCACCTTAGGGATTCTGTGATTCCGTCCAAGATTGATTTCCTTTCCTTATTATGTTATGGGATGTGCATATTCCTGGCAAACCCAGCCCTAATTGCCTTTAAAATGAATGGCTCACTCAGCCATTTCAGAGGCATTTAAGAGTTAATCTGCATTGTGGTGGATCTGGAGCCATATGTTGGCCACACCAGGTAAGGGATGAAATTAGTGAAGCAGATGGGTCTTTGCAACAATCAATGATAGTTTCATGGTCACCATTATTGGGGTTAGCCTTCAATTGCAGTTTTTTTTTCAATTAATTTAGTTTAAATTTCACCAACTGCCTTGGTGGTGTTTGAACCCATGTCCTCACAGCATTATCCTGGGTCTCGGGGTTACCAGCTCAGCGACGATATCACTATGGCACCACCTTCCCACTGGTTTTGTGAATTAGGTCAGGGATTACAGGCTCCCATTGTGTCGGAGCATTCCTGAGCTGAGCTGTCACATGGATACCACCATTTTATGCACAGAAATGATTTGATTGGGAAAGAAATACTTCCATTTATTTAACATCTTACTGCATTGTCAAATTTCCTCAAATGCTAGGTGCTGTATTTGAAAAATAAATAAAATTGAAAATCGCTTATTGTCACGAGTAGGCTTCAATGAAGTTACTGTGAAAAGCCCCTAGTCGCCACATTCCGGCGCCTGTCCTGGGAGGCTGGTACGGGAATCGAACCGTGCTGCTGGCCTGCTTGGTCTGCTTTAAAAGCCAGCGATTTAGCCCAGTGAGCTAAACCAGCCCCTATTTTTATAGTTACCAATGTTACATGAAAAAATATAGAAACTATTGCACTTGAAATGTCTTCTGGAGTGCCACAGACTTGCCCAAATGATGGATGATTTTTAAAAAATATATATTTTTATTCTCCTTATTCACATTTTCTCCCGAATTTACACCCACCAACAATAAACAATAATCAGCAACAGATATGGGATCCGTGCTCGGACCACTGTTGTTTGTGATATACGTAAATGATCTGGACGAAGGTATAGGTGGTCTGATTAGCAAGTTTGCAGATGATACTAAGATTGGTGGAGTTGCAGATACCGAGGAGGACTGTCAGAGAATACAGCAAAATATAGATAGATTGGAGAGTTGGGCAGAGAAATGGCAGATGGAGTTCAGTCCAGGCAAATGCGAGGTGATGCATTTTGGAAGATCTAATTCAAGAGCGAACTATATGGTCAATGGAAGAGTCCTGGGGAAAATTGATGTACAGAGAGATCTGGGAGTTCAGATCAATTGTACCCTGAAGGTGGCAACGCAGGTCGATAGAGTGGTCAAGAAGGCATACAGCATGCTTGCCTTCATCGGATGGGGCATTGAGTACAAGAGTCGGCAGGTCATGTTACAGTTGTATATGGCTTTAGTTAGGCCACATTTGGAATACTGCGTGCAGTTCTGGTCACCACGTTACCAGAAGGATTTGGATGCTTTAGAGAGGGTGCAGAGGAGGTTCACCAGGGTGTTGCCTGGTATGGAGGGTGCTAGCTATGAAGAAAGGTTGAGTAGATTAGGATTGTTTTTGTTGGAAATACGGAGGTTGAGGGGGGACCTGATTGAGGTCTACAAAATTATGAGAGGTATGGACAGGGTGGATAGCAACAAGCTTTTTCCAAAAGTGGGGGTGTCAATTACAAGGGGTCACGATTTCAAGATGAGAGGGGGAAAGTTTAAGGGAGATGTGCGTGGAAAGTTTTTTATGCAGAGGGTGGTGGGTGCCTGGAACGCTTTGCCAGCGGAGGTGGTAGAGGCGGGCACGATAACATCATTTAAGATGCATCTAGACAGATATATGAACGGGCGGGGAACAGAGGGAAGTAGATACTTGGAAAATAGGCGACATAGAACATAGAACAGTACAGCACAGAACAGGCCCTTCGGCCCTCGATGTTGTGCCGAACAATGATCACCCTACTTAAACCCACGTAACCCGTATACCCATAACCCAACAATCCCCCCATTAACCTTACACTACGGGCAATTTAGCATGGCCAATCCACCTAACCCGCACATCTTTGGACTGTGGGAGGAAACCGGAGCACCCGGAGGAAACCCACGCACACACGGGGAGGACGTGCAGACTCCACACAGACAGTGACCCAGCCGGGAATCGAACCTGGGACCCTGGAGCTGTGAAGCATTGATGCTAACCACCATGCTACCGTGAGGCCCCAGGTTTAGATAAAGGATCTGGATCGGCGCAGGCTGGGAGGGCCGAAGGGCCTGTTCCTGTGCTGTAATTTTCTTTGTTCTTTGTTCTATGTCAATCCCCATAACAATAACAACGATCCCATCCTCCCACCAACCCCCAAACATCAGCCCGCATGTTTACATAAACAAATGACAAAAGAATCAGGGATTACCCATAGTCACCCTTAATATACACAGCCCCCCCCCCCCCCCGCAACCCTCCCACCTATCCCCCCCCAACTAATGTTCAATGTTATCCAGTTCTTGAAAGTGCATAATAAATAATGCCCATGAATTGTAGAACCCCTCCGAGCTTCCCCTCAGTTCAAACTTAACCTTCTCATGTGTCAAGTATTCCAACAGGTCCCCCCGCCACGCCAAGGCACAGTGTGGAGAGGCTGCTCTCCATCCCAGCAGGATCCGCCTTCGGGTGATCAACGAGACGAAGGCTACGATATCTGCCTCCGCACCCGTTTCCAACCCTGGCTGGTCCGACACCCCGAATATGGCCTCCAGGGGACCTGGGTCCAGTTCCACGTGCACCACCTTGGAAATTACCTCTGTATACCACCTTCATCTGTATCAGCCCCAACCTCGCACATGAGGTGGAGGCATTTACTCTCCGGAACACCTCACACCAGACCCCCTACTCTATAACCTCTCCCAACTCTTCCTCCCACTTTGCTTTGATCCCTTCCAGTGGTGCCTTATCCTCGTCCAAAATAGCTCCGGACACCGCTGACACTACCCCCTTCTCCAGTCCCCCTGTCGTCAGCACCTCCTCCAGCAATGTGGAGGCCGGCTCCACCTGGAAGCTCTGTATCTCCTTTCTGGCAAAATCTCAAACCTGCATGTATCTAAACTTTTCCTCCTGCTCCAGCCCATACTTCGCTTCCAGCTCCCTCAATCCTGCAAACCGAACCCTAAGAAACAAATCTTTTAGAGTCTTAATCCCCTTCTCCTCCCATTTCCGAAAGCTTCCATCCCACCTCCCTGGCTCAAATCTGTGGTTCCCCCGAATCGGCATTTCCCTTGACCCTGCCCCCAACCCGAAGTGTTGGCGAAACTGCCTCCAGATTTTCAATGAAGCTACTATTACCGGACTCCTTGAGTATTTCCCCGGAGCTATCGGGAGCGGCGCTGTTGCTAGTGCTTTCAGTCCCGACCCCCTGCACAAACTTGCCTCCATTCTGACCCACTGGGAATCAACCCCCCCGACCCAGCTCCCCACCTTCTCCACATTCGCCGCCCAGTAGTAGTACATCAGGTTCGGGAGACCCAAACCCCCTGCCTGCCTTCCCCTCTGTAGCAGCACCTTCCTCACTCTGGCCACCTTCCCTCCCCATATGAGCGAGGTAATCCTTCCCTCAGTCTCCCTGAAAAAAGCCTTTGGCAGGAAAATCAGTAGGCATTGATAAATAAACAGAAATCCTGGCAACACATTCATTTTAACCGCCTGCACCCGACCCGCCAGTGACAGAGGGAGACCATCCCACCTCGCCAGGTCAGCTTTCACTCTCCCCACCAAATTAGTGATGTTGTATCTGCGAAGCCTTCCCCACTCCCGGGCAACCTGCACCCCCAAATACTTAAAGTGGGTCCCTGCCCTGCGGAATGGCAGCCCCACCACCCCTGCCCCCACCCCTAGCTGAGACACCAAAAAATACTCACTCTTGTCCAGGTTCAGCTTGTACCCCGAGAAAGACCCAAATACTCGCAGTAGCTCCAATATTCATCCTATCGATGCACTCGGTTCCGACACATACAGCAGCAAATCATCGGCATATAAGGACACCCTATGCTCTATCCCCCCCGCACTATTCCTTTCCATGCTCCCGAACTTCTTAATGCGATGGCCAACGGCTCAATCGCAAGCGCAAACAGCAGGGGGGACATAGGACATCCCTGCCTCGTCCCACGGTGGAGAGAAAAGTATCTCAAACTGATGTTGTTTGTGTGGACACTCGCCTTTGGCTCCTTATATAGTAACTTTACCCAGTTCACAAATCTTGGTCCAATCCCAAACCGTTCCAGAACTGCCATTATGTACCCCCATTCTACCCGGTCAAACGCCTTCTCGGCACCCAATGCCACAACCACCTCTGTTTCCTTCCCTTCCGCCGGTGGTATAACGACGCCCAAACCCCTCCTAATGTTCGAAAACAGCTGCCTCCCTTTCACAAACCCCGTCTGATCCTCACCTATCACCTTCGGGAGGCAATCCTCCAGCCTACCCGCCAGTACCTTCGCCAATACTTTTGCGTCCGCATTCAGAAGTGATGTGGGCCTATACGACCCACACTCCGTCGGATCCTTATCTTTTTTTAACAACGGTGAAATCGATGCCTGCCCCAAGGTTTGTGGCAGCACCCCCTTCCCTATCGCCTCTTCAAACATCCCCACCATCAGAGGTGCCAACTTATGCTTGAATTTTTTATAATATTCTACTGGAAATCCATCCGGCCCTGCCACCTTCCCCGACTGCATCCTCCCAATCGCATCCTTTATCTCCTGCTCCACTATTGCTCCAAACGATGGATGATTGATGGTGTTGTTTGAAGGAGGAATATTGGTCGGGATAGCAGAAGTCACCCTGCTTTTTAAATAATTCCCTGGGATCATTAACATTCATTGAACCACCAGAAGAGGCAAACAAGACCAACTGAGATTGAGTGCTGCTCAGCCAAAGAGATAGTGAGCTGGGTATTTGGGCCTCTTGGTAATCTCTGGGCAGAATTTTACAGCCCCACCACAGCAGGAGGGTTGCAGGAAAATGCGGCGAACTGTTCAAATTCCGATTGCCTTTGCCGGGAATGGAAGATCCCTCCGGCGGGAGTGAGCGGCTGTAAAATTCCGTCTCTGTTTCCCAAGGAGATGCGGCCCGGAAGAATCATGTCTAATCTGAGCCCTGCCCAGGTGCAACATCAAGTGGACTTTGTACGAAATGTGCCTGGTTGACAGAAATGAACCACACTTGAGGATGTTCCAGTACGTAGGTCATGGCTCAACAAACGGCCAAAGAACATCTCATAATATTATCTAAGCAGCTCTCAAAAAGGATAACATGTGTTACGTAAACACAACACAAACCAGAGGGCTGAAATTCTATCTGGATTTTCTCTCATCACTGACATTAGCTTCAGTGGAGACCCCTTCTGCACGCATAAGTGGGATCTCCGCTGAACTTACGATGTCAGAGCGGGAAAAACCACGAGGTAACTCAACCCCCCCCACCCAACCGACCTGGGAACACTAATATTCTGAAACTCTCTTCCTTAAATCCCTCTTCAAACTGTTCTCAAAAGCAACTTATTTTGCCCACAGGATCATTTGCCCCTAATTGTTCTCTCGCTCGGGATCTGTTTAACCCAGGGGTGGGCAAACTTTTCCGTGCAAGGGCCACATTCAGAAATTCACAATTTTAAAGGGCCGCATAGTATATTAAGTAAAATAATTACTTCACCCGGTTATGATTCTGGGCGCCTCGTATAGAACATAGCACAGTACAGCACAGAACAGGCCCTTCGGCCCTCGATGTTGTGCTGAGCAATGATCACCCTACTCAAGTCAACGTATCCACCCTATACCAGTAAGTAACCCAACAGCCCCCCCCCCCCCCCCCCCCCCCCCATTAAACTTTTTTTTATTTTTTTATTTATTTTTTTTTAATTTAAAAAAAAAAAAAATTTTTATGACTTGGTGGGCCGCATAAAGACCTTCGGCCCGCGGGCCATAGTTTGCCCACCCCTGGTTTAACCTCTGTCAGTCACCTTAGATACATTTACTCCGATGCGGGCAAATTATTGAGTTGGAAAGCTGAACTAGGGATGGGTGTGCCTCCCCCCCCCCCCCTCAAGGATGTCACTATCATGGATCACATGACTCAACAGGAATCGACCATGTTCCTGTCAGCGTTGTCTATGTGCCGTTGTCGAAGAACATGATAAATTGCCCTTAGTGTCCAAAATTCTATGATTAACCTAGGACAAAAGTTCGGCACAACATCGTGGGCCGAAGGGCCTGTTCTGTGCTGTATTTCTCTATATCATCTCTATATCTACATCATCTATAACATATTCAGTTTTGGGTTTTTACTTTTTCAGACACCGGGATCTGCAGAAGAATAATTCATGTGATTTACACCGACCACATCAGACAGTGCAGTGGACCCGCCTATATAGTAAGTGCCCCTTCCGTGTTCTATATTTGCAGCTGCAGGCAAGGGGATTTCTCTCTCTCGGCTGTGATGCCCACTTGGTGAAATAGCTGACGCGGCCACTGGGGTGAGACAGTGCCTCAACGCGTCAATGCCTTTCGAGAGAGTGGAGGAAGGTGATGAAAGCGAACGGTCGACAAATATGGTGATCTGCGCTCAGCAAAGCCGAGATCACGATGCAACTCCGCGGGCAGGTCGAATAAGTCCTGAAGCAACTTAATCGTATGCAGTTGGTGAATACACCAGATTCAGTGGAGGCCTTCAAAGGGAAAGTGGATAAATAGTTGAAGCATAAAAAAATAGCAGGGCCATGTAAACAGAAGAGAGAGTTGGACTGACTATTTCTCTTCAAAAGAGCTAGTACAGACTTGGTGGTCAAATGGCCTCTCTCTGTGTTGTGCTATTGCATGATTCAAAGATATGTCAGCCAACAGGACTCTCACTGTTCGAATAGCAGTCACTTTGGAAGTCTCTGACCATCCTGATGTCTGACTGCTGCTGGTATTCAATGTCACCCTTAAGGAATATGATTGGTGCACTCTAGCTGTCCCTGACAGGCCAAGATTTAACAAAACTCTTTGGGTATAATATACAAAACATTAAAAGTGCTTTTGCACACACAGGGGGCGGGATTCTCCGACCCCACGCAGGGTCGGAGAATTGGCGGGAAGCGGCGTGATTTCCGCTCCCGCAGGTCTCCTAATTCTCCCGCCGGTAAAAAACCGGCGTTGTGCAAGTCCCGCCGGCAGCCTGTGAAAACAGCTGGCGCCGGCGGGATTTCATTTATTTAAAACTCACCTTTAAATCTCCGGCCCGGATGGGCCGAAGTCCCGCCGCTGGGAGGCCTTCTCCCGCCGCCGAGGTGTACACCACCTCAGAAACGGCGGACTCAGCGGCGCGAGCGGGCCCCCGGGGTCCTGGGGGGGGCGGGGGGCGATCGGACCCGGGGGGGTGCCCCCACGGAAGCCTGGCCCGCGATCGGGGCCCCCCGCTCACTCCGCGGGGCAGTGCCGTGGGGGCACTCTTTCTCCTTCCGCGCCGCCACGGCCTCCGCCATGGCGGACGCGGAGGAGAACCCCGCATCGCGCATGCGCCGGCAGTGAGGTCAGCGGCCAGCTGCCGCTGACGTCACTGCCGGCGCATGCGCCGACCGCCGAAAGCCTTTCGGCCAGCCCCGCTACCGACTGCGCCGGGTGTTTGCGCCAGTCTACCGGTGCAAACTGCTCCGGCGCGGGGCTGGCCCCCAAAGGTGGGGAGAATTCCCCACCTTTGGAGGAGGCGCGACCCCTGAGTGGTTGGCGCCACTCCCCTACGCCGGCACCCTCCGTCACGCCGGGTAGGGGAGAATCCCGCCCAGGGTTCGCCTGCTGTCTCCACTGTTAAATGATCTGCAGGTTGCTGTAAATCTCTGGAGATATGGGCACTGCCAGATTGAGGTCTCCTCTTTCGGTGGGTCCCAATGAACGACAGTCGGTGGGCGGGTTGCTGAGGCTGCAGGTCCAAGTTGCGGACCCCTAACTGTGGGAGGTCAGCAACCCCCTCAGAGAAGTCGGCATGGCTTAGGTGGAAAATAGAGGCCCCTTGGAAACGAAGAAAGAGGCCCAAAGCTAATAGGGCCATCCGTCTGAATAGGAGGGAAACCCCGTCCAGAGGATTTGTTTTCCTTTCCTTAGGTGCTTGCGCCCCCCCCCTCCCCACAACATCAGGGTGTGGAGCCTTTAGCTCTGGTGACTGCTACTGGCCTCCTCTATGGTGCCGCCTAGCTTGACACCCTTTTTATTTATTCATGGGATGTGGGTGTTGTTGGCTGGGCCAGCAGTGATAGCCCATCCCTAATTATCTTTGAACTGAGTGGCTTGCTAGGCCATTTCAGAGGGTGTTTCGGAGTTAAACGCATTGCTGTGGTTCTGAAGTCACCTGTAGCCAGACCAGGTAAGGAGGGCAAATTTCCCTCCCTAAAGGGTTTCTGAGTGAACCAGATGGGTTTTCATGACAGTGAATTCCAAGTTTTTGTTTTGTGGATTCAAATTAATAATAATCATCTTTATTATTGTCACAAGTAGGCTTACATTAACACTGCAATGAAGTTACTGTGAAAATCCCCCAGTCGCCACATTCCGGCGCCTGTTCGGGTACACGGAGGGAGAATTCAGAATGTCCAATTCACCCAACAAGCGCGTCTTTCGGGACTTGTGGGAGGAAACCGGAGCCCCCGGAGGAAACCCACGCAGACACAAGGAGAACGTGCAGACAGTAGACAGTGACCCAAGCCGGGAATCGAACCTGGGTCCCTGGCACCGTGAAGCAACAGTGCTAGCCCCTGTGCTGCTGTGCCGAACTACTTCACCATCTGTCATACTGGGATTCGAACCCAGTTCCCCAGAACATTACCCTGGGTCACTGAATTACTAGTCCAGAGACAAAACCTCTATGCCATCGCCTCCCCTCAGGAGGAGCCTATTCCAGTGCCAGGAAGACCCCAGTGGAATTTTCCTCATTCCTCCTCAATAGACCCTGAATCCACTGCCAGGTGGGTAGCCGCTGACATTGATCACCCGCCTCCGGCAAAATTGGCCAGAGCTGGGAAAATGCCGGCCCACCAACTCAACGCCATAATCTGCAGGTTCGCTCCAAGCTCCCGCCTCCAAACCCACCACCACGGGACTGGGAGGATTCCATCCAGAGTCATCCTTGCAATTCCAAAGACAATGTAAAAGGGGAGAGCGGTGCTACAGAGGAAAATAAAAACGATGATGTGAAGCCATAGTTACCGACAACAGGCAGATCTTGCGCGTTGTGAGTCGTGCCAGCCATAACAACTCTGATTCTCGATTTTCATCTCACGTTTTCATCTCTTGTTCTCAGGATCGGATGGTATTACTCATCATGGGGAATATTGTGAACTGGTCACTGTAAGTATTCGACTGTTGTGCCTCTCCATCTTGCATGTTATTATCATGGAATGTCTAAATATATTCTACTGGGTTTGGAAATATTCACCTTACATCAGTCAGGAAAGATTGATCAGGTTTGGGCTCTTTTCTGCAGAGAAGAGAAGATTGAGGGGATGACGCTGATAGAGGCGCTTAAAATTATTAAAGGGTTTGAAAGGTAGATATGGAGAAGGTTGCGAGGGAGCCCAGAACTAGGAATCATCAATGTGAGATACTCACTGATAAATCCAATAGGGAATGTAGGAGAAACGTCTTTACTCAGAGAGTGAGTAAAATGTGGAACTCTCTACTGCAAGGGCACAGTTGAGGTGATTGGCAGAAATATTTTTTTGGGGGGTGGAGTTAGATAAACACATGAAGGAGAAAGAAATAGAGGATATGTTGATGGGGTTAGGTGAGGAAGGTTAGGAGGAGGCTCATGTGGAGATCAAACACTAGCATGGACCTTTTGGGCTGAATGGCCTGTTTCTGTGCTATGAATGCTGTCGGCCGAATTTACCATTGCGGTGGTAAACATGGTGGCCTGGCCCACTAAAACATATGGGAAGCTGCAAGTCAAATGGCAGCAGGGAAATCTCCCACGATTAAGTTGGAAGAGGAAGTGGGGCTAAAGCATGCAACTTTCCGCTCAGAGAGGGATGTCAATGAGGCTCATCAATGAGCCACTTGCCACCAATTATCTCTGGACCTGGAATTTAACGGTGGCTCAGGGATTAACTGAGGGATGCATGGTTCTCCCATGCCACCTAATTGCTGCCTAGAAAACCCTGGCATGGGTTGGTGTGAGGGGGGGGCACCCTCGTTCATAGGCACTCGGTGCCCAATCGAGGGACCCAACATCAGGAAGGGTTGGCAGTGAAAGCCACCATTCTGGCCTTTCCTCCAAATCCCTGTCCTTTGCTCTCTGCTGAACATCTCCCCATGACTCCCATTCCTCCCCCACTCACCTGTGTCCAGGTATCCAGTGACAATTCCTGGTGAAATTCATAGAGGATTTTCGGCAGCGGCCACGACTCCTGGCGACACCACTGGAACTGGAGAGGACGGCAGCTCCAGAGAGACATGATTTCTGCCCCTTGGTCCCAACTCCAACGCTGGCACTTAACCTCATCTTTGAGTGTTCCTGCCTCTCTGGTTCTCCAACCAGTGGACACGTCTCCGGTCACCCACATTTAATTCAACCCCAGTAATGTCAAAGATTAGCTGAATATTTTCATTGAGGCTTTAGGCATCAAATTGAGTCAGGATTTTTTGGGGCAAGGGGCAATATTAATTAAATTTTCTTTTACACCTGGTAACTGTTTCAGTGGCATCTTTTGGGTTTTGGAAGGAAGAATCCAGTTTGACATTGTGGTAGCTCAGATGGTGCTGCCCGGGAAGATGGGCAGCACGGTAGCATAGTGGTTAGCACAAATGTTTCACAGCTCTAGGGTCCCAGGTTCGATTCCCGGCTTGGGTCACTGTCTGTGTGGAGTCTGCACGTTCTCCCCGTGTGTGCGTGGGTTTCCTCCAGGTGCTCCGGTTTCCTCCCACAGTCCAAAGATGTGCAGGTTAGGTGGATTGGCCATGATAAATTGCTCTTAGGGTCCACATTGCCCTTAGTGTTGGGTGGGGTTACTGGCTTATGGGGATAGGGTGGAGGTATGGGCTTGGGTAGGGTGCTCTTTCCAAGAGCTGGTGCAGACTCGATGGGCTGAATGGCCTCCTTCTGCACTGTAAATTCTATGAAATCTATGTGGTAAACACAAAAGTATTGTTGTTCAGTGCCAAAAAAGAAGTAAATAAATCGCATTTATACACTGCCTTCCAAAACTGCAAGGTGACCCAAAGCGCTTTACTTCTTTTCAAAGTTCATCACTGTTGTGATGTGGCTGACATCAAGCTCACACAAATCAAATGAATGAATGAAATTGTGGGACTGATGAACCATGTTAACTGATATTGATGTCTTATATCGTGCTGTACTGACCCATTGCTCGAAGGTCGTTGCTCGGAGCGCTAAATCCTAAAATGGAGTCCATACTGTTTTTCAAATATGCCTGTGACAAACGTTGGTGGAATATCAAACTCAATCTACCTTTAGTCTTATCCAGCCATCCAGCTGCTCAATTTACAGATGTTGGATTCTTTCTGTGATGTTTCCACAAGATCCCTACAGTGCAGAAGGAGGCCATTCGGCCCATTGAGTCTGCACCGACCCTCCGAAAGAGCACCCTACCTCGGCCCACTCTGTTGCCCAGTCCCCATAACCCCACCTAACCAGCACATCCTTGGACTGTGGGAGGAAACCGGAGCACCCGGGGGAAATCCGCGCAGACACGGGGAGAACGTGCAGACTCCGCACAGTCACCCGAGGCCGGAATTGAACCCGGGTTCCTGGTGCTGTGAGGCAACAGTGCTAAGCACCATGTCACATTGTGGTGATTACTGCGGTATTGGCCAAACTGGTAGAGCTTGCATGCACGGGGGCCTCGCTTAAATCTGGGGAATCGTTTTAATCCCTCGTTGGTAGGAGGGAGTCTTGCATCTGAGATTTTCTAAAAGTTGATTTCATCATTTCAAACTGACCATGATCAGGAGGTGCGGAAAGGAAGTCCGATCCTATCCTGCAGTAAGCCATTCACGCAGAGGCTTCGAGAGCAACTCACCTGCCCCTATGTTCGTAGAATCATAACAGTGCAGTAGGAGGCCACTCGGCCCATCAAGTCTGCACCGACCCTCTGAAAGAGCACCCTAACCAGGTTCCCAGGCTACCCCTGCAACCCCGTAACCACACTTAACCTGCACATCACTCGACATTAAGGGGCATCTTAGTGCGGCCAATCCACCCAACCTGCACATCTTTGGACTGTCTCTGCAGGGCGATTTGTGGACAGGTTGATTGAAGGGTGGAGATTGCATTCAGAGAGAAAATAATTAATTTTATAAAGTGCTTCCACAATCTCTGGATGTGCTTTTCACAGCTAAACTAAATTCTTTTGAAGTGTAGTAACTGGTGGTGGGCATATGGAATTCCTCACCCAGGTTGGTGGGTGAGGCAGAAACTCTCAACTCATTCAAAAAGTACTTGGTTCTGCACCCGAACTTCTGCAAGGGCTACAGACCAGGTGCTGGAAGGTGGGATTGGAATGGACGGCTAGTTTTATTTTAACGTTCTTTTTCGCCTGAAGACACGATGGGCTGAATGGCCTCTTTCTGTGCCTTGACTGTTCTGTGGTTCTACGTAGGAAATACAGCAGCCACTTTTACATACAACCCCCACAAACACTGAGAAATTCTTAATCAGATGATCTGTTTTAATCTTGTTGCTCGAGGGCTAAGACTGTCGGGGACACCAGGGCAAGCTTCCTCACTTCTTTTCCCTGGAATGATGCTGCGAGGTCGCTTACATTCACCTGACGGGGCCTGGGTTGAGTGTCCGAAACACAGCACCTCCGGCAGTGCAGCCCTCTCTAATGCTGCTGCTTACATTTGCTGCTCGGGTCTCTGGAGTGCGGCCTCAGTGTGTGACCGCCTCACTCCCAGCCCAGATAGCCACAGTCAGCACCTAAAGCGAAGACTTGTTGAAGGAAGCTCGCCCCTGTACACCGAGGCCAGGCGTGTTTTGTTGGCACCCACTGAAAGGCAGTAGTGACGGGTAGCTCACGGTTGAACGCTGGTCTCTAGATGGTGCCCCTGTTTACCTGATGGGACCAGGAATGTGATTGTGTGAGGAAGTTGTACGAGACTCTGCGCCACTTGCTGTCGAATGTGTGGCATCGCGATGCCTGGTTTTATTACCTCGCCTGGGCATGTGTTAAGTCGTCTTACGTTTAATTTTCAGAGCTGCATATGGACTCATCTTAAGACCTAAAGATTTTGCATCCTATCTGCTGGCAATAGGGATCTGCAACTTGCTCCTCTACTTTGCTTTTTACATCATCATGAAGGTAAGACAATGTATCTACAGCGCAGCGATAGGCCCTCCATGCTCCACATGACCCTCCTCCCACTAACCCCATCAACACGGTGAGCCCGGTAAGGGCAGCACAGTTGATAGCACTGTGGCTTCACAGCGCCAGGGTCCCAGGTTCAATTCCCGCTTGGGTCACTGTCTGTGCGGAGTCTGCACGTTCTCCCCGTGTCTGTGTGGGTTTCCTCCGGGTGCTCCGGTTTCCTCCCACAGTCTAAAGACGTGCATGTTGGGTGGATTGGCCATGCTAAATTGCCCTTAGTGACCAAAAGAAGGTTACAAGAGGTTATTGGGTTACGGGGATAGGGTGGAAGTGAGGGCTTAAGTGGGTCAGTGCAGACTCGATGGGCCGAATAGCCTCCTTTTGCAGTGTATGTTCTATGTTCTAACTCCTCGTCCTAATCCTTTCTCCTTCATGTGTTGATCTAGCTTCCCCTTAAACGTAACGATGCTATTAATTCCCAACTATCCCTCCTGCCCTTGCTGCCTGCCATTGGCGAACTTTGGCAGCTTCTGCAGGTTGACACTCAACCTGTTTGGCCGCGTTATGAACGCACCTTCCTTGGCCGTCAAGTGCTGGGGTGGGAATTGAACACCAAGCTTCTGGCTCAGGGGCAGACGTCGCCCACTGAGCCACAAGACCTCCACTTGGCAATTATCTCTCCGTTAATCAAGTGCCAAATGTGTTTGTTGGACGTTGAGGCTATAAACAACATCGCAGAGATTTTTTTTCAAGGGGAGTTGCATTAAATAAATTGAATTGCCTGTTGTTTTGCTGAGTGACTGAACATTTTATATCTGCCTGTTGTTTTCTCTGTTGCCCTAGTTACGAAGCGGTGAAAAGATCAGACCCATTCCCCTGATCTGTATTATCTGTACAGCCGTAGTCTGGGGTTTCGCTCTATTTTTCTTCTTTCAGGGTCTCAGCACATGGCAGGTAAGCACATCCTCCGTTAATCCAGTAGGTCGCGATTCAGTGTGTGCTTATTACACAGCAATGCTCCGGAATCCTTCTGTGTAACGTACATTGTCAGAACTCGAATCTGATGGAAGGTCCTTGACCTGAGCTATTAACTCGCCATCTCTGCCTCCGCAGAAGCTACTTAACACGCTGAGCGTTTCCAGCATTTTCTGTTTTGATGCATCATTATTTAGCAGGTCACCTATCGGCTCAGTAACGTGACGTTACCCGATCCGCCGTGGCCCCAGCTATCTGCAGTGCCAAACAGATTAACGTGCCGAATAATTATTTGTTTCCCTCACCATTTTACAGAAAACCCCAGCCGAGTCCCGCGAGCACAACAGAGAATGTATCCTGCTCGACTTCTTTGATGATCATGACATTTGGCACTTTTTGTCCTCAATAGCGCTGTTTGGCTCTTTCCTGGTGAGTAACGCACTCCGCCTGACTAACCCCTGTCTCCTCATTTCAGATACTCCTTGAAGCCTGTCTCTGTGACCTAGCTTTAGGCCACCTGTTTCAACGTCTCCGCAAGTCAGAACAGAAAATACTCAACAGGTCTGGCAGCATCTGTGGAGAGAGAAGAACATGTCAGACCAAACTGAGTTGATGAAAGATCACTGACTT
This sequence comes from Scyliorhinus canicula, assembly GCF_902713615.1. Classification (NCBI taxonomy): domain Eukaryota; kingdom Metazoa; phylum Chordata; class Chondrichthyes; order Carcharhiniformes; family Scyliorhinidae; genus Scyliorhinus; species Scyliorhinus canicula. The sequence continues at coordinate 94,040,525 of NC_052164.1, read as the reverse complement.
GAAACATTAACTCTGCTCCTCTCTCCGTTGATGGTGGCCTGACCTGCTGAGTATTTCCAGAATTTTATGTTTTTTATTTCAGGTTTCCAGCACCTGTAATATCTTGCATGGTGAATAATAGTTCCTTGTGCGGCCTGGTGTCAAACATTGTTTGATAAAGGGGCATTTGCGTTGAAGGAGCTATCCAATCGTGTGTTATTGGGTGGGATTATCCAGCCCTTCCCATCGATGGGATTTTCCGGTCCCACTGAAATCGACCCCCCCCCCCCCCCCCCCCCCCCCCCCCCCACGGTAGGTTCCCTGGTGACGAAGCGCCAAACCAGGCAAAAACCTGTAAACTTTGGCAAAACCATAAGGTGCCGCCAGCGGCCAATGGCGAGCTCCCTCTGCCGTCGGAAAACATGCCACAAGGGAGCCAGAAAATTCCAGCCATTGTTCCATTGCCTAATTGCCCAGAGACAGCCAGAAATGGATACACGGGACTGTGCTGAGTTCAGCGCCCATTTGATGCCACCTGTTGCGCAGCCGATTCCCATCCATCTTTTTCAAGCGTTTTACTTTTTTTGCCCCAGTGTCTCTGAGTGTTTCCCAACCAGTTCTTTACATTTGTAATCGCTGCTCAGTATGGATAGCCACGCAAAGCTGTTTTGGTTAATGCGGCACATCCTAATTCCAGAACTAGGAAGATACAAGAAGCAAAGTTTGAGTGAATGAGGTCGCTCATCGATTACAAAGGAGAAAATAATCGGGGAACAGCCAATCTGAAGCAGGGAGACGCTGGTTCCACAGTAAAACGCCTCTACCCTACCCCAGTCCAGAAGATCTTTCTTTACCTCACCCGCCTGATATTTCTCATTTCTCACCCTTGCTCCCTGCCTCTTCTAAGATTGAGATTGCTAATTAGTGTTGGATTGGAGGAGTTATTCTGCTGACCATTTGTAACGTTGCTCGATCCTTTCTTTTTTCTTTTGGAATGGTGAAATAAATTGACTCCGCGGCCATTTACTTGTTGAGAGCTTCACTCAATGGGAATGCAGATCCGAGGTGGGGCTCGAACACAAACTCATGTTCTCTAACCGGTGCTTTGTTTAAACATGATTCCTGTCAGAGTGTGCGATTGGTCATTCTCGCCCTCATTTGCCTTCGGTTCCTTTTTTCGTTGCACAGAATGGACAGCTCAGAAATAGACCTTTAGGTCATTAGGTCAATCCTATTATTTATCTTCCACAAGAGGCTTGACTCACCATTCGTGCTGTCTCAGCATGACATCTATTCCTTTCTCCTTCTCCAACTTCCCCTTAAATACATCTGTTATTCGCCTCGAGCTAATCCCCATGGCAACGATTTCCACATTCTCACCACGCTCTGGGTAAAGAGATTTCTCCTGAAATCACGATTGGTTTTTTTTTGTGTGTTTTTCTTCTGCTTATGGCCCCCAGTTCTGGTCTCCATCATAGCCAGCCTATCAAAACCTTTCATATTCTCAAATGTCTCCCATCAGTTCACCTCGCAGTTTTCTCTTTTTTTAGATAGAGGCTTTCGCCCTGTTCTGCCTTTCCTGGTAGTTGGAGGGTTGCCAAACGCTCCGCCATTGGGGCAGAGCCTCAGGAATTGAAGATCAATCCCCCGCTGCTTCTTTATCTTTTAATTGGATGTGGGCGTCGCTGTCAAAGCAATTGTTGCCCATCCCTAATTATCTTGGAACGGAGTTGACATGGTCGGCCATTTCGGAGGACAGTTAACATCATAGATCACAGAATTTACAGTGCAGAGAGAGGCCATTCGGCCCGTCGGGTCTGCACCGGCCCCTGGAAAGAGCACCCCACCCAAGCCCACACCTCCACCCTATCCAAGTATCCCCACCTAACCTATTTGGAAACTAAGGGCAATTTATCATGGCCAATCCACCTAAACTGTGGGAGGAAACCGGAGCACCCGGAGGAAACCCACTCAGACACGGGAAGAATGTGCAGACTCCGCACAGACAGTGACCCAGGCCGGGAATCGAACCTGGGGCCCTGGAGCTGTGAAGCAGCAGTGCTAACCACTGTGCTGCCGTGCCGCCCTTTGAGAGTCAACCACATTGTTGTGGGTCTGGAATCACTTGTAGGCCAGGCTGGGTAAGAGAATTAGTGAACCAGCTGGGTTTTTACGACAATCGAAAATGGTTTCTTGGTCATCATTTCTTGGGCATCATTAGACTTTTGATTCCAGATTTTCATTGAATTCAAATTTCACCATCTGCTGTGGTGGGATTTGAACCTGGTTCCCACCCCCAGATCATCATTGCCGCTGGGTCACTGGATTACTAGCCCAGTGACAATACCACCAACACCATCATCTCCCCACACTGCTGTGTGCAACCTGGGAGAAAAATTATCAGGACATGAAAAAATTAATTCTCTTTGAATAGTTCTCTACCAGAACGGCAGCATTGTGGATAGCACAATTGCTTCACAGCACCAGGGTCCCAGGTTCAATTCCCGGCTTGGGTCACTGTCTGTGCGGAGTCTGCACGTTTTCCCCGTCCGTGCGTGGGTTTCCTCCGGGTGCTCCGGTTTCCTCCCACAGTCCAAAGATGTGCAGGTTAGGTGGATTGGCTATGCTAACTTGCCCTTAGTGTCCAAAATTGCCCTTAGTGTTGGGTGGGGATACTGGGTTATGGGGATGGGGTGGAGGTGTGGGCTTGGGTAGGGTACTCTTTCAAAAAAAAGAGCCGGTGCAGACTCGATGGGCCGAATGGCCTTCTTCTGCACTGTAACTTCTATGATTCTATAAAAGAATTGATAATGGGGGGGAAAGCAGTTTGGATGACAAGCATTAACCAATTGGATGATGAGTCTTGTTGTTTTCCAATTGGTGTAGGAAGGCAAAACGTCGCAAGGATGTGTTGGCCAGTGTGACTAATGGTTGGGGTGCGGGGGAAAATCGTGTGATAAAGCCTCCAGGGATACATTTAACTGCAGTTGACAACCCTGGGAAGTTCTGACCTGTCTGTCACGGTATCACCTTTGCAAATCTTAACAAGTGCCTCTCATTTCCTTCTCCAGATATTGCTGACTCTGGACGAAGACCTGGATCATGTGCAAAGAGACAAAATCTACGTCTTCTAATCCCTGGCTTAGAAACACCCGAGTGCACAGCAGACTTTCTTCCCTCGTACCTGGGGCCCCCGTCCCTCCGGAGCAACAAGACGAGAAACGGGACTCGCATTGCAGCTGCTGCGAGTGGGCTTCGGAGGCAACCGGGATCTCAAGAGCCAGTCGCACTGCACTCCCCCTTGAGCTGCCAGCCCTTGCCTTTAAAGCAAAGTTGTTTTTTTTTTGTCCGAGATCTTTGTGCCACTGCGTTAGTCTTCAGCTGAGTACATTTGTGTGGCTGGGGTGATGGGACTGCTGACTTCTCCTGCATTGATCAGTCCCCTACCTTGCGAGCCACAGCATCACCATTATCTCATTTGCCAGGTTACTTATCAGAAGTGGCCCTTGTGTTTGAAGAAATTAATTTTATGCACACTTTTTGGAATAAAATCAGGTCTTCGCGATATGTGGAAATAGATACTCTTCAGCGGAGCAACGTTTATCTGCACTTGTTTCATTTTGCTAGTCTGAGCCGAAACTGTTAACGGGAGAAGACTACGGCGTTGAAGAATGAAGGCTTTTAACGCAAAGATTTTTTTAAAAATTTGTGCTTTGCCACATTAGCCGGTGGTGGGAAGCTACAGCTGTTCCTCTGTTTGCCGGCATGGGTCTCGATGGCAGATTGACACTACACCCCGCTGTTGTGTCGGGTGCACCCATCAGACCCGTTCGTTGAACTCAAGTCAGCATTGAACTCCTTCTGCTGGCCATTCTGTAGGGTAACACTGAAACAGTGGAGGCATCTGTGGCCAGTACAGTGGCACAGAGGTTTAGAGGTTTAATTTAGGTACAGATAAGGGGGTGGGTGATGGGGGGGGTTCCTGTTAAGGAAAGTAAATTCACAAAATTATTTCTGCAAATTCATAATCTCAGGCCGAGGTGATGAGTCTTACCTCGCCGTTGCTTGTTGCAAGGTTGAAAGTAAAATGAAACATCTGAATCCCGACTCTAATGCAAAATCGATTCTCAATCTTGCCAAAAGGAGTAATGACATTATGATCCGTAATAGACAAAGAACTTTTACTGGCGTTGGTTTGCCTTGAAGGGAAGGTTTGAAGCTGGGGTTTACTGTAATAGAAACACCAACTTCAGCTGGTAGACACTCGAGGCTCCTTTATAATATATTCATTTGAATGTGATGTGGGAATACTTGGTGCTATTGCTGGGTGTAACGTGTGAAAATATTCCCTCCCTCATCTTAATGTTACACTATAGCTGGGAAATGTCCCCTCCGGAGGGTCTGTACATTCTGCGTTGTAAGATCCACCATGACTTGTACCACTGCACTCTTTAATTTCCTCAGATTAGTTCACAAAGAGAGGTTAACCTTCTCACAACCTGCTCAAGAGACACTGGTGACCTCACACATTAGTATAGGATCAAGCTGTGGGTATGTCAGGTGCATACATGTTAGACCCACAACACACACAACATTTGTGCATCCATATACACCAGGGGCTCTCTACGGCTGCTAAGTGTCCATATTTCTCTGCAATGGCGGGTAGCATATCATAATGCGTTATATGCTATAGGCACGGGCACATTTATAACTCAAAAGTCCAGCTTTCAGACGGACTTAAAAGAGGTCCGCACCAAGGATTTTACTCAGCCTAGTGATGAAGCATTGATGGCGATGACAATGCCCCCTCAAGAAGCTCGCCCACTCGGAGGTGTGACTGAAGGCTCCAGTAGCATTTTGGATGTATGCATCTTTTAGTGTTGCATTCTTAAGCAGGGTAAGTGACCTGGTTTAGCACGAGATCGCACAAACCTTTCCACTTACCGAGTGTGAGTATATAACGCATTTCCTGAAGGTGCAAGTTTACATAAAATGCCCCTAAGACAATGCAAATGACTGTATTGGTTTTCGGATCGCTTGCCGCATCAACACTTGCTCAATCGTCATACATTATACTCATAAATATACGGAACACCGAGAAGCCAAGAGTCTGAGTGAACGAATCTCACAAAGTTGCTGTATTGTTGCCAGAAAGGAAGAATTAAGTTAATCATAAATGTGATAGCTAGACTCTGCCTTTTTAAAGAAAGGAATAGAAAATGCTGCTATAATTTAACGCTGCTGCACTAACTGCTCCATCCTGCTGTGGTTATTGGTTGTAAAGTGTCAAAATACTCAGCATTTAAGTACTCAGCAAAGAATCAGATAGCACAAGTTTTTGCTAAGTTTTTTCTCTACATTTTCCTCGAGTTCAGTAAAATTTAAACAATTCCTTGGAATATTTTGTGGCCGATAGTCCATGGTGGTTGCGGAGACACCTATTGAGGTTCTTAAGAGAGATCTTCATTTCGTTGGCACGACATATGGGGTGCCGATGGAGCATGGGACGTAACGTTTCGCAGAGCTGGTGAAGGAGGAAGGCGGGTCCATGGGTTAGATTCAAGCAATGTCCCCCGTGGTGCTGGTGTGGGCATTGGGGTTTTGGCATGGCCCAAGTCATCAGATAGTGGCAGCATTATTTCGGCTCCATGACATGCTATTTCTGATGATTGTGACATGCTATTTCTGATGGTTGCAATGAAGCAAACTTGGGTCTGGCAGTACATTAGAGCTAGAATAATCTAGAGATTGTTTTTAAAATGGTTGAAAACTGATTTACAAAATGCAGTTGAGAAAAATCAAGCTCGGTGCTTTCATGATTGGAGTAGTTGACCGAATTGAATGGTGGTTGTCCAGTTACTGAGTAATATTGGTGACAGGGATGTAGCTTTATTCTCTCTTTAGTTTCTATATATCAAATCAGCACGGGACGACCGACACTGCCAGCGAAGCAAGTACAGGACTCGATTTCCTTCTCAATCTCCACATCCTAAACTATGGGGCTGCCTTTGTCTTGTTCGAAGGCAAGAAGGCTGTGAGATGTAGGTTGGGATTTGACCCATGACTATGGGACTTCCATCCATAGAATGCAGTTTAGTCAGGTTCGTACAGCAAATATTGTATTATTAGTTTGACATGCTGCATTTTAATTCCCTTCGACAAACAGGGAAAAATCCATTCTGTTGTGTTATTAACTGAGACGTGATGTTGACACAGCACCACCTAACTTTATTTGGCAATTATTTCACATAAATCCCACGTTCTGACTCAGTGAAGTGTTATCATACACCCAATATTTATCTAGCAACCATAGAATGGTTGATTGCAATACTCCCCACCTAAAGCGCTTTGAAACATTTAACTGCAGCCAGGTTGAGTATGATGTTTTGTCCCCCCCCCCCCCCCCCCTCTTTGACGATCAGCTGAGGGACCTGCCCTGAACATCGGGGAGGGGGGGGGGTGAAATGTATTGGTTTGCTTGTGATGGGAATGCTCTCTGTTGCGAGACTGAAAGGGGGGAGAACAGGCACAGTGAGCAGACCTTCTAATACTGACTTTGTTAGATTCCACTGCCAGGTGAAGATCATCTCTTATCAGCTTCATGAGATTTGTCAGGGGCCAAATGCTTCTGTATAATCAGTACAATTCGAGCACAAACATGCTTATTGTCATTTCCCAGCTTTTGACTAACTGTGACTTCAGTAATTTCCCTACTGTCCCTTGCCCCTTGGATTCCAATGTTGAGGAACACGCTGTACGGATTTAAGAGTTCATGGTGCAGCCAATCTCACTGAAAAACACTTGGAATGCCTGGTCAAGTTTGCCATATGTTTAAAACTTATATTGGGGCATTTGGAGGGGATACAAAAATGATATGCAAGGATGACACCAGAACTGCGAGGTTATACCTGACAGGAAAGGATGAAGTCGCTGGGTCACTTTGTCTTTCTTGAAAGGACAAGGCGAACAGAGGCCTTAAAGTATGAAAGGTTTCGACAAATCAGATAGCGAATTCAGAAAAATCTTCTTTACCCAGTGTGTGTAGGGGGGAGTTGAGGCCCCCTGGGGGAGACCCACCCCCCACACCCACAAACTCACAAGACTTGTAGCTTTTTACTCTTGAGGTAACATCTGTGAGCCTGGGTCAAATGATTGTTGACACTCAATGTTTCAGCAAGGTGGCCAACACTCAACTTTGTTTGGTTATCACCAAAAGGGTCACATGAAGATGAAGACTTATAGTATCTTATTATTCCATCCCTTTTATACCTTTAGTGAACTACAAGTCCTCTGTTGGGTTGAAGATAAAGTGCAGTTTAACTCTTACCAACACAATTCGTTTATTGAAGATTGTCATTGGATTGTGCTGTCTTTGAACATGAAGGACTGTGTCTGAATTTATATATATATATATATATATATATAAAACAGGAGGTGAAGATTTGAGTTGAAATCCCAGCTTGTGATGGTCAATGATGACCAGGGTCCTCAGCAAAGACAAAGAATTGTAAGTCCGTTGCTTCATCTGGGTATTTCATATTCTACATCTTTCTGTCAGAGTCAGATCGCTAACGAAGGTGGTGGGTGTTGAGATTGGATTACCCCCTTTTACTGTGGCAATGTGAGGAACGGTACAGATTTGAGCAGAGAGCTTTGCTAGTATTTGATTACTCCTAATTCAAGCATTTGAAAACCCTTCTCACCAGCTCTGAATCAAACAAATGTACCTCCAACCAATCCAAGGACCGTACTCTTTACAACAATACCCCTCCCAGAACGAGACATTACCTCTTAAGATATTAATGTGAACCATGAACCGAATATTCATCACATCTAAAGAGGAAGCATGTGCACGGTTACAGGGCAACGTTCGGGGAAATGACAGGAGGTGCGTTGTTCATTCAGAGAGGCGGCACAGACAATGGGCTGAATGGCCTCCATCAGCGCTGTAACAATTCTGTGAGTTATCCTCACATGAGCATCGGGCTGTGTCAGCAATCTAGTGCGTACACAACATCCAAAGACCAGGACTGTCGTTAACCAATTGTCCTCAACCTACTTTCTGTTTAAAAATTGTGAATGCAAAAGGGTTGAAGGGTTCACTTTATGTTTACAAAACTTGTAAAGAATGAATATCCTGCCTTTGTTTGTGTGGCAGTGGTTCACAGTTTTGGGGCCTTTATTAAAAACTGTTTTGTTTACTGTTATTTAATTTTACTACTTACTGTACAGCTTGATTTCTGTTGTAACAGAAAACCGTTCAAATATAATAAAGTCCAAACTTTGTGTCTATGAGACTGTTATCTTTAGCTCTCTGATCTTTCATTCCTCTTACAGGTATTGCAGTTTAAACCCCAAATGCAGGGGCCCACAATCTAGGTCCTCTCCCAGATATTCATTCTTAATGTGTGAACCCACACAGTACATTTTGACAGGATACTCGATCTTGAAGAGAAATCACACCCGATCCCAGAGCCACCCGGGGAGAAATGAAAACTCGACAGTCCTCCAAGATTGGACTTTTTTAAACAATTATCTTTATTATTGTGACAAGTCGGCTTACATTAACACAGCAATGAAGTTACTGTGAAAATCCCCTTGTCGCCACATTCCGGCACCTGTTTAGGTACATGAGGGAGAATTCAGAATGTCCAATTCACCCGACAAACACGTCTATCGGGACTTGTGGGAGGAAACCGGAGCACCCGGAGGAAACCCACGCAGACACGGGGAGAACGTGCAGACTCCACACAGACAGTGAACCAAGCCAGGAATCGAACCTGGATCCCTGGAGCAGCTGTGCTAACCACTGCCGGCCACAAGAGCAAACTACAAACAGACTGAAACGTCCTCTGGAGATGAAACACCTGCAATTGTGCAACGATTTTAACATAAATCGAGGCTTTTTTGTAAATGTCGTGGATCTTGGTTTTGTGTACATCCATGTGTGTATCATGTGAAATTTTCCAGGAACCAATCAACGAACAGTTCCTTCACACTCTCTGCGCGACTGCTGACAAACACCTTGGCAAATGTGTTCACCGGTCAACATCTGACTAATCAGCAATTAACTCTATCGGATACAAGTGCCATTTAAATGACTAATTAAACTGACTGTCTCTTTGTGCTGAATACACGACACAATGTGGTAGCAATAACAACATAGGTCAGATTTTGTCATATCCACTCCAATTGGGTTGAATGTGGAGTTAGCTGATCTATGGCAATATAATTAGCTTCAGCTTCCCCATTAAAAAGGAGAAAAGTCAGTCAGCGTCTTTATTCCAAGTCGCTGTGCAATGACCGTCTAATTTGATACTTACGCAGACAGTTTGACAGGAAGCATTTCACCCCGGCTACAAATCTGTTACAGCAGTCCCAATAATTTTTTACACATGTTGCCTCTCAGTATTATGGGATGCATTTTTACCTTTGCCAGCTGGGCGATAATAGGGGGGGGGGTGGGGGGGCGCACCCTTTGCCAATCTCACTTCCTCCCCATTTTTATCCCATATGGATCCATAAAGGGCAGTCAGGGCACCCGCGTGTTTTTCAAACTTTTTTTCCAGGGACCCAATTTTACCAACCGGCCAACCTGCGCAACCCATGCCGGCCGACCTTTGCGATCCATGCTGGCCGACCTTTGCGATCCATGCCGGTCGACCTTTGCGATCCATGCTGGCCGACCTTTGCGGCCCACGCCGGCCGACCTAAGCTACCCACCCCAGCCGACCTGCGCGACCCATTTTCTCTTACCTTGTTTGTTGCTGACAAAAATGGAGGAAATGGTACCTTTGGCCCCAATTGTCCCTTTGGCCCCCGAAGTTGAAAAAAAAGCTGCGCCCATATTTAAAAAATTTGGCCACACTGCACATGCATGCCCGATCATCGGTGCGCATGTGCAAAGTTTTGCGGATGCGCACCAATGATTGGGCGCGCGTGCGCAGTGCGGCCGAATTTTTTTTATCTGTCCCTGGCCATTTTGAAGGCCGCTCGCAGCCGGCATTATTAAAAGCCGGCTGTTGCGCACGGATCTGCACGATCGGGAGCGCCACAACGGACGGCTCCGGACCCTCTCGTGGGTCGCGCCCCTGCGTTTGACCATACCTGCACTAGATTGACTGGGAGAGGGGTGAAGACAGTCTAATTCTGTTATTAATGAAACTAACATTGGAAACTCACAGGACTCTGAACTGGACATGGGGGTATTTCAGTTTTCCTAGCTATTCCGAATGGAAAAATGTGGAAGAGCTCGCCATCCTTCATGCAAAACCTCACATTCAGGCACCAGAGTCTAGAATAAATTCGCAATGAAACAAAACTGCTAGTTAACAGTTACAAAAGTTAAAATGCTAGCGTTTGAAGAGAGAGAGGAAATCACACTCATTGCAGATTAATCCGATGGTGACATTAAGCCACAAACAGGAAGTTATAGATTCTTCTTTCTCCCTCCCCAACATCACACCAATTTGCCTCAAATCCTTGTGAGAAAAGGGCCATTTGCCCCATCAAGTCTGCACTGATCCTGTGAAAGAGCACTCTACCTAGCCCCACTCCCCAACTGTAACCCCACCTAACCTGCACATCCTTGGACACTGAGGGCAATTTAGCATGTAGCCCCACCTAACCTGCACATCTTTAGACTGCAAGGAAACCAGAGCACCCGGAGGAAACCCACGCAGACATGGGGAGAAAGTGCAAACTCCACGCATTCCACACACATTCGCCTGAGGCCAGAATTGAACCCGGGTCCCCGGCGCAGTGAGACAGCAGTGCTAACCACCGTGCCACACAGGAGAACCTTACCTTGTCTTGCCTACATGTGACTCCAGAACAACAGCAATGCAGCTGACTCTTAAATGTCCTCAGGGATTGGCAACAAAACTCCCACAGCCCATGAACCATCATCTCAAAGCTCTTGACAGCCAATTAAGTACTTTGAGATGTCACTGTTGTAAAGTATTAGACCTGGGAAGTGCTTTGCCCTCCGGTTAGCCAAAGCAAATCAATCAGGGAATTTTAAGAGCCCTGAATATATTCTACATCCTTTCTAAATCGGATAGAAGTTACTTAGATGAATTAGTTCTGTAGCAAAACTGTTTTTAAATTGGCAACTTTATTGGCAGTAATTCAAGGTTCATATTTGCTAGTTATTTTGTGTAACCACATTTCCCTAAAGCTGTTACAAAGAATAGAACACAGTTGAAGCCCTGGTTGGTCATTTTAGCTGATATTAACCAACAATAGTTCAAATAAGTTTCTCATTTCAGTTCTTTTCTCGTTACTCTGTGCAGTAGGTCTTCAACCACAGTAACCAGCAGCTTGAGGTCATCACTCTGCGACATGCGGTGCTCGCCACCCTTTCGCAGGATGACGTCCACGTCGTCACTCGCGAGCTGTTCCGCGACCTTGATGGATGTCTGCCAAGGGACGACCTCGTCCTTCATGCTGTGGATGAGCCGCACTGGGCAGGAGATGTTGATGCTGCTTTGCAGAATGCAGTGTTCCTCTGCCTCCTTTACAAAGCCGTACTGAATGGTGTAGACGCCGCCCTCAATGTACCTGGATTTCCTTGTATACTGACCAGTCTTCTCAGCTTCCATTCTCACCTGACGACGCAAGGACAGGGGACAAGCGGACATCAAAATTGACCGTGTACATCGAGTAATGACATCCATTTGTAACAAACTCAAAATCAGACGGGTCAAATTGGGGAGGCAGTGGAGTAGTGGTATTGTCGCTTTGCTAGTAATCCACAGACCCATGCTCTGGGGACCCGGGTTCAAATCCCGCCATAACAGATGGTGACATTTGAATTCAATACAAATCTGGAATCAAAAGTCTAAAGGTGACCATGAAACCACTGGCGATTGTCGTAAAAACCCATCTGGTTCACAGATGTCCTTTAGGGAAGGAAACCTGCCGTCCTTACCCGGTCTGGCCTACATGGGACTCCAGACCCACAACAATGTGGTTAACTCTTAAATGCCCTCGGGAATGGGCAATAAATGCTGACCCAGCCAACATTCGATCCCATGAAGGAATAAAAAAATAAATAAAAGCAAAATACTGCGGATGGATGCTGGAAATCTGATATAGAAGCAGAAAATGCTGCTGAAACTCAACAGGTCTGGCAGCATCTGCGTTGGATCTCTCCAGAGATACTGCCAGATCTGCTGAGTTGATCCAGCACTTTCTGTTTTTATTTCAAAATTAGACGGACTTACGCACTTAAATGCAACTTAAAGGAAAATATAGTCTCGGAGGGAGGGTCTTTAATTCATCCTGGCCAACCCTGACATTCATTGTTCTCAATCTTTATTGTATTCAAACAGGGCAAGAGACGTTTTCAAATTAACATTTTTATGCACATTTTTTTCACCCCCCCCCCCAAATATAAAATGGGGTAGTACTGTACTTGGAATAATAACGCCTGGGAACAAGGAGGAAATGTGACGTGGGCTGATCACAACTCCCTGAAGACCGGGATGTTGTTTTGTGTCGTTAAAAACATAACCAGAGTTGCAATAAAAGTACAAGGTTTTAATAAGTGACAGGAAGTGTTTCCGACTTTGTAATGTGTAGCACGCACCCTGCAGGAGTGAGAGCAAAGCTTAAATACTTCATCACAGCTCAGTCCAGGTCAGCAAGAACACTTGCCAGAAATATTCTTATACCCTCGAGCCTGCATAATGTGAATTATGTACTAAAATTGTACGTTTAGAAAAAGTGTCAAGGGAGTGAGTGAGGCCGATAAGACAGATAGACTATATTTAGAGTGGGGATGTAATTACACACAATAACAACAGAAATGGCAGCGAAAACAGTGTCTTTGATAAGGCAATGTTTAGAGTACGCGTCCTTTGTCACAATTTCTAAAGATTTGTCTGTCTTGTCTCTTTACAGAGACGATATAATTCCAGCAACTTTCCGCCCACGTTTCAGATCTACATATTTTGTGACATTCTCTAACCGTCCCCACCCCCGCCCCACACTTTTTATTCACGGAACTATTTAAATGCAGGTGCACTTTCAATATCCTACCTCGGAGGGGAGCTGGTTCAAAGCAGTTACAAAGTGATCCGCTGCTGTTGCTATGCCGACCATTCCAGCCACTCTCTCTGGCCTCTCGAGGCAAGCCAATAACATGAGCCAACCACCCATGCTGGAGCCAACAAGGATCTGAAATATAGACGTTAAAAAGGAGGGTCAAGTCAATTCGGACACAAACGTTATCATTATTAAAAATAAATTTAGAGTACCCAATTATTTTTTTTCCCAATTAAGGGGCAATTTTGCGTGGCACATCCACCTAACCTGCACATCTTTAGGCTCTGGGGGCGAAACCCACGCAGACACGGGGAGAATGTGCAAACTCCACACGGACAGTGACCCAGCGCTGTAAGCAGCAGTGCTAACCCACTGGGCCACCGTTCTGCCCACAACCATCATTTTAACCCACAAACTGGGAGATTTTAAGAGAACCTGTGTACAAAATGCAGGTATCCCCTACTGAAAGCGCATTCTAATAACGCATTTTTATTTTAGCCTGGTTTATAAATTAGGGAGGTTCACCGCATAGTGCCGGCTCCATCTTTGTTTGAGCACAGTTACTCCAGTCCTTTTGTAAAATCAAACTCTTCGCTGACCACTCACAGCACCCCCCCCCCCCCCCCCCCCCCCCCCCGGCCTCCATCCCTCCCATCTTGTAGCTGCCTCTCCCACCAGAGCTCCCATTTCCCACCTCTTGTTCCCTGACCCTTCCGTTCGTCGCTTTGTCTTGCCCGCCACCCCCGCCCCAAGCCCAGGGAGAGGGGTGGCGAGAGGGAAGAAAGCGAGTTAAGGAGCTGGAAGGGTTGCGAGTGGCTAGCGGGAGGGCCGGGCTGGGCAGAAACGGCAAGCAAGTGACAAGTAGCAATAGATAGTGAGGTCGTAAGTGAGTATAAAGTTATTAAGAGAAATGTGGGGCCAGTTAGGATCAAGGCAAGGCAATATGTTTTTAATGGAACGATTACAGGTCAGGACCATTCTTGGTTGTGGGAACTTGATTTTCTGGTCGCACGCCATTTTCAGGAGTACTGAATGAAGGATAGTTGTGTTGGGATTTCCACCCCCCAATACAAAATATGTCAATTTTAGAGTGAGGTGCGCAGGATTCAATAATACCACTAACCTAGTAGAACCAACTCTATCTAGACTATCTCTACACATGTAGTTGGCAATTTAACAGGATGGTCCCGGATTGTACAGCAATTAAAAATTAATCTCCTGATGCACAAGTCGGAAGAGAAAACATGAGCAGCGCAGTGGTTAGCACTGCTGCCTCACACCGCCGAGGTCCCAGGTTCGATCCCGGCCCCGGGTCACTGTCCGTGTGGAGTTTGCACATTCTCCCCGTGTCTGCGTGGGTCTCACCCCCACAACCCAAAGGTGTGCAGGGTAGGTGGATTGGTCACGCTACATTGCTCCTTAATTGGAAAAAAACTCATTTTTACTAATGACTCTAAAATTTATATAAAAAAATGAAGAGCATTACAAGAATCTCGAGTGTTGCCCGAATCTTGCGAGGCCTTTTCTCACATTACAAATACCAATGTCTAATGAAGACAGATTTAGTTAAAAAAATTCGATCTGACATTTGCCAATGCCACTCCCCTGCCAACCCTTTCCTCATTAAAGCACCATTCCCTTAGTTCCATAGTTGCTGGTTGCCCTCCAGCACTTCACCCAAGTTGCCAATCGACAACCCAAAAGCCCAAATAGTTAATTTTATAAATTTGTTCAAGGGATGTGGGCTTCGCTGGCTAGACCAGCATTTATTGTCCATCCTCAAATGCACTTGAGAAGGTGGTGGTGAGCTGCCTTCTTGAACCACTGCAGTCCCTAATGTGTAGGTACACCCATAGTGCTGTTAGGGAGAGAGTTCCAGGATTTTGACCCAGCGACAGTGAAAGGAGGTAATATATTTCCAATTCAGGATGGCGTGTGGCTTGGAGGGAACTTCCATGTGGTCGTGTTCTCATGCATCTGCTGCCCTTGTCCTTCTTCTAGATGGTAGTGGTCATGGGTTTGGAAGTGAGTTCTTGCAGTGCATCTTGTATATGGTATTGTGCCACTGTGCGTTGCTGGGGGAGGAAGTGAATGTTTGCAGAAAGGTGCCAATCAAGCGGGGCTGCTTTGAACTGGATGGTGTTGAGCTTCTTGAGCATTGTTGGAGGTGCACTGCTCCAGGCAAGTGGAGAGTATTCCATCACACTTCTGACATTGCATTATCCCCGTGTGTGCGTGGGTTTCCTCCGGATGCTCTGGTTTCCTCCCACAGTCCAAAGATGTGCGGGTTAGGTGGATTGGCCATGCTAAATTGCCCGTAATGTCCTAAAAAGTAAGGTTAAGGGGGGCGTTGTTGGGTTACGGGTATAGGGTGGATACGTGGGTTTGAGTAGGGTGATCATGGCTTGGCACAACATCGAGGGCCGAAGGGCCTGTTCTGTGCTGTTCTATGTTCTATAGAATGTGGACAAGCTTTGGAAAATCAGGAGGTGAGTTACCTGCCACAGGATTCTTAACCGTTGACCTGCTCTTGTGTTCACTGTATTTATATGGCATGGGGCTGGTTTAGCACAGGGCTAAATCGCTGGCTTTTAAAGCAGACCAAAGCAGGCCAGCAGAACGGTTCAATTCCCGTACCAGCCTCCCCGAACAGGCGCCGGAATGTGGCGACTAGGGGCTTTTCACAGTAACTTCATTTGAAGCCTACTCGTGACAATAAGCGATTTTCATTTCCAGTTGCAGCTTGTAGGTGGAGGTCGCATGTTTGGTGGCTCCTGCCAGAGCTGTTTTTTACGGCCTTTTTAGCCCAGATTTCAGTGAAGGTTGGTTCATGAGGAGTTGTGTGGTGTCTTAGGCCACTTGTAGAATGACAAAAGGCGGCAAGAAGAATCCTGGGAAGAAGGCAGTGAGCAAACGTCCCCCACCATCCATGTCGAGGGGTGCAGCAGGAGGATAGATGGCGGAAGAGAGCCTGTCGGGTGGGGCGGTGCCAATTATCCTGGAGAAGATGACGGAGGTGATGGCTGGCGAGTTCAAACAGCTGTTCTCCAAACATCAGACGG
The DNA here is from genome assembly GCF_902713615.1 of Scyliorhinus canicula. Taxonomy (NCBI): domain Eukaryota; kingdom Metazoa; phylum Chordata; class Chondrichthyes; order Carcharhiniformes; family Scyliorhinidae; genus Scyliorhinus; species Scyliorhinus canicula. Next base: position 94,024,434 of record NC_052164.1, on the reverse strand, counting down.
GGATGATGGCATCGCTTAAGGTGTGGATGGGAGAGACCCTGGCCCCGGTAAGAGAGGGGTTGGTGAGAACTTTGATGACAATGCAGGAGCAGGGAGAGAAAACGAAAGGGATGGAGGAGGCCATGTCACGGCACAGTGACCATTTCATCTCGGTGGATGAGGAGCTGTGGAGGGTGGTGGAGATTAACAGAGGGCTGGGAGCCAAAGTTGAAGACCTGGAGAACAGGTCGCAAAAGCATAGCCTGCGCATCCTGGGTGTGTCCGAAGGGGTGAAGGGTTATAGGCCTTCAGAATGGTCTGGTATTTATATGGCTAGTCCAATTCAGTCTCTGGTCAATGGTAACTCCCAGGATGTTAATAGTGAGGGATTCAGTGACAGTAATGCCTTTGAATGTCAGGGGGTGATGATTAGCTTCTCTCTAATTGGAGATGGCGAGTGCTTGTCACTTGTCAGCCCAAGCCTGGATATTGCCCAGGTCTTGCTGCATTTGGGCACGGACTGCTTCATTATCTGATCAACCGCGAACGGTGCTGAAAATTATGCAATCATCAACGAACATTTGGGGGAGGGGCGGGGAGGTGGAATTGGTGAAGCAGCTGAAGGTGGTTGAGCCGAGGGCACTACCCTGAGGAACACCCGCAATAATGTCCTGGAGCTGAGATGACTGACCTCCAACCATCACAACCATCTTCCTTGGTGCCAGGTATGGTTCTACCAGCGGAGAATTTCCCCGGATTCCCATAGATCCCAATACTGCTGGGACCCCTGGATGCCAGGCTCAGTCCAATGCGGCCCTGATGCCAATTGTTGTCCAGCTATGCGATTGAGTTTGATTTAGTCCCCACTTGAGATCCAAACAAATGCACTTTGGGGAAAAGATTGCAAAATAGCAATCAGGAGGAGGAGCCCATGGTTATGTCTCCTCACTCCAGCACGTGTATTGAAGCCAATTTCATAGTCCCAGGCTGCCCCAGCTGACTCAGCATGCACTTGACCAGCGCCGGCCCTAGGGTTGCTGGCGCCCCGGGCAAGCTGAACTTCGGCGCCCTTGGGGGGGGGGGGGGGGGGGGGGGCGAGGGGGGGGCGGGGCCGAGGCCGAGGGGGGGGGGGGGGGCCGAGGGGGGGCGGACCCGGGGGGGGGGGGGGGGGACCCGAGGGGAGGGCGGGGGGAGTGGACCCGAGGGGGGGGGGCGGCGGGGCGGGGGGAGCGGACCCGAGAGGGGGGCGGGACCGAGAGGGGGGCGGGGCCGAGGGGGGGCGGGGACGAGGGGGGGCGGGGACGAGGGGGGGGGACCCGAGGGGAGGGCGGGGGGAGCGGACCCGAGGCGGGGGGAGCGGACCGAGCGGGGGGGCGGACCGAGCGGGGGGGCGGACCGGGGGGGGGCCGCCCTGGGGGAGTGCGGCTACACTGGGGGAGTGCGGCTAACTTGTGGAATTTAAAATCAATTAATTAATTAATTAATCTGACAGGGAATGCTCGTCTCATTAATAATGATCACAAAGCTATGATCGATTGTTGTATAAACCCAACCCTTTTCACGAACGCCCTTTAGGGAAAGAAATCTGCCCGTCCTTACCTGGTCTGGCCCACAGCAACGCAACGCTCTTAATGCCCTCCAAAATGGCCGAGCAAGGCACTCGATCAAGAGGGCAGATTACCACCGCCTACCTTATCAAGGGTAATTAATGATGGACGATAAGCACTGACCTTGCCAGCGACATATCCCAAGAATTAAATTTTTTAAAGTTACGCCACACTGGGCAATGTCTTTGCTGCTAGAAAACGATTGCTCTACCAAACCGGCCAAAGTATTTTATTTTATTTCCCCTCAAAACAAGCTAGGTGATATTCATAGCCTTTCCCTGGAGTATATTCCTTCAAAAAGCAATAATAGCTGCTTCCAACATGTTATTAAGTTGGCTGATTCACTGTTATTTGTGCCCTCAGCCTGTCACATCTGGGTAGCAGAATGACGGTTCAGCACAGTGGCTGCCTATTTTGAGAATACAGGAATTTTTCACCATGCAGATTAAAGGGCAGCGTTGCACTGAAACCAGCGTTTCTCAGACTCTGCCTAATAATTGACAGCGGCAGGAACGCCCCTTTAAGAATAACAGGTTTGGTAAACACGCAGGTCAAAATATTTTCGGAGTCACGCCGCACAGAGGGAGGCCTTTTGGCATATTGTACCGGTGCCAACTCTTTGAAGAGCTTTTCAATCAGTCCCACTCCCCCATGTCTTTCCCCCACAGTCTTGCAAATGTATCACCGCCACATATTCATCCAATTGCCTTTTTAAAGTGATAATTGAATCTGCTTCCACCATCCTTTCAGTGTGTAATCTGGGACCTGACTAACTCGGTGTAAAAATGGTTTTCCCCGTACCGCTTCTGGCCCTTTGCAAATTATCTTAAATCAGATTCCTCGGGTCACCAGACCTTCTGCCGGTGGAAACAGTTTTGCCTTATCGACACCTCATGGTTCTAAACACCTCTTATTTAGCTTTGTTCATAGAATTAGTTTCTGTGAAATGGGAAACCTGCCAATAACATAAGGCAGCACGGTAGCATTGTGGATAGCATAATTGCTTCACAACTCCAGGGTCCCAGGTTCGATTCCAGCTTGGGTCACTGTCTGTGCGGAGTCTGCACATCCTCCCCGTGTCTACGTGGGTTTCCCCCGGGTGCTCCGGTTTCCTCCCACAGTCCAAAGATGTGCAGGTTAGGTGGATTGGCCATGATAAATTGCCCCTTAGTGTCCAAAATTGCCCTTAGTGTTGGGTGGGGTTATGGGGATAGGGTGGAGGTGTTGACCTTGGGTAGGGTGCTCTTTCCAAGAGCCGGTGCAGACTCGATGGGCCGAACGTCCTCCTTCTGCACTGTAAATTCTATGTGCGATCAGGATATCTAAATGAAGAGGTGTTCTCGTCTGGTAAACTCGCACATTCCCCCCAGTGTCTACGTGGATCCCACCCCCACAACCCAAAGATGTGCAGGATAGGTGAATTGGGCATGCTAAATTGCTCCTTAATTAGAAAAAGGAATTGGGTGCTATAAAAAAAAATTTTTAAGCTGTCTGGTAAACTCTCCCCATCTTGAATCGGCCGATTGTGTGTGTGGTTGGTGGTGGTGGTGGTGGGGAAATGAATCTCCAGCTCTGAAGAGCACAGTCCAGGCAGCTTCTAGTTATTGGGAGATGAAGGTGACGTCGTGGTAATGTCACAGAACCCCTAATCCAAAGGCCCAGGCTAATGTTCTGGGGTCATGGGTTCAAATCCCAGACGATGGAATTTAAATTCAATGAATAAAAATCTGGAATTGAAAGCTAGTCTCAGTAATGGTGACCCCGGAACTATCTTTGCTTGTTCAGGGAAGGGAATCGGTCGCCCTTACCCAGTCTGGCTTACATGTGACTCCAGAACTACGGCAATGTGGTTGACTTTTAACTACCCTCTGAAATGGCCCAGCCAGTCACTCATGTCGAGGGCAATTAGAGACGGACAAGAAATGCTGGTCTTACTTGTGACACCTACATTCCACGTAAAGAACAACGATTTTAAAAACTTCCGATATGTGACAGGGCTGCTATTAACTGTCCACACGACCCTCGGCGCCAAGGTTAAAATGAGCCTGATTCAACACACTGACCTCTTCCACACAATGTACAGACGGGCGAGGACTGGAGCATCCTCGGCTGTGACAGACCAGTGGTTAAAACACTGCCAACGGGGCAGCGCGGTAGCATGGTGGTTAGCATAAATGCTTCACAGCTCCAGGATCCCAGGTTCGATTCCCGGCTGGGTCACTGTCTGCACGTCCTCCCCGTGTGTGCGTGGGTTTCCTCCGGGTGCTCCGGTTTCCTCCCACAGTCCAAAGATGTGCGGGTTAGGTGGATTGGCCATGCTAAATTGCCCGTAGTGTCCTAAAAGTAAGGTTAAGGGGGGGGTTGTTGGGTTACGGGTATAGCGTGGGTTTGAGTAGGGTGATCATGGCTCGGCACAACATCGAGGGCCGAAGGGCCTGTTCTGTGCTGTACTGTTCTATGTTCTATTCTATGTCATTGGCAAGGTTCACACTTAAATGATGAGCATCTCTATTGCATGGATCAGATTGGAACTGAAAGGGAATCCAAGACGTTTTGTTCATTTCCCCAAGCTACTGGAGGGTCTCGGAGTTTCTCCTGCGACAACATTTAGTCTCCAGCTAAGGCTAACTGCCCTATATGGGGAACCATGGGCATTATTCTCCCATCGTGGTATCATCCCACGATAGTGTTCTTTCAGTACTTTCTGGTTTGAAAATAGAGTCAGGTACATATGCAGATGAATAATTACTTCTGAACAAACCATTAATATCCAAGGAATTGTAAACTTGCACAATGCTCCATGGGTAATAACACTATTGTGTATTATTGGGTTTGCATGGAGCAGCAAGATCCCAGTTTCAATCCTTTGATTTTACTGGAGTTATCAGATACCAGCAGAGGTGCCAGGAGGGCAGTTGCAAGGCCAACAACTAGCCTTTAATGTCGTAACTAATTCCCAGGAATGTCATCAGGCAGGTTTGACATTGAACCATATAAGATTATTAGAACAAGTGACCAAAAGCTTGGTTAAAGAGATAGGTTTAAAAGAGGAGCGAGTTGCAAGGCTTAAAAAGGGAACTGCAAGGTACTCAGGGAGTCCGGTAGTAATAGCTTTGTTGAGAATTTGGAGGCAGTTTCGACAGCACTTTGGGTTGGGGGCAGGGTCAAGAGAAATGTCAATTCGGAGGAACCATAGATTTGAGCCAGGGAAGTGGGATGGAAATTTTTGGAGATGGGAGGAGAACGGAATTAGGACACTAAAAGATTTATTTCTTGGGGGTTGTTTTGCGGGATTGAAGGAACCAAGTATGGGCTGGAGTAGGGGAAATATTTAGATACATACAAGTGCGAGACTTTGCCAGAAAGGAGATACAGAGCTTCCCAGTAGAGATAGCTTCCACAGTGCTGGAGGAGGTGCTGACGACAAGGGGAATGGAGAAGGGGGTAGTATCGGCGGTTTACGGGGCTATTTTGGAGGAGGAGGAGGTGCCGCGAGAAGGGATCAAGGAAAGTTGAAAGTTGGGAGAGGGTGTGGAAGAGGGGTTCTGGTGCGAGGTGCTCCAGGGGGTGAACGCCTCCACCTCCTGTGCAAGGTTGGGGCTGATATAGCTGAAGGTGGTGTTTAGAGCGCATCTTACAAGGGCAAGGATGAGCCGTCTCTTTGCGGGGGTATAAGATGTGTGTGAACGTTGCAGTGGAGGCCCCGCAAACCATATGTTTTGGTCCTGTCCAAAGCTGGAGGATTACTGGAAGGAGGTGTTTACGGTAATCTCTAAAGTGGTGCACATGAAACTGGACCCGGGCCCTCCGGAGGCTGTGGTGAGTCACAATCCTAGTAATTCACACTGTGTTATATTGTATGTGTTGTGTCTCTGTAAGCTCGGTATACGAGCAGTTGCGCGGCTCTGCCCATAGGGGGAGATCAGGAGTTTGTACTGGGCTCCACCCTTGGCTCCGCCCATGGTTCCTCCCACTAACTGGAAGTATAAAGATCTGTAGTTGTGAGCCTGCTGCCAGTTCATCGCGCCGCAGGCAGGCTCAGTTGTAAGACTATTAAAACCACTGTTCACTGGCTAGGAGCTGGGAGGCCCTGCATAAACTTAACCTCACAAGGTTGGTGGAGCAAATGGAGGAGGAGTTTAAAAGGTGGGATATGTTACCGTTGTCACTGGCGGGTAGGGTGCAGTCCATCAAGATGATGGTGCTCCCGAGGTTTCTGTTCCTGTTCCAGTGCCTTCCCATCCTTATCCCGAAGGCCTTTTTTAGGAGAGTTAACAGGAGTATTACGGGATTTGTATATGGGCGCACGGGACTCTGAGGGTGAGAAGGGTGTTCTTGGAACGGGGCAGGGATAGGGGGGCTGGCGCTGCCCAACCTCTGTGGGTACTATTGGGCTGCCAATGCAGCGATGGTGCGTAAGTGGGTAAGGGACGGGGAAGGGGCAGCATGGAAGAGGATGGAGATGGCGTCCTGTGTGGACATGAGCCTAGAGGCGCTGGTAACTACACCGTTGCCGCTCCCTCCAACGAGGTATACCACGAGCCTGGTGGTGGTGGCTACCCTCAAAATTTGGGGGAAATGGAGATGGCATAGGGGGGAGGGGGGAGGCTCAATGGAATCCCCGATACAGGGGACCCACATGTTTGTTCCAGGGAGCATCGATGGTGGATTTCTGGGCTGGCACAGGGTAGGTATTAGGAGGTTGAGGGACCTGTTTGTGGATGGGAGGTTCGCGAGCCTGGGTGAGTTAGAGGGGAAGTTTGGGCTCCCCCCGGGGAACATGTTTAGGTACATGCAGGTTAGGGCGTTTGCCAGGCGGCAGGTGGAGGGGTTCCCTCTGTTGCCCCCACGGGGGGTACGGGACAGGGTGCTCTCGGGGGAGTGGGTTGGAGGAGGGAGGATTTCAGACGCGAAAGCAGGAGGTAGATGAGGCCTCGGTGGAGGAGCTGATGGGTTAATGGGAAGAGGAGCTGGGTGAGGAGATTGAGGAGGGGACGTGGGCGGATGCCCTGGAAAGGGTGAATTCCTCCTCTTCCTGTGCGAGGCTTAGCCTCATGCAGTTCAAGGTGCTGCATAGGGCCCACATGACTGGGACGAGGATGAGTAGGTTTTTCAGGGGCGAAGACAGGTGTGCTAGGTGCTCGGGGAGCCCAGCGAACCACGCCCATATGTTTTGGGCATACCCAGCGCTGGGGGAGTTTTGGAAGGGGGTAGCAAGGACGGTGTCAAGGGTGGTGGGATCCAGGGTCAAACCAGGCTGGAGACTCGCAATTTTTGGGGTTGCAGTGGAGCCGGGAGTGCAGGAGGCGAAAGAGGCCGGTATCCTGGCCTTTGCATCCCTAGTAGGCCGGCGGAGGATCTTGCTTCAATGGAAGGATGTGAGGTTCCCAAGCGTGGAGGCGTGGATCAATGATATGGCGGGGTTCATTAAATTGGAGAAGGTGAAATTTGCCCTGAGGGGATCAGTACAGGGGTTCTTTAGGCGGTGGCAGCCTTTCCTGGACTTCCTGGCGGAACGGTAGGAAAATAGGCCGACAGCAGCAGCAACTCGGGGGGGCAATTGTGTACGTGGGTTTGCTGGATGTGGCGGGTGTTATCTCTTTCCTTTTTGTTGTTAGCTTTTTTTTGTTTTAGTAGTTGCTTTTGTAGTTGGGTGGTTGTGGTTCTTGGGTTTTTAACCATGGTTGTTTTGTTAATATTGTTTTGTTGTTTATATTTTGTGAAAATCTTAATAAAAATTTTTTTTTTTTTTGAAAACCACTGTTCACTTCCAACCACGTGTCCTGTGAATTGGTGGTCACATCAGAGGCCATATTCGGGGTGTAGGACCAGCCGGGGTTTGATACGGGCGCAGAGGCAGATGTTGATCGCCCGAAGGCGGATCCTGTTAGGGTGGAGATCAACCTCCCCACCCTGTGCCCTGGCGGGGGGACCTGCTGGAATTCTTGACGCTTGAAAAGGTCAAATTTGAACTGAGGGGAAGGATGGGGGGGTTCTACAATTCATGGGCGTTATTCATTATGCACTTTCGAGAATTGGATCACATCAAATATTAGGGGGGTTGGGGGCTGGGAGGGTAGGGAGGAGGGGGATTGCATATGTTAATGGTGACTATGGGTGATTCCTGATTCCTTTTTGTCATTTGTTTATGTTAATATGCGGTTCAATGTCTGGGGTTTGGTGGGAGGATGGGATCGTTGTTATTAATATGGGGATTGACATTACATTTGTTACTGATTATTGTTTATTGTCAGGTGTAAATTTGGGAGAAAATGTGAAAAAGGGGGACAATAAAAAAAAAATTTTTAAAAAGAGGGTCAGGACCCAGTAGAGTGTGGTCTTATCGACTCATTTCATTGCTTAATACTGATCAGCTAATTGTGTGCAGTTCTGGTCACCTCATTATAGGAAGGATGTGGAAGCATTGTAAAGGGTGCATAGGAGATTTACCAGGATGCTGCCTGGTTTGCAGGATGAGAATCTTAACAATCTGCAGTTGAATATTAATGCTCACTGTTTAGGCTGCAGACGAGTAATTAAGAGTCATCAGTACTCTTCAAACTGTATCCCACTATGAATGATCACCTGCAGTGCAAAAGATAAGGGAAGGTGAGGGATGTGTGTGTGTATGTATTTGGGGATAGTGGTAAAGCATAAACAAATGATTGCTATTTCACAATTAACTTAGGCTAAAGGAAGTTAGATACAACTTGGTATAAGAGCAAAGATAACGGTGTAGTTATCACAGGGGTTTGCAGTGCTGACCTGAGGGCCTGTGGTTAGGTTGTCCAAGACTGATAGCACATCATTCTTCCAATCGCGTAACAAGCAATCCTTGAAAACTCCTTCAGAACCTCCACAGCCTGTGTAATCGAATCTAGGCAAAGAAGCGCAGAATAGTCCAGGTGAGTGATTGACAGTCAAACAAAGTTCATATTTTAAGAGGTACAGCTTGACATGAGCATAATGTCAGGGAAGGCAGCGGTGCACTGGTATCATCACTGGAGTAGTAACCTACAGACCCAGGATAATGCTCTTGCAACCCAGTTCCAAATCACGCCATGGCAGATGGTGACATTTTAAAAAAAATTAATAAAAAGTCTACCGATGACCATGAAGCCATCGTCAATTGTCGTAAAAACACATCTGGTTCACTTATGTCCTTTAGGGAAGGAAATCTGCTGTTGTTACCTGGTCTGGCCTACATGTGACTCCAGAACCGCAGCCTTGTGGTTGACTCTATGCCCTCTAAAATGGCCAAGCAAGCCACTCAGTTCAAGGGTAATTAGGGGTGGGCAATAAATGCCCAGCCAGCGATGCCCACATCCTATGAAGACTCTGGAACTTCTACATTTTACACTCCAATAGTGTTAATTTTCCATCAGTAAAATATGCAAGTTAGTACAAAACAGCTGTGATGAGGTAATCTATTTGATCACATGTGGAATTATATTAAAGTGGGTGGCCTGACAGTTCAATAGCAGTACAATACTAGACTCTCAGTGCAGGAGGGAGGATGCTGGACTTATAGTTTCATCAATGCCTTTGATCTTCTTCAGGGAACATCTTTGGACAGATCACAAGTCCAGTTCCCCGGCCTCTTGGCAGTTCCCATTGTCAAGCTGGTTTCTAACTTTAACTAGATAAATCAATCATCAACGGCATTTTTCTTCCCAAATGATCCCGGGAGATCGAAAGGATGTTTATATCTCTACGCTTCATCCACAAATGGAACCTCACCAGCCTGACGGAGGAAGTTAAAAAGGACCTGCAAAGATGGAACACACTCCCGCTCTCCCTCGCGGGGAGAGTTCAGACGATCAAAATGAACGTACTGCCCAGGTTCCTCTTCCTGTTTAGATCCATTCCGATCTACATCCCCAAGGCCTTTTTCAAAGCGCTGGACAAACTCATCATGGCGTTCGTATGGGGGGGTAAAAATGCTAGGATCCCAAAGAAGGTCTTACAAAAAACAAAAACCAGGGGAGGGCTAGCCCTCCCGAATCTACAATTCTACCACTGGGCAGCAACAGCCGAGCGAGTAAGGGGATGGATCCAGGAGCCAGAGGCTGAGTGGGTGCGTGCGGAGGAGGCCTCCTGCATGGGAACCTCCCTCCGGGCCCTCGCCACGGCAGCACTCCCATCCCCACCCAAAAAACACTCCAGCAGCCCAGTGGTGACAGCCACCCTCCAATCCTGGAACCAACTGCGGCAGCAACTTGGCCTGACCAAAATGTCGAACAGGGCTCCCATCTGCAACAACCATAGGTTCACACCAGCACTGACTGACGCCACCTTCAAAAGGTGGAGGCAGGACGGGGGGACACTGACAGTCAGGGACCTATACACGGACGACAGGATCGCAACACTGGACGAACTGACAGAGAAATTTCAGCTAGCTGGGGGGAACGAGCTACGGTACCTGCAGCTCAAAAACTTCCTACGAAAGGAGACAAGGACGTACCCACAACCGCCACGACAGACACTACTGGAAGACCTACTGGACGCAAGTATCCTAGAGAAAGGGAACTGTAGTGACATGTATGACCGACTGGTAGATAGGGACGACACCGTACTGGACGCAACAAGAAGGAAATGGGAGGACGACCTGGGGATGGAGATAGGGTGGGGACTCTGGAGCGAAGCACTGCATAGGGTCAACTCCACCTCCACGTGCGCAAGGCTCAGCCTGACGCAACTAAAAGTGGTACATAGAGCCCACTTAACAAGAACCCGTATGAGTAGGTTCTTCCCGGAGGTGGAAGACAGATGTGAACGGTGCCAAAGAGGCCCGGCCAACCACGCCCACATGTTCTGGTCTTGCCCCAGACTCGTGGAGTACTGGACAGCCTTCTTCGAGGTTATGTCCAAAGTGGTGGGAGTGAGGGTGGAGCCATGCCCGATAGTGGCGGTCTTCGGGGTTTCAGAACAGCCAGATCTATTCCTGGGGAGGAGGGCGGACGCCCTTGCCTTTGCCTCCCTGATCGCCCGCCGTAGAATCCTGTTTGGCTGGCGGTCAGCAGCACCGCCCAGAGCTGCGGACTGGCTGTCCGACCTCTCGGAATCTCTCCAAATGGAGAAAATCAAATTTGCCATCCGAGGGTCGGACGACGGCTTCCACAGAACGTGGGAGCCATTCATGCAACTGTTCCGGGACCTATTTGTGGCCAATGTACAAGAGGAAGAATAGTCGGGGGAAGGTAGCGGGAGGGGGGGGGGCTACAGGTTCGGTACGGGGGTTCGATGGCTAGCTAAGGCCCAAAACCAAACTAAATAAACATGTTGAGGGGGGGGGGGGGGGGGGGGGGGGGGCGGGCGCAGTTACTACTACGAAGATGCTTACCTGTAAATATGTATGTTAATTTTTGCGTGTTTGTTTGTTTTTTTTGTTCTTTTTCTCTCCTAACAATTTGTAATTTGTTCAATATAAATATGAAAACTGAATAAAAACATTTATAAAAAAAAAAATATCTCTACGCTTCAAACGTTCGGTTATATCACTTTGATGTGAACCCACTGTTGGGTTTGCAAAGGCTGCTCCGGAACGCCAGGTCTAAAATGGCCTTCACTCCCTTTACTGAAATCTAAAATGGCTGTTCCGAGACATTTCTGGTGTAGAGACGGAGAACTCTCTTCATCGATGTACGAATTAGATTACACACTTTAAATTATTGCAAGCAATTAATGTTACAATTTCCAAGTTGGAGACGCTCGAGTTTTGAACAGGCTAACGTTCCTGGCAATGCGTATTTACCTGTTCATTATGAACTTAGTTACGATAAATGTGCTACAACGTACGAAAACAGCACAAAAATCAGCATCCTGACCTTCGCAACACACCACGCACACAAGCCAGCACACACACACGTACGCGCGCGCGCACACACGCACACACACACACACACACTCAAAACTAGAACTTATTAGATTAAAAGTTACTTTCTGGTTATTTAGCTCTTTAAATACCGGCCCGAGCTGGGGCCGGGACTCTTGGTAATCCCCGGCTGGAACCCTATTGTGTGCCTCAGCCCATAATTAACTTAAGCGAACCTTCTTCCCCGGGTCTCCTGGATCGTTACACTGGCGACAAGGGGGGGAAAGAAAAGTGATTCTGGACAACCTTGCCCTAACCGAATAATCCGGTAACCAAACAAAACCAAAGGAATTCGAAGATGCCATTGTTCGGGTAGTTAAAGTCACACGATGCGGGCCTAGCGGATTGTGGTCAATATGCTGAAAGAAGGCGATATGAAGAAGACCAATAGAAGGTGAGTCTCCTGATTGCCTGCGGGGACCCAACGTTTGGCACCATCAACACCTCACCTACCTGGCAGCGAAGTCCTTCGACGGACTCATTGTACTAGCGGCGAAGCACTATGACCCAAAACTATCTGTAATGCTACAAAGATATATTTCACGGAAATATTTGTGTCACTTTGGCAGTGCCAGCCTGCCAGTACCAGCTGGGCACCTTGGCTTTGCCAGCCTGGCAGTGCGACTCGGGCATCTTGACAGTGTCAGCCAGGCAAGTGTCAAGGTGCCGAGATGCCAGGGGAGAGTTAAGTTGCCAACTTGCGCAGCCCCTGAACACCCAGGGATCTCCAGTAGCCTGGGAGACCCCCTTCCGCAGGTGCCATGCGGCCTGGTCCATGTTTGTGTGGACAGTGCTAAATGGCACAATGGGGAGGTCTCCCAGGTGCGGGCGTTAGTTCCAAGGTGCTGGGACGATCCGGCGCAGACATATTTAAATGAGCCGGCTGGCTGGGCGGGATCCAGACCGTGACGTCTTGCGAGATCCCGTTAGATCTCGTGAGGCGTCCCGCAAGATCCCACAAGAGGCCTCTCGCGAGAATTAACGGCCTCGTCGCATCAGCAAGTCGGGCACGACGAGGCCTGTTCGATCATGTTCGTGGATTCAATACGGCTGGAAGAATCCTTGAAGAATCTAACAGAATTCCTACCATGACTCCAAAAACCTAGCGGAACATTTGTGAGTACGAACCCCTCCCCCAGGGATGCTGAGAGATCAATTAGTATGCGGAATAAATAACTTGGAAACCCAGAGGAAACTATTGGCAGCACTTACCCTGGAGCTAAAAAGAGCCGTGGAAATGGCTTTATCTTGCAAAAACATCATAAAAGGGATCCAAGAACTCTTAAGATTCTATCGATGACAGCGTCCACAGTGTCAGGCGACTCCCATACAAGAGAACTGTGCACCATAGGGACGGCGCCCACGTGACCCACCCGCATCCAAATCAACAATCAGGTATAAGGTAACTTTATAGAAATATAAATGGCAAGTGCACTACAGTTTAAGTTCATCTTTTGAAGTAGTTCTCGGCATCAGCAGGTGTGAAATTCCCTGGGAGATTGCCTTGACATGTATTAACTTTAATTCACAGAGAAACCTCCCAGAACCTGGTCCTATTGTAAATACCAGACCTCACGTGATTTGTGGCAGCCATCTTAAGCCCGTGTCTTTGCTTGCTTTTTAAAAGTCCTTTTAGAGCAGTTCGATATATACCTGACCAGCCAATGAAATTAAAGGTTGATTTCACACGTCACATCATTGTGACAACAGGCAGAAAGCAAAAGTTAAGAGATTTTCATCTGTAATGGATTCAGTCCAGCATGACAAGTCATGCGAGCGTCAAGGTAGCGTTAGTAAAAAAAAAAAAGAACCAGCAATGCTCTCTGATATTGGACAGCAAGAGGAGTAAGGAAGTGGCCCAGCATGATCGGTCATCTGATCCTGCCTCCCTTTGATGGGAAAATGCCACTGGCTTTCCTCTTGGGTTAACTTTGGAAACCACCATGCAGGGATCAGCACAAACCGGTGTCTGACCAGTCCATGAATCTTCAGTGCTTAAAGAAAAGCAGAATACTGGAAATCTCAACTAAGGCTGGAAAAATGCTGGAAAAAACCCTGTGGGAAAAACCAGGGTCACCGTGAGCTCTGATGAAAGATCATCGCCCTGAGCGGAGGATCCGTCTTCCGCAGGCGTCACACGCACTGCCTGAAAAAGCAGCAAGACACTCGCGCTCGGAGAAGGCAGGTTTGCCGTACCTTCTGTCCATCAGGCAGTTGAGAGGACAGTGGGGTGGGCTTTCTTCCTGACTGTGGGCACCACGGTACAAAGTCCTGCCCTCCAAGAGCTGCCGGCCAATCAGAGTCCAGGGCCCTTGCACTCAGCAGTACTATGGAGGAGATGGCGGTTGTGGATAAACAGCACCCTCTGCCCTAAGGGTCCTCGGATTACAGAGCCACCCACAATACAGGTAAGTGCAGTTGTGTGTGTGTGTGTGGTGGTGGGGGGGGGGGGGGGGGGGGGGGGGGAATATCTCACGGGGTGAGGCCAGCTGAGAAAGGGAGGCCATGGGAATGTGCAGCAAGGGGGGGGGGGTGAATAGCTGTCGGCAGCCATCCCCATGTCCATGCTCTTGATAAGACACAGATGTGTACAGATTGAGGGACAGTTCCTCCCTCACCAACCCCCCCCCCCCTTCCAGTTGACATACAGGTACAGGCTTCACCTTGATAAGCCCGCCTGGAGCTGGGAAGATTGCAGCGGAGGCAGGAAGGGGCACTGAAGTGCTTGATAATTGGCCACTTAAAGGACCCATGGTGGGGGAGGGGGGTGGAGTGGAAAGGTGGACCATGGCCCTTCCCACCAAAGCTTATTTCGGGTAGTTTTGCATGATGGGGAGAGTTTTGCATTTCTATTCAGCAGATATTTATTTGATCCCATGGAATTGTAATAAAACATAGAAACACAAAAAGGCAACAAACAGAGGTACACGGATCTAGTGTTAAGAAATCTTCCAGATGTCATTGTTTTAATTTGAAGTCTTTATCAGTGCACTCACATTACATAAGCATCATCCTTAACTGCAGCATAAGTACAAGGATTGAAATGGCTGTCACAGCAGGAAGACCCAAGTGTATATTTCTCCTCACACTGAGCAGGCTCGCAATCACTGCAAGGTTTTTTAAAAATAAATTCAGGTTGCCAATTCTTGTTTTTTCCCCAATTAAGGGGCAATTTAGCGTGGCCAATCTACCTACACTGCACATCTTTGGATTGTCGGGGTGAAACCCACGCAGACACGGGGAGAATGTGCAAACTCCACACGGACAGTGACCCGGGGCCAGGATCGAACCAGGGTCCTCGGCGCTGTGAGGCAGCAGTGCTAACCACTGTGCCCTCTCCTGCCGCCTCCCTGCAAGGTGCAAGTTCCCAATCCCAAGTATTCCCACGATTTGGGACTTCTCCTCCGCGTGCAGGAATGTAAAAAAAATATGTCATGGAGGAAAACAGTCAGACTCCCGCGTTCCTTGGAAAGTGGAACTGTATTCTCCTCAAGACCTCCTAGTATCTTTCACGAGGAGTTTAAGATTGATTGATTGATATTTGTTACATGTACCGGAGTACAGTGTGATGTGACCATCAATTCACAAGAGGCACGATTGGAAGTAAACTGTGGTTTTAATAGTCTTACAACTGAGCCTGTCTGCGACCAGAAGAACTGACAGCAGGCTCACGGCTGCAGCACTTTATACCCCCTGTAGTGGGAGGGGCCATGGGCGGAGCCCTGTACAAGCTCCTCATCTCCCCCTATGGGCAGAGCCGCGCGACGGCTCGCATACAGAGCCCACAAGGACCTAATACAATGCAATGCAGTGTGAATTACAATACAGTATGAATTCACCACACAGTGAAAAGTATTTTTCTGCGGCCAGGGGAACGTACACAGCACGTACATAGTAGACAAAAGAATAATCAACAGAGAACATTGACAAATGGTACAATAGTGATTGGTTACCGTGCGAAACAAGGGCCAAACAAGAGCAGCATAGGGCGTCATGAATAGTGATGAATAAATGATGAACAACGAAGGTTCACCAGTCCAGCAGTGCACAAAGGGCAGCCTCTCCTACTCATTTAGTCCTTCACAGAGCTGGTGCACTCTCACAAGCCTCAACACTTTCTTCAGCCACACTTTGAACATTACAGAAATACAATCGAAAATACGTTCCTCTTATGAAATACTCCCTTTGGTATTGTAATAATCCCGCATATTTGGCACAAGGTGTGTTATAAATATAATAACCCTTTATCCAGAGTTAAATGTAAACACAGCTGCCAAATACATAGTGGTATTTTAAAAAAGAAACATTGCAGCCAAAGCCACACATCCTCGCCAGCCACGCACCCATCCACCGTGAAACAAAATGTCAGCCTTGGTCTAGCGCCGGCACTCACTTCCGATTCAGAGTTGTAGATTCTAGCCTCTTCCCAGAGACCTAAACTACCTAATCTCGGCAGACACTTCCCTGATACAGTGTTGGAAATTCCGTCTCCTAGATGGCCATTTAAACCGTAGTGCTGACCATGCCCCTCTTAGGTGGGTATTCATGATCCAACGACCGTTCTTCAAAGCAGGCGCGGGGAGCTCTCCTGATACCCCTGACCAATATTTAACACTCGTACAGAACGGTCACAGATAGATTATTTAATTAATTTTGCAGGATCTCGCTCCGCACAAGTTTGTGGGCGGGATTGTCCGTTGCGCTCGGCCAAATCTCCCTTCGCTGCAGGGAATCTCGCCAGCGTGAAGGAGCATGAAGGAACGGAGAATCAAAGTCTGTTTCTTAATTAATTCGCGGTGGCACAGCGTTTAGCTCTGTTGCTTCACAGCGCTGTGGACCCAGGTTCGATTCCCGGCTTGGGTCACTTGTCTGTGCGGAGTCTACACGTTCTCCCTGTGTCTGCGTGGGTTTCCTCCGGGCGCTCCGGTTTCCTCCCACAAGTCCCGAATGACGGGCTTGTTAGGTGAATTGGACATTCTGAATTCTCCCTCTGTGCACCTGGTGCCAGAGTGTGGCGACGAGGGGATTTTCACGGGAACTTCATTGCAGTGTTAATGCAAGCCTACTTGTGACACTAATAAAGATTATTATTATTAATTCATGCATGGGGTGTGTGTCATTGGCATTGCCAGCATTTCCTGCTGGTGGTGATGAATCGCCTTCTTGAACCGCTGCAGCCCAGGAGGTGTAGGTACACCCACAGTGCTGTTAGGGAGGAGGGGAACTTGCAGGTGGTGGTGGTGTTCCCAGCACTTGATGCCCCCATCCTCCTCGTTGATAGAAGGGTTTGGAAAGTGCTGTTAAATAGTCGTTGGCTACATTACTACCGCGACTATGTTTCAAAAGTACTTCCTTAGCTGTGACATGCTTTGAAGTGTCCAGGATGGTGCTAAATAAATGCACGTTCCACTGGCGTCAGAGTGGAAGAGGCAAACAAGCACGGTGCATATCAGAGACAGGTTCGGAATCTCAAAATGTGAGTGTTTTGTGGGGAGGTTTGCACACTTGAGACGGCAAAATCACAGTCACGTCATCGAGTGCTTAATAAAAATAAACCAAAACCGCACAAATCTCAATGAAAATATTTTCTTTAAAAAAAGAAACCAATAAAAATTTAAGAAATACCCGACATCTACTTGGATTGAGTATTTACTTCAATCTGAACTTTAAAAGTTCAAATGCTAATCAGGATTATTTATGGAGCAAATATATTTTCTGCCAGTGCTTAGTAACAAATTCAATCAAACAGATCGGGGTCCAGAGGCCAAACATTGTGAGCAGTGAGTGAAAAGCAGTCAAACAGATTGCCAATGATTGAAATGCAGAACATTTTGCAGACGAAAGCCAGCAGGACATTGTGAGATCTGTCTGTTCCTCTACTTGCTGTTCTGTTTTATTTACGTAATTGGTTACTTTGATGGAGCAAGTCAGCGGCAGGAACATCTGAATGTCAATGTTTCAGCTCAGTGAGCAGTGGCGACACAATCAATGATTTTATCATTCTGGGAGACCATATCAAGCCATCCATTTCCTTCCAATTAAAATAACGATTTTGTTATTCATTTATCTTGGGGTCTCTTTCCTGCCTCACAACCCCAGATATTGGAGCGCAATTGGCTGGTGATAATGCAGGGCCCTGCGCTCCTGTAGGGGTGGGTCTAACAGCAGACAAGCCAGCTCTGGCCTGGAAGCTAAACTTTGAGATGCAACTTTTCAAATTCTTCTAGTGAATTTTAATGAATCATCTGAACATTAAAAAAAAAGCTAAACGTTCAGTGATTTCACACTATGGATCAAACTCCATGAAGTCAATGTAAACAGCAAATATGGCAGCTTGCATCCCAAGGGAATGCGGGGGGGTGGGGGGGGGGGGAACAATCCCACTACAATTTATACTTTCACAATCCGGGCAACATGGTGGGGCAAGTGGTTAGCCCTGCTGCCTCACGGCGCCGAGGTCCCAGGTTCGATCCCAGCTCTGGGTCACTGTCCGTGTGGAGTTTGCACATTCTGCCCGTGTCTGTGTGGGTTTTGCCCCCACAACCCAAAAGTGTGCAGGGTAGGTGGATTGGCCGCGCTAAATTGCCCCTTAATTGGAAAAAATGATTTGGTTACACTAAATTTATTTATTTTTAAAAGAAAAAAAAATATTTTCACCATCCTGATCTGTTCATTATGAATGAAGTACAAACAAGTGAGGCCATTCAGCCCATCTATTCTGTCCATGCTCCATGTGATTTCTCACACTGGTTTGAGCTGCCCGAGCAAGTCAGGGATGAATTTTCCAGAGTTCGTTTTATCCCGATTGACCCTGGGTTTTTCTCCGGTCCCCTGTCCCTCCCAGGGGATTACATGGCTGAGGGGGCGGGGGGGGGGGGGGGTTGGGGGGTTAGGAAGTGTCCCGCCATCAATACCCCGCCCCTCCTGTATGGAGAGCAAGCTGGATGCACCAGCTGGAATGTTCTCACGTCCTTGCATTAAAATCCCACAGTCCCCAGCACAATGCCTGAACGCCACTTCCATGGCTGGTTTTGGCCTTCACCATCCTGACCAGAAGCCCATTCCAAGAAATGGTCTTCGTTTAACAACTGTCTGTGTTTACAACTGTGGGACAATACCTGACAAAGGAGTACCCAGCCGAACGACAGAAGTTCTCCACGGCCACTGCTTTCTCCCCGTTCATGCTGGACATGTATCCTGACAGGAACACAACACCAGGGTTCTGCGCTGAAATTCTGTGATAGGCCAAACGAGGCAAGGACAGCCTAGTAAGGAACTGAAGCGAAGACATCTCTCTGTCGTATTAAAGAAAGAAGTCACTTGCTGCTGCTGCCACAGGAAAAGTATTTGTAATAACAATAATAATAATCTTTATTAGTGTCACAAGTCGCCTTACATTAACACTGCAATGAAGTTACTGTGAAAATCCCCTAGTCGCCAGATTCCGGCGCCTGTTCGGATACACTGAGGGAGAATTCAGACTGTCCAATTCACCTGACAAGCACGTCTTTCATCTTTCGGGACTTGTGGGAAGAAACCGGAGCACCCGGAGGAAACCCACGCAGACACGGGGAGAACGTGCAGACTCCGCACAGACAGTAACCCAAGCTGGGAATCAAACCCGGGTCCCTGGTGCTGTGAAGCAACAGTGCTAACCATTCTGTTGTGCCAAAAGTCTAAAGTTATTTAAGGCGTATTTGTTTTGCCTAAAAGCTGGTGTCACTTCACGAAAAAGCAAATTCTAATTATTTCAACAAAAAATATTTCCAAATGAAAATCTAGACAATTAATCTCGAGCACCAGCCCTGGGTCACTGTCCATGTGGAGTTTGAACATTCTCTCTTTGTCTGCGTGGGTTTCACCCCCACAACCCAAAGATGTGCAGGGTAGGTTAAAGAGAAGGTGATGGCGAGCCGCCTTCTCGAATCGCTGCACATGTGGCCTTTGGTGACTTTCTCCCAGTGTCTGCGTGGGTTTCCTCCGGGTGCTCCGGTTTCCCCCCACTGGGTAGGCCACACTAAATTGCCCCTTAATTGGAAAAAATAATTGGGTAACTCTAAATTTATTTATTACTTTCAATTAATCTGAAGCAAGCTGTTTGAATGTGAGGCCATTACAAACTGAAACAGCACTGTGTTTACCCAAAGTTCAACCACATACTTTACCTACAAGCTCATGGGAGCAGTAACATTATACTCTCACACAGAAAGTCCAGCACAAAAACAGACCATCCAACCCAACAAGTCCATCTAATGTTTTGTGCCCCCACCAGGTGTTATCCTCCTGCCTCCCACTGTCTAACCCTGTCCACATATCCATCAATTTCCTTCTCCCTCGCCAAAGGATGAGCAAATATAAAAGTGGCACTCAAAATATCTGCTCTGGTGGAGATTGACCCAGCAGAGATTGGGCTGTCTGGGATTGCCTTGGTTTCTGTCGAACATGAGCCGCCTTCTCGAATCGCTGCACATGTGGCCTTTGGTGACTGTGGAGTTTGCACATTCTCCCCGCGTCTGCGTGGGTTTCCTCCGGTTTCCTCCCACAGTCCAAAGATAGGCAGGTTAGATGGATTGGCCATGCTAAATTGCCCCTTAATGTCCAACGGTTAGGTGGCATTATGGGAATAGGGCAGGGGGGTGGGCCTGGATGGGGTGCTTTTTCAGCGACTCGATGGGCCAAATGGCCTCCTTCTGCACTGTAGGGATTCTACAGCCCCATGTCAGGAAGATTTGGTTCTCCCCGATTGTGGGTCAACCTTCAAAATTGCATCTTTTAGTGTGTTTACTCGGGTCCTTTATTCCATCACAGTCTGTGTGGTCAATGCACCCTCTCTCCCCCCCCCCCCCCCCCCCCCCCCAGTTGGCAGCATTAACCTAGTCCCCATCTCCTCAATGCAATTCAAGTTTTTGCCTTTTTGCTGCCAGTGTGTTGCCAGTCCAGCCCAGTCTAGTCCAGCCCAGCCCAGTTGTCAGTCCAGCCTAGCCCAGCTGTCAGCCCAGCCCAGTCCAGCCCAGCAGCTCCGCTGTCAGCCCAGCCCAGCAGCCCTGCTGTCAGCCCAGCCCAGCAGCCCTGCTGTCAGCCCAGCCCAGCCCTGCTGTCAGCCCAGCCCAGCAGAGCCCAGCCCAGCCCAGCAGCTCCGCTGTCAGCCCAACCCAGCCCTGCTGTCAGCCCAGCCCAGCAGAGCCCAGCAGCTCCGCTGTCAGCCCAGCCCAGCCCTGCTGTCAGCCCAGCCCAGCCCAGCAGCTCCGCTGTCAGCCCAGCCCAGCCCAGCAGCGCCCAGCCCAGCAGCGCCCAGCCCAGCAGCGCCCAGCCCAGCAGCGCCCAGCCCAGCAGCGCCCAGCCCAGCAGCGCCCAGCCCAGCAGCGCCCAGCCCAGCAGCGCTCATGTCAGCCCAACCCAGCCCAGCAGCTCCGCTCTCTGCCCAGCCCAGCAGCTCCGCTGTCAGCCCAGCCCAGCAGCTCCGCTGTCAGCCCAGCCCAGCAGCTCCGCTGTCAGCCCAGCCCAGCAGCGCTGCTGTCAGGCCAGCAGAGCCCAGCCCAGCCCAGCCCAGTAGTGCGGCAGCTCCCGCTGGGAGCCCCCAGGGGACGGGCAACCTGCAGCTCCGGGTCGGAGAGGGGACCAGCCAGCAGCACCTGAACCAGAAGCGAAATAAAAACGAAACTAACCTTAACCCTGATAAAGCGGAATCCCCGCTACGGACAGGCAACAGGGACAAACACACAAGAAGCGATTCTCCTGGCCCATTTGCTGCAACTCTCTCCCTCTTAAATCCTGTTTCCTTTTTCTTCACTCCCTGGTGTTGCATTTAATTTTCTTAATCTGGATTTACCTGTTATTCATTCGCCCAACTCGTGAATTGTCCTTAATTTTGTTGCTGGAAATGCATTAAGACATTCATTTATTTACAAAAGCTTTGAAAATTAATTTCCATTAACTATTTAATTGCATACATTAAATTACGCTCTTCATTCATTAATACATTAACCCATTCGCCCTTCCACTTAATGCATATTTAATGAATGCTAATAAATGTCATGTCACCCCTAAAGAATGGTGTTATATTTATTCAACACCTTTGAATGATATTTAATATTTTATTTCTGAGGTCTTGACCTTCTCCCAGTTAATTTGTGCTACATTTTTATTCTTGTTATGAAACAATGTTTGTTTTAACTTTTTCATAAGTTCATAGATATAGGAGCAGAATTAGGCCATTTGGCCTATTGAGTCTGCTCCGCCATTCTATCATGGCTGATATGTTCCTCATAATAATCCTTATTGACACAAGTAAGTTTACATTACACTGCAATGAAGTTACTGTGAAAATCCCCGAGTCGCCACACTCCGACGCCAGTTTGAGTACACTGAGGGAGAATTCAGAATGTCCAATTCACCTAATCTGTTACCTACAATGCTACAGACTGTCATAATATATACCAATATATCATGGTGCAGACACACACTGATGGACACACACAGGGACCAATCAACATGTACAAACACCGCAGCCAATCACCAGTTAGAATACACACACTATAAAGGCAGAGGGCACCACGGTTCCCGCTCATTCTGGGTGCTGCCTCTGAGTGTAACAAGAACTCATCCAGCCCAGCACGGACTCACAACACATGCTCAGAGAATCAATTGGTTCGGACAAGGCTTAGGTCTCTAGTTCAAGTTAGCATTATTTAGACCCACAGTCATCATGTGTTAGTGAGAAGTAGTTAATAAAATTGAATTGAACCTTCATCAGTGTTGGAAGTGTCTGTTCATCTCTCAAGCCTACACTGGCCAACACATCACAGGCCAAGAGCTGGATTGCAAAATCAGCCAGAGCATCGCCTCCCTGGAACACACGAACTAGGATCGGGAGTAGGCAATTTAGCCTCCTGGGCCGAAACATCTTCAATGTGATCATGGCTGATCCCATCTTGGCCTCAACTCCTGTCCATTCTCCATAACTCTTTGAAATGAAATGAAATGAAATGAAAATCGCTTATTGTCACGAGTAGGCTTCAATGAAGTTACTGTGAAAAGCCCCTAGTCGCCACATTCCGGCGCCTGTCCGGGGAGGCTGGTACGGGAATCGAACCGTGCTGCTGGCCTGCTTGGCCTGCTTTAAAAGCCAGCGATTTAGCTCGGTGAGTTAACCCATCACCAATTAAAAATCTGCCTGACTCCTCCTTAAATTTACTCACTGTAATTTAAATTTAGAGTATCCATTTTTTTTCCAATTAAAGGGCCATTTAACGTGCCTAATTCACCTACCCTGCATATCTATGGGTTGTGGGGATTATGGTGATATGCATCACTGTATATACACAAGGGTTTAATGTAAATACACTCCAACTAAGTAAACACTTGAGGGAGCACTGGAAATGTCATGGCTGCAGACATACAGCTAATGAAATGAAATGAAATGAAAATCGCTTATTGTCACAAGTAGGCTTCAAATGAAGTTACTGTGAAAAGCCCCTAGTCGCCACATTCCGGCACCTGTTCAGGGAGGCTGGAATTGAACCGTGCTGCTGGCCTGCCCTGTTCTGCTTTCAAAGCCAGCGATTTAGCAGTGTGCTAATAGAATAGGACACGACCAGTGAGCAGTTAAGACACCCAGAGGTGACACTATCAAAGGGGGCAACCCATATATAAGGACAGGGCACACATGCTCTGTCTCTTTCCACAGGCGACACTCAGAGAGAAGGACAGGGGCAGATCAGAAGCATCACACTCACCGCATGGCTTAGAGCAGACTGGTTAGTTAGACTGAGTTACTATAGCATGATGCACGATCAATCACTACTGAAGCAAGATTGTAGTCCAATTGAAGGCTTTAATGAACAAGTAGTTACCCCAGCAGCTCCGGTACAGAATGACTGCTGTGGGTGAAACACAGACTCTTATGCTCCGCCTGCTGGGCAGAACCAGCAGGCAGGTTCTACCACTCATACTACAGTATAAGGTACATCCCACCTAGGTACCGCGATACCCCTAATATAGCCTACCACATAGCAAGATTAGCAGGAGAGTCGAACTCATAGAGAACTGTGCTAATGGTTCAATAAATCACATTGAACTTACTTCAAAGTCTGGAGTATCTTTTGGTCAAAGCTGCATCGAGTTTCAGCCTGTGTTATCCCAGAGTACATAACACTTCAAGGGTGAGACCCATGCAGGCACAGGGAGAATGTGCAAACTCCACACAGTGACCCAGGGTCGGGATTGAACCAGGGTCTTCGGCGCCGTGAGGCAGCAGTGCTAACCACTGCGCCGCCGTGCTGCCGCTGGCATATTGTTTAACATTTTGTTTATTCTGTGTTGATTCTCTTGTTTGATTAATCCTTGAAGGCATTATTTTTTTAAGGGTGTGGTTAAGCTGCAGGTAAATAAAATATGATTCACTAATGATATAACAGCGACCTATGACGGGGCATATAGAAAGAAAAATAATACTTGTATTAGTACAGAGTCTTATCAAGTTCAAACATCAGAAGGCGTTTTGCATAATTAATTGTTGCGTGGACAAACACAGCTGCCATTTTCCACAAGCAACATAATGCTAGGGGATACTTGACAGCCAATCAACTGAAAGGCACCGCCATCAACAATATAGCACTCCTTCATCGCAACATTAGTGTTTGCTTAGTTATAGCCTGGAATTTGAATACACAACCTCTGAGTCAAGCTGACATGTACCAGATTAATATAGTATAAATAATACATTGCATTGTTTCGAATACAGAACATTTTTCCAGACCTTCTGTGCTGGGGAATATTTACACTGCAGGTTCTGAGGTAATATCGTTCCAATTCACAGTCCTGAGTGTTATTTATTACAAAGCCTAAATATGCCCGAAATAGCTCACAGCAAAATAACTTATCCACCACAAACTAAACTGCAAAGAGAAAACTGCACATCGTGCACAGTTTTTTAATGTCATTTCAGAATTGGCCGTTTCTTTAATTTATGATATTTAATGCATGGAAAGTACACGTATAATTGGGGCTGTTTTCAAAAGAACACAGATTAAGAGATCATTTGATAAAGGTGCTTATAATCATGAAAGAATGGGGCAAGTGTAGCCGTAGAGGTCTAGAATAAAGGGCCACAAACAGATGGTTAATAGAAGAGAGTGGGCAGCACTGTAGGACAGTGGGTGGCACTGTTGTTTCACAGCTCCAGGGTCACAGGTTCGATTCCCGGCTTGGATCACTGCCTGTGCGGAGTCTGCACGTTCTCCCTGTGTCTGCGTGGGTTTCCTCCGGGTGCTCCGGTTTTCTCCCACAAGTCCCGAAAGACATGCTTGTTAGGTAATTTGGACATTTTGAATTCTCCCTCTGTGTACCCGAACAGGCGCCGGAATGTGGCGACGAGGGGCTTTTCACAGTAACTTCATTGCGCTGTTAACGTAAGCCTACTTGTGACAATAAAGATTATTATTATTAGCAGTAGTAAGAGATTTAGGATGAAGAGCAGGTGCTTTTTTTAAAAAACATTGAAAACTGTGAGGTTGTAAACTGAGTGCCTGAAGCTGACAACGTGGATGGTTGGAGAAAAAGAGGACGATTTACTCATTTATTTTGCTGCTGTTTGTGGGAGGGTGAATTGTACAAATTGGCTGCTGCGTTTCCCACATCCAAACATTGACTACACTTCAAAAGTGCCGCAATGGCAGCACAACGCTTTGGGAAATCATGGAGGTTAGGCTGTAGAAGGTGCTATGTAAGTATCAGTTATTTTCTTAAACAAATAACTGTGAATAAGTATCTTTGAAAATGGTGCTGTTGCCTCCTTAGGAAGTTTCCAATGCAGTTTGTGTAAGTTTGAGTTTGGTCCTAATTAGTAATGTAACGTCATCGGAGGGGGTGGTGGTATTATCACCGGGGTGGTATCCCACTACAGCAGATGCTGAAATTTGAATTTCATAAAAAATTTGGAATTACAAGTCTAATGATGTCCACGAAACCATTCACGACTGTGGTGAAAATCCACCTGGTTCACTAATGTCCTTCCTCCCTTCAGGGAAGGGAATCTGCCATCCTTACCTGGTCTGGCCTACACGTGACTCCAGATCCACAGCAATGTGGTTCACTCCTAAATGGTCCAGCAAGCACCTCAGTTGAAGGGCAGTTAGGGATGGGCAATAATTGCTGGCCCAGCCAGTGCCTCCCGTACCCAATGAATAAAAAAAAACGGAATCAGTTGTAATATGAAAGTTACTTCGTCACCTAAAGAACAATAGTGTGTGGAATCAGCAGGGAAGGCTATAGAAGTGAAGAGAATAGAAGGATTCAAGGTCAGTTACCAGAGACCATAAGACATAGGAGCAGTTTTAGGCCATTCGGCCCATCGAGTCTGCTCCACCATTCAATCATGGCTGATATGTTGCTCATCTCCATTCTCCTCCCTTCTCCCCATAACCCCAATCCACTTAGTAACCAAGAACCTATCTATCTCTGTCTTGAACACACTCAGTGATTTGGCCTCCGCAGCCTCCTGCGGCAAAGAATTCCACCAATTCACCAACCACTGGCTGAAGAAATTCCTCCTCATCTCAGTTTTGAAGGATCGTCCCTTCAATCTGAGTCTGTGCCCTCGGGTTCTAGTTTCTCCTACAAGTGGAAACATCTTCCCCACGTCCGCTCTATCCAGGCCTCTCAGTAGCCTGTAAGTTTTAATAAGATCCCCCCTCATCCTTCTAAATTCCAACAAGTACAGACCCAGGGTCCTCAACTGTTCCTCATATGACAAGCTCTTCATTCCAGGGACCATTCTTGTGAAACTCCTCTGGGCCCTTTCCAAGACCAACGCATCCTTCCTTAGATACGGGGCCCAAGACTGCTCAGAATACTCCAAATGACCAGAGCTTTATACCGCCTCAGAAGTACGTCCCTGGTCTTGTATTCTAGCCCTCTTGACATGAATGCTAACATTGCATTTGCCTTCCTAACTGCCGGCTGAACGCTACCAGCCGAAAGTAGAGATTAGCGTCAATGGTGAGAATGCAGCAAAATGTGAGTCGACCCAGGAAAAGGTGAAGATTTCTTGCCCTGAAAACCTGGTCTGAAAATCTCTTCCGTCTCTGAATGTTGGAAACAAACGCCTGGGAGTGACGTATTGTCAGCTGCTGCCCTTGTATATTGTCAGAATGGTTCAGGAAGGCAGGTACAGCCCAAAGATCTTTCACTGTGAAACATTCCAGTGCAGATGATGCAGTGAACCGTACACTTACAAAGGGCAGGGACATCACAGATGCCTGACAACTTGAGCGCTGATCAGCCCAGACAGAAATGCAATTAGGCTTTCAAAGTATGCACACTTTCAAATTCTTCCGACCACAGTCGTAATAACATTCTCAGCTTCTGCATTATTCGCAGGCTGGTGAAAATGTGCTTTGAGGTGGGAAAATGCACGGAATTTTGAAAGAATGTTAGATGCAAAAGCTCTGTAAAATAGAGCGACAAAAGTGATTGTTTAGTAGTTCAGCTTAGCTTATTTTAGACAACTGGCATGGGGGAGACGGCAGCAGTAACATCAACGGGACCAATAATCCAGAGGCCAGGCTGATGATCTGGGGGCAAAGGTTCAAATCCCACCATGGCCATGAATGAAATGAAATGAAATGAAAATGAAAATCGCTTATTGTCACGAGTAGGCTTCAATGAAGTTACTGTGAAAAGCCCCTAGTCACCAAATTCCGGTGCCTGTCCGGGGAGGCTGGTATGGGCCATTTTAAATTCAATTGAAATTCAATTACTAATCTGGATTTGAAAAATCGAGGGATAAATTATCCGGCCCCGTTCGCCAAGGGAATGGTCACGGGCGGGATGGGAAAGTTTTGTGGACCATTTAAAGGCTCATTGATGGAAGCCGCCATTTTGTGGCTCTGGAGTGGGTCAGCGAGCGGTCACCGAGATTTTGGCGTAATTAATCGGACCTAGAAACGTCCAGTTGATAAAGAACTGGATTCCAACAGTGGCAACATGGGGAGGTGTTGGTTGTGTGGTACTGGTGTACGCTACAGATTGGAGAGTAGTAGTTGACCATATCCCATATGTAAGAGGGAAATTCAAGACTGAATGAACTAATCATGTTTTAATGGCTGCAGATGAACAATCCAGATAAGCGACCAATGGCAGATATCAGTACAGCCTCAACTGAACTTAATGTTTTTGAACTTTAAACTTGGAGCAGGAATCATTTTGAGCAGCTTTTGAATGGCTGTGTCAATGTGAAACAAATAGACTATATCCACGTGAGCATTTTGTGTTCTGACTACTCCAACCTTTTGAGTTTTGCCCCAAATTGAATCTTCCGAAATAAAATGTGAAACCTCGGGGGAAAAAAAGGCCGATTGACCTCGGGTGGAAATTTCAGGTCTCGGGTGGGTCCAACTGGAAAATCCCGCCCCGGGACTCAGTTATGGTGACGGTTGTCAATTGTCATTAAAAACCCATCCGTGGTGATTGTAGATCTGAGTAGATGCAATACAACTGAGCAAGCACTAGAGGGAGCACGGGGGAGCTATAAATACACAGGGACAGGAAGTGAGGACACACTTCACGGAAGGCAGAACTCGTAGCAGGACACAGCCAGCATTTGAGGTAGCCGTAAGTTAAGCTCTGAAGACAGAACAAATTCACAATAAAGCATCTTCTCTAACTTTGAGACTACGAGCTTTATTAAGACACGAGGAACAACACATGGTACCAAGAGTGGCTTCGGACGCCTACTACAGGACAACTCAGCTGCAGACACAGAAAGAACAAAATGGCATGGAAATCTCCTACTGGACATTCGACTTGGGAAGACATCGCTTATTCGAGGATGTGGCTTGGAACCCCACCTCAGCTGGACACGACCGGCAATGTAAGAAATGTCTGGAAAATGTTTAAACAAATGTTCGATTTTTATATCATAGCTAATGATGTAGCAGCAGCCTCAGACGAAATTAAAATAGCAATACTCATCGCGGGACATGAAGCTAGGAAAGTATATAATGGATTTAAATACTCAAAAGATGAAGGCAGCAACAACTTACAAATAATACTAAACAAATTTGAAGAATACTGTAAGGAATTTGAACGAGGAACAACACACCATCTGGTTCATTAATGCCCGGTATGGAAGTGCTAGTCCTACCTCCAGAGCCATGACAATGATGTTTACTTTTAACTGTCCTCTGAAATGGTGTGGCAAACCATTCAGTGCAAGGGCAATTAAGGATGGGCAGCAAATGTTGGCCTTCCCAGTGATGCACACGTCCGTGATGGAATAACGAAAAAAATGTTCAAACTTCTATCATTTAAGATTGCTCTTGCAACATTATTCTGGAATATGTTCTGATAGCAGCACAGCTAACATGTGGCTTATATGTCTTCCGGCACAGAAAGGGTTTATACCCACCAGCATTCCCCCGCCATGTTCCCCCAGTGACTCTGCACGCCATCTGGGATGGTAATAAGTTGCACGGAGGACAAAAGATCCCACGTTCTAACAATGGGCTGTGCCAAGATAACTGATTTCAGTCGGAGTGGGATTTGGATACTGCCGTTACATCCTTGGGAGCGTTCTCACTCTGGGTTGCCGTTGCCAAGTGTCCATGTGTGAATTCAATCAGATAGGGAGAGCACTCGGCTCCATGGTGAACTAGGCTGTCAACACTCGCCCCCCGAGGTATTGGAAAAGGTTGCCATTGCACAAAGCAAGGTTGTTACACTCCAGGAGTTAACGGTCGAAAATACTGAGCATCTTGGTGATTAGGGTTCCTGCATTAGAAATTGTACAAATCTTCCATCTAATCACATGGTAATCATTTTTAAAAAATAAATTTAGATTACCCAATTATTTTTTCCAATTAAGGGGCAATTTAGTGCGGCCAATCCACCTACTCTGCACATTTTTGGGTTGTGGGGGTGAAACCCACGCAGATACGGGGAGAATGTGCAAACTCCACACGGACAGTGACCCAGAGCCGGGATCGAACCTGGGACCTCAGCGCCGTGAGGCAGCTGTGCTAACCACTAGGCCACTGTGCTGCCCATCACATGGTAATCATACTGCCTTCAAAGGACTCTCTGAGAGTTACCCCACCTAATAGAAAGTCAAACGTATAGCATTTTTAAAAATATGTTTTCACAACTTTTATGTTACATATTTCAGTTTGTACAATTATTTTACAGGTTTCACAGCCACACAGAGTGTTTGGGAAGGAAGGAGAGACTGATGTTACACAACAAATATAGACTTTGAGAGAACATACATACAAACAAACACTGATCACTATCTATATTTACAACTATTTATTTCCCCTCTTTCCGTGGCCTTGGGCCCCATCAAGTTGTTCCGCCTCGGATACCCTTCCTGACGCGTGTGTTCCCCGCGTGTTTTTGCTCCCCGACTCTCCGCTTGCCCTTGGGCCCCTTCCCCTGCAGTCATGCTCCTGGTTGTTCTTTGTCTACGGGCCTTTGTCCATCTCCCCTCCTTGCCCCCCCCCCCCCCCCCTCCCCCCCCCCCCCCCCCCCACCCCCCTCCCCGTGCACTACTGATTGCTGGCTATGCACAGGGTCTGGAATAAGTTGGTGAATGGCTTCCACGTCTTGTCGAAGCCCCCCCTCCGACCCGCGAATTTTATCTTCTCCAGCTGGAGGAATTCCGGCTGGTCGGCCAGTCAGTCTGTGGCTTTGGGTGGTGTCGCCAATCGCCAGCCAAGCATGATTCATCAACGGGTGATTAGGGCAGCAAAAGCTAGGGCACCAGTCCCCCTGCTCACAAAGAACTCTCGCTCGTCTGATACCCTGAAGACTGCCATTGTTGGACCTGGCTCCACCCTCACCCCCATCACCTTGGGCATCGCCTCGAAAAAGGTTGTCCATAATCCCACCAGTCTGGGGGAGGTGTGGTTGGCTGGGCCTCCCTGGCACAGTTCACAATTGTCTTCCACCTCCGGGAAGAACCTGTTCATTCGGGTTCTGGTCAAGTGCGTTCTATGTACCACCATTAGCTGCACCAGGCTCAGGTCTACACATGTGGAGGTAGAGTTTACCCTAGTAGTGCTTCGATCCAGAGTCAACTACACCCCCCCCCCCACCCCCCCACCCCCCCCCCACCACACACCCAACTTCAATGGCGAGTTCCTCCTCCCATTTCTCCTTCATCTCATCCAGGGGGGATGGTACCTCCTCCAACAGTTGCCCTTACAGGTTCCCACAGTTCCCCTTCCCTAGGTCACCCGCATCCAACAGTTCATCAACCAGTGAGCGGCTGGCTTTGTCTCCATGATCGTAGAAAGGGGGAGTTGGTGCGCTGCTTTCCTTGTGGAGAGCAGATCAAAGTCCGTTTGTAGCCTTTTCCTCTCCGGCAGCAATTCGACAGTTGGGGATGCGGCGAATCGTCGGTCGGCCTCCGCGACTGCCGTTGCTGTGAAACAGTATCCCTGGCCTGGAAAGTCACCCAGAGCTTGGGCTGGGCACAACATTCCAAATTTTACACTGTTCATATAAAGGGCTGCTTTGGTTCTGCTGAACTCTGCCAGGCACTTGGCCAGGTCTGCCGCAGTGCCTGGGTACACCTGGACTGGGTGTCCCTCCCAGTTGCAGGATTTTGTCTCACTGGCCCAGTTCAAGATACTTTCCTGTTGCTGGCATCGGGGCAGCTTTGCAATGACGGCTCTCGGCTGTTCCCCGGCTTTGGGTTTTGGCCGGAGTGACCTGTGAACTCTGTCTATTTCTGGGGGGCTTGGGAAGCTGTCCCATCCCACCAAGTTACCCAGCATTTGGGCCATGTACTCTGTAGGGTTCCTGCCCTTGGTTCCCTCTGGTAGGCCCACTATATGGGAGTTCTGGCATCGTGATCCATTTTCCTGGTCCTCGACCTTATCCTTTAGTGTGCTTTGTGCTGTCACCAACCTTACTACTCGACTCTGTTTCTAATGTGGTGGTCCAGTTGCTCTGATCCATCAACTCTTTCTCCTCGACTGTAGCATCCTGTGTCTCCAGCCACCTCTCCACCTTTACTAGGACCGACAGTAATGTGATCAGTGCCTCTGCCACAGCCACCTTCACCGTTGCCCTCATGTCGACCATAATGGTCTCCTTGGGTTTGTAGAGCTCCTGCGTGAGGAACTTCCTCCATCTGCTGGTTGCGGTTGGTGAGGAGCTCTGCGTGTGGCCTGGTTGCTCGCCTCGCTCAGGTGTGGCTGGGGCATCGCTGTCCCTCTTAGAATCATAGAATTTACAGTGCAGAAGGAGGCCATTCGGCCCATCGCGTCTGCACCGGTCCTTGAAAAGAGCACCCTACTTAAGCCCATACCTCCACCCTATCCCCGTAACCCAGTAACCCCACCTCACCTTTCTGGACACTAGGGGACAATTTATCACGGCCAATCCACATAACCTGCACATCATTGGGCTGTGGGAGGAAACCGGAGCACCCGGAGGAAACCCACGCACACACGGGGAGAAAGTGCAGACTCCGCACAGTCACCCGAGGTTGGAATTGAACCTGGGACCCTGGAGCTGTGAGGCAGCAGTGCTGACCACTGTGCCACCAGTGCTCGCCATCTCCTCACTTTTCTATCCCGGCTTTTGTTGTTGCCTCTGCCGTCTTTTTGGCCTCTCGAATTGCTGCCGCTAGGCAATGCCGTCTTGTTGGAGTTAGAGGAGGGTGGGAGGTGTTTTAGTGGGTTATTTTCAGTTTAAAGTGCCTGATTCCAATTTCAGGAGGAGAGCCACCTTTCGTCCATCCGCTGAGCAAATCCTCGTCACTGGAAGTCGCCGTAATAAAACTTAAATAATCTTTATTAAATCATCTTTATTAGGCATGAGTTTCAGTGCTTATATTTGCTTTTACAACTCCTGCTTCTGCTAGTTCATTTCGTTGCAGCAAAAATATTTCCGTTAATCTTTAACAATAATGACAGCACATTTATTCACAACACAAAGGCAGTGTTACAATCCCAGTTTGTTCTTACTTAATGCGAGGGACTGTTTGGGGTTCGAGGCGGGTTGGTGAGTGTGACACTCAACTACTGGATTGAAGAGTTAGGTAGAGATTTAATGAGCGATGGCAGCTACATTGGCTTTTCTTCATATGTTTCCCCCCCCCCCCCCGGAAAAGATTGCACGCTAACACAGGGGTTAGCACTGTTGCTTCACAGCGCCAGGGTCCCAGGTTCGATTCCTGGCTTGAGTCACAATCTGCGCGGAGTCCGCACGTTCTCCCTGTGTCTGCGTGGGTTTCCTCCGGGCGCTCCGGTTTCCTCCCACAAGTCCCGAAAGACGTGCTTGTTAGGTAAATTGGACATTCTGAATTCTGCCTCAGTGCTCCCGAACGGGCACCGGAGTGCGGCGACTAGGGTTTTCACAGTAACATAATTGCAGTGTTAATGTTAGCCTACTTGTGACAATAATAAAGATTATTATTATTATTGCACGAGCTAAGGTTGTCATGCTGTGCTAAGTGTCTCTTCTTTCATCCGATCTGGGGAGCAAATAAGAAATGAAAACAGTTTCATTCACAAATCTACCTGCTTTCATGCATGAAAAACAGGTACAGGTGAAAATTGTGTACATTTTCTACAGGGGCACAATTATGTTTAGTACACAGTAAACTGACCACCAGAGGGCATCAAACTAGTTTATATTCCATTGCTGCCATTTTGAAGGGATAATTTAGTTCGACATTCTGAATTCTCCCTCCGTCTACCCGAACAGGCGCCCGAGTGTGGCGACTAGGGGCTGTTCACAGTAACTTCACTGCTATGTTAATGTAAGCCTACTTGTGACAATAAACATTATTATTATTATAAGATACCCTCTAAAGATACTTCACCAATGTTTGTGAATAGAAGTGGCTACAATGATTGGCAACGCAATGGCATGATCGGGGATTTAAAATTAGTTTTTTTTTTCGGGCAGCACGGCGGCACAGTGGATTAGCATTGTTGCCTACGGCGCTGAGGACCCAGGTTCGAATCCCGGCCCTGGGTCACTGTCCGTGTGGAGTTTGCACATTCTCCCCGTGTCTGCGTAGGTTTCACCCCCACAACCCAAAAGATGTGCAGGATAGGTGGATTGGCCACACTAAATTGCCCCTTAATTGGAAAAAATAATTGGGTACGCGAAATTTATTTTTTTTTAAAATGAGTTTTAAAAATATATTTGTTCATGGGGTGTGGGTATCGCTGACACACGATTATTGCCCACTCCCTAATTGTCCTTGAGAAGGTGGTGGTGAGCCGCCTTCTTGGACAGCTGCAGCCCATGTGGTGTAGGTACACCTGTAGTGCTGCTGGGGAGGGAGTTTCAGGATTTTGACCCAGCGACAGTGAAGGAACGATGATATAATTCCAAGTCAGATGGTGTGTGACTTGGAGGGAAAGTGCAGGCGGTGGCGTTCCCGTGCCTTTGTCCTGCCAAATGATAGATAGAATCATAGAATTTACAGTGCAGAAGGAGGCCATTTGGCCCATCGAGTCTGCACCGGCCCTTGGAAAGAGCACCCTACCTAAACCCACACCTCCACTCTCTCCCCATAACCCCGTAATCCTCACCTAAACTTTTCGGACACTAAGGGCAATTTAGCATGGCCAATCCATCTAACCTGCACATTTCTGGACTGTGGGAGGAAACCGGAGCACCGGGAAGAAACCCCATGCAGACACTGGGAGAAAGCACAAACTCCACACAGGCAACGATCCAAGCCGGGAATCGAACCCGGGACCCTGGAGCTGTGAAGCAACTGTGCTACCACTGTGCTACCGTGCCCCCCAGTAACTTCATTGCAGTGTTAATGTAAACCTACTTGTGACATGAATAAAATTATTATTATTCTATATGTGGTAGGCATAGGCAGAGCTAGATAGGTTCTCGACAAGAAAAAAGGTAAATGTTATGGGGAGTAGGTGGGAATGTGAGGGATAAACATTATGGGGTAGTTGGGAATGTGAGGGATGAACATTATTGGGGGTAGGTGGGAATGTGAGGGATAAACATTATGGGGTAGTTGGGAATGTGAGGGATGAACATTATTGGGGGTAGGTGGGAATGTGAGGGATAAATGCTATCGGGGATTGTGTCAGGGCTTCTTGAGTGTTGTTGGCACTGCACTCATCCAGGGAGAGTATTCCATCACAATCCTATAGTGCTTTGTAGATGGTGGATAGACTTTGGAGAGTCAGGTGTCGAGTTACTGTTCAGATCCCAGTTGATGTTGTCACTGGACGGGAAGATTCCAAAATGGAACCCTGTCTCAAAAGACCGTAACTTTTACTTTATTTGTACAACATGGAGGAACAGAGTTACAGGGCTGCTAATTAGCATGAACAACAAGAAAAAAAATTCATTTAACAGGAAAAGTATCTTACAAAACTCAAAGCTCACATTTCGAGTCTGATGTCTCTTTGTCAAAGCTTTGACAAAGATCATTGGACTCGAAACGTTAGCTCTTTTCCCTTCCTACGGATGCTGCCAAGATTTTCCAGCAAGATTTTCCCGCCTAGTGTTTATGGTTTTCTCCTCAGAATCCCCCCCCCCCAGTTGATTGTAACAGGAGAGTTTATAGACTCCACACCCAAATTCATACTTTAAAATATCCTCTCGTAAATTCTGTTTTCACTTCGCGGTTTGCATTTCAGAATCCAGTCCAGGTTTTACAAATGACACTTTTAAACAAAGCTTGTGTTCCACTTTTAACAATGAATCCAGTCAAGAAATTTGCACCACTCCTTTTTAGACTTCCTTTGTTATAACTGTTTACACAAGCTCTGAGATTCAGCCACTGATTTCCACAGTTATTTCAACTCATGGTCCACAGGCTGCAGTAAAATCTCACAAACCTGAAAATCACTTCAGATATCTTTCTGGCATCTCAGCCTTCTTCTCAACTCTGGCTGTTATGGCTGAGCAGTGCTCTGTACTAGTACCTTTAACCTCAGATGTCTTGGAAGCTTCTCTTTCTTTCTCTAGTTTCCTTAATCAACCACTTTTCCGATCTCTGCACTTGTTTTCTTAACCATTACTCCCTGGCATGGCTTTTCTTCTAATAAAGCTGAGGGAGATGTTGCCTCTCGAGCCTTGTGAACCAACTGCTTCTAGCGGAGCTGTGAGAGTTGCCTTCTCTCTCACCATCCATCTCCAACTGCAATCAAATTAGCTAAAGTAGATACGGTCTGGGGGTGTTACAGTTATTATGGGTTATTTTGTTGCATTTCATTGTTTGTCGTTATGTTTTATGTTTTCTGTAAAAAATTCCAATAAAAATTATATTTAAAAAAAAATTAGCTAAAGTAGAACTCTCTTTCGCCCTCTCTAAGCACAATAAAATCTCAGTTGGAATTGAAACCAACCGCTACACATACAAACACCTTTGGCCACAAAGTATCTAACTATGGGCTTTATCCTTCCAGGCACAGAAACATTAAATTAAACCCACTTAAAATTATATCTTTTTTCTAATGTTTGCCAATACAAATACAAATCCCTTAAAACTGTCTTTATTTCCCTAACAGTTGCTCCCTGGATAATTCCCAGCTTCTGATCTGCTCATGTAGCTATCGCATTATATGACTGGTCCAGTTCAGTTTCTGCTCAATGGTAACCCCCAGGTTGTCGATGACTGTTGGTTGAAATGATTAACAATTCAGTGATGTAGTTGATGGTATAATGATGTAACAGGTGATGTAATGATATGACTCGGCTGCTGAAAAAGGGCTCTTCTTAGAACTAACAATCCGACACAGAGTACATTTGTCAGACTGTCTGGTCCTAGCTTCCCTAAATTCATAGATAATGAGACCTGGGGATGATTTAGCACAGGGCTAAATCGCTGGCTTTGAAAGCAGACCAAGGCAGGCCAGCAGCACGGTTCAATTCCCGTACCAGCCTCCCCGAACAGGCGCTGGAATGTGGCGACTAGGGGCTTTTCACAGTAACGTCATTTGAAGCCTTCTTGTGACAATAAGCAATTTTCATTTCATTTCATCCCTTTAACCACTGAAATACAATGTTATGTCTCTCTGATAAATAGTCTGAGCAAAGTTGAAATAAAACAGAAAGGTGTGTTTCACGACCACTTCACCCCAGCCACAGATCAATATGGTTCAGAGCGCATGTGCCTCACCAAGAGTGGAAGGTGAAGGGATTCAGTCAAAAGAAAATCCGTAATCATTTTTCTTGATAATTCTGAGCCCAGTTTTGATAAACAGCCATCGGCTTTTAGTCTTGAATAAGGTGCGGCATGAAAATACATTTCTTCAGGTAACTCTGTTTGGGAGAAAGGGTGGCAAGGTGGCATAATGGTTAGCATTGCAGCCTCACCGTGCTGAGGAACCGGGTTCGATCCCGACTCTGGGTCACTGTCCGTGTGGAGTAGGTGGATTGGCCACATTAAATTGCCCCTTAACTGGAAATAAATAATTGGGTACTCTAAATTTATTTTAAAAAACAACTCTGTTTGGGAGAAGGGCAGCACGGTAGCGCAATGGTTAGCACTGCTGCCTCACGGCGCTGAGGACCCAGGTCCGATCATAACCCCGGGTCATTGTCCATGTGGAGCTTGCACATTCTCCCTCTGTCTGCATTGATCTCACCCCCACAACCCAAAGATGTGTAGGGTAGGTGGATTGGCCACGCTAAATTGCCCCTTAATTGGAAAAACAAAAATTGGGTACTTCAAATTTTTTTAAAATTCTGTTTGGGAGACGGCAATATTCATTATTTCTTAACACCAGTCTCAAACTGTAACATGACACCTAATTCCCTTCCTAACAGCACTGTGGGTGTATCTACGCCACATGGTATGCGGCAATTTTGTCAAGGGCAATTAGGAATGGGCAATAAATGCAGCCGTAACCAGTGATGCACAAAGCCTGTGAAAGGAAATATGTGCGTGTGGGTTACAGGTGTGTGAAATGCCATCTGTATTCCAGTCACACATGGCACCAGGCCACACATCTACAGAGTTCCATTTCATCCGACAATATCAGGAATTGATGCGAGTTACTATCTATGTCAGTGTTAATAACTCAACAGAAAGAACGAACACAATAAAGTGTTTACTACAGCTGTTCTCGGAGAATAGGAACAGGGTAACCCTCTGAAACCTGTTCTGTTATTCAATGAGATCATAGCTGACTTGTCACCTTCCTCCGTGTACCCACAGCCCCCGATATCTTTGGTAACAAAATATTATCAATTGCAGTTTTAAAATTAATGATTGATCTAAAATTAGCTGCCATGTGTGGGATAGAAACTTCTATCACCCTTTGAATGTTCAAGTGTTTTTAAATGTTGCTCCTGTAGGTCTGGTTCCAATTTTTAGACCATGTTCTCTCGCCCTATATTCCCCAACCAGCGAAAGTAGTTTCAACCTCATCAGTTCCCTTCAGCATCTTGAAAACTTTGATCAAATCACTCCTTAATCTTCTAAATTCCAGGGAATACAACACTTGCGTGTGTCATCTCTGTTTGTAATTTGACCCTTGGGCGTCCCACTAAATTTCCCCACCCTGCCAAATGCCAACAGAAGGCAGAGAGTAGCAATGGAAGGGTGCTTTTCTGATTGGAGGGCTGTGACTAGTGGTGTTCCGCAGGGATCAGTGCGGGGACCTTTGCTGTTCGTAGTATATATAAATGATTTGGAGGAAAATGAAACTAGTCTGATTGGTAAGTTTGCGGATGAGACAAAGGTTGGTGGAATTGTAGATAGCAATGAGGACTGTCAGAGGATACAGCAGGATTTAAATCGTTTGGAGATTTGGGCGGAGAGAAGGCAGATGGAATTTAATCCGGACAAATGTGAGGTGATGCATTTTGGAAGGTCTAATGCAGGTAGGGAATATACAGTGAATGGCAGAACCCTCAAGAGTATGTTTGGAGATACATCATTGTTAAACAATAACCCATCGTTCTTTATGGATTGGTTCCAATGATGTCATAGTGACCAATGTTTTTTCCCCGGGATATGGTAACATTACGATCTGGAGGAGACCATTCAGGGACTGTGGGGCCATTAGGAACTGGAAGAAGTCATTCAGGAACCATGGGAACATTACAATATGGAGGAGGTAATTCAGGAATCATGTAGTCATTACGATCTGGAGTAGGGCATTCAGGAACCATTGGTTCATTAAAATTTGGAGGAGGCCATTCAGGAACCATGGGGTCTTTACGATCTGGAGTAGGGCATTCAGGAACCATTGGGTCATTACAACTTGGGGAAGGTCATTCAGGAACCATTGGGTCATTACAATTTGGAGAAGGTCATTCAGGAACCATTGGGTCATTACAATTTGGAGGAGGTCATTCAGGAACCA
This sequence comes from Scyliorhinus canicula, assembly GCF_902713615.1. NCBI lineage: Eukaryota > Metazoa > Chordata > Chondrichthyes > Carcharhiniformes > Scyliorhinidae > Scyliorhinus > Scyliorhinus canicula. The sequence goes on along the minus strand of NC_052164.1, from coordinate 93,985,660 downwards.
TTGGGTCATTACAACTTGGAGAAGGTCATTCAGGAACCATTGGGTCATTACAATTTGGAGGAGGTCATTCAGGAACCATGGGTCATTATGATCTAGAGGAGGTCATTGAGGAACCATGGGGTCATTATGATCTGGAGGAGGTCATTGAGGAACCATGGGGTCATTATGATCTGGAAAAGGTCATTCAGCCCCTCAGTTCTACTTCAGCATTCAATTAACTCGGGCTGGTCTGTGTCTCAATTTAAAAAATATTTGTTCACCGAGTGTGGGCTTCGCTGGCTAGGCCCACATTTATTGCCCATCTCTAATTGCCCTTGAGAAGATCGTGATGAGCTGACTTCTTGAACCACTGCAGTCCATGTGGTGTAGGTACACCCACAGTGCTGTTAGGAAGGGAGTTCCATGATTTTGACCCAGCGACAGTGAATATACCATTTAGATTTATATTTATCGTAAGTGTACCGAGGTACAGTGAAAAGTATTGTTCTGCGTACAGTCCAGGCTGTTCGTTTCATACATGAAAAACAAAGGACATACTATAAATACACAATGTAAATACACAGACATAGACATCGGGTGAAGCATACAGAGTAGTGCTACACAGTAGAGAAGATGCCGGGAGAGATCAGTTCAGTCCATAAGAGGGTCATTCAGGAGTCAGGTAACAGCGGGGAAGAAGCTGTTTTTGAATCTGTTAGTGTGTGTTCTCAGACTTTTGTATTTCCTGCCCGATGGATGAAGTTGGAAGAGTGAGTAAGCCGGGTGGGAGGGATCTTTGATTATGCTGCCCGCTTTCCCCAGGCAGCGGGAGGTGTAGATGGAGTCCGTGGATGGGAGGCAGATTTGTGTGATGGACTAGGCTGTGTTCACGACTCTCTGACATTGCTTACGTTTTTGGGCCAAGCAGTTGTCATACCATCTTTCATAAAATTGGCTACTCTTTGCTCCTGCCTTTCAGTGAGTCTCGCCATTAAGTACACTTATGCATATTCTTAGATGCCACCCTGGGGGAACGGCCTGATGATTTAAAGGAACAAATCGATTGGAGGCAGTTTATTTGGCTGTGATCGCTGTTATCTCCTCTCACCAATTCTCTCCCTCTGCGCTGTTCCACTCCAGAAGCTCAGCGCTTGACACCCTCGGTCACTTTAACTCACAAAATATTGGAAACATTTCAATCCGCTGTTAATTTCATAGAGATGTTACATTTCATAGGAATAAAAGATTTTCACGTTGGAATAAACTCGGGAATACATGATAAATGGCAGGACCCTGGGAAGCATGAGGATCAGAGGGACCTTAGTCTGCATGTACATCCGTCCCTCAAGGTAGCAGAGCAGCCTGGAACTGTATAAGATGTTGGTTAGGCCACAGCTTGTGTGCAGTTCCGGAATCCACATTAGAGGAGGGATGTGGTAGCACTAGCAGAGGAGATTTAACAGGATATTACCTGGGAAGGAGAATTTTAGTTATGAAGAGAGATTGGATAGACTTGGTTTGTTTTCCTTGGAGCAGAGGAGACTGAAGGGGAACATGATTGAGATGTATGAAATTACGAGGGGCATAGATCGAGTAGACAGGAAGAAACGTTTCCCCTTGGTGGGGGTCAATGACCAGGGAGCATAGATTTAAGGTAAGAGGGAGGAGGTTTAGAGGAGATACGAGCAAAAGCTTTTCACCCAGAGGGTGGTGGAGGTCCCGTAACTCACTGCCTGAAAGGGTGGTGGAGGCAGAGACCCTCATAATGTGTAAAACATATTTAGATGTGCACTTTGCCAACCCAGGATGGCTATGGGCCAAGTGCTGGAAAATGGAGTTAGAAAAGCTAGGTGGCTGTTTTTGACCGGCGCAGACATTTCTCTGCTGTATGACTCTACTGGATTCTTCGGCCCTGCCCGCCGCAAGAACACCACGGGCGACACGCGGACAATGGAAAAAGCCATTGATCCCGGGCGGGATTCTCCGGTCACCGGGCGAACGTGGCTGGAGAATCCCACCCCGTGACTCTAATCTGTTGGAAGACAGTCCGCAATAAACCCAGATCATGGATGGCATAAAAATAAATCCTTTTCGGAGTCACCATCAAGAAATGAAGTATGAAGCTTGCTTCCACACTGATAGCTGCACGTAAAATAAAACATTCAAAAGCTGGAATAGAACCCCATGCTTAACACTGAAGCTGCGCATCTCGAGCAGAAACAGATACCAGACAATACTGTCATGTTTTTAATTCCCACCTTCAGATGCCAGTGATAAACCACTGACTGTTTGACTTTTCTAGGTAATGACATCATCTGAACCTCTCGATCAGAATCGTGGCTTGACACACTCCAATCTAGCCATTGACACACTCCAATCTAGCCATTGACACACTCCAGTCTCGCCATTGACACACTCCAATCTAGCCATTGACACACTCCAGTCTAGCCATTGACACACTCCAGTCTAGCCATTGACACACTCCAGTCAAGCCATTGACACACTCCAGTCTAGCCATTGACACACTCCAGTCTAGCCATTGACACGCTCCAGTCTAGCCATTGACACACTCCAGTCTAGCCGTTGACACACTCCAGTCTAGCCATTGACACACTCCAGTCTAGCCATTGACACACTCCAGTCTAGCCATTGACACACTCCAGTCGAGCCATTGACACACTCCAGTCAAGCCATTGACACACTCGAGTCTAGCCATTGACACACTCCAGTCCAGCCATTGACACACTCCAGTCTAGCCATTGACACACTCCAGTCTAGCCATTGACACACTCCAGTCTAGCCATTGACACACTCCAGTCTAGCCATTGACACACTCCAGTCTAGCCATTGACACACTCCAGTCTAACCATTGACACACTCCTGTCTAGCCATTGACACACTCCAGTCTAGCCATTGACACACTCCAGTCTAGCCATTGACACACTCCAGTCTAGCCATTGACACACTCCAGTCTAGCCATTGACACACTCCAGTCTAGCCAATAACAAAATCCAGTCTAGCTGTTGACACACTCCTGTCTAGCCATTGACACACTCCAGTCTAGCCATTGACATACTCCAGTCTAGACATTGACACACTCCAGTCTAGCCATTGACACACTCCAGTCTAGCCATTGACATACTCCAGTCTAGACATTGACACACTCCAGTCTAACCATTGACACACTCCGGTCATTGACGCACTCCAGTCTAGCCATTGACACACTCCAGTCTAGCCATTGACATACTCCAGTCTAGCCATTGATGCACTCCGGTCTAGCCGTTGACACACTCCAGTCTAGCTGTTGACACACTCCAGTCTAGCCATTGACACACTCCAGTCTAGCCGTTGACACACTCCAGTCTAGCCATTGACACACTCCAGTCTAGCCATTGACACACTCCAGTTTAGCCATTGACACACTCAAGTCTAGCCATTGATTGACTCCGGTCTAGCCGTTGACACACTCCAGTCTAGCCATTGACACACTCCATGTCTAGCCATTGACACACTCCAGTCTAGCCATTGACACACTCCAGTTTAGCCATTGACACACTCAAGTCTAGCCATTGATTGACTCTGGTCTAGCCGTTGACACACTCCAGTCTAGCCATTGACACACTCCAGTCTAGCCATTGACACACTCCAGTCTAGCCATTGACACACTCCAGTCTAGCCATTGACACACTCCATGTCTAGCCATTGATTGACTCCGGTCTAGCCGTTGACACACTCCAGTCTAGCCATTGACACACTCCAGTCTAGCCATTAACACACTCCAGTCTAGCCATTGACACACTCCAGTCTAGCCATTGACACACTCCAGTCTCGCCATTGACGCACTCCAGTCTAGCCATTGATCCACTCCTGCCTAGCCATTGACACACTCCAGTCTAGCCATTGACACACTCCAGTCTAGCCATTGACATTTTCCAGTCTAGCCATTGACACACTCAAGTCTAGCCATTGACACACTCCAGTCTAGCCATTGACACACTCCAGTCTAGCCATTGGCACACTCCAGTCTAGCCATTGACACACTCCAGTCTAGCCATTGACGCACTCCAGTCTAGCCATTGACACACTCCAGTCTAGCCATTGACACACTCCAGTCTAGCCATTGACACACTCCAGTTTAGCCATTGACACACTCAAGTCTAGCCATTGATTGACTCCGGTCTAGCCGTTGACACACTCCAGTCTAGCCATTGACACACTCCATGTCTAGCCATTGACACACTCCAGTCTAGCCATTGACACACTCCAGTTTAGCCATTGACACACTCAAGTCTAGCCATTGATTGACTCTGGTCTAGCCGTTGGCACACTCCAGTCTAGCCATTGACACACTCCAGTCTAGCCATTGACACACTCCAGTCTAGCCATTGACACACTCCAGTCTAGCCATTGACACACTCCATGTCTAGCCATTGATTGACTCCGGTCTAGCCGTTGACACACTCCAGTCTAGCCATTGACACACTCCAGTCTAGCCATTAACACACTCCAGTCTAGCCATTGACACACTCCAGTCTAGCCATTGACACACTCCAGTCTCGCCATTGACGCACTCCAGTCTAGCCATTGATCCACTCCTGCCTAGCCATTGACACACTCCAGTCTAGCCATTGACACACTCCAGTCTAGCCATTGACATTTTCCAGTCTAGCCATTGACACACTCAAGTCTAGCCATTGACACACTCCAGTCTAGCCATTGACACACTCCAGTCTAGCCATTGGCACACTCCAGTCTAGCCATTGACACACTCCAGTCTAGCCATTGACGCACTCCAGTCTAGCCATTGACACACTCCAGTCTAGCCATTGACACACTCCAGTCTAGCCATTGACGCACTCCAGTCTAGCCATTGACACACTCCAGTCTAGCCATTGAGACACTCCAGTCTCGCCATTGACATTTTCCAGTCTAGCCATTGACACACTCAAGTCTAGCCATTGACACACTCCAGTCTAGCCATTGACACACTCCAGTCTCGCCATTGACACACTCCAGTCTAGCCATTGACACACTCCAGTCTAGCCATTGACACACTCCAGTCTAGCCATTGACACACTCCAGTCTCGCCATTGACACACTCCAGTCTAGCCATTGACTCACTCCAGTCTAGCCATTGATACACACCAGTCTAGCCATTGACACACTCCAGTCTAGCCATTGACACACTCCAGTCTCGCCATTGACACACTCCAGTCTAGCCATTGACACACTCCAGTCTAGCCATTGACACACTCCAGTCTAGCCATTGACACACTCCAGTCTCGCCATTGACACACTCCAATCTCGCCATTGACACACTCCAGTCTCGCCATTGACACACTCCAGTCTAGCCATTGACACACTCCAGTCTCGCCATTGACACACTCCAGTCTAGCCATTGACACACTCCAGTCCAGCCATTGACACACTCCAGTCTAGCCATTGACACACTCCAGTCTAGCCATTGACACACTCCAGTCTAGCCATTGACACACTCCAGTCTAGCCATTGACACACTCCAGTCTAACCATTGACACACTCCTGTCTAGCCATTGACATACTCCAGTCTAGCCATTGACACACTCCAGTCTAGCCATTGACACACTCCAGTCTAGCCATTGACACACTCCAGTCTAGCCAATAACAAAATCCAGTCTAGCTGTTGACACACTCCTGTCTAGCCATTGACACACTCCAGTCTAGCCATTGACATACTCCAGTCTAGACATTGACACACTCCAGTCTAGCCATTGACACATTCCAGTCTAGCCATTGACATACTCCAGTCTAGACATTGACACACTCCAGTCTAACCATTGACACACTCCGGTCATTGACGCACTCCAGTCTAGCCATTGACACACTCCAGTCTAGCCATTGACACACTCCATGTCTAGCCATTGATGCACTCCGGTCTAGCCGTTGACACACTCCAGTCTAGCTGTTGACACACTCCAGTCTAGCCATTGACACACTCCAGTCTAGCCATTGACACACTCCAGTCTAGCCATTGACACACTCCAGTCTAGCCATTGACACACTCCAGTTTAGCCATTGACACACTCAAGTCTAGCCATTGATTGACTCTGGTCTAGCCGTTGACACACTCCAGTCTAGCCATTGACACACTCCAGTCTAGCCATTGACACACTCCAGTCTAGCCATTGACACACTCCAGTCTAGCCATTGACACACTCCATGTCTAGCCATTGATTGACTCCGGTCTAGCCGTTGACACACTCCAGTCTAGCCATTGACACACTCCAGTCTAGCCATTAACACACTCCAGTCTAGCCATTGACACACTCCAGTCTAGCCATTGACACACTCCAGTCTCGCCATTGACGCACTCCAGTCTAGCCATTGATCCACTCCTGCCTAGCCATTGACACACTCCAGTCTAGCCATTGACACACTCCAGTCTAGCCATTGACATTTTCCAGTCTAGCCATTGACACACTCAAGTCTAGCCATTGACACACTCCAGTCTAGCCATTGACACACTCCAGTCTAGCCATTGGCACACTCCAGTCTAGCCATTGACACACTCCAGTCTAGCCATTGACGCACTCCAGTCTAGCCATTGACACACTCCAGTCTAGCCATTGACACACTCCAGTCTAGCCATTGACGCACTCCAGTCTAGCCATTGACACACTCCAGTCTCGCCATTGACACACTCCAGTCTCGCCATTGACATTTTCCAGTCTAGCCATTGACACACTCAAGTCTAGCCATTGACACACTCCAGTCTAGCCATTGACACACTCCAGTCTCGCCATTGACACACTCCAGTCTAGCCATTGACACACTCCAGTCTAGCCATTGACACACTCCAGTCTAGCCATTGACACACTCCAGTCTCGCCATTGACACACTCCAGTCTAGCCATTGACTCACTCCAGTCTAGCCATTGATACACTCCAGTCTAGCCATTGACACACTCCAGTCTTGCCATTGACACACTCCAGTCTAGCCATTGACACACTCCAGTCTAGCCATTGACACACTCCAGTCTAGCCATTGACACACTCCAGTCTCGCCATTGACACACTCCAATCTCGCCATTGACACACTCCAGTCTCGCCATTGACACACTCCAGTCTAGCCATTGACACACTCCAGTCTCGCCATTGACACACTCCAGTCTAGCCATTGACACACTCCAGTCTAGCCATTGACACACTCCAGTCTAGCCATTGACACACTCCAGTCTAGCCATTGACACACTCCAGTCTAGCCATTGACACACTCCAGTCTAGCCATTGACACACTCCAGTCTAGCCATTGACACACTCCAGTCTAACCATTGACACACTCCTGTCTAGCCATTGACACACTCCAGTCTAGCCATTGACACACTCCAGTCTAGCCATTGACACACTCCAGTCTAGCCATTGACACACTCCAGTCTAGCCATTGACACACTCCAGTCTAGCCAATAACAAAATCCAGTCTAGCTGTTGACACACTCCTGTCTAGCCATTGACACACTCCAGTCTAGCCATTGACATACTCCAGTCTAGACATTGACACACTCCAGTCTAGCCATTGACACACTCCAGTCTAGCCATTGACATACTCCAGTCTAGACATTGACACACTCCAGTCTAACCATTGACACACTCCGGTCATTGACGCACTCCAGTCTAGCCATTGACACACTCCAGTCTAGCCATTGACACACTCCAGTCTAGCCATTGACACACTCCAGTCTAGCCATTGACGCACTCCAGTCTAGCCATTGACACACTCCAGTCTCGCCATTGACACACTCCAGTCTAGCCATTGACACACTCCAGTCTCGCCATTGACATTTTCCAGTCTAGCCATTGACACACTCAAGTCTAGCCATTGACACACTCCAGTCTAGCCATTGACACACTCCAGTCTCGCCATTGACACACTCCAGTCTAGCCATTGACACACTCCAGTCTAGCCATTGACACACTCCAGTCTCGCCATTGACACACTCCAGTCTAGCCATTGACACACTCCAGTCTAGCCATTGGCACACTCCAGTCTAGCCATTGACACACTCCAGTCTAGCCATTGACGCACTCCAGTCTAGCCATTGACACACTCCAGTCTAGCCATTGACACACTCCAGTCTAGCCATTGACGCACTCCAGTCTAGCCATTGACACACTCCAGTCTCGCCATTGACACACTCCAGTCTAGCCATTGACACACTCCAGTCTCGCCATTGACATTTTCCAGTCTAGCCATTGACACACTCAAGTCTAGCCATTGACACACTCCAGTCTAGCCATTGACACACTCCAGTCTCGCCATTGACACACTCCAGTCTAGCCATTGACACACTCCAGTCTAGCCATTGACACACTCCAGTCTAGCCATTGACACACTCCAGTCTCGCCATTGACACACTCCAGTCTAGCCATTGACTCACTCCAGTCTAGCCATTGATACACTCCAGTCTAGCCATTGACACACTCCAGTCTTGCCATTGACACACTCCAGTCTAGCCATTGACACACTCCAGTCTAGCCATTGACACACTCCAGTCTAGCCATTGACACACTCCAGTCTCGCCATTGACACACTCCAATCTCGCCATTGACACACTCCAGTCTCGCCATTGACACACTCCAGTCTAGCCATTGACACACTCCAGTCTCGCCATTGACACACTCCAGTCTAGCCATTGACACACTCCAGTCCAGCCATTGACACACTCCAGTCTAGCCATTGACACACTCCAGTCTAGCCATTGACACACTCCAGTCTAGCCATTGACACACTCCAGTCTAGCCATTGACACACTCCAGTCTAGCCATTGACACACTCCAGTCTAACCATTGACACACTCCTGTCTAGCCATTGACACACTCCAGTCTAGCCATTGACACACTCCAGTCTAGCCATTGACACACTCCAGTCTAGCCATTGACACACTCCAGTCTAGCCATTGACACACTCCAGTCTAGCCAATAACAAAATCCAGTCTAGCTGTTGACACACTCCTGTCTAGCCATTGACACACTCCAGTCTAGCCATTGACATACTCCAGTCTAGACATTGACACACTCCAGTCTAGCCATTGACACACTCCAGTCTAGCCATTGACATACTCCAGTCTAGACATTGACACACTCCAGTCTAACCATTGACACACTCCGGTCATTGACGCACTCCAGTCTAGCCATTGACACACTCCAGTCTAGCCATTGACACACTCCAGTCTAGCCATTGACACACTCCAGTCTAGCCATTGACGCACTCCAGTCTAGCCATTGACACACTCCAGTCTCGCCATTGACACACTCCAGTCTAGCCATTGACACACTCCAGTCTCGCCATTGACATTTTCCAGTCTAGCCATTGACACACACAAGTCTAGCCATTGACACACTCCAGTCTAGCCATTGACACACTCCAGTCTTGCCATTGACACACTCCAGTCTAGCCATTGACACACTCCAGTCTAGCCATTGACACACTCCAGTCTCGCCATTGACACACTCCAGTCTAGCCATTGACACACTCCAGTCTCGCCATTGACACACTCCAGTCTAGCCATTGACTCACTCCAGTCTAGCCATTGATACACTCCAGTCTAGCCATTGACACACTCCAGTCTCGCCATTGACACACTCCAGTCTAGCCATTGACACACTCCAGTCTAGCCATTGACACACTCCAGTCTAGCCATTGACACACTCCAGTCTCGCCATTGACACACTCCAATCTCGCCATTGACACACTCCAGTCTCGCCATTGACACACTCCAGTCTAGCCATTGACACACTCCAGTCTCGCCATTGACACACTCCAGTCTAGCCATTGACACACTCCAGTCCAGCCATTGACACACTCCAGTCTAGCCATTGACACACTCCAGTCTAGCCATTGACACACACCAGTCTAGCCATTGACACACTCCAGTCTAGCCATTGACACACTCCAGTCTAGCCATTGACATACTCCAGTCTAGACATTGACACACTCCAGTCTAACCATTGACACACTCCGGTCATTGACACACTCCAGTCTAACCATTGACACACTCCTGTCTAGCCATTGACATACTCCAGTCTAGCCATTGACACACTCCATGTCTAGCCATTGATGCACTCCGGTCTAGCCGTTGACACACTCCAGTCTAGCTGTTGACACACTCCAGTCTAGCCATTGACACACTCCAGTCTAGCCGTTGACACACTCCAGTCTAGCCATTGACACACTCCAGTCTAGCTGTTGACACACTCCAGTCTAGCCATTGACACACTCCAGTCTAGCCGTTGACACACTCCAGTCTAGCCGTTGACACACTCCATGTCTAGCCATTGACACACTCCAGTCTAGCCATTGACACACTCCAGTCTAGCCATTGACACACTCCAGTCTAGCCATTGACACACTCCAGTCTAGCCATTGACACACTCCAGTCTAGCCATTGACACACTCCAGTCTAGCCATTGACACACTCCAGTCTAGCCATTGACACACTCCAGTCTAGCCATTGACACACTCCAGTCTAGCCATTGACACACTCCAGTCTAGCCATTGACACACTCCAGTCTAGCCAGTTGACACACTCCAGTCTAGCCATTGACACACTCCAGTCTAGCCATTGACACACTCCAGTCTAGCCATTGACACACTCCAGTCTAGCCATTGACACACTCCAGTCTCGCCATTGACACACTCCAGTCTCGCCATTGACACACTCCAGTCTAGCCATTGACACACTCCAGTGTAGCCATTGACACACTCCAGTCTCGCCATTGACACACTCCAGTGTAGCCATTGACACACTCCAGTCTAGCCATTGACACACTCCAGTGTAGCCATTGACACACTCCAATCCAGTCGCTGCTCTCCGCAAATTATACACCAGCTGCCATTTTCTCGAATTTTATTTAAGCTGCATCGCTTATATGGGGCTGGGATAGGCCATTCAGCCCCCCGGGCCTGCCTTGTCATTCAGTTAGATCACTGCTGGGTTGTGCCAGTCCCTTTTTGCCACACGACTTGATACCCACTCTCTTCCAAAAAAAGTGATCAAAAATATCTTAACAATGACGATGTACAATTCCTCTGAAAGGAAATCAGCTTTTGTCTAAATGATGACGTGGGACTATGTTCGAGGCTCTAAAGGTTGTGATGTTAGGTTAAAAGAATGCAAGTAGCAGCTCTTTGACATTCCAACACCAGGAATCTGGATTGAGACGGCCAAACCCACTTCACTCAGGAACCTGGCAGACAACAGGCTGGTTTTCATACCATGAGTATAAGCTGAACTTGCATCCTGATTCCAGTAGTGAAAGTTCTCTATAACACTGTCATTCTGTGATCCCTCCCATCCTGTGGTGCTGATTAAATTCACGTGAGTGCCAAAATATGCCAAGGGAACTGTAATATCTTGAAGGACTGGCAACCACCAAGTTAATTGACGGATGAACGGTTCATTAACATGAATAACTATACAGAGAGTGAGATAAAGGCTACTATACTCCACAACTCCAAATTGTTATCTGCCAGTAAAACTCATGCTCAGTCCCAGGAACTGCGCGTCCCAGCCCGATTGGCCGAATGGGTCACATGACCCTCCAAGGACCCCCCCCCCCCCCCCCGCTTAAAGGGGCACGCTACCGCAAATTCTTAATCATTAAAATATTTTTAAATGCTGAGTAAGTTCTAGGCTTTACCTTTTTCTTCCCGACCATAGTAAATGTTTAAGCCCCGTGAGTCATGAGACGTGAGTAGTGAGCGATGGTGGTATAGTGGTGAGCATAGGTGCCTTCCGAGCTGTTGAACCGGGTTCGATTCCTGGCCATCGCAGAAATAATTTGATCGGAAGTTTGGGGGCAGCACGGTAGCATAGTGGTTAGCACAGTTGCTTCACAGCTCCGGGGTCCCAGGTTCGATTCCCGGCTTGGGTCACTGTCTGTGCGGAGTCTGCACATCCTCCCCTTGTGTGCGTGGGTTTCCTCCGGGTGCTCCGGTTTCCTCCCACAGCCCAAAGATGTGCAGGTTAGGCAGATTGGCCAATGTAAATTGCCCTTAGTGTCCAAAAAAAAAGGTTAAGTTGGGTTACTGAGTTACGGGGATAGGATGGAAGTGTGGGCTTGGGTAGGGTGCTCTTTCCAAGGGCCGGTGCAGACTCAACGGGCCGAATGGCCTCCTTCTGCACTGTAAATTCTATCAGGCGGCAGCAGCTGAAGCATGTTACAGCTTCCAATCACCTCCCTAAGTACTCGGATGGAACTGGCTGCGGACAGCAACAACAGCAACGACGAGCATTTATGTGGCATCAAAATGTCCCAAGGCATTTCACAGGAGGGTTAAATCAGACAATAATTTACACCAAGCCAAAGTATAGGAGAATCACGACGAGGGGGATGTTTTAAAGAGGGTCTGAAAAAGAGGAGAGAGAGATGGAGAGGCAGCGGCTTTTCCAGAGGGTGGATATTGATGGCTGAAGGCACAGTAGTGTGGGGAAAGGAAGTGGAAGCTGCACAAAAAGGACGGGGGTACTCAGCCCTTCCTCACCTCCACATAAAGTTAACCATCCGTTCTACTGTAAACCAATGCAAATCTGTATCTACCAATATGCTACAAGTGGGGAACTGATCGTGCAGTTTTACCCACGCCTCTGCATATAAACACCAAACTCCAGCAGAATCCTAACCTAAAAATTCCAAAAAAGTAAGAGATACTTGGGTTGATCAATATTGAAAATGCCACCCAGATCATCACTTCTCTGAAAGATACGTGAACAGGTTTCACCATCCCTGTCATCCCCCCCCCCCCCCCCCCCCAACCCAGAGAAATATACACCTGCTTTTTACAGTGGGTTATCATAGAATTTACAGTGCAGAAGGAGGCCCATCGAGTCTGCACCAGCTCTTGGAAAGAGCACCCTACCCAAGGTCAACATCTCCACCCTATCCCATAACTCAGTAACCCCACCCAACACTAAGGGCAATTTTGGACACTAAGGGCAATTTATCATGGCCAATCCACATAACCCCTGCCTGTTATATTACGTGATCATAATATATCGTGAGATTTCAATGAAGCTACCCATCTTGGGGCCTCACGGTAGCATGGTGGTTAGCATCAATGCTTCACAGCTCCAGGGTCCCAGGTTCGATTCCCGGCTGGGTCACTGTCTGTGTGGAGTCTGCACGTCCTCCCCGTGTGTGCGTGGGTTTCCTCCGGGTGCTCCGGTTTCCTCCCACAGTCCAAAGATGTGCGGGTTAGGTGGATTGGCCATGCTAAATTGCCCGTAGTGTAAGGTTAATGGGGGGATTGTTGGGTTATGGGTATACGGATTACGTGGGTTTAAGTAGGGTGATCATTGTTCGGCACAACATCGAGGGCCAAAGGGCCTGTTCTGTGCTGTACTGTTCTATGTTCTATGTTCAATTCAAAGCAAAATAGATTTAATGAATAACGAATTAAATACTAATGAGTTTGTTCACTCTTACAGGACTATAACTGGTGATAAAGTCATTCAGAAGTAGTATTAATTATATTTAACTACACGTGCCAACTACGCTATCTCTTTCTAACACTCTGCTGCCTGGTCACTCCTGGTTCGAAGAGCCCCAAGATCCTCTGAGTTCAGTTTCTATACCTGAATCTGGTGCTGCCATCTAGTGGTTATCTAAAACTATGATGCAATTGTTAACCCTTTACATACCAGCAGATATACAGATCACTGCCCAGCGAGCCGCGCGTCTCCCTCTAGTACTCTCTGTTCATGGATACGGTCCTCCTGACTTGGACTCTCAACCTTGTCCCTCAGCTGAGGTGTGGTGACCCTCAGCATAAATCACCAACAGTCAGCTCTCCCCCCTTCAAAGGGGAACGCAGCCTCTGGTCAAGTGGGACTCTGCCAACTTTATTTTACTTTACATACATGAACATGTCCAATCTGTTAACCCTATATACACTTCCCAAGTATGCTTTTTAACAATGACACGAAACGGTTTTGACTGAACCTCCTGCTCGATAACAAGGTTCCATAGCAGTTTAAAAAGTATCAGAGGCTTTAATAATGGAATCAAACTCTGTGGTGGATACCTGTGCACTCTGCCTTAAGAGAACATCATCTGTTACTGGGTCTACTGCTTAAAGAAAACCCTAACCCTAACCCTAACCCTGCTTTCAGCACGGTAGCATTGTGGGTAGCACAATTGCTTCACTGCTCCAGGGTCCCAGGTTCGATTCCGGCTTGGGTCACTGTCTGTGCGGAGTCTGCACATCCTCCCCGTGTGTGCGTGGGTTTCCTCCGGGTGCTCCGGTTTCCTCCCACAGTCCAAAGATGTGCAGGTTAGGTGGATTGGCCATGATAAATTGCCCATAGAGTCCACAATTGCCCCTAGTGTTGGGTGGGGTTACTGGGTTATGGGGATAGGTTGGAGGTGTTGACCTTGGGTCGGGTGCTCTTTCCAGGAGCCAGTGCAGACTCGATGGGCCGAATGGCCTCCTTCTGCACTGTAAATTCTATGAAATCTATGAGAAAAGGAGCTAACTCAAAGCCTTGACTCTTTATCATGAAGGCCTGATGCTACTCGGTAACAGAGAAGATGGCTATTCCATAACTCCCACAGCTGGTGTCTCTGCGGGTTCTGACGGCAGTCGAATGGGCCGGGGCAACAGCAGGCACTTGCTCGCTCTGTACAGTCACCGTTACCCCTCTCCAGTATGCCTCTTGCCACCGCCAAAATTTCTTGAGCTGTTTTCAAGAGTTTCTTCATTCTGTGGTTCTTTCAACAACACCAATATGTGTTTTACATCGAAGCCTCCTTCACTGTCACCGTGTTCTGGAATTACGTTCTCCTGTCTTGGTGGCCAGGCGTGGGACTAGATTCTGAGGCAGACTATAGACAGACTGCTTTCTGCTTATTACCTGTTGATTAGTACTACAGGCGATCAGGTTCCAGAGTAGGCAGCTGGCTCCTAGGTATGATGACAGTCTCTCTCTGGGAGCCCAACGCTGCGATCAGGATTTCCGATTGGATGAAGAATGGAGTGTCAAGGCATAAACGGTTTGGCGCCATTGTGATTCTCTGGTGTCCCGCCGGCCTTCTCGGTCACTCTAGCATTTAATTCAATATTTTAAAAATGTAATTTCAATTCTGCCGGCGACCATAGGGAGATTCGAACCCATGGTCTCAGAGAATTAGCCGAGACATTTGGATTACTAGCCCAGTGACATTATCACTAAACCGCCATCGCCTTTGATGATACCCTGATTAGACTTTCTCTGATTATCCCTTCCTGTGATCTTCCCTCCTCCCTCCCTTCCCTCCCCTCCCTCTCCTCCCTCCCCTCCCTCCTCCCTCCCTTCCCTCCTCCCTCCCCTCCCTCCTCCCTCCCCTCCCTCCTCCCTCCCTTCCCTCCTCCATCCCTCCCTCCCTCCCTTCCCTCCTCCCTCCCCTCCCTCCTCCCTCCCTTCCCTCCTCCCTCGCTCTCCCTCCTCCCTTCCCTCCTCCCTCCTCCCTCCTCCTTCCCCCCTGGAGAGGCTTCATCCACCCACGCATCACCTGGCTCAGATCGGAGATTCAATCTGAACCTGTTGCTGTTCAGTGAGGGCAGCACGGTAGCACAGTGGTTAGCACAATTGCTTCACAGCTCCAGGGTACCAGATTCGATTCCCGGCTTGGGTCACTGTCTGTGCGGAGTCTGCACGCCCTCCCCATGACTGCGAGGGTTTCCTCCGGGAGCTCCGGTTTCCTCCCACAGTCTAAAGATGTGTGGGTTAGATAGATTGGCCATGCTAAATTGCCCTTAGTGTCCAAAAAGGCTAAGTGGGGGGTTGCGGGGATAGGGTAGATACGTGGGCTTGAGTGGGTTGCTCTTTGTAAGGGCCAGTGCAGACTCGACGGGCCGAATGGCCTCCTTCTGCACTGTAAATTATATGATCCTAATGATACCCTTACCTAGCTTTCCTAAACATGCATAGAACCCCAGATAGTCATTTTTGCACCAAGGCAGAGAAACCCAACTCATAATTGAAATGCCATTGTGTTTTTATAAACATCTATTCTCAAACTTAATGGAGAATCTTCCCCATTGCGTTTCAAAAACATGGGACAGTATTTAATCCAGGCGATGGAGGCCTCGCATGCCAGCTGGAGAGTCGGTGAAAGTCCCTTGTTGCTGATGCGACCATCAATTCATTCAAAGACACGAGTGAAGTAAACTGTGGCTTTAATCGACTTACAACTAAGTCTGCCTGCGACTAACTGAACTGAAGGCGGGCTCGTAAGACCGCAGCACTTTATACTTCCTGCTGGGGGTAGAGCCAAGGGCGGAGCCCTGTACATGCTCCTCATCTCCCCCTGTGGGCAGAGCCGCACAACGGCTCACAGATAGAGCCCACAGGGACACAGTA
Organism: Scyliorhinus canicula; assembly: GCF_902713615.1. NCBI lineage: Eukaryota > Metazoa > Chordata > Chondrichthyes > Carcharhiniformes > Scyliorhinidae > Scyliorhinus > Scyliorhinus canicula. Next base: position 93,969,306 of record NC_052164.1, on the reverse strand, counting down.
ATGTACAATGTGGATTTATATGTTATACATTCACCACAGTTGCCTCCTTTGGTGGGGGAGGGGGGAGCCCGCCAAATTAAGTGCCGTTAGCATAGATTAGGGGGTTAATTAATGGTGGGACCTGTGGGGGACGGAGGTGGTATTTGCACTATGTTTATATTTTTATGTACATTGTTTATATTGTTGCTGTTACAATGCCAAAAAAAACCTCAATAAAATGTTTATTAAAAAAAAAAGAAAATTCTTGCCATGCAGGGCAGAGGCCCTGGAAGAAGGCCCGATGCAACAGCAACTCGCTGCCTTAGGCTGCTTCTCGTGAGGAGGGAGGCGTGTCAAAGCGTTTCCCAGGAAGGAAAGGAATGCCGCAGAAATATGAGCAAGTGTGTGGGGGAGAAAAGAGAAACGAGGAGGGCTAAAGTGGGGAGGGTGAAGGAAGGGCCCGAGAGGAAGGTTTTGCAAACCTGTTGGAAGGCAGGGTGGTCCGTAGGACAGGAAAATGCTGGAGACTGCAGGGCGCGATTCTCCGCTCCCCAGGCCGGGTGGGAGAATTGCGGGAGGGCCGCTCTGGCACCCCCCGCGATTATTCCACCCCCCCCCCAAATGGTATGTCGCGTTTTTCATGGCGACCCGCGATTTTCCGGCCCGGATCGGCCGAGCGGCCTGCCGTTCCCAACCTGTTCACGCCGGCGGCAACCACACCTGGTCGCCGCCGGCGTGAACATCGCGCCAAAGGTGAGTTTGGGGCTTGTGGGGGGCGGAGAGGGGATTGAGCACCACGGCCGTGCTCGGGAGTGGACTGGCCCACGATCGGTGCCCAACGATCGTCGGGCCGGCGTCTCCAAGAGACGCACTCTTTCCCCTCTGCCGCCCTGCAAGATCAAGCCACCACGTCTTGCAGGGCAGCGGAGGGGAAGACGGCAACCGCGCATGCGCGGCTGACGTCAATAGGCGCCGCCGGCTGCGTCATTCTCGGCCCAGCGGCCGAGTTCCCCGCAACGCCGCTCCTAGCCCCCCCCCCCCCCCGGGGGGGGAGAATAGGGGGCGAGGAGCGGCCTCCGACGCCTTCGTGAAACACTCCGGGTTTCACGACGGCATCGGCCATTGCGGAGAATTCCGCCCACCAGTGGAGGTAAGGGCAGGAGACGAGAATTAGCCCGGGGTTAGAGGAACATTGGGTGCAGGCAGGGATAGAAAGAGGAAAACAACATTGTCCCTGTGTTTGCATGGGTTTCACCCCCACAACCCAAAGATGAGTAGGTTAGGTGGATTGGCCACGCTAAATTGCCCCTTAATTAGAGAAAAAACTAATAGGGTACTCTAAATTTATTTAAAAAAAAGAGGAAAACAGTGAGCTAAAGTGGGGTAGAACCCTGGAGTTGTAAACAAGGATGAGAATTTTTTCTCAATAAGTTAGGATGGGGGAAGTCAGTGTGCAGGTGGGGGCAATGGTACGTGAATTTTATTGTTAAGATATAGAGGTGGGGCAGCATGGTGGTGCAGTGGGTTAGCCCTGCAGCCTCACGGTGCTGAGGTTCCAGGTTCAATCCTGGTCTGGGTCACTGTCCGTGTGGAGTTTGCACATTCTCACCGTGTTTGCGTGGGTTTCGTCCCCACAGCCCAAAGATGTGCAGGGTAGGTGGATTGGCTACGCTAAATTGCCCCTTAATTGGAAAAAATGAATTGGGTACCCTAAATGTTTTTTAAATAAAAGATATAGAGGTGAAGGGCATTCTTTAACGAAATGCCTAGAGCATTTATAAAGAGAGACTTGTGCGGGGGAGGGATGGGATGGAATGATTCCTCGGCCTCCAAAGTAATATTGTAAACGAATTCAAAAAGATTCCTTTAAATTCTGTGTTTTTGTTACAGTGTCCTTTAAGAGGCTTGTTTAACTAGTTTGTTTAAATGGTCAATTGTTTTATTTGTATTGGTGTGTTCAAAAGAGTATAAGGAGAGGCTGTTGGGCCACTGGTTTATTACGGAGAAGGTAGACATTTGGGTCAGAATTATCTGGCTGTGCACGCCAGCGTGATTTCCCAGTCCCGCCCAGATGCTGCGGGTTTCCCGGTGGTGAGGGGTTTCCCGGTGGTGAGGGGTTTCCCGGTGGTGAGGGGTCCATTCAACGGGAAACACCGTTGACAACAGCGGTGCCGTCAGGTCGAACCGCCGGCCAATGACAGGTAGCTGCCGCCGCCGCAGAAAACACGCGGCGTGTTGTGGGGACCGCCAGCTGGAAACGTCCTGTCGCCCCAGCCCTCGCCATGGAGGTAACAGGAAACCCCCACTGACAGAGGTGGGACCAGAAGGTACCGCTGCTGTCTCGGCTGCCACACAACACGGTGCGTGGGGGAGGTGGGGCTGGAGCTTTATCCCGTCGAATGCGGCATTCTGCTAATAAAGGAGCTGCCAAGAAAGAGATTTCAGACCGATTCCGCACTTCACCTCCCAGCTTCAGGTTTATTTTTCAAAGCGCAGTACGGGGTTCTTGCTCACTGACATCTGACAAGAAAAACAAGGGAAGAAATTCATTTCGAAATAGGGCTAAGCGGGAGTCAGCCTGTAAATTCTCCCAACATGTTAATGGCGGGTGACAGCAGCGGCACGGCAGCACAGTGGTTAGCACTGTTGCTTCACAGCGCCAGGGTCCCCGGTTCGACTCCCGGCTTGGGTCACTGTCTGCGCGGAGTCTGCAACGTTCGCCCCGTGTCTGCGTGGGTTGCCTCCGGGTGCTCCGGTTCCCTCCCAAAAGTCCCGAAAGACGTTCTTTGTAAGGTGAATTGGATATTCTGAATTCTCCCTCTGTGTACTCGAACAGGCGCCAGAGTGTGGCGACTAGGGGAATTTCACAGTAACTTCATTGCAGTGTTAATGTAAGCCTACTTAGAACATAGAACATAGAACAGTACAGCACAGAACAGGCCCTTCGGCCCTCGATGTTGTGCCGAGCAATGATCACCCCACTTAAACCCACGTAACCCGTAACCCAACAATCCCCCCATTAACCTTACACTACGGGCAATTTAGCATGGCCAATCCACCTAACCCGCACATCTTTGGACTGTGGGAGGAAACCGGAGCACCCGGAGGAAACCCACGCACACACACGGGGAGGACGTGCAGACTCCACACAGACAGTGACCCAGCCGGGAATCGAACCTGGGACCCTGGAGCTGTGAAGCATTGATGCTAACCACCATGCTACCGTGAGGCCCCTGATATAGATTATCATAGAATTTACAGTGCAGAAGGAGGCCACTCGGCCCATCGAGTCTGCACCGGCTCTTGGAAAGAGCACCCTACCCAAGGTCAACACCTCCACCCTATCCCCATAACCCAGTTACCCCACCCAACACTAAGGGCAATTTTGGACACTAAGGGCAATTGATCATGGCCAATCCACCTAACCCGCACATCTTTGGACTGTGAGAGGAAACCGGAGCACCCGGAGGAAACCCACGCACACACGGGGAGGATGTGCAGACTCCGCACAGACAGTGACCCAAGCTGGGAATCGAACCTGGGACCCTGGAGCCGTGAAGCAATTGTGCTAACCACAATACTTGTGACACTAATAAAGATTATTATTATTATTATTAAGAGCTTGAGAGTCTCTGGTCATCCAGAACCATGTGGTAGCTGAGGTGTAACAACTGCCCGGTGTTAAAGGCTCCATGGGCTGCCCTCTGTGGCATGTGTCCTCGATTTGAGGGACTAACCACAACATTGTGACTAATCAGGTCTTCGTTGTTTGTGGGCCCTTTATGCATGCAACCGTTATTACATTTCAAAAGCATTCAGTTGGCTGTGAAGTGATTTGGGATGTTACGAAATGTTGATATAAATGCAAGCCATTTATTTTTCTAAACATATAATCATATGATGCGATTGCTGGACTATTTCTGAGGGAACTCATCCAAGGATATTAAATAAAAACAGAACATTTCACAATATTCCGGCTGTTGCATCTGATTTCCAGCACAATCAGCAAGCTTTTTTTTCAAATTTAGAGTACTGAATAATTTTGTTTCCCCAATTCGGGGGTAACTTAGCTTGGCCAATCCGCCCAACCGACACCTCTTTGGGCTGTGGGGGTGAAACCCACGCAGACACGGGGAGAATGTGCAAACTCCACACGGACAGTGACCCGAGACCGGGATCGAACCCGTGTCCTCAGCGCCGGGAGGCAGCCGCTGGTTTAGCTCACTGGGCTAAATCGCTGGCTTTTAAAGCAGACCAAAGCAGGCCAGCAGCACGGTTCGATTCCCGGTACCAGCCTCCCCGGACAGGCTCCGGAATGTGGTGACTAGGGGCTTTTCACAGTAACTTCATTGAAGCCTATTCGTGACAATAAAGCGATTTTCATTTTCATTTCAGTGCTAACCACTGCGCCACCGTGCTGCCTCTGGCTTTTTTTTTAGTGTTGACACCAATTCTCCGCCTTCCTCTCCTGACAAGAAAACAGTTTACCCAATCAGTGACCCCCCAGCCACAGGACTTAGTGTCCACTCCCTCATTCTCGGATACCGGTCTCTGGCTGTACAAGGTCCTGTCTGCAGTCTGCACAGCAACAGTTCACCACGTTTACTGCCACAGCACCTCCCAGCCATGCAACCTTTGCCACCACCTTCCGTCACCTGGTCTCCCCTCCAAATCACACGTTCTTCCTGGGTACATACTCTCACTCCTTCATCAAAGGACAAACCAGCCAAACCACCCGGGGGAAGGGTGGCAGAGATCACCACACCTGACTGCCGCCAGCCCAGGTAAAATCTCTCCTCTAATTTTCTCTCTCCCTCCTGCTGGAGCAGGTTGCACCCATTCATTTGATGTCTGCCTAATTATCCACTTGGCTCCAACCGTTACTTGAAACTGTACCTGCCCTACCCTACGGAGGTGTGAAACTGCTTTCAGTCAACTCTCTTCACCGTGCAGTTAGCATCAGATGATTTCACAGCAAGGCAGGTAGGGCCAAGCCATAATTAAAAGGCAACAGGGTAGATGCTGCAAGTCTGCAATTTATAGCGAAGCCCTGACCTTGATATATTTACACATTGCAGTTACGCATAATATTAAACTTCAGTAATGAAGCCCAACCAGTCCTTATGCAGCATTCACTGTGGTCCCCAGCAGGGATCAACTTTTGACGGGAACAAAGATCAACCAGAGCTCCTAATTCTGACCCACCACAGGAGCAGGGCTTCCCTTAAGTGATGGTCAGGATTAAGGCAAACTCGGTGGATTATTAATATTTAGATGTGCGCTTGTGATCCCAGAGCACACAAGGCTCTGGGCCTAGTGGTGGGAAATGGGATGAGACTAGTTAGGGGTGGTTGTTTTTGACCGGCACAGAAACGATGGGCCGAAGGGCCTCTTTGGTGCTGGATGACACTACGGCTCTCTTTGAGTGAGTTCAAATCTAGTCTATCCATGAGTCACTGTCTTCAGAAGGGAGGTGAGCAGAGAAAGTTGTGGGGAATGTGGAATGAAGAAGAAAGTATTGTAGATGTAAAATAATTTGTTTCATTGATTTCCATGATCCAGTTTGGGGTGATGTGGTGATAGGGATCCGTATGACATAACTTATTGCCCCAGGCAACGGTTTCAGGGAAACCCCTTTTCCAGGTCAATCCTCTTGTTCCATCAGCCTTCAGCTATCTGTGTCCTAAGCTCTGAAATGGCCTCCCAAAACATCTCGGATTCTCCAACGTCTCCGGTTCTCCAACTCTCCACCTTTAAGATATTCCTTAAAAAAAAAAGCCAACTCTTTGTCCGACCATCTGCCCTCACCTCGTCTTCTGTTGCTTGGTGTCAAACTTTGTTCATGGCATTGCCTTGAGCATTGTATTATGTAAAAAGATGCAGCACAAATTGAAATTGTCGTTCAATTAAAAACAGGACTTGCTGAAGAGAGAAGCAGAATGAAATGAAAATCGCTTATTGCCACGAGTAGGCTTCAAATGAAGTTACTGTGAAAAGCCCCTAGTCGCCACATTCTGCCATCTGTTCGGGGAGGCTGGTACAGGAATCGAACCGTGCTGCTGGCCTGCCTTGGTCTGCTATCAAAGACAGTGATTTAGCCCAGTGTGCTAAACCAGCACCAGCACCGCTACTTTAGTACACTGTCACAGTGTGTCACCACTGTCACAGCAACAAGGTGAACTGGGTAACCCACCCCCACATGTTAGTTGTTGTTGACGGATGGAGGGTTGTCATTCCAACCCAACAGCGCTGTGATGTGGCAGATCGGCCAGCAGGTGTCAGTAGCCTCAATGAAATGACAGCACCACAGACTGCCCACCCATTCCTGTATAATGAGGATGAACAGTCAAAACTTTATATTAATGGGCGTGGAGCAAGAGCACGAAGCGGAAATTACAAAGACGAATAAAGCATTTTAAAAATGCAACTTAAAAGTCAGGAAGGTTCGGCATCCGAATATATTACTTCGGCAAAATGTGTAATCAAAACTCTTTGCTGTCAACCTTTCAATGAATTGAGTGAGATGCTCAGATGTCAGTAATTCTCACAGAACCTTGTCGGGGGCTGGACCTTATATCCAGCTACCTGGGTCAAGCCTCTCTCTCCCCGAGTAGCTTTTACACACCTTCAATTTTATGCAATATTCTGGAAAAAGTAACCAACATGTGTGTTTTATTTTACAAATTCTGTTCAGAAGCAATACCTTATTCAAAAAGGGGTCTATAATGCTGCCTGCTCTCCATAAATGGACGCTCTGGTTTAAAGGCTTTGAAAATCACCATAAGTTTGGAATGTGGGGAATGTGTCAGTTTCCATGAACCTGCCCCCCTCCAGCCTTATTGCCTTTATTTGCTACTTTTACCAAATAAGGAGGCTGCCTCAATATTGATTGCCCATGTAAGGCGTTGCTTTCCTTTTTTCTGGATGAGCTGACGTCATGGTGATAATGAGACCGCTTTTAGTCCAAAGTCTCAGGCTCGAAACCCTCACTCTCGGCTTGAGGAGTGAAAGCAGCAAGTTGTGAGGGCGGGGGAAAATAAAATAAAAGTAAGTAACAGCAGCAGCATGTCGCTAACTGGCTCTTGTCATATCATGGCAACTTCTCTTTCTTATTTCTCAGTCGTGGTAATTAATTGGACACAATTTTTGTGTACCTGGATTACGAATGGGCTTTTCAAAAACTTAAAACTGACCTGGCTTTAATGTATTTGGAGGGTGATCTGTGAATGGTGAAGTAACAGATTTGATCTCACTGACAATACTGGTTTGCTAAATTTGTGTACTTCTTAACAAAAATGGAATTCGAATGGAACTTCTTAAACACCCTGTTGCAAATTGTTACTTTTGTCTACAGGTGCAGGTCTGTCCAGTAACTCTTTGGGGGGGGGGGGGGGGGGGAGAAGGGGAGAAGAAGCGTCTTTTAAGATTTTAATGTAACTGGTGAGGTAGTCTGTTTACTGTGCAGTAAGTGAGCGAGCGTTTGTAATGTTGGGTGTGGCTCGTTCTGAATCCTGTGGGACTCTTTGCAAGAAACAACAGTTGCTCTATTTCGGATGCTCTTGTTGGAAAGGATTTTTTTTTAAGATTGGCAACCCTATTGAAGTTTTTAAAATTAATTGAAACCTTTTTTAGATTTGCGCCGCTGAGACCTTTTTTATGTAGGGAACATATGAGGGCGAAATTGACTAGTGAATTGGCGAAAGTAACAACTTATGGAGTTTTAAAAAGTTTTAAATGGATCGATCAATAAATCCCATTCTGCAGTTGATATCAGTTTGCCAGAATATAGGCTAGTCCCCCTGACCTGACCAGAACACAGTGTTCATCTCACTGGTCCCATTGTTCTGAATGACCGATTTACCCCAATCCTCTAGGACAGGTGAGCTATTGCATCAAATATACCGCACTTGCAAATATAGGGTGCTACCTAAATTGTCAGTGGATTATTTTGTTCCTACTCCAACCCTTTTAAAAAATATCAAACTTAGCTGCCAATGTCCTGAGCCCCACTTGCCCTCCTCACTTGTGACTTACCTCACCACCCAGCCTGCCTTCCAGGACCCTGAATTTTAAGTCCTTTCTTATGCGATCTCCTCCAACCTTAAGGTGCAGCCCTGGACGAAATTTCAACTGGTCTCCCGTGCAGCTAGCCCCTCCCAGCGCTATAGTTCACCACTATATTCTCTGGAACTCTTTTTTTTCTTCTTTTTCTCTTCTCCCCCACCCTCTTGCCACATATCTCGACATCCCACAGTCTTTTAAGCAACTTTATTTTACTTTTTCATGCCTTGCATCATATGGGCTCCCGGTACCAGGGACCCGGGTTCGATTCCTGGCTTGGGTTGCTGTCTGTGTGGAGTCTGCATGTTGTTCCCGTGTCTTCGTGGGTTTACTCCTGTTTCCTCCCACAAGTCCCCGATAGACGTGCTGTTAGGTAATTTGGACATTCTGAATTCTCCCACTGTGTCCCCAAACAGTGTGGTGTGGTGTAGTGTGGCGACTAGGGACTTTTCACAGTAACTTCTTTTTTAAAAATAAATTTAGAGTACCTAATTAATTTTTCCAATTAAGGGGCAATTTAGCGTGGCCAATCCACCTACCCTGCTCGTTTTTTGGTTGTGGGGGCGAAACCCACGCAAGCACGGGGAGAATGTGCAAACTCCACACGGACAGTGACCCAGAGCCGGGAACAAACCTGAGACCTCGGTGCTGTGAGACAGCAGTGCTAACCACTGTGCCACCATGCTGCCCATTTTCACAGTAACTTCATTGCAGTGTTAATGCAACTTGTGACACTAAAATATTATTTTCTGTACAGATTGTGGCAATATTGTTAATGAAAATTGAACTTGTACGGTTAGATTTGAGTGTAATTACTTGCAAGTTGTGATGTTTGAAATTGGCAGGTCAGTTGAAAAACGGTGTAGTGAGACATTCTTATGTGGGCTTTTCAGCTGACTGGCTGATGTGAAGGTAGTTAAACCACACGACCTCGCGCTATGATTTTGTTGTGCGGAACTTGCTATTCGCCTCATTTGAGGGGATCAAAAGTGGGGGGGGGGGGGGCGGAACTGCCCTTGATGTGGAAAGGTGTTGGAGTGGGTACCAGACCATCTCAGTTATGCCATCTAGAGACAGCTTCAACAGCATTATGGAAGCTGAGAATGGATGGTTGAATCATCCGAAGTAGAGAGTGAGGTTTAGCAATTCTATACCCTTAAAATCTTGACAAAAACGTTTGATAATCTGTCTTAATGTCTCCTTGCGCGGCTTAGACTGGACACCCTGAAGTGCCTTGGGGAGTTTTGCTTCATTATAATTTGCCTGCTAGTTGATGATAAACTTGATGCTTTGACCAAAAATTGAAATAGATTAGCATCAGTCTTTTGCAGGAATGGCAACACTAGAAGTCAGAATGTCACAAATGTTCAACTGTTGCGGATTGGTGCTTTGAATATATTTACTAGTTGATCAGTTTCTTGTTCTGGAATCAACGGGTTCCTGGGCGACTGGTCCTCTATAAACAGCTGCCCGTGCTATCAAAGTGACTTTGTACTAAGACATTCGGCTGCATTGAATGTCAACTAGGAAACCTTGAGACGCATCCAAGGCCATCATAAACAAGCCATGCCATAAACTATAATCAAACCAGAGACAGGAAAAGGTTGAAGGCCATAATATTTACAATACTCCTCAACAAATGTTCTAAAATTAAAACATCTAGCATTGAGGACCAGCAGGGAGATTCTGCAGTACAGTAAAAAGTTTGTGACCCGGTTTAATTTGTCCCCTTGAACGATTTTTCTGTTAATTCAGAATATGGAAAGGCCCATTCAGACATGGGTGCCACCCAATATAGTTACCTAACCTTGTAATTCCCTACAAAATGCTTAGCTAGAAGAACATAACTTATCACTATCACAGATGAGCTGTGATGTTTCCTGTTAAAAGGATTGTTGTAATTATTTACCCTCTTTTTAAAAAAACTTTGTTTCCCCAGTTGAGGGGCAATTTTAGTCCCTACCCTGCACGTCTTTGCGTCATGGGTGGGTGGGGGGGAGAGACCCACGCAGACACGGAGCGAATGTGCAAACTCCACACGGACAATAACCCGGGGCCAGGATGGAACCCAGGTCCTCTGTGCTGTGAGGCAGCAGTGCTAACCACTGTGCTGCCCCCCCCCCCCCCATTGTAACTGTATGCCCATAGCTAGGTCAAATAATACCAGACTGAAAAGCAGCATCTCTAGTGTCAAGTAGAATTTCTGCCTCATACTTGTATGGGTTTACATTGGAAACCAATTTCTAATTAGGATGAGATCCTAAAACCCTCAAGAATGTGCTTCCTTCTGGTTGAATTCATTACTGTTTTAAGCTTAAATTGGGGGGGGGGGGGGGGGAGAGGAAGGGGCGAAATGAGATGTGAAACTCCCTTAGCATAGGGTAGAACTTTGTGGAAATCTCCTTTTTGTCAGTCGGTTCTGCTGACTTCCCATCAGAGAATCCTAATGGGTGGAATGGTAGCAGTGGTTAGCACTGTTGCTTCACTTCACCAGGGACCTGGGTTTGATTCCTGTCTTGGGTCGCTGTCTGGATGGAGTCTGCACGTTCTCCCCCTGTCGGCGTGGGTTTCCTCCGGGTGCTCCGGTTTCCTCCCACAGTCCAGAAAGACGTGCTTGTTAGATGAATTGGACATTCTGAATTCTCCTTCAAGTGCACCCAAACAGGTACTGTAGTGTGGCGACTAGGGGATTTTCACAGTAATTTAGTTGCAGTGTAAGCCTACTTATGACACACAAAATCTCGGCCTGTTTCATTGAGCAGAATTCTGCCAATTAATGTTAATGGGGGAAGTGGTCTTTTTGTATTCATAGAATCATAGAATTTACAGTGCAGAAGGAGGCCATTCGGCCCATCGAGTCTGGACCGGCTCTTGGAAAGAGCACCTTACCCAAGGTCAACACCTTCGCACCCATCCCCAAAACCCAGTAACCCCACCCAACGCTGAGGGCAATTTTGAACACTAAGGGCAATTTATCATGGCCAATCCACCTAACCTGCAGGATCAGATTGAACTGATGTGATCGTCCGTTTGGACTGTGGGAGGAAACCGGAGCACCCGGAGGAAACCCACGCACACACTGGGAGGATGTGCAGACTCTGCACAGACAGTGACCCAAGCCGGAATCGAACCTGGGATCCTGGAGCTGTGAAGCAGTTGTGCTAACCACAATGCTACCTATTGAAGGACAGTTTGTGGTAAATGCACCAGCCGACCCTTTGCCTTGCTATATTCCCACAGCTATAGCAAACGTGCCAAGTATGGTCTGATTGGAAGCTTCCACATTGCTACTTGTCCTCTCGTCAACTTCTAGGCTGGGAAGTATGTAAAGGGAACCCCTGGCCAATTGCCAGGTCAAGCGCATGTCGCAAAATACTCAGCTGGTGGGGCAGCATCTGTGTAGGTCAGAATGGGGGCCAATTAACATCTGAACATTCTGATGGATTGTTCCATGTCTCTAACTTGAGCCCTCGGCCGAGGCCAGCAATTCTGCTGCCTAAACGTTTTCAAACATTTTTATATTGGAACGTGTAGCTGACTGGGTTGTGGTATGGGGACTCCTCCCGTTCTCCATTGGCTGTTCTTTGTTCCCTGGAACAGCTTCAGTCTGTGAAGCTTTTGAAAAAGCTGAAACCTGTTCATACATTTTTAAAGGGACGTGATATCGAGGTGAGGATTTTGGACTCGCAAATGGGGCCTTCCACCTGCAGTAGGAATTTATCTTCCCGATGAGGGGTTTGCTTTGAGCGGTATATCCGCGTCCACTCCAAACTTTCAATGAAAACTGCTGTTGTTCGATCTAATAGAGCCTGCCTGCGGAGTGGAGTTCATTACAGCAACTGAGTTATCAGAGCATTTGACAGAAGTCTGGATGTTTTTACCCCACCCTCCATTTTATTAGTCAATTCAAATTCTTTCTCATTTCTCAAAGTGCAAGGGGTCTCAGTTTCTTTAACTGGGAGCTGTCCAATTCTGCACAGTTGGCTGCAGCAACCAGTGTGGAGGACACCCAAGGACCAAATTGAACCCTGGTGCCGTGAGGCAGCAGCACTAACCAGTGTTGTGCAATTGTTTAAACTGCAGCGATGAATAATTTCTGACCTTTCCGTGACCCACACCTCCCAAGTAAAATAACAAGCAGCTATTCATTTTTATCAAATGTTTTAACACCAGGATTAATTGGACTTGTGTAATACTTTCCACACTAGTGCCTTTAATAATCATGGGTCTGGTTAACACAGGATCATAAAACGGTTAGCTGTCCAAAAGGCCTTTCTACCCACTTCAACTGCTCCATCCTATCAAATGGCTGGAGCATGGCTTCTCTTCGCCATCCTGACTGAACGGTACTCCTGAATATTCACCCTCTCTCCATTCACATTTCACTAGTTTTGAGCTTTCACAGTTCAATTTAATCTAGCATTCAAAAGTATTTCCATAAACTTAAATATGTAATGCAGGAGACCCTGCCTCTGAGCTAGAAGCTGGAGGTTTGAGTCCCACTCCCAAGACTTGATGGCCATGGAAGGAGGTCCTCATGCTACCAAACCAGGTGGCACATCAACTTGCAAATCCTTCCAACATGGGAACACCTGGGATGGTCAGAGCGAGAGATTCCTGGTCAACCCAAGTAATGGAAAGATAGTTGGAGCCTCCACTCTCCGTAGCTTGGACTATGACGTGCATGTTGCCACAGCAACCCCACTATGTAGTGTAACAGTTTAATCATTAACTTGTGTGGGCGATTTTGTTTTGGCTAGACGGTTGATCCTACTGATTTTGTTGAAGAGAACTCTATAAAATGGAAGCATTTACTGCCTCTCAGCCCCAAGGATCCAGGTTCAATTCCAGCCTCTGGTGATAGTGTGGAAATTCCACACTTTCTCCCCACGTCTGCTTGGGTTTTCTCTGATGTGCAGGTTAGGTGGATTGACAATGCTAAATTGCCCTTTAGTGTCCAAAAGCTTAGCTGGAGTTGTTGCAGGGAGGGCTAGGATGCTCTTTGAGGGTCGGTGCAGACTTGATGGGCCCAATGGCCTTCTGAACTTTAGGGATTCTATGAATATTCAAACTGCTTTCTCACTTGCAATACCGTCGAAGGAAAATACATCCCACCACATGGTTGAATTACACGGGTTTCTCATTTTTTTTCCTGAATGCAATGCCTAACCATATCTTGATGTGGCAATTTGTTCAATACTGTACTTTGAAATAATTGGAATATTACATGCTGCTTTTCTGCATCAGGAATGTAGATGAAAAAGAACTAAATGTTAATCGTTTGTAAAAGTTCAACTATCTGTATCTAAGCAGTCATTGTCTAAATATCACCACATTGGCATATCGTAACAGCCAAATTCCATCCAAAATAGAACAACATTCTCAGCATGGGGCCATTTTATTACTAAGAAAATAAAATGTCTGCAATCTCTTGTGCTGATCCCATGGAGGGTGGGTGGTGTTTGAGTGGCTGTTTTCTATTTATTCAATTCATCGACTCTTTGAGCTTCCAGAGAATCTTTATTGGTAACTCTCTCTCTGCTTTTCTTTGGTTTTTGGATTCTTGGTCACCTGTTTCTCTACCAATCCTGCTGTTTGAATCTCCACTGCATCTTTCCATCTGCTCTCGGCCTCTTCCTGGAAGCCCAATCACTCTCTCCACCACATTTTCCCCCCTCGCTCTCCCTGAAATAAGATGAAAATCGCTTATTGTCACAAGTAGGCTTCAAATGAAGTTACTGTGAAAAGTACTGTGAAGTAGGCTTCAAATGAAGTTACTGTCGCCACATTCCGGCACCTGTTCGGGGAGGCTGGTACGGGAATTGAACCGTGCTGCTGGCCTGCCTTGCTCTGCTTTCAAAGCCAACGATTTAGCCCTGTGCTAAACCAGCCCCTGAAACGGATGGCCACATCAGTTCAATCTGATCCAGCCATCTTCCACTGGCACCAGTACTTGAAACTACTCCCTTTCCCCCCAGGTTTACACCTACAGCCTTTGCACCTTCACCAACTTAATGACGTTGCGAGTTTAAGCCCCACTTGAGCACATGTAAAGGATCCCATAGAATGTCTGCCAAATGCTGCTTCTGGTCTGGACTTGCCTTTTTGTGTCCTGCATGCAAATTGGATTTTGCATTTTTCCTACCAAACTGGTCTAGTGATATGTGATTAGGGTACTCGGCCCCAAGACTCACGGTTTAATTGGTAACACTCTTGCCTCTGAATCACAAGATTCCAGGTTTGAGTTCCACTCCAGGGCTTGTGCACTAGATGAGGCCCTCCCTCCATTGCAGCACATGGGGAGCACTGCTCTGTCAGAAGCGCTGTCCTTTTTTAATGAGATGTTGAACTTGGACCCTATGCCTGCTCGGGATGTAAAAGATTTCATGCCCTACTTTCAAGGAAGTTACCTCTGGTCTCCTGGCCAATATTTATCCTTCTATTGACATTAAGAAACATATTATCTGGTCATTATCACTGCTGTTTGTGGGAGAGTTTATGCTGTGTACCCATTGGCTGTTCTATTTACTGCATTGCAACGGTGGCTTCTTTTGAGACATTTGGTGCTCATTGGAAAGATTTTTTTAAAAAAACTTTTCTTCCCAGTAATAGTCCCTAACTCTCCCCAAATCTGTCACAGGTATTACTTAACTGATAAAGATGGCCAATCCAGGACCTTATTATGGATTTAGTCGGGACATTCGGAATAAGATCGAGAAGAAGTATGAACCTGAACTGGAGGAGCGGTTAGTGGAGTGGATTGTTGCTCAGTGTGGAGCTGGTGTGGGTCGACCTGAGCCTGGGAGATCTGGTTTCCAACTTTGGCTTAAGGATGGCACAGTGAGTATCCTTTTTCTTTTAAGGAAGGATTGATCCAAGTTTGAAGCTGACCAAAGCCTCTGGTTTGGTTCCATTTTGTCAGAAAAATGCGACAAAGTTGGTGCATTTTTGTAGTAATGCCATCTGGATTTACATCTCCAATGGTTGGGTGAACACACCTTGTGTAGGCAATTAAACATGCAGTGTTGCTGATAGCTGTACAGCCTTTTGGAGGCAAGACTGAGGGAGAATGCCAACAGCAAAGTGGTCTCTTGCTGATGTTCCTGATTTAATTCTATTATAGAACATAGAACAGTACAGCACAGAACAGGCCCTTCGGCCCTCAATGTTGTGCCGAGCCATGATCACCCTACTCAAACCCACGTATCCACCCTATACCCGTAACCCAACAACCCCCCCCCCCCCCCCCCCCCCCCCCCCCTTAACCTTACTTTTATTAGGACACTACGGGCAATTTAGCATGGCCAATCCACCTAACCCACACATCCCCGGACCGTGGGAGGAAACCGGAGCACCCGGAGGAAACCCACGCAAACAGGTTGTCGTGTGATCCTGTCCCCAATCCAGATTCTGTTGAACCTGGCTGTCATGGCAAGTGGCTACAATACCAATCCCCCAAAATGTCTCAACTGTAGAGTGAAAATGATGCAGATGTTACATGTTGTATCACTTCTGGGCTAAAACCAGAGGATTGGGAATGCTCCCAGCCATTGATATATTCCAACATTGGATCAGTTTTTGGAAACAAAGGAATCAGTGCAGAGGTAGAAAACTGGCCACTATCTTGCTGACTGGTGTGTGAACCATGTGGCCTATTGCTCCTAGTTGTGTAATAATCCAGTATCGGGGAGGGATTCTGACCAATTAACATGGGATTAAATTCTCTCGTTGGTAATGGAATTTAAATTTTGGGCCCAACACTCCATTTCAGAAGCAGACTGCTGGGTGTCTGCTATTGCTCTATACCTGTGCCGCGATTGGGTATGACAACATCACCTGAAGTGCTTCTTCTTCTGTTGCAGATACTGAGCCAACTGATTAACAGTCTCTATTCAGAGGACAAGAAACCCATTAAGAAGATTCAAGACACTGACAAGGCTTTTAAACAAATGGAACAGGTGTCCCGATTTTTGACAGCCGCTGAGGCGTATGGAGTCAACAAAACTGACATCTTCCAGACTGTGGATCTGTGGGAATGTATGTAAACCTATTAATGGAGCTTTTTGAGGTCAGGGCCACCATTTTCAGTGCTGGGTGTAGTGACCGTTTGTAAGCATCTCTTAAATTTTTAATTGGCATTTTAGATGCCAGAACTTGGTGGACGGGGTCTCGGCAACAGTGGTGACTGAAGTTTGACTGTTTTATTTAATATACCTCTCCCTTCCCATTTTAAAGTGATCTTTGAGGCATTGTAAATGATCAGTTGACATGTCTTGGCTACACCAGTAAAATTACAAGAACCAGCACAATTGGCCAGTGGTTTGGAAGGTAAAGTGCAAAAATATTTTTCAGGTGACTGCAGCTGGCAGTGGGTTTAATTAGTGCCTAGCCTGCAAAACCACAACTGGGTTTTAAAGAATTGAAAATTAATTTAAATAAAGCATGGAGAAATATTTGGGTGCAAATGTTGTACAGCATAAATGCTATTGTCCCTTGTACTAATAGCCACCTCAACAGAAACATGCTGGGCATAATTTCCTGTTTGGGCACATATGGCAGGGTCTTTCCTCAATGCCCACAGTGCCAGGAATGACCCCCGCTATCAAATAGGACTCATCTATTTTTTTTCTAAGCCTTGGTGAGGAACGTCCCAAATGGGTACCCTGGCTCTGATTGCCTGGGAGCACCTCCCCCCCCTCTAAGTCCACGTTTGTGTGGTGTGAGCCAGTGCTAAACGGCACCGTGGAGAGGATTCCCAGCCTTCGGAGAATTGGGCGCAGACGTATTTAAATATGCAGATCTGGATCACTCCCAGTGAGGACGCGATCCAGATCGCAACATCTCGTTGGATCTCCTGAGGTATTCCGAGTGTCGCAAATCTCACGAGATTTAACCGCCTCGTCGAATCCGAGTCAGAGGCCATTCGATCGTGCCCATTGTAATTTGGTGCTAGCTTCCACAGCAATTCGTGCTGGCCCCTTTTTGGGTGAACATCTAGGCTGGTTTTTGTTATGTTGGCTTGTAGATCCTGTAGTGACGGACTGAACAATCTTCAGTGAATGCATTTCAATTTGTTTTTCCGCCCTTGCAGCGAAGGATATGGCTGCTGTTCAGAGAACCCTCATGGCTTTGGGAAGCATTGCAGTAACAAGAAATGATGGACATTATCATGGTGATATGAATTGGTTCCACAAGTGAGTAGCATGTCTATAAAAGTCATATTAATACAAGCATGGTTGGGTTTCCTTGATGGCTATAAACCCAGATCATGACTGGTTGAGGGAGCAAATAGTTGACTTAAAGTGTAGCAATGGGATTTGACCAACTAGAATCCTCATATTTGAGAGGCTTTGTTGGCAATAAAATCTGACCCGGTGTGTATTAATAAAGATTGATGTACTTTGGTGTGGAAATCCTTTGATCAGATTGCCGGGTTGAATTTATTCTATTCAACACATCTGTGGCTGTACAAGTTACCCGGGACAAAAAGCATGTGCTACTCTCATCACAGTGGGGACTAGGCTACAGTAAGTACATCTGTAGGAGTAAAGTAAACGTAGGACAAAGAAAGACAAAACAAAGAACAAAGAAAATTACAGCACGGGAACAGCCCCTTCGGCCCTCCCAGCCTGCGCCGATCCAGATCCTTTATCTAAACCTGTCTCCTATTTTCCAAGGTCTAAAGAACAAGGAGGAGCAGGCATAGGCCATTTAGCCCTCGCAACTGCTCTGCCATTATGGTAATGGCTGATTTATGCAACTTGGTAACCTGCTTTCTCTTTCTCAACCCCCCCCCCCCCCCCCCCCCCCCCCCCCCCCAACATATCCTTTGATCCCTTTCGCCCCAAGAGATTTATCTAGCTCCTTCTTGAAAACATAAAAGTTGTTTTGGCTTCAACTGCTTTCTATGATGGCAAATTCCACAGGCCCACTACTCCCAGTAGAAAATTCTCCTCATCTCCCTAAATGGTTTACCCAGTACCCTTGGACTGAAAATCCCCTGCCATCTGGAATATTCTTCCTGCATCTACCCTACCCTATCTAGTCCAGTTAGTTACTGAGGTCCCTCCCCCTACCTCATTCTTCCAAACTCCGTCGCATATAATCCTAACCAACTCAATCTGTCCTCGTACACAAATCCCTGTCCCCTACCATCCCAGGAATCAGTCGGGACTTCTTTTATAGCGAGGACATCCTCTGATAAGGAGACCAAAACTACACACACTATTCCAGGTGTGGTCACCAAGGACCATGTATAATTACAGGACCTGGGCCTCTCTCTATGAAAGCCAACCAATCATTTATTGCCTTTACATATTGCTGCACTGCATGCTTGCTTTCAGCAAACGCCAGATCTCGTTGTGCATTCTCCCTCTCCCTCAATTTAAGCCAATCGGATAATCTGCCTTCTACTGTGGGCAACCTCCTATTTATCACCATTATATTGCGTTTGCCCATTCACTCAACTTGGCCCAAATCACGTGCCATGTAATGCTTGCAACAGGGTGAGCCCAACCTCCAAGCCACTAACTGTTCTGCCAACTCATTCCAAAATTCAAACTTTAATCATCTTCTCACTTATTATTTTAGTCGGCAAGGGCGACCAGATAATCCAAATCGGTGAGTGGATCATTGAGTAGCCTGTTTAGAGATGTTGGTTGTAAACTTGTAGATAGATTTTTGTCTGTTATCCTTTATTGAATTGCAATTTAGCGTGGCCAGTCCACCTAACCCTGTACATCTTTTGGGTTGTGTGGGGGGTGAGACCCCCACAGACGCGGAGGGAATGTGCAAACTCCACAAGGACAGTGACCCGGGTCCTCAGTGCTGTGAGGCAGCAGTGCTAACCACTGTGCCGCCCCTACTTCACCTGATCTTCACCTGATGAAGGAGCTGCGCTCCAAAAGCTAGTGATTCCAAACAAACCTGCTGGACTTTAACCTGGTGTTGTAAGACTTTTTACTGTGCTCACCCCAGTCCAACATCTCCACATCATGGCTACGAATCTTGTCATCTTAAATATGTGACTGTACAATTCTCTGCATTCTTAGTTTACAAATAAAACGGCTGGGCCTAACCAGAAGATACAACAGCATATTCCATGGATTTATCTCAATGCCTCGTACACTTGTCCTGTACAGTGTTCAGCCTTAATTCAACAATATTAACATTCCCCAGTTAACCTGGTCTTCTCCCACCTCTCAGTATCATCCAGGCATGTAGAAACCTATGCATTGGTGCTCGACAGATGACTGGGGGGGTGCGGTTGGGGGGGGGGGGGGGGGGGGGGGGGGCATGCAGAAATCTTTGCGTTTGAGGCACAAATCCTCTGGGTGGGAGGAATCATTTTTTGCCTTGGCTAAATTCTAATCCAAGTGGTGGGCGGGAGAAGCTCCTATGCAATAGACAGTGACTTTGTGGATATAGGTGTTCGGAAGAATTTGTGAAGGCACACTTGTTCTGCACCTCAGTTACTTGTGGACTTCAAATCAGCATGAGGGAATCATGCCCCCCCCCCCCCTCCCCCTCCCCAATGCTTTTACTGAATCCAATTTACTTAAAGCACTTTTGAAATTGTTCAGAACAATTGCATGGACCTGGGCGAGCTGTTGGGATTGTACCTTGTGGATTCTGCACAGTGTGCATGGTGGAGGTGGATTCGGCACAGGGTGCCTGGTGGAGGTGGATTCTGCCCAAGGGTGCCATGTTCACATCAGCCAGATGACTAACTTGCTGTTCCGCTTGCTTGGAATTTCAGGAAAGCACAAGAGAACAAGCGCGAGTTCACAGATGAGCAGCTGGCTCAGGGCAAGAGCATCATCGGCCTCCAGATGGGAAGCAATCAGGGAGCGTCGCAGGCTGGAATGGTTGGCTATGGACAAAGCCGACAGATCATTAGCTAAAAAACAACAGTCATTGAATCCTCTCTCTGTAAAGCATGATTTTTACCATTTCAAAGTCCACAAGCCCAAACAGCCCATAACACTAAACATTCAATTGTGATGTAGACAAGTAATGGTTATTTATTATTTTGGCAGTTTCTTTTAAAGTCGTCTGTTTTATTCTCCTACCCCCCCCCCCCCCCCCCCCCCCCCATTCCCCCGCCTCCCCCGGATGTGGGCTGTAATTTGGAATGACTACAGAGAAAAACTATATACATAACCCACCCTGATAGCTGCCACGGTCTGCATGTCACATTGCAAACTTGTAATTTCAAACATGGTTGTGGAATTGTGTAAAGAGCATGTTGGAAAGGTTTATCATTTCGTACGGCTTAACCAGCCTGCTTTACTTTTTTTTTTAATTATTACTTTGTCACTGTCAGTCTACTTGGCTAGTAAAGAAATAGTGTACATTTTCAAAAATGAAGTTTGAAACAATTTGAAAAGACATGTTTGGAATAATTGAGCATACAAGAGGATTGAATGATTTCTGTAAATGGCCAAAGGGAATAGCCACTCCAATGATATTCCTATTCTTTAAACTTCCTTTGCTGCTCACCTTTTGCATTCAATGAGTTGCCCTCCAATTATCCCCTCGTTCTCATCATTACCATTCACACCGCACTGTTGTGGGGAATGTTTATTGTTGGCAAATTTTAATTTCCAAACAAAACTATTAGAAGTTGAGAAATAACTTGCACAAGAAGGAAAACAACAAAACTTGCACCCCTGCAACACTGCTAATCTGTCGGGAGCAATGAATGGGTGTAGTTAGTAGAGTTGATCTGCAATTTTTAAAAAAGCAGATTGTCTTAAGGACTCGTATGATCGGATTTCTGAAACAAATGTTCAAATGTCCCTACTGAGAATTACTGTTTCAAGTATGTTGTACATTAATTTTTTGTTAAACAAAAATTCTGAATCATTTAGCCCTTAATTTTGTGTATTTTTTTTTGTTTGCTTTGTCATTTTGAAACCATAACAACTTAATAAAAGTTTTTGAGATGGAGAATTGTTGGCATCTTTTGTTAATCAAGTGGTGACTTTTATCTTGCTATATACAACCAAATTGGGCATAACCAGCGAGGCTGTTTGTATCCAAGATTGGAGGAAGATGAGGAATTATTGAATCACCCAGCACCAATCTCTAATGGAAACTTCACTGCGGATTTTCTTTCTTGCTCCTCACAGCAGGATTTAACAAGTTGACAATCGGATGACAGTACTGATTTGAAGGATAGATTAGCCAGGACTAGACACCATAGATATGTCCACCTGAAAGATGGCGCTTCTGCCAGGGCAGTGCCAAGAGTTGGTCTAGAAAAACCTTCCGACACAGCCGAGAAACCTTCCGGCGCAGCCAGAACAAGCAAGGTTGATGCAAAGGAAACCTGCATTGTGCATGTGTGTGAGGGGGTAGGGAGGAGGAGGAGGAAAGAGAAATTACTCTAATAAAAAGGTCCATTTAAACCCATGCTCAAAAGACTTGTCTAGGTTTGTAAAGTTGGAGATTGTTCGCTCCTCCCTCTGTCTCCTGGGCTTTGCATAAGCACAACTTGTGATGACTCTACTAGACACAAGCTCCCTGAACTACACTCCTTTTATACATGCTTTACTTGCATTAAAGCTCGCTCCATGTCAGTTGAGCTTTTGACACATTTATGTCTGAATCAATAGGAAATGGTTGTGTAAAACAACAATTGTACCGTGGTTGTTTAGGCCAGTTACTTGACCGCAGAAGCTATGGAGTACAGCATGTGCAAGAGGGAAAAATAGGAGGGCAAAAAGGGAAAATGAAAGGATACTGTCAGGTAAAATAAAGGAAAATCTGTTTTTCACAAGTGTATTTTCGCCCAGGTAATTAGTGTGTGGAGCTAGAGATCGTCGGTGTTCACCAGTGAAGGGGACGGTGTGGATATAGAAATCAGGAGTAGGGTGGTGATAAAATATTAACAGGAGGTTGAGTGGTTTTTCATACTTAAAAGTAGACAAATCCCCAGGGCCAAATGAAATGTATCCCAGCCTGTTGAGTGAGGCAAGGGAGAAAATAGTAGGGTCACTGGCAATTTTAAATTCTCTGGCACATCTCTGATATGTTCCGATACACAAGATTCTGCAGGCCAGTCAATCTAAACTCCAGAATCTATTGGAAGCAATTGAGGAACAGAATTAATCTGCATTTGGAGAGGTAGGGGTTAATCTAGAATGGTCAGCATAGTTTTGAGGGAAGGTCATATCTGATCAACTTGATGAATTTTGTTGAAGAGGTGACCAGGTGTGTGGATGAAGGCTATGTGTTTGATCTGGTCTACATGGACTTCAAGCGTTTGATAAGGTCCCACATGGGAGACTGACAGCCAAAGGTAAGAGTCCATGGGATCCAAGGGAACTGGAGGATTGGCCGAGTGGCAGAAAGCAGAGGGTGATGGTCGAGGGTAGTTTTTCTGACAGGAAGCCTGTGTTCAGTGGAATCCTGCAGGGTTCAATGTTGGGGTTGCTGTTGTGGTTTATATAAATGATTTAGACTTAAATAGGAGAGTTGGTCAGGAAGTTCACACATGATACAAAACTTGGTGGGTGGTAAATAGTGAGTAGCCTCCGATTACAGACAATATAGATGGCCTGATCAGTGGCAAATGGAATTCTATCCAGATAAATGTGAGGTAATGCTTTTGGGCAGAACCAAAGTAGGCCAGGGAATACATGCTGAATGGCAGAACTTTGGGAAGCACCAAGAATCAGAGAGACCTTGGTATGCATGTACACCAGTCCTTTTGTTGAGGCCTTTTATTTTCCGAAGCATAAGAGCAGGGAGGTTATGCTGGAACTGTATAAAAATGTTGGTTGGATCACAGCTCGGAGATTGTGCACCATTCTGGAATCCACATTATAGGAGGGAAGTGATAACCCAGCAAAGGATGCAGAGGAAATTTACCAGGATGTTGCCTGGGCTGGAGAGTTTTAGTTATGAGGCGAGGTTGAATAGACTGGGTTTTTTTTTTCCTTTGAGCAGAGGAGGCTTGTGGGGAACACAGTTGTGATGTATAACATTATGAGGGGCATAGAGTAGACGAATAAACATTTCCCTTTCGAGGCATCAATAACTAGGGGGCATTGATTTACGGTAAGGGCAGGAGGTTTAGAGGAGATGTGCGGAAAAATAATTTCACCCAGAGGGTGGTGGGAGTCTTGAACTCACTATCTGAAAGGGTGTTGGAGGCAGAGACCCTTATAAAATGTAAGAAGTATTTAGATGTGCACTTGAGATACCAAGGCTACGGGCCAAGTGCTGAAAAATGGGATTAGAATAGTTAGATGGTTGTTTTTACACAATGAACCGAAGGGCCTTTTGTGTGCTGTAGATTTCTATGACTTCCTGTAACTTAATTGGAAGACCAGGTCAGATTTTGTTAACTTGTCTTCCCAGTACATGGATTATTCTTCTAATCTTGGCATGGATCCTTATAATACATATCCTCGTCAAAGTCATGTCTTATTCACTCATAACTATCTTCATTACTGTTGCCAACTCCTTGCACTTTTCCTATATAATGATCGGAATATCAAAGCAGACTGGACTGGTCTCAGTACTGGTATTGTCCTTTCGTAACGACTCAAGTAATTTGCCCGTTCCTATGATGGCTCTGTGATGGACTCGCAAAGCAGAAGACAAGCAATGATTTATTTGCATGACACTTCAAAACCACCTTATTCATCTTGGAAAGTCAGTTGCTATGCAACACAATTGGGTTTAATTATTAACCCTTAACTCCCCTGAGATATCTGCTGAGCGGAAACTTGATTCAAGTCACCAATTTGAGCGCAAACATCTCGAGTTGCTGCCCCAGTGCCGCACTGTCAGGGTTAGACCGAGGTCTTATCTGTCCTCTGGGATGAATGTAAAAGATCCCATGACATTATTTCAAAGGGAAGTTCTTCTCCCATACCCTGGCTAATATTTATTCTCCATCAATAGTGCTGCAATAGGTTATCTCCAGATTATCGTGCTGCTTTTCGTGGGAGTTGGCCATGCATCAAGTGGCTGCCATATTTCTTGCAGAAGTGCGTGCGCCTCAAAAAAAGTAATTGGCTGTCAGGCACTTTAGGATGCCCTGAGGTTGTGCAAAGTGCTGGAGAAATGCACTTCTTATTTCTCACCGATGTGAGGCGGAGAGCCATGGAAGAAAGGGCAATATTAAAATAGTCAAGGTGGTTCAGTCCTCAATGCTGCCAAGGAGTCAAGCGAAAGCTCCATTCAACTTACTCCTCATACGGAAGGACGGGTAAAAAAGCCAGATGGCGTTAATTGTTTTAGACTGACATTAACAGGGTGTGATGTTTGAGTTAGAGATAGAGAAGATAGAGAAATACAGCACAGAACAGGCCCTTCGGCCCACGATGTTGTGCCGGACTTTTGTCCTAGGTTAATCATAGATCATAGAATTATGGACACTAAGGGCAATTTATCATGGCCAATCCACCCAACTTGCACATCTTTGGACTGGGACACTGCACTGTAAACATAACCTTGCCCAAATATACTTCCACTGATCAGTGCAGATAAAGCTCTTAGGAACCTGTCAGCAAATAAGTTATATTTCCCGAACCGTTGAGGATTTTTGCACTTGAGCCTTTCATGTTCAATACGCCATTGCCAGAGATGTGCTTGGACTAATTTGCATCATCTCCTGTGTTGAGAACAAAATCCCTTTTCATCTCCGGTCCCAGCGTCAGCATCAAGCGTTCCCAGATCAGCAATCGAAAATTTAGGGAAAAATTGAAACTCTGCCAGCTATGACCCAACAGTTTATTGTGACCCCCACCACCCAACCTCAGGGGAATCATTTTTTGGTGTATTTACAAATTCAGTTCTCACTTTCCATTTGGTCCCCAAATGAGATTGCCAATGAAAACCAGCTAATGCACAGTTCTGAGTGGTGGGCTTGGAGGGGCGGGAGGGGGGGGGGGGGGGGGGGGGGGGGGGGGTTGGGGGGAGGCTGAGAACATGTTCCCCTTGGCTGGAGAGACTCGGACAAGGGAGTCACAGTCTCCGGGTAAGGGGTTGACCATTTAGGACTGGCATGAGCACAAATCTGTTCACTCAGAGGCTTGTGAATGGTTGGAGTTACCAACCTCAAAGTGCTGTGTCCTCCCAGCCATTGAGTAAATATATTTACAAGGCCAAGATCGATAGATCTCCAGACGTTTAGGGAATCAAGCGATGTGAATGAAGAATGTGTTAACGCCAAGAAAATTCAAGCTTGCAACAGGAAAATAAACTTAGTAGGTGCTGCATACCATCGACTTTCCCGGATGCCTCAGGAACCTGGACAATAAATAAAGATCTGTGGAAGGAAATAGAGGCCTTTGAAATGTGAATGGTCGGACGTGAACTTAAATTCCACATACAGATTATGGTCTGTAAAATGAAGATGTTTTTGAGATTGCAAGATCGACTTCTTAGAAAGTGACACCTATAAAATAATATGTCAATGTTTCGACCATTTGATCAGCGGTGTAAAGCTATGGAGGTCTCTCTTGGAGGGTGAAGTAGAGAGCAGCAGCAGAAAGAAGGGTCTCAGTGGGATGGCAAATGTCACATAGTGTCACAGACAAGCTGCAGTTACTGTATGAGATTGGCGCAAGAGAACCTGTCTCCTGATAGGAGTAGCTGAAAGCAGTACAGGACAGGGAAATCAGAAGCGCAATTAGAGTTGAGGAGGAAGATCAGCCATGATCATATGCAACGGTAGAACGGCTTGAAAGATTATATTATCTACTCCTGCTCATGTTTATTTTGTTCCATTTCAAAAATGAGCTATTGCTTTCAATTCGAGCTCAGGATAGATTTATATCTTTACTAATATCAAGGAATGGATTTCAGCCAATTTAAGGAGCAGTTGTGGTTATGAATGCCAATTTAATCAGAGTGTGCATTATGGGTTCATTTGATGTCTCATTGATGGGATCCTGAGACTTTGTATGTTTAAACATGAACCACTTATTGGTTATCCTTAACTATGTACAGATTCCAGTTACTGCCACACATGGTACTGCTGCTGTGATACAGATTCGTTCTAGATTGTTCTCCGAGTCTATTACCCTGCCCCTAAAGACTGGAACCAGGCAGTTGGAATTTCTCAGCCAATTCCTTAAAACTAGCAAACCTCCCCTCCACAAACATGTCTCCAAACCTCTCCAGGCACTTCCCCTCCCCTCCCAAGACTTAAACGTCAAGTCCATACCCGCTGATAGAAAAAGATGGTAGGTGCAGATGGGGGGGGGGGGGGGGGGGGGGGGAGGGGAGCCAGGCCTCCTGATTGTCTGACTCTTTAGACAAAAGCCCCAAGGATTCTGGGAGTCTTACCATCCCAGATAAAGGAGGACATGAATGTGTTGACTTTAACAAAAAGTACTTGGGGGGAGGGGGGGGGGGGGGGAATAGGAAGATATTGAAAGAGAAATAAAAATTTGGGGAGCACGTTCATTTTAATTGTCTGAAACCTACCCGCCAATGATAGGGGGGAGGTTATCCCATCTCTGCAAGTCTGTTTTGATACTGTCAACCAGATTAGTGTAATGTAATTTATGAAGCAAGGCCCAATTTGTGGGCCACCCGGACCCCAGATAACCGAAAGTTAGTCTTAGCAAGGCAAAGGTAACATCCCTAGTTGGGCTGTCTACCCCAGGGGGTTGACCGGGAAACATTCACTCTTGTCCAAGTTCAACTTGTAACCAAAGAAGGAGCCAAAAATACTGGGCAGCTTCATTACCTCACCTGTAGAGGGTACTGGTTACATAATACAGAGAAGTAGGTCATCAGCGCAAAGGGACACCTGATGGGAAGCACGATGGCGCAGTGGTTAGCTCTCCTGCCTCACGGCGCCGAGGTCCCAGGTTCGATCCTGGCTCTGTGTCACTGTCCGTGTGGAGTTTGCACATTCTTCCCGTGTTTGTGTGGGTTTGCCCCCATAAACCAAAAGATGTGCAGCGTAGGTGGATTGGTGACGCTAAATTGGCCCTTAATTGGAAAAAATGAATTGGGTACTCTAAATTTAAAAAAAAGATTTAAATTAGAAAAAGGGACACCTAATGCTCCACCCCTCCCCCATTTATCGCCCTCCACTTCTCATTTGAGAGCACCTTTAAGAAATGGATGTTTAAGCAATGTACCTTTAAAAATGCAGCAGCTCATATTACTGAAGTGATGTCAGAGGGTGGGGGGAGTTGAGCTCACTTCTGCTTTTAGTTTCAGTTTGAGAGAGAGCAGCTGAAAAGTGCCTGGCTGGTTTGTTGTGAGCTGTTTGAAAGGAGAAAGCCGGGTTTTGAGGAAAAGAGCTTGGGTGTGTCTGTGTTTGCAGTGAGCTGGATCTGCTGTGATCACTGCCATGAAAGACTATCTCTGAATCATTTGGGTGATTTAAACTCATAAAAGTAATGTCTTTAACCTGATGTGTTTCTGTTTAAAGGTGTTAAGTCTTTTGGAGGTTTGAAGGAACATTTTGAGGGACTATTTAGTGTTGTATTATTTTCAGGGTTATCTTTGAAGCAAGGGGTGTTAAGTGAGCCAATGTTTATTTAAAAGGTTAAGTTGAATTCATGGAATAAACATTGTTTTGTGTTTAAAAACCCACGTGTCCATAATTTTAATACCACACCTGGAGACCAAGCCGTGTGCTTCAAAGCAACAAGACATTAAAGGGAGAGGTTGGTTGAACTCCATGATACATTTTAGGGTTCTGAAAACGCCTCTCCCATAACACACTTAACAGAGGACCTCAGCTATATGGTGAATGGTTCTATTACCAAAGCAAATAGGAGCGGAGACAGTGGACACCTCTGTCTTGTGCTCCTATGCAACAGAAAATAACCAGCGTTCAGGGTATTTGTATGAACACTGGCAGCGGGGGCCCTTTACAGTAGTCAAATCTAAGATTATTTTTTAAGAAATAAACTTGTGGTCAAATTCAAACCTCCCAAGAATCTCAAGCAGATACTTCTACTCCATTCTACCAAATGCCTTTTCAGCATCCAGGTAAACAATCACCTCCGATTCGGGCACCGGGAGGGGAAAAAGGACAACGTTTAGCAGGTGATATATATTGGCTGACAATTGTCAACCCTTAACGAAGCCTGTCTGACGTTCCGAGATCTTCTCTGGGAAGTAGGGCTCCAGCCGCAGTGCCAGCATCTTAGCAAGTAACTTGACATCCACGTTCAAGAGTGAGATGGGTTGGTGCAACCCGAACTCTGTTGGGTCTTTGTCCCTCTTGAGAATCAAGGAGATAGAGGCCTCTGTGAGGGTAGAGGGCAATGATCCCAGGGATAAGGAATCATTAAATAACTCCAGAATTAAAGCACCAACTGCTCTGTGAACTACTTATTGAACCTATTGTGAAAACCATCTGGACCAGGGTTTTGCTAGCCTGCATCAAACCGAGGCATTTTATAATTTCATCTGGCCTCGACAGGGATTCCAACTCAGCGCTCCTTTTCCCTGCCATCGCTGGGATGGATAGGCTGTTCAAAAAGTCAGATTTTGCCTGGCGGAGGCACCGACCTATATAGATCACGATAGAACGATTCAAAAGCCACATTAACCTGAGGAGGCGCTACCGCTCGAATTGGGTCTTTGTAACGACTTCCCGCGAGGCCACCTGCAGCTTCAGCTGGTGAGCCAAAAGGCAATTGGCCTTCTCCCCGCATTCATAAAACACGCCCCTCGAGCTTTGTAGCTGGCCACTGCTCTGTCTGTCGATGGTAGTTCAAATTGTGTTTGCAGCTTTTTCCTACTTGCCAACAACTCCGGGGTAGGCACCAGGGCACCTAAAGGCACAGCCACCAATTGTGGAAGGATTAAACTAAGGCAAGCTCAAGAGGTCAGAATTGGAGGAGTGCAGATCGCAGAGGGCCTTGGTGGCTGATGTATTTGCCTGCTGCACCTCAAAAGCAATCAATGGACGCTTAGGGGTGTCACGTGAATGTTGGAACGTGCCTTGTAAATGCAAGTTCTTCCTTTTACATTTGAACGGAGTCACCAGGAAACTCACGGGTTTAATTGCCCGTTGTGCTGTTAGCTGCTTTCTGCAAGGACTGTCTTACAATTGGCCTCAGTACCTTTTGGACTCGGAGGCGTATCAGTCAGCATTCTTCCTCATTGACTGCTCACAGTGTGAGAAAGTAAACGTACTCAGCTGTTATCTAGCGCCTGCTTCTGCCCATTATCTTCAGTTAAGATGTTAAACAAGGCACCGCCCACCCCTCCAGGGGGTCATAAAATATTCCACTGAACTACTTTGTAGCTCAGGTGTTATCCCTGCTCTCCTGACCAATATTTAACGCTCAACTAACATCACGAATAACAGATTAGCTAGTCGTTGGCACGTTGCTGTTTTGTGAGCTTCCGGTGTGCAAACTGACTGCGGTATTTCCTACTTTGCAACAGTACTTTACAGCACTCAATTAGCTGTAAAACACTTTGGGCCATGAAAGGCGCTATGCAAATGCAATAATTTATTTTCTCTATTCAGAAAGGCCACTAGGATGGCTCAAAAGAAGGCACCTCATGCCTTTGGAATGGGTGACTGATCTGTAGTAATTGCTTGGCAAATTGGGTGTGAACTGTTTAAAATGCTCAGATGTGAATGGGCAAGACTCAAGCAAATGAAACGCAATTAAACCGACAGTGAACAAGCTAAATTATGGCACCAACAATCAACAAAGAAGATGTGGTAATTTCCAAAGAGGAGGTACGGTTCACAAAGGTATCTTGCACCGAACTGTTTATCTCTAAGTGGTTAGCTTTGTTCAGCAGGAAGAGCATTAACTGGAATATAAAACCTTCCCATCTTCTGTAGGCTCCATTAATCATTTAGTGAATTTTGAGAGCTTTAAAAAAATATTCTAATGCTCGCTGATGGATCTGATGCCAAATGCACTAAGCTCAGAACGGAAATTATATGGCAGGAAGATTCTAATTGGTTTACAGGGTTGTGGGGAGATGCAAATCATGTATTTTTAATTGTTGATACAACAATTCTTAAAGAAGACAGAGAGTTGGGAAAGAGGGGCATTTTTAGGATGGCAACCTTAATGACTTAGGCGAGGCAAGTGAATGCACGATTGCCAAATTTGCGGATGACACAAAAATAGGTGGGAAGGCAAGTGGTAAAGACAAGACAAAGAGTCTACAGAGGGATGTAGATAGGGTAGGTGAGTGGACAAAAAATTGGCTGATGGAATATAATGTAGGAAAATAATAATAATTAATAATCTTTACTAGTGTCAAAGGTAGGCTTACATTAACACTGCAATGAAGTTACTGTGAAAATCCCCTAGTCGCCATACTCCGGCACCTGTTCGGGTACACAGAGGGAGATCCAGAATGTCCAATTCACCTAACAAGCACGTCTTTCTGGACTTGTGGGAGGAAACCGGAGCACCCGGAGCAAACCCACGCAGAAACGGGAAGAACATGCAGACTCCACACAGGCAGTGACCCAAGGAGAATCAAACCTAGGTCCCTGGCACTGTGAGGCAGCAGTGCTAACCACCGTGCCACCTGTGAATTTATGCACTTTAGCGGAAGAATAAAGAAGCTGAATATTATTTAAATGGAGACAACCTGCAGAAATCTACAGACCGGGGGGGGGGGGGGGGGGGGGGGGGGCTTTGGGCACCCTAGTGCATAAATCACGAAGAGCAAGTAATGGGGAAAACAAATGGAACATTGGCCTTTAGTTCAAAGGGAATGAAGTATAAAAATAGGAAAGTTTTGCTAAAACTATACAAGGCATTAGTTAGACCACACCTGGGATAATGTGGACAATTTTGGTCCACCTATCTAAGGAAAGATATACCGGTGTTGGTGGCTGTCCCAGGTTCGCTTCCCAGCTTGGGTCACTGTCTGTGCGGTGTCTGCACGCTCTCCCCGTGTCTGCGTGGGTTTCCTCCGGGGGCTCTAGTTTCCTCACAAAAGACGTGCTGTTAGGTGAATTGGACATTCTGAATTCTCCCTCAGTGTATCCAAACAGGCGAGTGTGGCGGCTCGGTGCTTTTCACAGTAACTTCATTGCAGTGTTAATGTAAGCCTACTTGTGACAATAATAACGATTATTAGATTCAATACAACAAGATTATTCAGTAAAGTGGGAGCCTTACCTTTTTAAAATATTTTATTCCTTTCTCAAAGTTACAAAGCCAATGCACAGAGTGGACAGGCCAAACCCTTAATCCAGCTCTTTGTTTGCTCCAAAAACCAAGTTCAAATTGAATCCAATTCATGATCTCCAGAAGAGAGATGTACAAGATCCAAGCTGACAAGAAAAGACATCACACCTCATCTTGGGCTTGATCTGACGCTTGATCTTTGCCTTTTAAAGCATGTATTTCGTTGCCCCATGAGATTTTTAATGGTTCCTGCAACTGCACGCTGAACAGCACATCGGGTCCCATGGAAACAATACATATCGGTATTATTAAATGTCTCCATTAAGTGCCTTGGTAACGGCGCCGTTGCCGCTCTCTCCTAAGAGGTATACCACGAGCCCGGTGGTGGCGCCGACCCTAAGAATCTGGGGACAGTGGAGACGGCATAGGGGGGGAAACAGGGGGCTCGATGGAGGCTCCATTAGGTGGAAATTATCGGTTCATCCCGGGGAACACTGATGGGGATTTAGGGGGTGGCAAAGGGTGGGCATCAGTAAATTGAGGGACCTGTTTATTGACGGGAGGTTTGCGGGCCTGGGGGAACTGGAAGATAAATTTGGGCTCCCCCAAGGGAACACGTTCAGATACTTGCAGGTAAAGGCGTTTGCTAGGTGATAGGTGGAGGAATTTCCTTTGCTGCCCTCGCGGGGGGCGATGGACAGTGTGCTTTCGGGGGTGTGGGTCGGAGAGGGGAAGGTGTCTGACATTTATAAGGTAATGCAGGAGGTGGAGGAGTCGTCAGTGGAGGAGCTGAAGGCTAAATGGGAGGGGGAACTGGGGGAGCAGATAGAGGATGGGACTTGGGCGGATGCCTTGGAAAGGGTCAACTCTTCCTCTTCATGTGCGAAGCTTAGTCTCATCCAGTTTAAGGTGCTGCATCGGGCCCACATGTCCGGGACTAGGATGAGTAGGTTCTGAGGGAACATCGTCAGGATTGCTGAATGAATCTGCACAGGTAAATAAACATTTACACATCCATCCATCTTAACGTACGGACACGGTGTCGAGGGTGGTTGGGTCCAGGGTCAAACCAGGTTGGGGACTCGCGATTTTTGGAGTTGCGGTGGAGCCGGGAGTGCAGGAGGCGAAAGAGGCCAGTGTTTTGGCCTTTGCGTCCCTAGTAGCCCGGCGGAGGATCTTGATGCAGTGGAAAGATGCGAGGCCTCCAAGTGTGGAGACCTGGATCAGTGACATGGTGGGATTTATAAAATTGGAGAGGGTCAAATTTGCCCTGAGAGGATCAGTACAAGGGTTCTATAAACGGTGGCAGCCTTTTCTGGACTTCCTGGCTCAAAGATAGGTATCTTGGTCAATAGCAGCAGCAACCCGGGGGGTGTTAATTTAAGTTGTTGTTAATATGTTTTGTTGTTCATTGAGGATGGGCGAATGTTTATGACTGTTATCATTATTGTTGGTATTTTATTGCGGTTCATTGTTGTTATATAAATACAAAATTTTTCAATAAAAATTATTTTTAAAAAAATGTCTCCATTAAGATTGATTAATGGAATGTAAAACTAATTTATTTTTAAATATTTGGTTTTTTTAAACAAAGTTTTTCATGCTATTTCAGCTTCTATCTTCACTCCATGTAGATGACTCAATCTTTACTTTTCTGTGTAAAATGTTTAAAAGAAAATTTGATTTTAATATTTTCTTCTCCTGGTTGGCTGCCTGTGGGAATTCTTTAATGTGATTGGCTGCTTGATCTGCTGGCTAATATCACTGCTGCGCCACGCTGGGAAATCTCGGTAAAGAATGCTATGACCATTGCTGCCTACGGCGCTGAGGACCCGGGTTCGAATCTCGGCCCTGGGTCACTGTCCGTGTGGAGTTTGCATATTCTCCCCGTGTCTGCGTGGGTTTCACCCCCACAACCCAAAGATGTGCAGGATAGGTAGATTGGCCACTCTAAATTGCCCCTTAATTGGAAAAAATAATTGGGTACTCTAAATTAAAAAAAAAAAAAGAATGCTATGACCTCGTGTGGTAATGTTACTGGACCAGTGATCTGAGGCTCAGGTTAAAGCTTTGGGGGACACGGGTTCAAATCCCACCATGGCAGCTGGTGGAGTTCACGTTCAATTAATAAATCTGGAATTATAAAGATAGTCTTGGTAATAGTGACCATGAAACTGTCACAGGTTGTTGTAAGGATCCATCTGGCTCATTAACGTCCTTTCGACAAGGAGATACTGCCATCTTTACCTGGTCTCATCGACGTGGCTCCCCACAGAAATGAGTTTGACTCTTAGTTCCCCACATAAATGGCCTCGCCAGCAATTAGGGATGGACAATGCTGGCAATCCCAGTATTGCCCACATCCCCTGAATGAATGAACAAAAAAGTAACGATTTAAAAAAATATTCATTCAAGGCAGATGTGTGCATCGCTGGCTGGACCAGCATTTATTGCCCATCCCTAATAGTCCTCGAGCGGAGTGGCTTGTTTGGCCATATCAAAGGCCCTGATCTGGAGTCACATGTAGGCCAGACCAGGTGAGCGTGGCAGAGTTCCTTCGTGAACCAGGTGGGTTTTTACAAAAATCGACAATGGTTTCATGATTATCATTAGACTTTTAATTCCAGATCGTCATTTGCCGTGATTAGATTTGAACCTTGTTCGTCAGAGCATTACCTTGGATCTCTGGATTACTACCCCAGCAACAATGCCACCACCTCTCTTGGTGCTGTCTACATTAGACATGGCAGCACAAATCACTCTTAAAAGTCTGTGAACAAAGGTTCATTGCAATCGTCTTGGGGAACTCTGAAAATAGAAACAAAACACATACTTGAATTGTTTCTGAAATACATATTTAAACTTTTATTTTGAAGTGACACTTTTGTCGCTGCATAAAGATCAGACTGCACCAATTTTTCTTGGATAAACTTTATTGCCTTTAGCTTCTGTCACAGTATTATGGCTAGTACCATACAATTTGGCAGTAACATTACAGAACTAAAGGGATAAAACTTTGCTTCTTTCTGGAACTCAATTTCAAAAAAACAAAATAGCATAAAGGACCACAGCAAAATAATTGGATTTTTTTTTTACATCTGAATATCTTGCTGCATATCCTAGCAGCATAAATAAAGACATAATTATTCATAGAAACATCTGTATATACAAGTGAATCATGTCAAAATGTTTATATATACTTTTTATTTATTCGCCAAAGCATTTATTGAAAACTAAAACCAAAAACTAGCGCAGGGTTTAACCTATTAAAGTTATAGACGTTTCTCCCTCTTGCCCTTCTTCCAAGAAAAAAAATCATTGTTAACTTGACATGATTGTTCTCAAAAAGAAAACTTGGCTTTCACACAAGTGGTAGCAAATGGAACAGCAGCCAGCTCGTTGTCTGCCACCCCTGACTGCATGCCTCAGTTGTGATGGATTTTGTTGGCTCTCACTCTGGACAGCCTTCCTGTGAGAACTACCAGATGCTCCGTTCATCAGCTTCGAGGTGGCTTTCCTCGGCTGAAAGTGGAGCACTCCTGGCAGTGGCCGATGGAAGCTCAAGAGTCCTCGTCTCCTCCACCCTTGGGTGTTCTCAGATCAATACCATATTGGAACGCAGCGCGGAGGAATGACAACACAAAGGAAAATAAATAGTGGCTCATATCTCTAACATAGCTGTCACTTCGCTTGAGCACCTTAGTGTTTGGTACTTTTGTCACCGAAGACCACACCAACAGAGGAGCATGTTGCACAGTACTTTGAAAATTAACGTTTGCAAATTAGCCAACAGATACATTCCTCTATTGTACAATACTCTGAGAATGCGGATGGGTAGTATTAAACATTTTACTTTTTGTTAACGTATGTTATGCACACTCATATTCTCTTAGTTGAATGATTCCTAACGTATTCCATCCAGTCTTAGCTAAAACAGTAGCAAAACATTGGAATTGGAACTAAACGGAATCAATGTTTAACTTGTTCGGTTCACCACCTGTCCATTATAATTTTGGTGGAATTAGGATTTTGGTTGTATAAGCCATCAGACAGTACCAGGTAGTCGACGTCTGGTGCTATAACAACACTGTACAATGTGTAAAAGCGTCCGAGTGTGGAAGGGCATGTGTTCTGACTTGTGGTGAAATTCATTGCTGCTCCACATAGCTGCAGCGGGGAGCAAATCACGCCTTACTCATTGAAAACTGGGGAAATACCAAGCTCTAATGTATTCCACTCTCTGCTAGAACCCCACAGACCAAAGGAAATCCAGCGACCTCCTCTAAGCGATTTTCATTTCATACCACCTCTCTATCACAATGTGTGATAGTAGCTGCATGAAGGCAGAAGAAAAATATCTAGGCCGAACCGCACAAAGAACTTCAGCTCAACCTCAAGAGATCCCAGAAAAGCTTTAGGGCGGGAGGTGTATCTTTCTTGCTGTTCTCATTCTGGCTCTGAAACGAGGTTAACCTCGCTCCCCACTCAACAAAATTCTACATGACAGTGTGGCCAAACAAAACCAGGGATGTTTGAGCAACATTGATACCCTCGTGTTTGATAAGAGGAAATACTGGCTGATCAAGTCAAGAGGAGAAAAACCGAGGCAGATTTTGTCTGAAAACAGCAAAGCCACGTGTGAAGATAGGTTACAGACCATTTGCTTTCACATTAACCAGAGAGATGTGATAAAGGTGCCTATTATGTTTAATTTACTCCCTTTTCGCCCCATCATGACCTGAACAGGTTCTCCTAAAAGGTCAGGTAATGTGATGGCCCACCTTATCACGGCTAGTACCACTCTTCTTCCATCGTTGTAAAAGTTGTAAAAATCAGTTGCCCCCTGGTGCAGGGAGTCAAGGGCAACGTGCTCTTCCCATTCCTGGGCTGTTAGGGTTCAACTCTCACTTTCATAGTGGCTTCATAGATCCACGCAAACACTTACATACCTACACACCCATGGAGAGCAAAACACTATAACCGCTAGAATTAAATGGGTGGACAGGGAACTCCCAGCAAACCAATTGGTGGCCAAATACTGGCAAGAGCAAAAAAAAATGGAAGTACTTAAATGAGTGATAATTCCTAGACAGGACAAAAGAATGCCAGACATTTCGTAACCCTATACCAAATGTTTGGAAAGAAACAAATAAAAATTAGGAAAAGCAGTAAATTGGAGTATCACGATTGGCTCAGCTGTAAAATCAGACACTAAATATATGCAATTCGATTTGGCTGAACATGTTATAGATATCTAGTTATTATTTCCCTCCAGGTTTAACGTGGAGTCAGCCACAAATCAAAGATAGCTTAAGCACCTGATAGGTCAAGTAAAGCAGAAACATTAATTGAAACTGGTACTAATGCAGAGCAACGAGCACTGGTAGAGAGAAATGTAGGTGCACCTCCTGCCTCCATTTTAGCCTTTCTGCTAAACCTGCGGATGGGGAAGATTTTATACAGGCATATTGAGCGGATCAATCACGGACACAAATGATCAGATGCTGAGTGGCCACCTTCACGGTTTTCTATTTCAAATGCCCATCATTCAGTAATTTCCTCCCTCCTAATACCATGTTCAATTCAAAGTCTTTGATTCTTTGATTTTCATGATGACTTGGAAAGATTTACACAAGGTATCAAATCACACATGATACCATTAAAAAAAATGTTAAAATCATTCCCGATTCTCGCGAGGTTTGCGACGCTCGGAATGCTTCGGGGGATCTAACGAGATCTCACAAGAAGTCGGGATCTGGAGCTCGCCCTCGCTGGGTGGGGTCTAGATTTACATATTTAAGTGAGCAGTTAGGCTCATTTAAATATGTTGGGATCCAATTTTCCGGAGGGCCGAGAACGGACGCCCGTGGTTGGGAGACCTCGTTATGGCGCCGTTCAGCACTGGTCCTCACAAACATGAGCCAGGCGTAAAGGCACCTGGGGGATTTCCCAGGCCATCGGAGGCCCCCAGGTGGTTGGGCTCTGGGCAGGGTGGTACCCTGGCACTCCCGCTGCCAACCTGGCACCTTGGCCCTGACACTGCGAGGCTGGCAGGGACACTGCAAGAGTGTCAGGCTGGCAGTGCCAATGTGCCCATGCCAGGGATCGGGCCCGGGAGTGTCCTGCCCTTATAAAGGTGGGGTGAGGGGAGCTCGAGGACTCCCGAACAGGTACGGTGAGGCATTGTGG
Source organism: Scyliorhinus canicula (assembly GCF_902713615.1). Taxonomy (NCBI): domain Eukaryota; kingdom Metazoa; phylum Chordata; class Chondrichthyes; order Carcharhiniformes; family Scyliorhinidae; genus Scyliorhinus; species Scyliorhinus canicula. The sequence continues at coordinate 93,931,966 of NC_052164.1, read as the reverse complement.
GGGAGTGGGTTGATGTAGAGGCTGCGGTGGGGTTGCCGAGGGATGGTTGGGATATCGGGGCAGCATTTAAAAATGGCGCTCCGATCTCTTCCAGGAATTGAAGGTGAATGTGGCTTTGGCAGAGTGTTACTCACTGAGGTAAAAAAAAAAGTCCCGTGTGAGTATGGGATCGTTCTCGCCGCTGCAGGCACCAAGAAACAAGGCAAAAACGGGACTCCGTTTTTCCCCCCGTTAAATCGAGCCCTATGTTTGAAGTACAATTAAAGACAATATATAAGCTCAAGTCTATATTATGGACTTATTTTATACCTGCCACTTTTGCCCGTTTACACCAGTGCATGCAGAAAAGTACAATTAATGTGAAATATTTTATGGCAAAATAAGACTCTACGATTAACACCTAATGATTGATCATTGTCTGCTCATGGTCTGACTCAACAGGATGAGCTAGTTGCTGAACTTTTCCCTCTGTCTAAATGACTGCCTCACTTTTATTAGTCACCCACAACCCACTGACAGCAAATAGGTAAGGTGTTAAGGGGCAGCCCCAATATCTACACTGGTCACCTTCTGAGTTCTGGCCTCTGACTTCATCCCATCTCCTCCAGATGTTCAAAGCCAAACTTACTCATTAACCCGAATGTTATCTTATCTTTCGACCCTTTGCCCCACCTCTCAACTTTTCGGAGATCCCAAGCTCCATGTGCCCAATGGAGGTGATGGAGCTTTGGTCTCCCAACACTAAACTGACCACGAGGTATTCGGCAGCTGATTGGTGCCTGGTCTCTCCTCCCATCGGGTTGCCAATGGTAACATTGCTGAGATAGGTCACTGAGCAGAGGATAACGTTCAGAGGGGCGTCGTGTTGGGAAACCATCTCCCAGCATTAAGTGGGGTTTACAGGTTGCTCCATATCCCATTAAACCACCAAGGCTGCCTGAGTGATGATTAGTTTGGAATACAACAACAAATCACGGGGGCGATTCTCCACTCCGCAGACCAAGGGCCCGCGCCATCGTGAACGCCGTCGCGTTTCATGATGGCACGAACAGGTCCCGGGCACAACCTATTCTGGACCCCACAGGGGGCCAGCACGGCGCTGGAGTGGTTCATGCCACTCCAGCGTCCCTACGCAGCGTGAAATGGGTGCCACGCCAACCCACGCATACGGAGTTAGGGCAGCTCAATCCTGCGCACGCGCGGGGAACTCCTTATGCGCGCCTGCCCCGGTATGGCATGGGTGTACAGGGGCCGGCCGCGGCGGAATGTAGCTCCGTTAAAAAAACTGTACCACTACTCAAAACACCACAAACACGTGGGCTTTAACCCAAAACATGGTGAGGGCAAATTCTCGGTACCATCCCAATGTACGCAATAGATAATCCAGTGATATATGTCTGATCTGTTGCACAGGGTGTCAATGCACCATAAATAGACTGCGCCAAATACCACACTCAGATCTGCCTCACCAATACCAAGGCGGAGCTCCATCTTCTGCTAGTCAACTGATAGTTTCAGACGGAAAAATACCTTCATCCAATCATGTCATAGAGCAGGAAAACTGATTCCACAAATTTAAGACTCCCATCAAAACTTGGAAATATTGTTTGTCCACTGTATAAATAAATCGCAGGCAGCAGTTTGCCATTTCTGCAGGTTTACAGCGTCCTGCCATTTATTTTGGCTATTTTATCTCCATTCACAGTGTCCAGCGACCCCAATTGGCGCTGCAGCGATTACAGGAAAGGTGAATCAGTCAGGAAAGTGTGGGCCCTGCAACATGGCCTTCACTGTCTGGGTCTTTATGTAACATCAGCTGTTAGTTTAACCTTGGAATGGTTGATGTATCCAGTTTTCACAGATAGGCTCAAATGATGCATATTTATTCCGCTCAGTCCTGGGTATTAAGAGAGCAGGTGACCAATTTGGCAAAGGCTTGTGAGAGAGGAAAAAAAACAAAAATCGCAAACCTTAAACACTGCGGGCAGTTTCCTCTTGAGTTAACAAACCTATCCCACGATGAATGGAAATAAGATAAGCCAAGAATTCAAATCCATCGGTTGAAATATTAAAATAACAAGCTCCCTGTTCTGCCTGCAAATTCCACAGCAAGCCTGTCAGCTCCGGTCAAAGCTGCGCAGATCAGAAAGAATAATGTGTGCTAATTTGAAAAGCTCAACCCCCCCCCCCCCAATCTTTTCCCTTCCCACTCAACTCAATTAATCCCGGCACTGCTCTCTCTATTTCAATCACGGTACCCCATCAACATAACTCAGCTTACAAGGCCCGTTGACACATTCCTAGGACATGATAGCTCGACAAAAGTGCTTTCCCTTTCCTCGGCATCGCTCCGGGCTTTATCCACTTTGAAACCCGACCAGGAAAACCAAGGAAAACTTCACCGGATAACGATGCCTCTTTCGAGAGAGAATTGCCACCACCTTAGGAATTCTCATCACGACAGAACCAAAAGGATTGTCTAATAACTTTATACAGGTGACAACACAGCTTTAATACACCCGTTTCCCCAGTATATTTATATACAGAAGCAATTTCGCTCAACTTATTAATTTATTTTCCACGGACTAGCACAGTTTTTCTACTGAAAACATTGTTTTTTAAAAATTAGTTTAGTGTACCCAAATAATTTTTTCCAATTAAGGGGCAATTTAGCGTGGCCAATCCACCTACCCTGCACATCTTTGGGTTGTGGGGGCGAAACCCACGCAGACACGGGGAGAATGTGCAAACTCCACACGGATAGTGACCCAGAGCCGGGATCGAACCTGGGACCTCAGCGCCGTGAGGCAGCAGGAGTAACCCACTGCGCTGCCCTTCTGAAAACATTGTTGTAAGTGTATCTAGATCTGTCAATCCGCCATTCAAGAAATGGTTAAGAATGATATACTTATCATGGCTAGAAAAAAAATTTAATATTATCTCTTCAAATGTCCAGACTAGCCTGCAGACTTACCATCACTTTTCAGTAACACTTCTGAGGTATTTTCTCTCATAGTTCTATAGTGGGGGATGGTTTATTTATTTATTTTAAAAATAAATTTAGAGTACCCAATTAAGTTTTTCCAATTAAAGGGCAATTTAGCGCGCTCAATCCACCTAAACTGCACATCTTTGGGTTGTGGGGGCGAAACCCACGCAGACACGGGGAGAATGTGCAAACTCCACACGGACAGTGACCCAGAGCCGGGATCGAACCCGGGACCTTGGCGCCATGAGACTGCAGTGCTAACCACTGGGCGTCCGTGCTGCCCTCGGGGAGAGGGGGGGGGGGGGGGGTTATTGAGAACATACCACAGGATGTACCCAGATGTCCTTGTAAGGTAATTCAATACCGCTAAGAACTATTGTACTGCAGACTCTGGGGCATCTCTCAGCCATTTTATCGTTTTTCTTGAAAACATTAGAATCTGCTCAGCACGACCACCCTGAGCAGCTTGCACCATCTTCGTCACGCTGCAGACGGAAGAAGTCATTTCGCTCGTGAAACATTTTGTGTTACTGCTGCTGGCGGGAGTGGCGTCAACGCTTGTACCGTCAATTAGTTCGATCCCAAGTACAGACCCAAAGCTTCAGTGGATTTCTTAAGAGCCACAATTCAAGTGATCAGGAGTCAGAAGCCAGGTAAGATTTTCCCTTTGTTAGTTGCCAGGTTACTGAGACTAATTGTAGCTGAGGGCAGTTAACCTGATACAAACCAGAGACTGAATCTCGGACCTTGGTGCTTGCGTTGGTCAAGTTCCCCCGTGAGATACCAACTGGGAAAAATACGGCAGTGCAACACTGTTAATGTATAACAAGTCTTTAACATACCAATGGTCTAATAGCTGATCACACTGTTAGAACAAAGATAGTTTTTCAAAATCAGTTTCAAGTGATACATTTAAACATCAGGCCAAGATCTTTCAAACTAGGCATTCGAGCTGTGTAATTTTCAAAAATGACTCTGGCTACTCAACTAGGGAGTTCAGCCGACGATGTCCTCACCCCATCTCTGCATCCATACACTTTCCAGCGCTGGTCACTGTACAATAATCAAAAGCAGGAAGTCCGGATAATCGTTTGCTCTTCTGAGCCAGGCAATGTTGATGCCAAATTGAGGCTCTTCTGAAGCCGCACATCTTAAATACAAGTGAAAAGAAACGAAATAACAGGAAAACATCTCGACAGCCGTGCCAAATGTTACAATAATGAAGTTGGGTTTTCCACTGACATGGTGAATGGACAAGCAGGCTATAGCCCAGGTAGCTGCTGAGAGAGAGAGAGAGAGAGAGAGAGGTACGTATACAGTGTGCCCATGGGGTAAATATCTACTGATGACCAGCTACAGTCCTGGACTACCAGGGATGCAAACATGTCCGTGACCCTGAGGAGGATATTATTGTCTGGCAGGCAGGGTTGATGGGGCAGTGGCCTATTCAGGCCTAACCTTCTTAGACCTGCCCAGGTTGCCATTTCTCAATTACTAATTATCAAAATATTTTATGCTGTTCCATTTTTCTCCTGCGCAAGATGCGACCACAATGCATTTATTCAACATTACGTCATTTCATTGTCAAAGGAGAAAAGTAAAGAGGAACTCTCGCTGTTCCTGTGCCCCATTCGATGGTTTGGCATTGACTGATCCCTGGTCTGTCTAGCCTCTGTTATGGCTACATTTCTATTCTCATACTTTGAGATTAGATCTTTCACATCTCCCATTTTATCCGGATTGGATTCCTCGATGCTTGACATCCGTAGGTCCCCTGCCTCATTTGCGTCCACATTTTGGAGTGGCACTAGTTCAGATGCATGCTTCTCAGCATCACGCAAGGTTTGATAAGGTCCATGGGTAGAGGAATTACACAGCAAGCTGAACTCGAGCTCCTTCCTGGAGTAGAAGATAACTTCCAAGGTGTAGTAAATAGACCAGAAGACGGTGAAACAGCCCAGTAACAGCAGCATCTGAGAAGAGAAACACACTTGGTATTTAATCATTTCTTATTTGCCCTTTTCTATTCCCTTAGCTCAGGGGCGGGCAAACTTTTCCGTGCAAGGGCCACATTCAGAAATTCACAATTTTAAAGGGCCGCATAGTATATTAAGTAAAATAATTACTTCACCCGGTTATGATTCTGGGCGCCTCATATAGAACATAGAACAGTACAGCACAGAACAGGCCCTTCGGCCCTCGATGTTGTGCCGAGCAATGATCACCCTTCTCAAGTCAACGTATCCACCCTATACCAGTAAGTAACCCAACAGCCCCCCCCCCCCCCACCATTAACCTTTAAAAAAATGTTAAAAAATTTTTTTTTAATGACTTGGTGGGCCGCATAAAGACCTTTGGCGGGCCGTATGTGGCCCGCGGGCCGTAGTTTTCCCACCCCTGCCTTAGCTTCACACATTGGTTTATCTTTACACAGGTGCTGAAGGATAAAGAGTCACAGGAACATGGCGGCTCATGAATTAGGAATAATGTTCTTGTGGAGGACAAGCATGAACTCACATTAGTTGAGCAAAATATCTAATTTCCTTGTTGTAATTGCTACATAATCCCACACAAGGCTGAGTCCACCCTAACCCAAAGCTCACACATCTGCAACTTGTCAATATCTATAGGGTGAGGCCACAGCTGGAGTATTGTGTGGAGTTCTGGTGTCCCTATCTGAGGAAGGATGCTCTCGCTATGGAGGGAGGGCAGCGAAGGTTTACCAGGCTGATCCTGGGATGGCGGGACTGTCATATGAGGAGAGACTAAATCGGTTAGGATTATACATTCATTGGAGTTTAGAAGAGTGAGAGGGGATCTCATAGAAACTTATAAAATTCTAACAGGATTAGACAGGATAGATTCAGAAAGAACGTTCCCGATGGTGGGGGAGTCCAGAACTAGGGGTCATAGTTTGAGGATGAGGGGTAAACCTTTTAGGACTGAGGTGAGGAGAAAAGGAGTCGGCACGTTCACCCGGATTTCCTCTGGCTTCCTCCCACAAGTCCCGAAAGATGTGCTTGTTAAGTGAATTGGACATTCTGAATTCTCCCCCAGTGTGCCCGAACGGGCAGCGGAGTGTGGCGACGAGAGGATTTTCACAGTAACTTCATTGCCCCAGCCAGCCTAGCAGTGCCATCTGGGACCCTGGGTGGCACCCAGGTGGCACTGCCAGGGTGCCCAGCTGAAACCTCCATCCGCCCTCCCACCACTCCCAACAACATCCCCCTCCCCCTCCCCACCACTCCCCTCCCCAGGTTATTTACCGGCAGCTGCATCTTCACCCTGATATGGCTGACACACTGGATTTCTTTCCCCATGTTTCTCCTCCTCTTCAGCACAGGGTTCTTCAAGACCCTTCTTAAAACCCACCTCTTCGACAATGGTCTTCGTTACTTCTCAAAATCTCCTTTAGCTAAACATCTAGTTTTGATTACACCGTTGCGAATTCTCTTTGGACACCTTTTTACATAAAAGGCACCACAAAAAAAGCAGGTCGCAGCTGCCGGGACATCACATTCCGTCTCTCAGGATCCACCTCCCCTTCCATTGCCTCCCCCTCCAACGTGGCAACTCCAATGACAATTAGAATTAGTATTAGTACAGTACAGCACAGAACAGGCCCTTCGGCCCTCAATGTTGTGCCGAGCAATGATCACCCTACTCAAGCCCACGTATCCACCCTATACCCGTAACCCAACAACCCCCCCTTTAACCTTACTTTTTAGGACACTAAGGGCAATTTAGCATGGCCAATCCACCTAACCCGCACATCTTTGGACTGTGGGAGGAAACCGGAGCACCCGGAGGAAACCCGCGCACACAGGGGGAGGACGTGCAGACTCCGCACAGACAGTGACCCAAGCCGGGAATCGAACCGGGGACCCTGGAGCTGTGAAGCTTTGATGCTAACCACCATGCTACCATGCTGCCCAAAAGACAAGGGCCACAGTTTATAAATAAGGGGTCACCCATTTAAGACAACCCCTCTCGAGAGGGTCGAGAGTCTCTGGAGCTCCCTTTCCTGAAAAGGCGGTGGAAACCGAGCCTTTGGATATTGTGAAGAACGAGGTGGATGGATTCTCGATGGGCAAAGGAGGCAAGTAGGAAGATGGAGCTGAGGTTACAATCAGATCCCTTCTAAAGCTTCTACCAGGGACAGAATTAAAGGAGATTGGTAGAAGGATTAGAGGGGATACTAGGAAATTCTTTCTCACCCAGAGGATGATGGGCACCTGGAATTCGCTGCTGGGGTTTGGTGATTGAGGCAGAAGCCCTCAAGCCACTTCAAAGATATGTGGGTCTGAAGTGCTGTAACCTGCAAGGCCACGGACCGGGTGCTGGAAGCTGGGATTAGAATGGGAGGCTGTTTATTTTCAGCTAGTGCAGGCGCGATGGACTGAATGGCATCTTTCAGTGCTGTAACTTTTCTATGGTTCTAACAGCCATGATCTTATTGAATGATGGTGGGGCGGGGGAGGGGGGCAGAGAGCAAGTGGCCAACCACATCTCCCGATTTGTATGTGCGTCTGTTCCTCCTAATTCCTTTCCCATGCCATCACGAATCTGCCGTACTCAGCAAGAATAACTGGGAGATTTTTCTAGAAAACTACACAACTGCAGTCAGCACTCACCTACTCGGTTACGACAAACACATCAGTAACTGGCCAACTATGTCGGCATCACGCACCGCAGCAATGACTATGCTGTTAAAAAGCTTAAGTTGAAGGTGTTTTGCATGGGATGGCACAGTGGTTGGCACTGCTGCCTCACAGCTCAAGGGACCCGGGTTCACTTCCGACCTCGGGCTACTGTCTGTGCGGAGTTTGCACATTCTTCCCGTGTCTGCGTGGGTTTCCCGTGTTCTCTGGGTGCTCCGGTTTCCTCCAGGGCAAGTTAGGTGGATTGGATAGGTTAAGTTGTCCCTCGGTGGGATTACAGGGATAGGAAGGAGGATTGGGCCTGGGTTAGGGTGCTCTTTCAGGGGGTCGGTGCAGACTCGATGGGCCAAATGGCCTCCTTCTGCACTGTTCGGGATTCTATTTCCACAGCCCATGAATGGTGAATGCTGGCGACAGACAAACCGGGGCCATTCTGAAAGATCAAGGGTCAGCATCCAACCACGATTACACGGATTTTCTTCACTTCGAGACAGGTAAAGTCGACACAGCCCTGGATGACCATAGGCTGCTTTCCCCTTTGAGGGAGGAGAGCTGACTGGTGGCGATTTAACCCTAGAGTCACCACACCTCAGGCGAGCGGCAAGGTTGAGAAAGCGGGGCCTTCACGAATAACCTTCTCGATAATGGATGCGCCAGCAACAGAAATGACTGCTCGGTTACGGTGGCTGGTTGTTCCACGAAAAACCAGCCCAGGGTGTAGCACATGATTCAAGTGATACTTGGCTTCAAATTCCAATCCGACGATCATTAACTCAACAGAACCATCAGCGGCAACCCAGCACTTTGGCTGGTGCAACTCACCTGGGACCATTTCTCATGTGAAATCTGACTCCACAGTAACTGGAGATGCAGGAAGGAGGAAATAGGTTACTGCCCATGTGGGGAAAAACTAAGAGATACAATTCCACCGCCAGCACAACATTGCTAACAGATTTATTAGTGAGTAGCCTCCTAAAGTCTGGCATTTTGCAATAACTTTTATTCATAAATTTAGAGTAGCCAATTATTTTTTTCCCATTTAAGGGGCAATTTAGCGTGGCCAATCCACCTACCCTGCACATCTTTTAGGTTGTGGGGCAGACTGTATAGTTGATTGTTGGGAAACACCAATGCTTCCCGGGGTGTTTATTGGCTGCTTTGATACATGTTTGTAATAAAATACATTAGAAAATAAGGCTAATTCACCGACCCGGCATATCTTTGGGTTGTGGGGGTGAGACCCACACAGACACGCGGAGAATGTGCAAACTCCACACAGACGGTGACCCGGGGTTGGGATCGAATCTGGGTCCTCGGCGCCGTGAGGCAGCAGTGCTAACCACTGCGCCACCGTGCTGCCCAAGACATTTTGCAATAACAACTCTGATGACACTTGGAATGACACACATCCATGTTATCCATTCATTCAGGCAGTTACAGATACCAAATTGAATCTGTGCTATAATAACGGTCACCTTCAGTGTATTCGGTGTGATGTAATTCCATTCCTGATCGGAGATCTCTAATCCAGGCGGACATGGCAATGAGAAACTGTCATTCAGGAACTGTCCACTCATAGCTTCTTCCACAACCCTTTGCAAAGCCAAAGAAACACAGTTAAACGCAACAATCCGCTCAAATGCCGGATCTCTCAGGCTGAACAGTGATGTGTCTCAGGATGGATCCCAGGAAAATGAGCTCCCCAAGTGGCGGCGAGGCGGGGTTTCAGCTTCCTCAGGCCGTCAGAGAAGACAAGAGTTTTAAAAATAATTTATTCGTTCACAAGATATGGGCATTGCTGGAGAGGGCAGCAACGATTGCCTATCGCTAACTGACTGGAGAGGTTGGTGGTGTGCTTTGTCCGTGAAGTGTTGCAATGAAGGTAAGTCAACAGCAATGTCAATTCTCCCACAGAGCTCTCCCCAGGTATTCAAGGTGGGAATGGACGAGCACCGATCTGTCTTTTCTCACCTATTTTGCACCTTCTCATCTCATTATAGTCGGGAGTGGACTCTACCTGCACCGACCCACACAACCGGCTGATCTTGGTTGTATCTTTGAGAAGGCGAACACGAGCACAGATTTGGTTTAAAGCAGAGTTTAAAAGAACAACTTGGGTTTCTTTTGCAGCTGCCCGGCTCAAGAATACAACTGAGGAAGCAGCAAGCTCTTAATCCTGTCCCTTCCCCCGCCTCCAACCAACTTGGCTGGGGGACTGTGTGGCTAGGGGACTGTGCGGGCTGGGGGGACTGTGCGGGCCGGGGGGACTGTGCGGGCCGGGGGGCTGTGTGGGCCGGGGGGCTGTGCGGGGCTGGGGGGACTGTGCGGGCCGGGGGGCTGTGTGGGATGGGGGACTGTGCGGGCTGGGGGGACTGTGCGGGCCGGGGGGCTGTGTGGGCCGGGGGGCTGTGCGGGGCTGGGGGGCTGTGTGGGCCGGGGGGCTGTGCGGGCGACTGTGTGGGCCGAGGGACTGTGCGGGCTGGGGGGACTGTGCGGGCCGGGGGGCTGTGTGGGCCGGGGGGCTGTGTGGGCCGGGGGGCTGTGCGGGGCTGGGGGACTGTGTGGGCCGGGGGGCTGTGCGGGGCTGGGGGGCTGTGCGGGCCGGGGGGCTGTGCGGGGCTGGGGGGCTGTGGGATGGGGGACTGTGTGGGCCCGGGGGGCTGTGCGGGCCGGGGGGACTGTGCGGGCTGGGGGTGCTGCGGGGGGGCTGGGCTGGGGCCGGGGGACTGTGCGGGGCTGGGGGGACTGTGCGGGGCCGGGGGGACTGTGCGGGGCTGGGGGGCTGTGCGGGGCCGGGGGGACTGTGCGGGGCTGGGGGGACTGTGCGGGCTGGGGGGCTGTGCGGGCCGGGGGGACTGTGCGGGGCTGGGGGGCTGTGCGGGGCTGGGGGGCTGTGCGGGGCTGGGGGGCTGTGCGGGGCTGGGGGACTGTGCGGGGCTGGGGGACTGTGCGGGGCTGGGGGGCTGTGCGGGGCTGGGGGACTGTGCGGGGCTGGGGGGGGACTGTGCGGGGCTGGGGGGACTGTGGCGGGGCCGTGGGGGACTGTGGCGGGGTGGGGGCTGTGCGTGGGCTGGGGGACTGTGCGGGGCTGGGGGACTGTGCGGGGCTGGGGGACTGTGTGGGATGGGGGGGACTGTGTGGGATGGGGGGGACTGTGTGGGCCGGGGGGCTGTGCGGGGGGGGGACTGTGCGGGGCTGGGGGCTGTGCGGGGCTGGGGGACTGTGCGGGCCGGGGGGGCTGTGCGGGGCTGGGGGACTGTGCGGGGCCGGGGGGACTGTGCGGGCCGGGGACTGTGCGGGCTGGGGGACTGTGTGGGGTGGGGACTGTGCGGGGTGGGGACTGTGCGGGGCTGGGGGACTGTGCGGGGCCGGGGGGACTGTGTGGGCTGGGGGACTGTGCGGGGGGGGACTGTGCGGGGCTGGGGGGCTGTGCGGGGCTGGGGGACTGTGCGGGGCCGGGGGGACTGTGCGGGGCCGGGGGACTGTGCGGGCTGGGGGACTGTGCGGGGCCGGGGGGCTGTGCGGGGCTGGGGGACTGTGCGGGATGGGGGACTGTGCGGGGCTGGGGGGCTGTGTGGGATGGGGGGGACTGTGTGGGATGGGGGGGACTGTGTGGGCCGGGGGGCTGTGCGGGGTGGGGGACTGTGCGGGGCTGGGGGACTGTGCGGGGCTGGGGGGACTGTGCGGGGCCGGGGGACTGTGCGGGGCTGGGGGGCTGTGCGGGGCTGGGGGACTGTGCGGGGCCGGGGACTGTGCGGGCTGGGGGACTGTGCGGGGCCGGGGGGCTGTGCGGGGCTGGGGGGCTGTGCGGGGCTGGGGGGCTGTGCGGGGCCGGGGGCTGTGCGGGGCCGGGGGGACTGTGCGGGATGGGGGGCTGTGCGGGGTGGGGGGCTGTGCGGGGTGGGGGACTGTGCGGGGCTGGGGGACTGTGCGGGGCCGGGGGGACTGTGCGGGCTGGGGGACTGTGCGGGGCTGGGGGACTGTGCGGGCTGGGGGGCTGTGCGGGCTGGGGGGCTGTGCGGGCTGGGGGACTGTGCGGGCTGGGGGACTGTGCGGGGCTGGGGGGCTGTGCGGGGCCGGGGGACTGTGCGGGCCGGGGGCTGTGCGGGGCTGGGGGGCTGTGCGGGGCTGGGGGACTGTGTGGGCTGGGGGTGTGCGGGGCTGGGGACTGTGCGGGCTGGGGGGTGTGCTGGGGCTGGGGGCTGTGCGGGCTGGGGCTGTGCGGGGCTGGGGGGCTGTGCGGGCCGGGGGGGCTGTGCGGGCCGGGGGGGCTGTGTGGGCTGGGGGGCTGTGCGGGGCTGGGGGGCTGTGCGGGCTGGGGGGGGCTGTGCGGGGCTGGGGGGCTGTGCGGGGCCGGGGGGGCTGTGCGGGCCGGGGGGGCTGTGGGGTGGGGGGCTGTGCGGGGCCGGGGACTGTGCGGGCTGGGGGACTGTGCGGGGCGGGGGACTGTGCGGGGCTGGGGGACTGTGCGGGGCCGGGGGACTGTGCGGGGCTGGGGGACTGTGCGGGGCCGGGGGGGCTGTGCGGGCCGGGGGGGCTGTGCGGGGCTGGGGGGCTGTGCGGGGCTGGGGGGCTGTGCTGGCCGGGGGGCTGTGTGGGATGGGGGACTGTGCGGGCTGGGGGGCTGTGCTGGCCGGGGGGCTGTGCGGGCCGGGGGGGCTGTGCGGGGCCGGGGGGCTGTGCGGGGCTGGGGGACTGTGTGGGCTGGGGGACTGTGCGGGCTGGGGGGCTGTGCGGGCCGGGGGGCTGTGCGGGGCTGGGGGACTGTGTGGGATGGGGGGCTGTGCGGGCCGGGGGGCTGTGCGGGGCTGGGGGACTGTGTGGGATGGGGGGCTGTGTGGGCCTGGGGGCTGTGCGGGGCCGGGGGGACTGTGCGGGGCTGGGGGGCTGTGCGGGCCGGGGGGACTGTGCGGGGCTGGGGGGCTGTGCGGGCCGGGGGGCTGTGCGGGGGCCGGGGGGACTGTGCGGGGCTGGGGGGCTGTGCGGGCCGGGGGGACTGTGTGGGCTGGGGGGCTGTGCGGGCCGGGGGACTGTGCGGGGCTGGGGGGACTGTGCGGGGATGGGGGGCTGTGTGGGGCTGGGGGGCTGTGCGGGGCCGGGGGACTGTGCGGGGCTGGGGGACTGTGTGGGCTGGGGGACTGTGTGGGCTGGGGGACTGTGTGGGCTGGGGGACTGTGTGGGATGGGGGACTGTGTGGGCTGGGGGACTGTGTGGGATGGGGGACTGTGTGAGATGGGGGACTGTGTGGGCTGGGGGACTGTGTGGGATGGGGGACTGTGTGAGATGGGGGACTGTGTGGGCTGGGGGACTGTGCGGGGCTGGGGGACTGTGTGGGGATGGGGGACTGTGCGGAGCTGGGGGACTGTGCGGGGCCGGGGACTGTGTGGGCTGGGGGGCTGTGCGGGGCTGGGGGACTGTGTGAGATGGGGGACTGTGTGGGCTGGGGGACTGTGTGAGATGGGGGACTGTGTGGGGCTGGGGGACTGTGTGGGGATGGGGGACTGTGTGGGATGGGGGACTGTGTGGGCTGGGGGACTGTGTGGGGATGGGGACTGTGTGGGCTGGGGGACTGTGTGGGCTGGGGGACTGTGTGGGCTGGGGGACTGTGTGGGCTGGGGGACTGTGCGGGGCTGGGGGACTGTGTGGGGCTGGGGACTGTGCGGAGCTGGGGGACTGTGCGGAGCTGGGGGGACTGTGCGGGGCCGGGGGACTGTGCGGGGCCGGGGGGCTGTGCGGGGCTGGGGGACTGTGGGGCTGGGGGACTGTGCGGGGCTGGGGGACTGTGTGGGGCTGGGGGACTGTGTGGGGCCGGGGGACTGTGCGGGCTGGGGGACTGTGCGGAGCTGGGGGACTGTGCGGGGCTGGGGGACTGTGCGGGGCGGGGGCTGTGCGGGGCTGGGGGACTGTGCGGGGCCGGGGGGCTGTGCGGGGCCGGGGGGACTGGCGGGGCTGGGGGAATGTTGCGTGGCTGGGGGGACTGTGCGTGGGCCGGGGGGACTGTGCGGGGCTGGGTGACTGTGCTGGTGCTGGGGGACTGTGCGGGCCGTGGGGACTGTGCGGGGCTGGGGGGGACTGTGCGGTGGGCCGGGGGACTGTGCGGGGCCGGGGGGACTGTGCGGGCTGGGGGACTGTGCGGGGCTGGGGGACTGTGCGGGGCCGGGGGGCTGTGCTGGCCGGGGGGCTGTGCGGGCTTGGGGACTGTGCGGGGCTGGGGGCTTGTGGGGTGTGCGAGGCTGGGGGCTGTGCGGGCCGTGGGGGGCCACCCCCTGTGCGTGCTGGGGGGCTGTGCGGGCCGGGGGCTGTGCGGGGCCGGGGGGCTGTGGCGGGCCGGGGGGTGTGCGGGGCTGGGGGGGCTGTGCGGGCCGGGGGGCTGTGCAGGCCGGGGGACTGTGCGGGGCTGGGGGGCTGTGCGGGATGGGGGACTGTGCGGGATGGGGGACTGTGCGGGCTGGGGGGCTGTGCTGGCCGGGGGGCTGTGCGGGGCTGGGGGACTGTGCGGGGCTGGGGGGCTGTGGGGCCGGGGGCTGTGCGGGGCTGGGGGACTGTGCGGGGCTGGGGGGCTGTGCTGGCCGGGGGGCTGTGCGGGGCTGGGGGACTGTGCGGGCTGGGGGGCTGTGCTGGCCGGGGGGCTGTGCGGGGCTGGGGGGACTGTGCGGGGCTGGGGGGCTGTGCGGGCTGGGGGGCTGTGCGGGCTGGGGGGCTGTGCGGGCCGGGGGGGCTGTGCGGGCCGGGGGGCTGTGCGGGCCGGGGGGCTGTGCGGGCCGGGGGGTGTGCGGGGCTGGGGGGCTGTGCGGGCCGGGGGGTGTGCGGGGCTGGGGGGCTGTGCGGGCCGGGGGGCTGTGCAGGCCGGGGGACTGTGCGGGGCTGGGGGGCTGTGCGGGATGGGGGGCTGTGTGGGCCGGGGGGCTGTGCGGGCCGGGGGACTGTGCGGGGCTGGGGGGCTGTGTGGGATGGGGGGCTGTGGGATGGGGGGCTGTGTGGGCCGGGGGGCTGTGCGGGCCGGGGGACTGTGCGGGGCTGGGGGGCTGTGCGGGGCCGGGGGGCTGTGCGGGGCCGGGGGGCTGTGCGGGCCGGGGGACTGTGTGGGCTGGGGGGCTGTGCGGAGGCCGGGGGGGGGGGGGGGCTGTGCGGGCCGGGGGGGGCTGTGCGGAGGCCGGAGGGGGGGGGGGGGGGGGGGGCTGTGCGGGGCTGGGGGGGGCTGTGCGGGCCGGGGGACTGTGGGCATGTGAAGATCTTGGGGACGAAAATGAAAACCATGCAAACAAAAGGCTTTACCTCTGTCGTTGCCTGACATCATCAAACGACCAGGACGAGCCGTATAGTGTGAGCTGCCATTGTTTGAGGAAACCAGCCTTCCGCTGAGGCTTCCCGCCTGAGTAGAGAGAGGAAGGTGATGAGAATCAGGAGAAACAAAGGCAGCCACTTTGCTGAGTCAGCACATTTCAATAACAAATCAGACACATTTCAGCCATTGCAGATTGAGGCATTAATCAGGTACACCGAGCTGTAAGGTTAATGATTTTAATAAAGGCAGCCAATGAAACAAAACTTTATACTGTAGTCAGTTTTGATCAATAGTCTCTGCTGAGTTTATCATCTCGGTCTGGTTGGTGACAGGGGCCTCAATGCCCTCAATCCTTACAACACTGCATTCCTCCAATCCTGGTCTCTGTTGCACCTTCAGGTTCTCTCCAATGGTAGTTGTGCCTTCATCTTTAAAGGCAATAAACTCTGGAATTCCCTGCATAATTTTCTCCGTCTTTCTTTCCTACTGAAAGTTGTCCCTTAAACAATACCTCTTTGGCCAAGCATTGCATCGTACATCCTAAAATTCCCTTAGGTGGTGCAGTGCCCATGTTTATTCTGATAGCTCTCCAGTGAAATGCTTTTGGATGATTTCCTAAGGATGCTATATAAATGCAGGTTGTTTTTTTTAGGGCGGGGGGAAGGGCAGGTGTCGGATGAGCCTAGTCAAGATTCTTGCTCCCGATCGCTAACCAACAGCCCTACGGCGAGAGTTTGCATTGCTTTACGATGTCAAATGAGGTCAGGGGAAAAAATTTGGACGAGGTCTTCTACAGTTGTACAGTCTGCCAACACCCACCCATCTGCGCTCATACTTGAGGACTGGCCACTTAGACCAGGTACCCGACAGTGGACTGCCAGAGAGAAAACCGTTTGAGTCTGGAACCGAAAGCATTAGGAGGGGATGCCAGGAAAATCAGGGAGTCTTTTTGTCTTTAAAAAAGTAGCAATTCCTTTGACTCGCCAATCAAATGGTGAGGGAGATAAGTTTGCTCTTGTTGATCACATAATAATAATAATCACTTATTGTCACATGTAGGCTTCAATGAAGTTACTGTGAAAAGCCCCTAGTCACCACATTCCGGCGCCTGTTCGGGGAGGCTAGAATGGGAATTGAACCCGCGCTGCTGGTCTTGTTCTAAGCCCACTGTGCTAAACCAGCCCACATGTAGTAAGTGCTTGCCCTCAATAGGCTGCCAGTGAGAAGCAGCAACCAGTCGTGTCCTCAAATGGGCAATGGCAGCATTGCTCATTCTTGTCAGCTCAATCCTCACCATGTAGGGTCTTCGCTGCCCAAGGTTGCTAATCATGGTTTATGACGTGATATTACGATCACGCAGGGTGGGGAGGCAAGCCCCAAAGAGCTTCCTCATCCAGCCCGGGGATTTCATCGATGTTCATGGAATCCCTACAGTGCAGGAGGCCATTTGGCCCATCAAGTCTGCAGCGATGCTTCGAAAGAGCACTCGATCCATCTCCACTCCTCCATCCACCCCGCCCTATCCCCGTAACCCTATCTGCACATCCCTGGACACTAGGGGGGTATTTATCATGGCCAATCCAGCTTTTTAAAAAAATATAAATTTAGTGTATATTTAAAATAATAATTAATTTTGGCCAATCCACCTAACCTGCACATCTTTAGACTGTGGGAGGAAAGCAGAGCACCCGGAGGAAACCCACGCGGACACGGGGAGAACGTTCAAACTCCACACAGACAGTCACCCAAGGCTGGAATTGAACCCGGGTCTCTGGCGCTGTGAGGCAGCAGTGCTAACCACTGTGCCGCCCTGAACCTGCCCTGTTGCCATCTTTTTACATCACACTCTCGCCATCTGGTCAGGTGAACGAACCAAACCCCACTAGCCTAACCAAAAGCATCAGATATTTGATTGATAAGACTTCATTTTGCTAGCCAAGGTTTTTTAAGGATGTGGAGATGAGGTGGGTGGATGCCGATAGGATAGAGGCCAGCCATGATCTGACAGAAAGGGGCAACAGGTTTGAGGGGCTTTTAAAAAAAATTATTCTTTCATGGATGCGGGTATCACTGGCGAGGCGGGTGTCACTGGCGAGGCGGGTGTCACTGGCGAGGCGGGTGTCACTGGCGAGGCGGGTGTCACTGGCGAGGAGGGTGTCACTGGCGAGGCGGGTGTCACTGGCCAGGCGGGTGTCACTGGCGAGGCGGGTGTCACTGGCGAGGCGGGTGTCACTGGCCAGGCGGGTGTCACGGCAGGAGGGGTGTCACTGGCCAGGCGGGTGTCACTGGCCAGGCGGGTGTCACTGGCCAGGCGGGTGTCACTGGCCAGGCGGGTGTCACTGGCGAGGTGGGTGCCATGGCGAGGTGGGTGTCACTGGCGAGGAGGGTGTCACTGGCGAGGCGGGTGTCACTGGCGAGGAGGGTGTCACTGGCGAGGAGGGTGTCACTGGCGAGGCGGGTGTCACTGGCCAGGCGGGTGTCACTGGCGAGGCGGGTGTCACTGGCGAGGCGGGTGTCACTGGCGAGGCGGGTGTCACTGGCGAGGCGGGTGTCACTGGCGAGGCGGGTGTCACTGGCGAGGCGGGTGCCACTGGCCAGGCGGGTGTCACTGGCGAGGTGGGTGTCACTGGTGAGGCGGGTGCCATGGCGAGGTGGGTGTCACTGGCGAGGAGGGTGTCACTGGCGAGGAGGGTGTCACTGGCGAGGTGGGTGTCACTGGCGAGGCGGGTGTCACTGGCGAGGTGGGTGTCACTGGCGAGGCGGGTGTCACTGGCGAGGTGGGTGTCACTGGCGAGGTGGGTGTCACTGGCCAGGCGGGTGTCACTGGCGAGGAGGGTGTCACTGGTGAGGAGGTTGTCACTGGCGAGGCGGGTGTCACTGGCGAGGCGGGTGTCACTGGCGAGGAGGGTGTCACTGGCGAGGCGGGTGTCACTGGCGAGGCGGGTGTCACTGGCGAGGCGGGTGTCACTGGCGAGGCGGGTGTCACTGGCGAGGCCAGCATTTGTTGCCCATCTCTAATTACCCTGAGTGTCTTGCCAGCCGATTTGAGAGGGCAACCGAGAGTCAAGTGGGCCAGACCAGGTAAGGATGGCAGATTTCCTTCCCTAAAGGACACTAATGAACCGGATGGGTTTTATGACATTCAACAATGGTTTCAGGGTCACCATGAATGGGACTAGCTTTCTAATTCCAGACCATCTGAATTCAAATTGCATCAGATGCAGTGGTGGAGTTTGAATCTTCTGTCCCCACAGCCTTTGCCTGGGCCACTGGGTTGTACCACTACGCTCTCACCTCCCCTAGAGGGGCTGAAAGGCCCTCCTGTTCCTATTCCGTCACCGCAGCGGCTGAACGGGGGAGTCTTCAAATTAAAAAGCTGCTTGGAATGGAACAGGGAGATTTTGCAACGAAGGAGTAAAAAGGGAAACAAAAATCTCCTTTTGGGAGATTTTCTATTGACTTATAAGGGTACAGAGTGAAACTCTTGCAATTGCTTATTTTCTGAAGCCATTTGCAACAAAGGACAAGATCCAGACACTTGACAAATGCAGAAAAATTTAAAAGTATGTTCAGGTCAATGAGAATAAATTCTTTGAAGCTTTCAAAATCGAATAAAGAACATAGTTGGCTAATAACGATAACCTGAGCGGTGTGTAATTTAGATGAACTTGGGAATGAAAAAATAAATCAAGTTTGTGACCGGTTCTTGCCTGTGTTTCCTACTCGGCCGACAGCAGTTAGAGCCACTTCGGCTCAGCTGGTATCACACTCGCCTGAGCCACAAGGTTGAGAGTTCGAGCCCCACTCTAGACAACCCACCCAGGCCAACCTCTTACAGCGGGCCGGCTGCTTTGCCAGAGATGCGGTCTTTCAGAGAATACATCAAACTGGATGTATTCCTCTGCCAGTTCAGGTCGTCGTAAAACATTCAAAGAAGAACGGGGAGTCCTCCCAATGTCCAGGTCAACATTTTTCCCTGGAATACCGCTTAAAAAGATATGAACTGGTCATTAATCTCTTTTGCTGTCTGCGGGACCTTGCAACATGCAAATTTACTGCCATTCTTGCCTGCTTAGCAACACTTCAAAGTCTTTCGCTACTTTCAGAGTGCTTTGTGTTATCCTCAGGACATGTCAGGACAGCATATAAATGCAAATTCTTTCTAAGATGGATAGAGAGAGAGAGAAATGAACATATAGAAGAAGGCAACACAAATCTGGTTAATTAATGAAGTGCCTTGGTGCCTGTGAGCTGGGAACTGACTTTTGTGCTGATGAAAGCTCGTCAGTAAAAGAGGGAACGCGAATGCCAAAACTGAACTTTCGCAAAGTGGGATGCAAGAGGGCATGGTTCAGGAGCAGGGCAGGACGTGAAAATACAGTCTGTGCCAGATAACAAACCAAAGAAAATAAAATCCTGAACAGTGGCCAATTACTTAAGTCGTTGCCTCCAGAATAGGACCATTCCAGTGTGTCAAATTTCCCCAGTGGAAATGAAAATTGGAAAGGGGCCAGGCGGGAGAGATTTCTGAGCTCAGTCAGGAGCTGGATGGTGAAATGAGCAAGAGATAAATGTACCACAGTCCAAACGGGGGCAGAGAGGGAACTGTGTTCTCTAAGCTTGCACTATAGAAGGGGTTAGAGGGATGGGCACATGGTCTGTGGAGTGCTACGATGTACTGGACTCTTCCATAGTCATTACTCAAACCAAAAATAACCATGTACTTTAATCAACACTTTTCATCGATTAACCCAGGGATGTCCCATGTCATTAATAAAGATCAAAATAAAACAATCCTGGTGTGGCTGACTGAGTAAATGGGCTGTCCACTTGTGTTGGGACAGGAGGATCCAAAATGTGGCTTCCATTCTGTTCTGGATTAGCTGCCATTGGCTTCAAAGACCTTAGCGCCAGAAGCAGGGTCAGGACTCCCATCTGAGCACTTCCCATTTACCACTGCTGGAAGGTGCTGGCTTGTGCCCAAATGGGGTACCATGGTCAGGCTCTCCTGTCTATGGGTAAATAGCCTGATGTTACTCATTGTCTAGCTTCCCACAGTACAGTACGGCTTCCAATGCTGTGGAGCTGTACACTATCAAGAGCCACGAGTAAAAATTGCAAACCATTTGGTTTTAGCATAATCTGGACAAGAGAGTTTCCTGGCCAGGTTCCAGTATATTCCTGGTCAAATTCTTCCATCCTCTTTTGGAAGCAGGGCTGGCTTGATGCTGGGTGCCACAGGTAGGACCTGCCATTGGTATACATACCTGCTTGAAGCAGGCTTACCTATTGTAGTAATATGTATATATAGAAACATGTAAAGGGTGAATGATTACATCTTAGTGTACCACAACCACTAGAAGGCCACACTAGCTTCCACTATATGAGAACTCAAAGGATCTTGGGTCACTTCCAACCAGGAGTGACTAGACAGCAGGGTGTTCGACAGATAGATCACAGCATAGTTAGCACGTGTAGGTTAAATTATTTAATACTTTAATATAGATTACTTGATTACTAGTTATAGTTCTGTAAAGTGTGTGAACTCAATATTAATCAATTTGTTATTCAATAAATCTGTTTTGCTTTAAGTTGAAGATTGGTGGTTTCTTAAGAATCACACCATCAGACCATTCATGGAAATATAAAGCAAAGAGTAACAATATATTACCAAAGAGTAATATAACACCTATTATATTGAATCACATGGAAGGTTACAGGCCATTCAGCCCAACAGATCTATGCCAGTATTTATACTCCACATGATCCTTCTCCCACTTCACTTCATCGCAGCCTCAGTTAAGATAACATCGTATTCCTTTCTCCTGCATGTCCTCCCCGAGCTCACCCTTATTGGCATCTCAGCCGTTAGCCTCAACTGCTCTATGCATTAGGTCCATTAGTGGGTTCGCAAGCCAATCAATCCGAGAGATATTGTTAGCATTTGGTAAATAACGGAAGAATTCTGGAAGGGGCAGATACCGCCCCATCCAGATATTGGATGGGGGTTCCCAACAAATCCGTATTTGGTAATTACGGTGCCTGCTTACCTAAATCATGAATGACCAGCTTGTAGATGCCTTCTGCCCTCTCGCCCCAGCATCGCACAGTAGAGTACATCCAGTCGGTGAAGCCAGAGGCATCCCTAAACAGAGGAAGACATCAGATTGTATAGTTAGCCAGCGACCATCTTCTAACCTGCTCCTTTAATGACTTATCCCTTGCGGCTAGCGGTACATACATCTGCCTGCAGCAGGTTTACATGGTAACTGGAATTACATGGAGATTATCTGTGAATTGCCAATGGAGGGCTGTTTCCATTCAGGGCTTGGGGATGGCGGATTGCAAAGTGTTCAGAGGTTGCCATTACCCGCTTGGTGGGACGGTCTAGGTGTGTATTACAAGGCAAATGGGTAATTTTATATCGGCTTACAATTCAAGCCTTTTGAACAGGGTCCAGATTTAGCCCAGAAAACACTCGGAGGGTCATAGCATAGGTTCGATATATCCCCCTCGTTCTATTCCCTGTCATCATTTCAAACCCTTCTTAGAGACATGACTATGGATGAGTGGGCAGAAAATCTTGCTCTGGTCAGTATCGAGAGCTGTCCAGGTTCCTCCAATTCACCTTCAAATTCCTCTTGGGAAGTACCATGTCTCGGTTTACATCTCATTCCAAAGTAACAGCCCTATGGGGACTCGTGGAGGAAATGAATGACACATATTCACATCCTGCCTGTCAACATCTCAAGCCCCATTTTACAATGTGCAGCACTGCACTGTGTGTGTTTAAGTACATGTTCAGACGCACAAGAGGAAATTAAAGGAAAAAGAGAGCTGATGACAGTCAACAGTCAAAGGGCCATTTTGCTCAATTCGATCCTGCAAATGCATTCAATCTCCTTTGGAGCATACACGCAGGGGCAAACATCCAAACGATCCTCCTGGTTTGACTTCAACATGTATTCCTTTGAATAGGGCATCTTAAAGTGTTTCAGACTGGGTGACAGCCAGTATTAAATAACCATCCTGGAGTGGAAACCACAATACTGAGTGTTCCGTGGCAAGAATAATCATCTGGCTTTCAAATTCATTCCTGTTGGATGGAATATTTGTGACTAGATGTCAGGTTACACACAGTAACATTAGGCAGCGTGTCCTTCATAGCGCAGTAATAATAAAAAAGGGAGGAAATATTTATAACAACTGCAGGGTTAAGGTTGGAAAAGCCCAAAGTTAACTTATGAAAATGTGCGTACAGAAGTCAATGGGGAACTATATAAACTGGATCCGGTGGTGGGGGCGGGGGAGATTTTCATTTTAAAATTGTTCTTTGCAAGATAAATAGGTTGCTGCAAAGGGAGAACTATCAGACATGACTCAGTTTCGAGACATTCTTTGTGGCTTTTATAAATTTTATGGGTAAACTTGAAATTCACTTCTATTTGCTGCATTTTAACCATCCTTTTTATTCTCTAATTGTCTTCAGATTTATTTATTCAGCTATTCTTTGCTGACTGGTAATTTAACCAGTGGGAGCCCATCATTCCGTTCTCAGAACTGAAGGCAATCTGCCCTTCCTCCAATGATTTCTTCACCATCTCCAAGAGGGGCAATTCCTGTTGGACTGCAGTTTATTGGGACTCAGTCATTCCCTGTCAGTCAAGAGGCCAGTCCTCATGCTTGACCCAAGGGAGCAGGCCACTTGCCCATGGTGCGCGATCAAGCAGAACATAATCATATTCTCACTTAGCAAAGTACTTGCTCTGGGAAACACAATGTTTTTCCTCATCTTCCCTCTGGCTCCTTTACCAATTATCTTAAATCGGTGTTCCCCGACCTCTTGACAGTGAAAGTTCCTTATTTACTTTTTCAAAACCCCTCAATGTTTGAGCATCTCTATTAAAAGCACTCGGCCGTGTCTGCTCAAAGTAGAACAATCCCAGTTTTCCTTATCTCAACATATAACTGATGCCCCTCATCATGGGCGCTATTGTGATTCAATTTTCTCCACGCCCTCCCCAGGTCCAATTCCAGACACAATTCTGAGGCTTTAACAGTGAATTCTAAAGATTTCTTCTGGTCTGATTACACTCGCGTGAAGCGTTCTGGGATGCTACAGGTGGCGCATAAATGCAAGTTAGTGTTGTTGAACACAATTTCCTTGTTTTTGCACTTCATGGCCGGAATTCTCTGGCCGTTGGGATTCTCTGTCCCCGCCGGCAACGCACTCCAGCCTGCGGGTTTTCCGAT
Organism: Scyliorhinus canicula; assembly: GCF_902713615.1. Taxonomy (NCBI): domain Eukaryota; kingdom Metazoa; phylum Chordata; class Chondrichthyes; order Carcharhiniformes; family Scyliorhinidae; genus Scyliorhinus; species Scyliorhinus canicula. The sequence continues at coordinate 93,908,778 of NC_052164.1, read as the reverse complement.
GGCGTGGAGCGGCTTCAATGGGAAATCCCAGTGACACGCGGCGGGAGTAGAGTACGCTGAAGGTGCCGCCGAGAAACACGCGTCTGGGGGCCGGAGAATTCAGCCCTACGCCTCTATTTATAAAACTAAGAATCTCGCATACTGGGCGGGATTCTCCGACCCCCCCCGCCGGGTCGGAGAATCGCCGGGGGCCAGCGTCAATCCCGCCCTGTCGTGTCCCGAATTCTCCGGCACTGGAGATTCGGCGGGGGCGGGAATCGCTCCGCGCCAGTCGGCGTGCCCCCCCCCCCCCAAGCGATTCTCCGGCCCGCAATGGGCCGAAGTCCCGCCACTGTCATGCCTCTCCCACCGGCGTGGATCAAACCATCTACCTTACCGGCGGGAGCAGGCGGGCTCTGGGGTCCTGGGGGAGCGCGGGGCGGTCTGGCCCCGGGGGGTGCCCCCACGGTGGCCTGGTCTGCGATCGGGGCCCACCGATCGGCGGGCGGGCCTGTGCCGTGGGGGCACTCTTTTCCTTCCGCCTTTGCCATAGCCTTCACCATGGCGGAGGCGGAAGTGACCCCCTCCCCTGCGCATGCGCGGGGATGACGTCAGCAGCCGCTGACGCTCCGGCGCACGCGCGGACTTCCGCCGGCCGGGAAAGTCCCTTTCGGCTCCGGCTGGCATGGTGCCAAAGGCCTTCCACGCCAGCCAGCGGAGCGCCAACTACTCCGGCGCGGGCCTAGCCCCTCAATGTTAAGGCTTGGCCCCTAAAGGTGCGGAAACGTCCACACCTTTGGAGCGGCCTGACGCCGGAGTGGTTCACACCACTCCATCACGCCGGGACCCCCCGCCAAGCCGGGTAGGGGAGAATCCCGGCCACTATCTTTAAAAAAAAGGCAGGCTTCTCCAGTCCTTCCCGCTGGCAGGAACTTCCGGTGCTGCCAAATTTAACCCCTGCTGCAAATCCCACTGGCAGCTGATATTGAGTCGTCTACCCCATGCTGGGGGGGTGGGGGGGGGGGGGGGATGAATACAGAATTCAATCTCCAGAATTAAAACATAGAAAAGGACAGTTCAGCCCAATCTGCCGATTCAGGCATTTATCTCGCACACAGTTGGTAGTAGTCCTAAACCCCGTATACCATTCAATAAATCACCTATTCCAACATATTGGCGTGGCATCTTTTCCAGGGGAGGGCAGGCAAGGCCACATCGTATCCGAAAGAGAACACCTCGGACAGGGCAGCATTGGGATGGCAGGTTAGATTTTCGTCCTCAAGCCTCTTGGGTGGGAGTTGAACTCACAACCTTTGGACTGGAGAGATGAGAGTACAACTAACAGGGCCACAGTTAACACCAGAGTAGAACAAAAGTTAATTTCTATCCCCATTGTTTGTTGGGGATATTTGAGTTTACAGAGTATGAGAGGCACAAGGTGGCAAAACCGCCAAATTCGCAGCAAATTTAACTGGAATCGTAGAATCCCTGCAGTGCAGAAGGAGGCCATTCGGCCCATCAAGTCTGCAGCGACCCTCCGAATGAGCACTGTGCCCATGCCCACTCCCACCTACCCCCCCGTAACTCCATAACCTGACCTGTACATCCCTGGGCACTGAGGGACAATTTAGCATGGCCAGTCCACCTAACCTGCACATCTGTGGAGTGTCGGAGGAAACCCACGCAGACGTGAGGCGAACGCACAAATTCCACACAGGCAGTCACCCGAGGCCGGAATTGAACCCGGGACCCTGGTGCTGTGAGGCATCAGTGCTAACCACTGTGCCACCCTAATTGTTTTCTAATCACCATGAGGGCAATTCTGTGCAAATTCTTCCAAAGGGCAATTAACACAAACTTTTGTTTTTATTCACTTTCAAAATATCATTCGATACTTTGCAACATTTTTCTTGCGTGACATACGAGACTATATTTATTCCAATAAAGTAAGTTTTCTGACGGTCCATTAATTATTTAACAGTTGGGCAACATCACTCTGCAAATTGATGATTATAGATAAAATTGCAGTCTGTGCGAGACAGAGGGGGAGACAAATAGAGAGTCAAGTGGTGGTTGTAGAGATTTAGTGCTGCGTGCAAGAATTGCAGATCATTGGGTAACAGTTGTCCGCTGTGAGTAGGTTGCTGGAGGCATCTGGGAAAGATAAAACTGAGGTCTTATAGCCGATGATGTGCGGAGTCAGCAGGCTGTTGGTCTCACTTGGGGTCTTGTGGCAAACGGCGCTGAGGGTCCGAATGCTTTTGCTCTTTTGCAGGTTGATGACAGCTTTAAGAGGCTGATAGTTTGATGTGGAGAGCGTGCTGATACCTGCGCCCATGGAGAAATCCCAACACATTCCATTCGTTATTGAGGACACTCTGTATAATCCCACTGAACCGCATTCTTTCTGCATGGTACTCCCATCACCGTTGCGTTCGCTCCGATGCAAGGTGCAGATGTCAGTTCTCATTATTTTCAGCAAAGATGTAAACCAATCCATACTGTAATTAATGATTCCGCAGCTTTTTGCAATGTAAACATAATTAACGTCTGTTATGTTTAGAGTTAAGGAGCAAAGTTGACCTGATTACCCAAAGCCCATCGATTTACATCGCAAGGCAGATTGTGTCTGCAAGATTACAGAGGGTAACAATCTGAGTAAATAGTTAAAGATTGTTGTCGCTAGTAACAGAGACGGTAACTAGAGGAACAAACAAGATATTCATAAAGATTATAGAATTAAAAAATGAAAAATGAAAATGAAAATCGCTTTATTGTCACGAGTAGGCTTCAATGAAGTTACTATGAAAAGCCCCTAGTCGCCACATTCCGGCGCCTGTCCGGGGAGGCTGGTACGGGAATCGAACCGTGCTGCTGGCATGCTTGGTCTGCTTTAAAAGCCAGTGATTCAGCCCAGTGAGCTAAACCAGCCCCTATCCATAGGGCTGGCCAAAATGTGGTGATCCCAGGTTGTGGATGCAAGCTGGTAGGCAAATTGGACATTCTGAATTCTCCCTCCGTGTACCCAAACAGACGCCGGAGGGTGGAGACTAGGGGATTTTCACAGTAACTTCACTGCAGTGTTAATGTAAGCCTACTTGTGACACTAATAAAGATTGTCATCGAGTCAATTAATTCATTTCAATGTTAATAGTTTTTTCAGAAAAAGTGGTGCAAAAAGGGGGAGTAAGCAGGAGAACAGAGGGAAACCCATCAGCACAGACATACTTGTTTAAATGGTCTCTTTCTGTGCAGTCGCCATCGTGTGGGGGGGGGGGTTCCAGTTTTTGTGAACACAGAGACACTCGCACCACTGGCCCCACAGTCTGGTTGAACATTCAGTCCGCCTGTAGCTGCCAAAAATACAGGCTGGTGCCCGCAGAGGCTCTTCCACCCAATTGGAAGGCCCTCCTGCAGCACACATTGGGAAACAAGGTGGCTGATGGGAGTAGAATGTGGGGAGGTGCGAAGTTTGGTGGCAGTGAAATGGGTCTGAGGGAAAGTGGGTAGCAACCCTACGTCTGAGCCAGAGAAAGCTCCGGGTTCGACTCCCACTCTGGGACTACATGACCACGGAAGTTGTGTTAAACAGGTTGAGGGTCAAGTCAGCTCGGACAGCTGGGCGGCTGGTGTGTGACGTGGAGTGAAGCCTGTCATAATATTCACACAAGTATATGATGGTGCACAGACAGACATTGATTGACACACAGGATGACCAGTGAACACACAGAACACAGCAGCCAATCACCAGACAGGACAGGGCCACTATAAAGCCAGAGGGCACTAGTTTTCCCGCTCTCTCGGGATCCAGCCTCTGAGACAGTCAGAGCTCGTGAGCAACAACTAGAACATACACCATGTGGTAGGAAGATAGTCTGGTCAGGTTAGCCTCAGGTCTCCAGTTAACTCAGCATAGAGTCAACCCACAGTTAAAGTATGTATGATAATTAAGAGTTCAATAAAATCGAGTTGCGTTTCTTCAAGTGTTGGAAGCCTGTCTCTCTCACTGCTACAGTAAACGCAGTCCTCGCAGACCCAGCTTACCCAACACATCAAAGCCAACAAGCGCAGGTTCAACTCCCGTACCGGCCAAGGTTATCCTGGTGACCCCCGGGTTAAACCACCACCAGTTGGCTCTCTCTCAAAGCCCATGGTTCCCCGGGGACAATGGCAGCGAACATGTTTCATTCATTTTGTTAAACAGATTGATTATGAACCTGCAAATCCTTCCAATATGCACGCCTATGGCAGGCAATAAGAGTGGGAGAGTTTCCTGGCCAGCCAGAAATCTGGGAGGCAATGGGTAACCATTGCAGTACTTTGCCGAGCATAACCATGGAGCAACAATGGAGGTCCGGTCACCAGCACCACGGTTACTGAAGAAAGAGTCGGAGTAGGAAAAAAAGAATGGGCGGGGTTTTCCGCGCAATCCGCTGCAAAGCAGCCCACCATTGGCTGGCGGTGGAATCTTCGGGTCTCCTGTTGAATGCACCTCTTGCCACTGGGGAACCCGTGGCAGAGGTGCACCGTCGGCAGGACCGGAGGATCTCGCCGACGCCAACGGCCAGAAAACCCCGGCCAATATATATTTGTTTACAGGGTGTGAAACCGTTACTGTTGACATTCAGAGGAACTTGGGTAAAATCAGAGCAGGGAGGTAAAAGATTAGCGTGCAGGTACAGCAATTAGGAAGACAATTGTTGACTTTACTGCAAGGTGAATGGAGAACAAGAACGAGGAACTCTTGCCCGTTGTGCCGGGCTTTGGCGAGACTACAGCTGCAGTACTGTGCGCAGTTTTGGTCTCCATATTTTAGTGAGGATATAGCTGCGATTAGAGCTGGCACAGTGAATGTTCACTAGATTGGCCCCTGCACTGAGAGAGTTGTCCTATGATGAGCGATCGAGTAAATTGGGTCTAAATTCTCTGAAGGTAGACGAATGAGTGGTGATCTCATTGAAATATACAAAACTCTGAAGGGATTGGACAGGGTGGACACAAAGATTGTTCCCGATGCTCGGGGTGCCTAAAACACAAAGTGGGTGGTGGGGCAGATCTCAGGCTTAAGAGCCGATTGTGTAGAAACATAAAAAATAGGTGCAGGGGTAGGCCATTCGGCCCATCAATTCCCCGATACAATTTCCCGACTAATAAGGATTTCCTTCAGTTCCTCCTTCATGCTAGACCCTCTGTCCCCTAGTATTTCCGGAAGGTTAATTGTGCCCTCGTTAGTGAAGAAACTGAGGACTAGTGAAGGACTGAGATGAGGAGAAGTTCCTCACTCCAAGGATTGTGAATCTTTGGAATTCTCTACCACGGAGGGTTAAGACTGTTTTATTGTTGAGTACATTTAAGGCTGGGATAGGCAGATTTTTGGACTCTCAGGGAATTTAGGATATGGGAGCGGGTGGGGTTGGGGGGACTGTGGAGCTGAAGCCCAGGATCAGCCATGATCGTACTGAATGGTGGAACAGGCGTGATGGGCCGAATGGTTTACACCTGGTTCTGTTACCTGTGTCCCTATCGAATCATCTTCTCTCTGCTCCCGCCCAAAACTCCCACCGAGAATTAACATTTCAGGTCAGTGATCTTTCATCCCAATCTAACTCAGGAGTTCCGATGGGAGGTCACCCAGCTGAATGGCTAACTCTGTTTCTCTCTCCACAGATGCTGCCAGACCCGCTGTGTATTTGCAGCATTTTCTGTTTTTATTTCAGATTTCCAGCATCTGCAGTATTTTGCTCCCTTCTATAATAGTCTGGGTCATTTTGCTGCTTTGTCAATGGATGTAAAACTGGTCCTTTCGGATTGTACGACCCTGGTCATCCCTCCCGACCTACCTACCCATTGTTTTTGGTTTCTAATGGATTGCCAATCTGAAATCATTAGTTTAGTCCCAGTGCGTTCACTAATACATGGTCATTGTTTTAGGGACCAGCAACAAAGAGTTTATTGGCTCTTCATCATTTTGCTCCCACAATCTCCAGGGTCTCGTCTTCCTTCGACAGAAGGGACTCTGTCCGACTCACAGCTCAGATTCTCCTTTTAACTGACCCCAGCTTAGACTTTGGGCTGGGGGAGAGCGTCATTACAATGGCGAGGTTGGGCACATCAGAGGTGCTCATCCCAATCTGCCGGGTTTAATGAGGAGCAACATATCCGCCAGGTGAACCTCAGGGATTGGCAATTGGGGCGGGGGAGCGCAAGGAATTTAAGAAAATCCCTTAAATTTCTGCTGCCCAATTTGTTCTCCAGTGTTCCTTGCATTCACATAGTTGGGTGCTGGGCCAAATGGAATTGAGCCCAATTGTGAAGCACTTCACGGTTATGTTGCCTCCCCGTGTGTGTGTGGGTTTCCTCCGGGTGCTCCGGTTTCCTCCCACAGTCCACAGATGTGCAGGTTAGGTGGATTGGCCATCGTAAATTGCCCTTACTGTTCAAAATTGCCCTTAGTGTGGGGTGGGATTGCTGGGTTATGGGGATGGGGTGGGGGTGTTGACCTTGGGTAGGGTGCTCTTTCCAAGAGCCAGTGCAGACCCGATGGGCAGAATGGCCTCCTTCTGCACTGTAAATTCTATAAATCAGCACAATGTGCCCAATGGGCGCTCAGCCTGTTGGCCCTGCGATGCACTCTGTAGCCGAATGGCTGACGGACACTCAGGACCTGGGCCCACACAAAAGTAGCTGCTCAGGTCAGAGCCTGTGAAACAGTGGGGCACATTTCTTACTGGTGAGAGAGAGAGAAGAAGAGCCAGGTTCTGATGTGTGCGATCTTGTTGGCAGCGGTGCGGCTAATCACACTCAAGCAGAAACATGTAGAAAGCGGCAGGTAATTGAGAACAGGCCCAATTACTGCTGTGAAACAAAAACATTTGAGTCAGGAGGCAGAGAGGCCGTAAGCCCATTCCCCAAGCGGAAATGAAGGCCAGCTGCAGCTACAATGTGCTGGGCACCGGCTAATTACAGTAAGTTAGAATTAATCGCCAACAGTTTGCTGACAATGGACAGAATGTTCTGTCTATAACAATCACAATTCTCTACTGACTGACGAAACACCATGAACTAATCACATCATGCAACTTGTACAAGCTCAACTTTAAATAAATAGGAGCCGTGTTTTCCTGATGGAGTTAGTTCTGTTTTGTCGCTGTACTGGCATTTCTCAGGCTCATCGGAAAGGAACACCACCGAGATTAGGAATCGACCACAAGTACGCTTCTTACAAAGCTCCCTCGCAAATTACAGTTCAATTTCATGCACCATTCCTGAAGAGTGAGTTGCTCCCATCCGAGCCCGTGCCAATCCAGCACTAGTCTGAGTAAAAGGGAATTATTCCAAAGGAAATTGAATGGGAAGGGTACAGACACAAGACTCATCACCGACTCTATCACTCATTAGCACCAAACTAATGAAAGAAGAAAAGAAAGAAAAAAGAAATTTGCTTATCGTCACGAGTAGGCTTCAATGAAGTTACTGTGAAAAGCCCCTAGTCGCCACATTCCGGGGCCTGTCCGGGGAGGCTGGTACGGGAATGTGGGGGTCACGATGCTCACATCCATATACCATCCATTTGGCGAGAAAGAGGGGGCGATTTTCCACCCGCATTCGCCATCAGCAAGAACGGCCACACGGGCGCAAAGTACCCGCAAGAGTCGGGAAATGAGATTCTCGCCAGGGAGATCGCATTTCCCTATTTCTCTCGCCCCTCGTGGTGACATCACGAGGTTCCCGCCTTGAAAGGGTGGGAACCCCATTTTAATAAATTTCACAACATTTCAAATAATTCAAAGGGCTTTCTAGCCATATTACCCCCCCCCCCCCCCCCCCCATCACTAAATATTCATACCTCACCAATATCACATCGACGAGGTTCACAACAGCTTTTTTTTTAAATTTAGAGTACCCAATTCATCTTTTTTCCAATTAAGGGGCAATTTAGCGTGGCCAATCTACCTACCCTGCACATCTTTGGGTTGTGGGGGCGAAACCCACGCAGACACGGGGAGAATGTGCAAATTCCAGACAGACAGTGACCCAGAGCCAGGATCGAACCTGGGACCTCGGCGCCGTGAAGCAGCAGTGCTAACCCACTGCCGCCACCGTGCCGCCCCCACAACAGCTATTTATGAACAGGACGCAGCCGAGGGGATCCCACTGGTGGCACCAAATATACTACCTGGGGGAAGAGGGACATGCTTGGCCACTCAACCTGCCAGTGACAGGGGGAACAGGCAACCTGGCATTGGGGAGGGGGGGGGGGGGGGGGGGGGAGACAGCCCCCGATACCTTTGCGGTGGCCGCAGGGGAGGTGGGGATCTACAGGAGCGATTTTAATGTCAGTGTGTCATCAGGGTGTCCTTTAAAGATGGCGCCCCGATCTATGTGGAGCCGGCCTTGCTCTATTAGGCCCAGCCCTGCCCGGCTAACAGCGTAATCCAGGTCCCCCCCCCCCCCAGCCGCGCCCCCCCCATCCCGATTATCTTGCCAGAGTGGCTCAAGATCTGGTCTGAAGACTCGGCTGTGCATTTCGAAAGATACACGCCGATTTTCAGACAGAGCCGGGCACCCTGGCCAATTATGGTAAAGTCCCACCCAGCCTGTTGGGACAGGAAATCTACAGCTGCCAGCATCAGTCCGCACCTTTCAGCATAACCTAAAACCTTCTTTTATTGAATTCTACATCCGGTACAGAAAAAAAACTCTCATACCAGAAATTACCGCCCACCTTTTTTTTTTCCACTTACCGCCCAGTGCCCTGACCGTGTACCTGGAACTTTAGAGTTGAAGTAACTGGATAACTTCTCTTGAGATTTTTTTTCCCACAATTTCAAAGGTGCAATCCGGCATAGCTTTTTTATTAATCAGGTGTCTCAATTTCCCATCAACTGTGCAACCCAGGAGGGCAATTTAATTTAGCTTTCCATTCGGACAAGGAAACAGCAGGCAGGCAAATACAACGTGAAACAAAAGCTGCCTGTGCTGCAAACTTTACCCGCTATGTCGACAAGTAGTCACATCCTTGATATGTCTCAATTTTTGTGTACAAGAAATACCAGGAACAGGGAGAGGAAATTTGGTCCTAATAGACAAGCCTCCTCTCTGACTCCAATCTGCCAATATCCTTTATCTCAAACACATTACTAATCATTCTTTTTGCCCCTCTTCGAAAGCAAATGTGCTTTTTGAAAATTTTGAATGAATTTGTGCAAATCTCCGTTCGTCAAATCACTTTTTAAAAAAAATTACGGCAACTTGATCAGGACGAATGATTTGTTACAAAGACACATGACCCAACAAATGGTGAAAATTTGAACACTGATCACAAGTTGCAAAATTGCGCCTTATCCTTGAAAGATGAGGGGCAGGATTCTCCTTCCTGCTGCACCCGTTTTCGGGTACGGTGTGCCCCCCCCCCCCCCGGGCAGTGGGATTCTCCGTCCTGTCAGCCGGCCAATGGGGTTTCCCATCGTGGGCACCCCTATGCCGTCGGGAAATCTGGGGGCGCGAGTGCGCTGCCGGTGAAGCGGGGAGTCCCGCCGACGGAGAATCCGGCCCACAAAGTCACTTTGCCATAACTTGGTGTAAATTGAAAATCGTCACGAAAATAAAAAGAGGGACCGATTGGAAAAAGTTTTTTTTAAAAGCACAGAGGGCATAGGTCACGGGGCATAGGATGTCCTATTGTGGTGGAAGCAATAAAAACCTGCATCTATGTAGCATCTTTGACGTGCATAAACCTCCATTTCACGGGGCATTCAGCAGTCAAAAACCGACACATCAGCAGAAGAGACAAAAAGGGCGGGATTCTCGGAACATGGAATTCCAAAGGCTGGAGAATTCCGGCCAAAAGCTTGGCCAAAATGGTACATTTTCATGAGAGAGAGAGAGAGAGAGAGCAGGTGCCGAGGAGTACCTCAGGGTAAATTTGTCTTGTTCTTTTAAAATATGTTCAGAGTTTGTGCGATCCACGAACATGGAGTTCTGCTGCAAAAATACAAATGCAGGATTGTCTACAATTTAAAAAAAATTGTTGGAAGGTTTCAGATTCAAGGAATAAGATTTTTTGTAAACAAGTATGGTTCCTCTGAAAGACCGCCGAACAACAGTTTATTTTCCTCTGTAAGATATACAGGGTTTAAAACCAACAGTCCTCGGTACATTCAGCAGTCGGAAGAACAAAAATAGAGAAAATATTGGCCAATTAAATGCGCTACAGCAACGGTCCGATTGCCATAAGATCAATGCCAGAAACTAACCCTCTAAAATGCGGAACAATAATATCAATCAATGTTTGGGTTCACCAGCTAGGCAAAACAGATCTCATCTTATGACTAAGGAGCTCAAGGATAGAATTTCAGAGCTTTGAAGGGAGATGTTTTCTGTCAGTGATGAGAGATAGATGGTGTATATAATATAAACCCAAGCTGGATGGGGGGTGCCTGCAAGCACGCATGTGCCAATGAGCTAATATTACCTCATGGGGAAAAGGTAAGACGCCAGACAACCTCGCCAATCTAAACATCCTGTCAGCCAATTAAAACGAATTTAGCTAAATCACTATCAACAAAGAACATCAAAGAACAAACTCGCCCGACACCAATGAAAACCTACTAATCTTACCGCCAATGTGACCTCAGAAGTTCAAACGAACCCTTTTTGCCCACACAGATTTTTCAAGGTTAAAAACAATTAGAACTTCAGGCCTCAGGAGCACTGTGGCCTGTTCTGGGCTCCACACTTCAGGAAAGGTGAACGGCCACGGCAAGAATATGGCGGAAATTTACCCGGTGGTTACCGTGAACGCGCAACTTCAGTTGTGTGGTCAGGTGGGAGGGGTTAGGGTCTCTTTGGAATAGGGAAGGTTAAGGCGTGACCTCATTAGATTTTGAAGACGAGAGGTTTTTGAATCACAGAATCTTTGCGGTGCAGAAGAAGGCCATTGGGCCCATCGAGTTCATTCTGGAGCTCTACCAAGCATTCTACTTGGTCCCACTCCCCTTGACGTATCCATGTAGCCTTGCACATGGTGGAATGGTCTCCTTCTGCAGCAAGTTCCTACGATTCAGTAATATTGCAACCAGGTGACATTATTTTAATTGGGACTAGTGATCATTCAGCAACATTAAGAAAGAATCCTCGGCTTAGATCTTGTTGCATATATTCTGCACCCCTGAACTTCAAAGTTCAATAATGACTGGGATACAGATGCCTAGTTTTACTGAGGGAAGAATCAATTTGTGCAGATCCTGAGAATTAATTGGCAAATGTTTAAGAAATAGCTATCAGGCTGCCAATATAGATGTATAAGAGGGGACAATTTGTTTACATGAATGTGAAGAGGGAGAGGGTGTCAGCAATCTGTGCTTGTGCTAGTACTCATAAGTAAGAAGTCTTACAACACCAGGTTAAAGTCCAACATGTTTGTTTCAAACACTAGCTTTCAGAGCACTGCTCCTTCCTAAGGTGAGGGACATACCTCTTCATTCATAAGAACATAAGAACTAGGAGCAAGAGTAGGCCATCTGGCCCCTCGAGCCTGCTCCGCCATTCAATGAGATCATGGCTGATCTTTTGTAGACTCAGCTCCACTTTCCAGCCTGAACACCATAACCCTTAATCCCTTTATTCTTCAAAAATCTATCAATCTTTACCTTAAAAACATTTAATGAAGGAGCCTCAACTGCTTCACTGGGCAAGAAATTCCATAGATTCACAACCCTTTGGGTGAAGAAGTTCCTCCTAAACGCAGTCCTAAATCTACTTCCCCTTATTTTGAGGCTATGTCCCCTAGTTCTGCTTTCACCCGCCAGTGGAAACAACCTGCCCGCATCTATCCTATCTATTCCCTTCATAATTTTAAATGTTTCTATAAGATCCCCCCTCATCCTTCTAAATTCCAACGAGTACAGTCGCAGTCTACGCAACCTCTCCTCACAATCCAACCCCTTCAGCTCTGGGATTAACCTCGTGAATCTCCTCTGCACATCCTCCAGTGTCAGTACGTCCTTTCTCAAGTAAGGAGACCAAAACTGAACACAATACTCCAGGTGTGGCCTCACTAACACCTTATACAATTGCAACATAACCTCCCTAGTCTTAAACTCCATCCCTCTAGCAATGAAGGACAAAATTCCATTTGCCTTCTTAATGCTTTAATATTTTATTCACCTGAGGAAGGAGCAGTGCTCCGAAAGCTCGTATTTGAAACAAACCTGTTGGACTTTAACCTGGTGTTGTAAGACTTCTTACTGTGCTCACCCCAGTCCAACGCCGGCATCTCCACATCAGTACTCATAGGAGCATTGGAATTACCATTGCCCAGAAACTGAACTGGACCAGCCGTATAAATACTGTGGCTATGGGAGGAACGGTGGCACAGTGGTTAGCACTGTTGCCTCATGGCGCCGAGGACCCGGGTTCGACCTAACTTGCCCCTTAATTGGAAAAAAAAAATTGGGTCCTCTAATTTTTTTTTAAACTTCAAAGATATTTGAAGACGAAACATGGTGAGTTCGGGGGCAAATCTCAAAAAAAAAATATTCCCATAGCCTGTCCGCCATCTGCAAGGTGCAGATTAAGGTGAAATACTCCCTATTTGTCTGGAGGAGTGCTGCTCCAACAACACTCAAGAAGCTCAACACCATCCAGGACAAAGCAGCCCCGCTTGATTGGGACCCCACCCACCACCTTAAACATTCATTTCCTCTACTGCTGATGCACAGCGGCACAATGCTTACCTGTGATAAGATATCCTGAAGAACCCACCACGCCTCCTTGGACAGCCCCTCCCAAATCCACGACCTCGCCACCTAGAAGGGCAAGGGCAGTAGATGCACGGGAACGCCACCACTTGCAAGTTCCCCTTCAACTGACTCACCGTCCTGACATGGAACTGTACTGCCGTTCCTTCCATGTTGGTGGGGCAAAATCCTGGAACTGTCGCCCTAACAGCACTGTGCGTGCACCTACATCAGAGAGACCACAGCGGTTAAAAAAGGTGGCTCGCCGTCACCATCGCCATCTCAAAGGAATCCAGGGATGGGCAATAAATGCTGGTCAGTGACGTCCACATCTTAGGAATAAATCATTTTTAAAAACCTGGCTGGACATGAAGATCTATACTCTTCTGCTCATGCAGAGATTCCCTACCCAATTTACCCTCAACACAGAGGCACTCTATTGCCAAAGTATCTTTTCCTACATGGTACCCCACCGTACAGATATTAAGTTGGCAGCCTCTTGTTGCCATGGAATCTATTTCCGCCATTCCTATGGTTAAGATATTTGGCAAATCTGTGCCGCTGATCACTTACGTGTCTATGATGCGTTTTGCCCCGATGAGCGAAGACATCCCGCTAGGGCAGTGCAGTGTGAGTTCCAGAGAGCCCCGCGCAGGATGCGCTATCGTCACGGTCACTGCCACATGTTCCAAGGTGTTCAAGCTGGACATGCTCAAGTCGTCAGCGGTCACTGTGAAAAGCAGGATGAGGAGTCAGCCCAATTTATACCGGACGCGTAAATAAGCAGCAAAACGCGTCCGCAATCGGCCGCCAAATTGCCAACTCAAGCAGAGAGGATGGATACAAGCTGCTCTCGGCCCTGACCCTTGGTAATACCAACCTAGCACTGTCACCAAAGAGAAAATGCTGGAAAATCTCATCAGGTCTGCCAGCATCTGTAGGGAGAGAAAAGAGCTGACGTTTCGAGTCCAGATGAACCTTTGCCAGAGCCCTAGCTTTCTGTCAAAATGTACCAGGTGGCAGCGCCAGGAGCTGACCCTAGTGGGAGTTCCATTTAGGGGGGGGGGGAACACATATGTGTGGTGGGTTTTTTGGGCTGGGGGAATGGGAGAGCGGACAGTGAGGTGGGGGGATTCCGGTGGTGAATGTTGGTTGGGGGGGGGGGGGGGGGGGGGGGGGGGCGGCAGTGAGCCCCCGAGACCTCCGTGATGTGAGTTGGGGGCCATTAGGTGCCGTGCTGGCTGGGGCGCCGGTTAAAGATGGTATCGCGATCTGTTTGGAGCTGGTTCGCGGCTCTAAGAGGCCCCCGCCCCGCCAGAGTGACAACATAAACCACGCCCACACAAAATTACGTGAGACATTCCGCCGAATCAATGTAGTGAACCTTCTTTGAACCGCCTCTAATGCATTTACACCATCCTTCAAGTAAGGTAACCAAAACTGTGTGCGGCACAGTCTCACCAATACCCTATAGAGCTGCAACACCACTTCCCTACTTTTCTACTCTATTCCATTAGCAATGAATGCCAAAATTCCATTTGCTTTCCTTATTACCTGCTGCATCTGCATACTAACTTTCTGCGATTCATGCACCAGGGCACCCAGATCCCTCTGCACTGAAGCATTCTGAAGTTCCTCCCCATTCAGATAAGTTGCCCTTTTATTCCTCCGACCAAAATGGATCACCTCACAGTTATCCACGTTAAATTTCACCTGCCACATTTTGGCCCACTCACCTAACCTGCCCGTGACCATTTGTAAATGTTGTATTTCCTCATTACAACTTGCTTAGAAATCATAGAATTTACAGTGCAGAAGGAGACCATTCGGCCCATTGAGTCTGTACCAACCCTTGGAAAGGGCACCATACTCAAGCCCCCACCTCCACCATGTCCCCGTAACCCTATCTAACCTTTTTTATACCTATTTTAGCATCCTCTGCATATGTGGCTTTAAACATTCTATCCCTGCAACCAAGTCATTAATATAGGGCACGATCTACCAGCTGCGTTACCGCGCTGTGCAACGCGGCTGGTAGATACTGGGAGATCCCGCTTCCAGGATTTACCCAGTTTGCCACGCCTCATGAGATTTAACATGATCTGATGAGACGTCGCAATGTGAATTTCCCCCCATTATGGGCGGATCAGTTTTTGGCAAATCTGTATATTAAGAATGTGACAGCTATTCTCTAATATGCACTCCCACCATCTACCCAATGTATAGGATCTAAACTCCTCACCTTGGAGATACTGAGTGAGTGCCGCTCAGTGCTGGTCTCCACAAACGGCGACCAGTCGGAACAGCACTTGTGGGGGTCTCCCAGGGGATCGGAGGCCCCCAGGTGCTTGCCCTCTGGACAGAGTGGCACCCTGGCACTGCTGGTGCCATCTGGGCACCCTGGCAATGTCTGGGTGGCACTGCCAGCAGGCAGGGGCACTACCAGTGTGGCACTGCCAAGGTGCAAAAGCTGGCATTTATTCCTGCGGGACGGGCCCACTATTTACATCTTGGCAACCAGAAAATGCCACTTTTACCCCCACCCTCTGCTTTCTCTTGGTTAGCAGTCTCCTATCCAAGCTAGCAACAGGCTGCTGGTTTAGCACACTGGGCTAAATCGCTGGCTTTGAAAGCAGACCAAGGCAGGCCAGCAGCACGGTTCAATTCCCATACCAGCCTCCCCGAACAGGCGCCGGAATGTGGCGACTAGGGGCTTTTCACAGTAATTTCATTGAAGCCTACTCGTGACAATAAGCGATTTTCATTTCATTTCATTTTCATTTGATTTTCGTTTTAGGGTGTCCCACAAAGTCAAAATCTATCCCAAAGATTCTTTTTCAAAGACCCGTTTGAGGCGTAGAAAATGCACTTCGAGTTTCCCGTGCTTCCCGACAGGGGGGCGAGTGATAGGGTGCTATCAGGGGTCTGGGTCGGGGAGGGGAAAATCTCGGACATTTATAAGATTATGCAGGAGGTGGAGGAGGTACCAGTAGAGGAGTTGAAAGACAAGTGGGAGGTAGAGCTGGGGGAACAGATAGAGGATGGGACATGGGCAGACGCCCTAGAGAGGGTCAACTCGTCGTCGTCATGTGCGAGACTGAGTCTCATTCAATTTAAGGTACTGCATAGAGCCCACATGACGGGGACAAGGATGAGTCGGTTTTTCGGGGGTGAAGACAGGTGTGTCAGATGTTCGGGAAGCCCTGCGAATCATGCACACATGTTTTGGGCATGTCCGGCACTGGAGGAGTTCTGGAAGGGGGTGGCAGGGACGGTGTCGAGAGTGGTGGGGTCCAGGGTCAAGCCAGGATGGGGACTTGCGATCTTCGGGGTTGGGGTGGAGCCGGGGGTACAGGAGGCGAGGGAGGCTGGAATATTAGCCTTTGCGTCCTTGGTGGCTCGGAGGAGGATCTTGATTCAGTGGAGGGACGAAAGGCCTCCAAGTGTTAACACCTGGTTAAACGACATGGCAAACTTCATCCAATTGGAAAGGATCAAATTCGCCTGAGAGGGTCGGTGCAGGGGTTTCTCAGGCGATGGCAACCCTTCCTGGACCTCTTAGATCAGAGATAGAAACTGAGGTCGTGACAGCAGCAACCCGGGAGGGGAGGGGAAGGCGGGAGGGAGGGGGGGGGAAGGGGGGGACAACAACGAAGGAAGTACGGTAGCGGTGGTGGCACGGGCAGGGCCTGCCCGAGGACACTGCCAGAAATGATAAGTTGGTCTGACTGTCGGTTCGCCGGGGGGGGGGGGGGGGGGGACTTTTTGTTAAGTAGGGGGGTTTGACTCTGTTTTGATATAATTTAAATTTAAATGTAGGGGGGGTTAAAATGTTTGTATTTTGAAAAATTTCTTCAATAAAAATTATTTAAAAAAAAAAGAAAATGCACTTCGAGCCTCGCAAGGCTGCCAGCTTGGAACGTGACTGCACACAAAGCTGGCAGAGGCCTGGCTCCACGCAACAGGACACAGCAACATACTTCAACCACAACAGGTAGCTCTCCTGTAACGGGGGTCACTGAAATCTAATTTACTCCAGATCGTCTGTGCTTCAGAATAGGACCCAATCCATTCCTTCCTCACAGTGTAAACAATTCAAATAAGTCCACCATCATTCAGCAGGCGCACAAGCCGATGTAATGTACAATTTGGAACAAGGTGGGATCTACCCTAGTGTTAATTCCTTGGAACTTTGAAGTGAAGGTTGTAATGCTAACCCGCAGACTGGACACTGGTTTCTCCAAGGGAGCTCTGCTTTGCCAAGTTTCTACCGTTTTACACATTGGTAATTTAATGTCTTGACTCTTTCTCTAATTCTTTTTAAGCTGCTGGGGTTTGAAACACATGAATGTGGATGGGTCACAGTTCTCAACTTTCATGTTCTAGTTAGTAACTGTACGCTGGAAGGGCTAAACCGACTTGGCACTGAATCACAAAATTGCCTACTACCCTTACAACCCTGGACTCTGCTGTGATCGGGGGAGAGAGGGAAATCAGCACATGGGAACAGGAGGTACTCATTCAGCGTCCCCCCCACCCCCCGAGCCTGTTCCACCATTCAATGAGATCATGGCATGTCTGTATCTCAACTCCATTTTCTGCCTCGGCTCCTTAAAACACCTGACTGACAAAAAAAACTATCGATCTCAGAATTAAAATAATTAATTGAGCTCCAGTATCTCCTGTGGCAGAGAGTTCCGCAGTTCCACCCCCCCCCCCCCCCCCCCGTTGCACGAAGAACCGTGTCCCGACTCCGAGTTTAAGGTTATGCCCCTTTGCTTTCAACGTCTCAGTGCTGAGGTGGAAGGGTGGGTGGGGGGGGGGGGGGGGGGGGGGCAGTGGTCTCTGGGGGAAGCGTTTTAGCTGCTGATACTCATGTGTGGACAGAGAGAGAAAATAAAATAGATTGTAGTGGTGCCTCTGGGGCTGGAGCACATAATCTAAACTCACACGAGAGAGTGCCGCACTGCCAGAGGTGCTGCCTGTAGGCTGACATATTAAAGTGAGGCGGCCCAGTCTGCTCTCTCTCTCTCAATTAAAAATCCCACTGCACAATTTGAAGAACAGCAGTGGCTCTTGGCCAACGTTCATCCCTCAAATCAAGACCACTGAAACCAGGTACCTGGTCGCACATCTCATTGTTTGCGAGTCCCTAACGTGATACCAACTGCTCGGAGCGTTTGCCCACATGACAAAAAAGTGTCTGCCCAGCGAATAAAATCCACTGGCAGTGAAGTGTTTTGGGATATCTCGAGAATCTGAAATTGGCTATATAAATGCAGGGCGGTTAGTTAGATTGCTCCTGGCTTTCCATTCTTTTGGCTTTCACCATCCCAAGTCTCACACATGACGCTTGGCCACCTTTCGGGCAAGGTCGTGGAACTTGCCAAGCTGTGTCTAGGTGCCTTCGAGATGAGACTGGGGTGAAAGAGAAAGAAACTTGGGAAAAGTTCCAAACAAAACCTGAAGTAAAGCAGCAGTGGCTAAAGAAATAAGAGAGGCTCCCAGTCGCCAAAACAAACAGCCACTGCTGAAAGCTCAGGGAAAACGAGACTCTTCTCCACTGAGCCCATCCACCATTTTATTTGTGCTGCTCTTAATTAGTAGCGAGGGAAAGCGCAGTTTTAAAATTTAAGAAAAAGTTCCGAGCCTCTTTTTATTCCTGATAAAACAATGAGTTGGCAATCTTCTGCCGAGCATATTGAAAGGAATTGGATAACTCGGGTTTTGAACGCTGTCCAACATCCAGTGACAGATAGAGCCGCCGTCCACATTTTACTGATATTTCTGTTTGGAGCAGTAAGATTGCCTTAAATGGTCAAGAAGCAGGGTAACTTGGCTATGGACCAGCATCAGCATTGGAGTAGCTTCTTGTCTACTTTAATGATTGCATCACATTTCCTCCTTGATAAATTTTCATTGGAACGTCACTCTCAACCACATTTGAGCCAAAAGTGATAAATAATGTTTAGATATTAAAACCACTGCACTTGCATGACATCATTGGTCTGGCGATATTAACCATCCAAAAACAAGTTGTTGAGTTTTGTTCTGTTCCAAAATGAGAAAAAGATACGGTTTCCTCACAGCACACACGCTTTCCTCCTCATCCCCATTACTGTCTGCTAAAATACCTGGACAGGGGGTCTTGGGGTGCAGTGGGTAAGAGGCCCTGCCTCGGAGCCAGATGCTCAAATCTTACTGCAGGACTTGACGACCAAGGGAGGTGTGTGCATAATGCGGCCAAAACAGGTTGACTATGTCCTTCCAACACAGGCTAATGGCCTGCGGTAAGAGTGGGTGAGATTGCGGTTCAGTCTTGTGATGGAAACAATGTTGGAGCCTCTACCGTCCCTATTCAAAACTCCAGGAGTATAATGTGCATGTAATAGTGTCTATTGCAACAGCAACCTGGATTCCTTGTGTGGCTGGTTGGCTCGATTTGGCTGGATGACCAACGTGGATCTGATTATTGCCAACAGCACAGAGTTTGATCCGCGTTCTGGCTTCACCCCAGGTCATGGCGCTGTGTCTTCGTTCAGAGAACAGAAGAAGAATGTCCATGTGGTCATCAGACTTGGACAGGACTGGGTTTGGTTGTGATGGCCACCTGCACTCCAGGCCGATGATCTCTCCACAGGGGCCCAGAGTGGACGAGGGATGGTCTCCGTAACAATTCTCTCCAGCAGCATATTCCACTGGCCGTAACTCAACCCAGCAGCTTGGGTGAGCAATTCATGGAAGTAATCGCACTGGATTGGAAGACTGCACCTTCTGCTCTCGCTGGTCCTAGCCAGTCACCAAAGTAAAAGCGTCCCCAAATACACGCGCCAAAGTGTGAGGCCATAGACTGGATTGGATCAACGCAAAGCTCAATGCATCCATCCTTTGCAGACTGCTCGCAACTGGGGAGTCAACCATCCGACCAGACCAGCCTGCAGGGCACCAGGCAGGTCGCCCCGAGACTCCCTGGGAAAATGCACCATAAAATGAAACAAAATAAGGCCTACCTTATTGGTTGAAATTTTAATGGGGAGGCAGTGGTCCGCCTCGGCTACTTCAGGGGAGCTCTGAACGGCCAGCTAATGAGCAGCTGTTGGGATCCCTGACCCGTTAAAAGATTAGATCCCGCCTCCGAGCTGACGACCAATCAGAAAGAGGATCAGCAGCCCTCCAGTACCAGCACTGCAACCGGGAGCGGCAGCTGTTGTACTCAGCCAGGAGAAGCAGCATGGGCACAACCCCCAGAAGAAGGTAGGTGAGTTTGGGCTGGGATGAGCAGGAGGGAGCGGTGAAATGGTGGGGGCCAATTGCCACCGGGGGAGGGGGTGTCCCTTTGGAGCACAGAGCGCACGATCAGAAGGGCACTCACCTGGACCATAGGCAATCAGCAAGGCCACCAGAGTTCACCAGGTGGTCGCCACAAATAGCTGAGGGCCCACCTACTGCTGCTAAACAGCAAGCGGCAGGGGAGATGCCTTATTTTTTTATTCTCCTTTTTTACATTTTCTCCCAAATTTACACTCACCAACAATAAACAATAATCAGCAACAAATATGTCAATCACCATATCAATCACAACAATCCCATTCTCCCACCAAATCCCAAACAACAGCCCGCATGTTCACACAAACAAATGACAAAAAGAAATGAGGGATCACCTATAGTCACCATTAGCCGAGATGTTTGTGCTCAAGGTGAGGATTGCAGATTGCAACTGCGGGGACCTCTACTGTGCCCCTCAACCCTGACAACTAATAAGTGCCAATGTGGAAAATTATTTCTGAGTTTGTGAACTAGCATAAACCAACTGAAGAGGAGAAGAACAGAGGCTGGGGAATTCTGCAGTGCAGTGAGTAACTCACCTCCTGACCCCCCCCCCCCCCCCCCCCCCCCCCCACACCCCCAAAAGCTTGTCCACCATCTACAAATTCAAGTCTGGAGTGCAATGGAATACTCTCCACTTGCCTGGATAAGTGCAGCTCCAACAACACTCAAGAAGCTCGACACCATCCAGGACAAAGCAACCCGCTTGGTTGGCACCCCATCCACAAACATTCACTCCCTCCAGTGTCAGCCGTGTGTACCATCTACAAAAGGCATGGCACCAGCTCATGAAGGCTCCTTCCAGAGCACCTTGCAAACCCCTGACCCTTACTACTGAGAAGGACAAAGGCAGCAAATGAGAGGAACACCATCAGCCACCTGCAAATTCCCCTTCAAGTCACACATCATCCTAACTGAGAACTCTCTCGCTGTTCCTTGACTACTACTGGGTCAAAATCCTGGAACTCCCTTCCTAACAGCACTGTGGGTGTGCCTACAGCACATGGAGAGGGGCGGTTCAAGAAGGTGACTCATTAGCATATTTTAAAGGACAATCACAGGTGGTCAATAAATGCTGGCATAGCCAGCAAAGCCGATAGCCAGAGAATGAATAAAGACAAGAGACAGAAACCATGCAGCACATACACAGCCATGCGGCAAAATTCATACTGTTTTGAAGTTTAATATTCCTTGCCTGTCACACCAAGAATGTCCACCCCATCGTACTCAACATAAGGGCTCAGCATATTTACTGCACTGGTTTGTCGGCCCGTGTTCTTATCATCAACCCAGCACGGTAGCACAGTGGTTAGCACAGTTGCTTCACAGCTCCAGGGTCCCAGGTTCGATTCCCGGCTGGGTCACTGTCTGTGCGGAGTCTGCACGTTCTACCCGTGTCTGCGTGGGTTTCCTCCGGGTGCTCCGGTTTCCTCCCACAGTCCAAAGATGTGCAGGTTAGGTGGATTGGCCATGCTAAATTGCCCCTTAGTGTCCAAAAAGATTAGGTGGGGCTATTGGGTTGCGGGGGTAGGGTGGAGGTGTGGGCTTACATAGGGTGCTCTTTCCAAGGGCCAGTGCAGTCTTGATGGGCCGAATGGCATCCTTCTGCACAGCAAATTCTATGATCCATGATCTGTGCTCCTGGCTGGTAGACTCACAAGCAATAACTGGAACTTTTGCCTTAAAACACAGAAGTCTCTGGCGATGAAGCCAGTGAACTTCTGAAGCCAATTACCAATAAACTCGTGGCAACAAACACTTCCTTGTTGAGTTACGATTTGGCAAGAAACAAGTCAAATGTATTGCAGCCTGAATGTAGCCACTTCTTGTTGTAGTTGCGAAACCGAGTCCTTTTTCAATCAGTTTAACACATGTCGCAATACTAAACACAAACTGGAAATCTAGAAGATGCCTTGACAAGCCATCCCATCAATCTCTCGGTTGGTGAATATTTTTCCCTGGTGTTTGGTCTCATCTTTCACGCGAGATGCTAAACCAAGACCTCATCTGTCCGTTCAGGTGAACATAAAAAAGCTACAGCATTGTTTGAAGAATGTTACGATCCCCGAAGAGACCAATAAGTTTTTAAAAAAGAGACATGAATTTCCCCAGTGGCTGACGCAAAGATTCGCAGGTCAACGTGTCATGATTCATCTGAAAATAATCAGATGATAAATATTGGCCAAGAACTCCCCTGGTCTTCCTCAAAATTGTGCCGTTGAATTTCTGAAAGGCCAGAGTTGTTTACAACTTAATGTCTTATCCAGAAAACAGCACCTCTGACAGTACAGCACTCCCTCAGCACTGCTCCGGCATATTAACCTAGATTTATGTGCTGGTTTGAGGCACTCACGATTACAGGTTTCACTGAAAATGAACAAAAAAAAATGAAATGAAAATCGCTTATTGTCACGAGTAGGCTTCAAAGTTGCTGTGAAAAGCCCCTAGTCGCCACATTCTGGTGCCTGTTCGGGGAGGCTGGTACGGGAATTGAACCGTGCTGCTGGCCTGCCTTGGTCTGCTTTAAAAGCCAACTCTTCAGCCCTGCGCCAAACCAGCCCCTGAGTAAACAAACTAAAATCAATATCGACAAAACATTACTTAGCAGACAACTATTACATTCAACGAAAGAAAATTTTTTCCCCATCAACTTGCTAACACAGCCAAAAACCCCAGACTGCATTTAGGCATTACACTCCACTCCCAGCAGAAATTTAGAGCGCGTTTTAACGGAAACATTTCTCAGCGTCATCCCGCCTTGGCGAGATTACGACCAGTATTTAACGGCACTCGGTGCCGGAAATGAGCCACGACGAGGTGAGGATCCACTGCCCCTTCACCCAGGCGACCTGTCTCAAGTGAGTTGTGCATGTCAGACAAAACGATCCTTCCCTCTCACTGACCACATATCGACCGTCTCACAGGAACTCCATCTGATGGGGCCGGGCCACCTGGAGTCATTTCAAGGCCAACACTGCCAGGGTGGTGACCACAGAGGAAAGCCTGGAGCATGACGTCAGCATCTTGAGTGGTGGTGCCCAAGGCATGGCTCAGTCTGTGACAATCATGGCTGAGGGCCTCAATATCATATCCCAGCCGATGGGGGACATGTCCCAGATGCAGGTGGGCATTGCCGAGGCACTGCAGAACACAGACCAGTCACTGGGGGGGGGGGGGGGGGGCATCGCTGATGGCATCGACGCCATGATGCAGGCAATGGGGATCCGTCAGGACTGGCAGAGCCAAATCGACACACAGGCCTCTGGAGCTCGCTCCAGCTGCCCCTCCATTCCATGGAGACCCCAGAGGACCCTTTAGGCACCATCAGGGAGGAGGGAGCCCTGGAGGCCAATCCAAGAAGATGACGGTGGTGTCTTGCTCTTCTGAATCCCCCCCTCCTGACACCAACGCATCTCAAGGGAGCGGGCAGAACAGGGTGGCATGGCAACTCCAGCCCTTGGCCCTCCAGAGGACCCGGCAAGCGCATCAAAGGCCACATGATGTGGAAAGCAGCAGGCTGCCTCTACCTCTGATGTGCATCCTGGGGATACACCTAGACGTAGCACTAGACCACGAAAGATCAGGAAGAGAACGGATCACTGAGTGGACATTGGCGATTGGGGTGGGGTCACTATCTGTAGCTAGGGGGAATGGAAATGTCAAATGTTTATAATTAAAGCATGTTACAACTGATACATGTGAAGCCTCTGGCATGATAATCTTCACAGCAGCCTGCCTGCACCACCACACACTGTTGCCCTCCATTCCCCCCGCCCCCTCAGCATAGTGGTCCAAGATCAAATGCCCCCGATGCAGACCCTGTACCCTAGTCTTGTATATAAAGTCCCAAACTCATCCTGGCTTCAACAAGACAAAGTACAAAGAACAATACAGCTCAGGAACAGGCCCTTCGGCCCTCCAAGCCTGTACTGGTCATGATACCAACCTTTGCCAAAACCCTCAGCCCTTCCTTGTGCGGTATCCCTCTATACCCATCCTATCCATGTATTTGTCAAGTTGCCTTTTGAACGCCGTTAATGTATCTGATTCCACAACCTCCCCTGGCAACGCGTTCCAGGCACTCACCATCGTCTGTGTAAAAATCTGCCTCGCACATCTCCTCTAAACTTTGCCCCACGGACCTTAAACCTATGCCCCCTGGCGACTGACCCCTCCCTGGGAAGTAGTGCCTGCCCATCCATTCTATCCATGCCCCTCATAATCTTATAGACCTCTTATCAGGTCACTCCTCAACCTCAGTCTTTCTGATGAAAACAGTCTGAGTTTATTCAGCCTCTCCACATAGCTAACACCCAACATTCTGGTAAATCTCCTCTGCATCCTCTCCAAAGCCTCCACATCCTTCTGGTAGTGTGGCGACCAGAATTGTGCGCAATATTCCAAGTGTGGCCTTACCATGATTCTATATAACTGTAGCATGGCTTGCCAGTTTTTATATTCGATGCCCGGTCCAATGAAGGAAAGCATTACGTATACTTGTCCACTCGTGTTGCCACCTTCAAAGATCTGTAGACCTGCCCGGACCTGATTTTCTATATTCCTAAGAATTTTGCCATGTACGGCATGTTTCACCTCTATGTTAGACCTACCAAAATGCATTACCTCACATTTGTCCGGATTAAACACCATTTGCCATTTCTCTGTCCCAGTCTCCAACCTATCCATGTCCTGCTGTATCCTCAACACTATCTGCCAACATCCACCAACCTTGGTGTCACCCGCAAACGTACCAATCAGGCTAGCTACATTTTCCTCCAAATTGTTTATGTACATTACAAATAGAGACCCCAGCACAGATCCCTGTGGAACACCATTAGTCGCAACCTTCCATTCAGAAAACACACTTCTCCTTCTGCATCCATCTTACCACCTCAACTCTGATCCTGTGCGACTTCACTGTTTGTACTCGTCAGTAATGAGGCACCTTGTCAAAGGCTTTACTGAAGTCCATGTAAACAACATCCACCGCCCTGCCCTCATCAATCATCTTTGTCAGCTCCTCAAAAAACTTGATCAAGTTAGTGAGGCACGACCTCCCCAGTATCCTTTTTACAAATGTCCATCTACTCAATCTTCTCAGCATGCACAACTGAACAAGCAGTAGCAAAGCCCTCTCTGGCAACTCCTTGGCCTTTACATCTTCACAAGCCTCATCTCTTTAAACAGGATAGCCACCCTCACCAGCATTCTGCTTGGTGGTTAACATAAAAACAGTCCTTTCCCTCCATCTGCCAAAGTAGCATCTATTTTAGGTTGTCTTCCACAAATCTGTCTTACTGACTCCGAGACCCTGTACGCAGCAAGACCAGCTGCCACTTTGTGTCAAACTTGTATCTTATTTTAAATAACTTTTTGGCCTGGGTCATGTCTCTATGCCAGCCAGGTTACACAGGGGCCTGTCTCCAGGCAGATATCATAGCAGGCCATATCCCTCTCTCCAACCACTCAATTTTACCTTGCATTAAATGAGACACAAAAACATACAAAGCAGGAGCAAGAATAGGTTATTCTGTCCCTTGCGCTTGCTCCTTGCTCCGCCATTCGATAAGATCATGGCTGATCTGATTGTGGCCTCACCGGCCTTCCACGATACCTGTAACATAACCATCTAGTCAAGTCCAATAACAAGAACAGGGAATCGCTCCAGGGTCCAAGCAAACACTCACGCTTTAGTCAACACTTCTAAAGGAGATGAATTCCTCGTTTATCTTATTGGTGCTTTGAGAGAGCTTGCCGAGTGGAATTTGTGGTTGCAATTGCCTGCAAATGGCAGTGGCTATATTTTAAAAACAACTTATTGACAGGAGGACCCTACATTCTAAGTAGGTGGAATATGCAGTATAAATACAAATGAGTTTCTTCTTTGTTTTCGAGGTGTGCGGAACCTGGGAACTCATGTTATCGAACACAAGGTTTCAAGCTGGGTGGGGATCTCATGTTCAAATCCCAGGACTCCACCACCATTTAAACTCAACTATTCACGTTGGTTAAGCTTTACCTGGTTCTAGCTTGGCCGCCGATGGAAGCACATCCACAAGAAGGGAGGCAGTGGCGCAGCAGTATGTATGGTCTTTGGAATAGTAATCCAGAGAGCCAGGGAAATGCACCGGGAGCCCCGTGTTCAAACCCCACCACAGCAGATGGTGAAATTTGAATTCAATAAAATGTTTGGAATGCCCATGAAACCATTGTCGATTGTTGTAAAGGCCCATCTGGTTTGTTAATGTCCTTTAAGGAAGCACATCTGCTGTCTTTACTGGTCCGGTCACTTGGGTCCACAACAATGCGGTTGAAAATGCCACTAACAAGTCACTCAGTTCATGAATGGACAATAAACGCTGGCCCAGTCAGTGCTGTCCACATCCCATGAACTTTTGAAACAATTGTTACAGGCAGCAAAAGATCTGCCAGGAGCAACATGATGATAGCTAAAAAATCCAGTCGCAATCCTGTCTATTCAGATGGTGGGAGCCGAGATATTATCAGTAACAACAGGGATTTCTAAAAAAAGCGGAATAATTAGGAAAAATATGGAGAAAGTTTCCTTTAAGCACCTTTATAAATAACATTATTTATTTCACTTGGCCTAACTAAGTTCAAGGTTGATTTGGAAGGGACACGGGAACCTTTTGAAGACCTGAGGATTAGAATTCACTGGAAAAATCCTCCCTTGAGGTGGTGCCAATTTGCACAGACCAGCAGACTTAATCTCTGGGTCAATTCAACATCAGCCGCATCAGATGGGCAAGCAGCAGGGAATGTCATATGGGAAACAAACCTTTACCGAGTTCTGCTTGACTTTAAAATTGGCCGATGTCCTTAAAACCCAAACTGGATAGATTCACAGCTGCAAAGAACCAAACGGTGACCAAGTTCTAACTCAATCTCCTTCTCTAGGAAGGCGTTTAAAGCAGCAAAGGGGCAGTGTCCGTAATCCCTAATCTGCTGGAAAGTGCAGGTCTTGATGTCAGGGGGAATATTACGGGCAGCACGGTGGCACAGTGGTTAGCACTGCTGCCTCACAGCACCAGGGACCCGGGTACAATTCCGGCCTCGGGTGACCTTCTGTGCGGAGTCTGCACGTCCTCCCCGTGCCCGCGTGGGTTTCCTCCGGGTGCTCCGGTTTCCTCCCACAGTCCAAAGATGTGCAGGGTTAGGTGGATTGGCCAGGCTAAATTGCCCCTTAGTGTCCAAAAGGTTAGGTGGGGTTACTGGGATAGGGTGGAGGCGCGGGTGTAAGTAGGGTGCTCTTTCAGTGGGTCGGTGCAGATTCGATGGGCCGAATGGCCTCCTTCCGCACTGTTGATTCTATGAATATGACTGAGCTCAGCTAAGAAATGCCTGACCCTCGCCCAGTGCGATAGAAAATGAACATTGCGCCGAGGGTATTAAGAATAAATGATATACTGAGGGACTGCAGTCTTGTGTAATGGTGGCAGAATGTCTGTTAACTGTTTATTAAGTGTAAGCATTTCGTGGGTATTAACTGGGAATTATAAATTGATGCAGGCTGAAACTGTGGAGTTAGAAGGTGTATGCTTGCAATGCGTAACTCTGTAAATAAATGCTTATTCTATTCTATTCTTCATTGATTGGAATATGACAATCCCGGTCCGAAGGAGCATTAGAGAACCAGCTGAGTCAGGGTCGCATACCAACAACAACCAGAGGCAAAATATCGATCAACTTGAAGCATTGTGCAGTGGGGTTCGCTCCAATCAGCTTGAAGCTGGAAACTGAAAGGCAGCTACTGGAATTGGCCCTTGCAGTAAACGGAAAGAGCTTTTCCAGTCCACAGCAAAATACGGGGAAAAGGCAGCAAACTGTTTCATTGCCCTGGGGAGAACTAGAGCTTAAATCAAATGTGCTTCTACTGACAAAAGAGACAATGGAAAGTCCCCAACCCACAGAACTCAGATAGACAAATTCCCTGAAAATTGTTGATGTAAATCAATTTTAAACAAATGTTGAATTAAGCCATGTAGTCCTGGCCAGAATGCTTATACGTCAAATCTAGATGTTAGGATTGAAGTAGACTAAAGCTCAACAGAGTTGAATTTTGGAATCAATCCAGCGCCATTTATCTCCATCTCCTTTGCATTGTCAATTGAAGTGGACTTCAATCCCCGGATGAGCCCATCCCTAGTTGCCCGCGAGGGCAAAGACCCAATGATGTCCTGTGGGACTGAAGTCACGTCTAGTGGTGGTGGGATCTCTGTTAACTGTATATGAATTGTGTTTCATTGTATGTGGGATGTGGGCATTAACTGGGGATTCACATGTGCCCCTATAAATAGACCCATAATGAAACTGTGGGGTTACGAGGTGCATGCTCGTAATGTGTAACTCTGTAAATAAATGTTTATTAAAAAGTGTGCAAAGATTGACTCCAGTTCTATCCTTCGCTGATTAGAACATAGCAATCCCCGTCCAAAGAAGGATTAGTGAACCAGTTTAATTCTGACAAAGCAAGCAGATTTTCAGGATCACATCTTGAAATCAGTCAACAAAGTTACTGAAGAAGAGTCATCCGCACTGGAAACATTAACTCTGTTTTTCTCTCCATGCAGACCAGCTGCGTTTTTCTAGCATTTTCTGTTTTTGTGAAATTTGAACTCCCAATGGTTGCGTACCTGGTTCAAGTCCATACACATTAGGCTACCGTGATCCCATGACATTAGAATCTCAATGGCAGTCAAAGAAACTTGCTTTGCTCAGTCGCCCTGTTACTGTATTTTTTCAGGATTTGGTGGGTTAAATACAATGGTTTTCTGAAGTTTCCAAATGGACAAACAGATGGGATGAATCCAAGCTGTGCTGGATACTTTACACACTTACTGCCAAAATATTTTGAAATGAGATGAAATGGCCCAAAGGCAAAACAGGAAGAGAGACAGTGCAACGGGGCTGGATTCCTGTGTAAAGCATTAACCGCTCGGATACCAGGCAGAGTTTCCTGGGGGAATGTTAGCTTCAGAGTCGTATATAGATTACCTTGGCGGTGCGCTTCACTGAAGATTGACAGTGATCCAACAATTAATTCCTTTATGTCGTCTTCTTCAAGTCCAGCTCCAAGACTTGAGCACAAAAATCGAGGCTCACATCCTAGCGCAGTACTGAGGGAGTGCCGCACTGTCGGAGGTGCTATCTTTTAGAGGTAACGTTAAACTGAGGCCCTCTTGGGTGGACATAAAATATTTCCTGGCGCTACCTGAAGAGCAGGGGCGGTAGGCCCAGCACCTTGTTCAATATTTACCCCTCGATCAAAGTCACAAAAATAAACCACCTGGCCATTATCACAATGCTTGTGGAGCTTGCTGTGAGTGAATTGGGTACTACATTCCCTTCATTACAACAGTGACTAGACAGCCAATTGAGTACTTTTCAAGTAAAATGCCTCAAGTCATCCGGTGATTGTGAAAGTACTATATAAATGCAGCTCTTTCTCTTCTCTCCTTTTCCGGAGGTTTAAGTCAAGGCTGTGTACAAAGCCCATCAGCCTCCTGGTATCTCACTGCTGTAGCCAATCTTCATACGTAATTCTTAACTGCAAGAGCTCAAAGGATGCTTTAACACGGCCGCTTCGCAGCTGAACCCGATCGCTGCTCCCACCCTACCTGAACGCATGCCTTTTCCAGCTGGGAATGCTGGATAACAATGAAAAGGAACAGACGGTGCACATCCTGCTTCTTCCTCAGAGCAGAGACACAGAGGGAAACCCGGGTGCCTCTCATGCCACTCAACTGAGACTGAATACTTCAGCAGAGATCAAGGCCTCCCTGATTTGAAGGACTCGCGTCTCACGGCAAACAACTCAATTACCACTGGGACTTCCAACGTTTCGGATACAACAGAGAATGAGATGTCACTTTATACTCAGGATTGCAAACAGGCCACCCGGTATTGATGATATCATGGCCTGTACACATTGATTTCTTCTTTGACTGCATTAATATAATTGCAGCCTGGGACTTCCTGCGGTAATTTTACATTTAAGCTCACTGCTTAAATGATGAGTCAGAACCTTCAAATACTGCGCACAATCGCCCGGGGCCCTGGCAACAAGACTCACTTCCACATTTCAGCATCAATCAAGGCACACATTAACCATTTCTGTGAAACAGTATACTCACAAAGCTTGTGGCATATAGGAATGTGCAGCTGAGCGCCCGCACGCAATCGTAGCTTGGAAGCAAAAGTGAATGGCGGAGGCCGCACTTTTCCTGCGCTTACCATGTGGGAGCCAGCCATAACCGGCGGGCTTTGGCACCACCTGCCTGCCTCCCCAGGCTCGGGGTCAGCAGGGGGGTCCCTGTTGCAAGGCTGTGTTGCTGTGCGCTGCATCCACCACAGAAATGGCTGTCCTGGACACAACCAAGTCACCGGCAACATTGATGTCTCAGGTTTATTTTGGCATTGTAATGCCGGCTGATGTGCTGCCCACAGATATATCAAACGGGTGACTGATAAGATTGGTTAGCTGAGCCATATGCTTTCCTCCTGCAGGTTAGTTGGATGTACAGGTTAGTTGGATGTACAGGTTAGCTGGATGTACAGGTTAGCTGGATGTACAGGTTAGTTGGATTAGAAAAGCTAAATTGCCCCTTAGTGTCCAAAAGGTTAGGTGGGGTTATGGGGACAGGGCGGGGCATCAGGCCTGTTTTTAAAATCAGGATTGTTAACAAAATACCCATGGTTATAAATTGGCACAGTGGAGGAGCAGACCATTCAGTCCATTAGGCAGAATTCAATAGTGGTTAGCATTGTTGCTTCACAACGGCAGGGACCCGGGTTCGATTCGCGGCTTGGGTTACTGTCCGCGTGGAGTCTGCACGTTCTCCCCGTGCCTGCGTGGGCTTCCTCCGGGTGCTCCGGTTTCCTCCCACAGTCCAAAGATGTACACGTCAGGTGGATTGGTCACACTAAATTGCCCTGTTGTGTCCAAATGTTGGGTGGGTTTGCTGGGTTACAGGGATAGGGTGGAGCTGTGGGCTCAGGTAGGGTGCTCTTTCAGGGGCCGGTGTAGATGGGCCGAATGGTCTCCTTCGGCACTGTAAATCCTATGTTGGTGCCTCTCTTTGGAAGAGCTAATCCAACTAGCCACACCACTCCCCCCAACTTTCACCATAGATCTGCTAGATTCTTCTTTACAGGCATATTTGTGGTTCCCTTCTGAGAATCTGCTTCCATCACCCTTTCAGGCAGCGCATTCCAGACCATAATAGTCTGCGCATAGAAAATTCTCGTCACTTCCTCCCTGGATCCTGCGCCAATTATCTTGCGTCTGTCTCCTCTGGTTACTGACTCTGCTGCCAGTGGAAACAGTTTCTGATCCTAGACTCTTACCAAAAACCCTTCAAGGAGAATGAGTAAATAAAAATTGTTTTGGAAAGGGGAAGAAAATAGAATTTATAAAATGCCTTTATCACACCCTCAAATTATCGCAACGTGTTTCATAAGTCTTTAATTACTCTCGAGGTGCAGTCACTAATTACCTGAGGTAGATCATTTGCACATTAATCCTAGACATACATATTATTATTTTTTTTAAATTTAGAGTACCCAATTCATTTTTTCCAATTAAGGGGCAATTTACCGTGGCCACTCCACCTACCCTGCACATTTTTGGGTTGTGGGGGCGAAACCCACGCAAACACGGGGAGAATGTGCAAACTCCACACGGACAGTGACCCAGAGCCGGGATCGTACCTTGGACCTCGGCGCCTTGAGGCAGCAGTGCTAACCCACTGCGCCACCGTGCTGCCCTATAGACATCCATATTAAATGAAACATTAATGAGAAAAGCTTCAAAGATTCCCCTTCAGGAATTCTACTCCAAATTTACTGAGAGTAATTAAGTTACCGATAAGTAATTGTCCACACAGGTGCATAAAATAAACCTCCTCACTTCTGCGGTGAAGGCATTTAAAACTGAATTTGAAACTGTATGCCTACAAATCAGGTATTATTCAGAGGCTACGCTAATGTGCGAGGGTGAGAATGTGAATCAGAGACGAGGATGGAGAGTGTGTGGGAGATGGAGAGAGTGAGACAAAGGGAAGGGAAATGAATCAGAGAGAGAGATGGAGAGAGGGCAAGACAGAGAGAGAGGAACGTAGGGCAAGTCCGAGAGAGATGGAGAGAGGGCATGACAAAGAAGGATGAACGCAGGGCAAGTCCGAGAGAGATGGAGAGAGGGCATGACAAAGAGAGATGAACGCAGGGCAAGTCAGAGCGAGATGGGGAGAAAGTGAGAACGAGAAGGGCAGCACGGTAGCATGGTGGTTAGCATAAATGCTTCACAGCTCCAGGGTCCCAGGTTCGATTCCCGGCTGGGTCACTGTCTGTGCGGAGTCTGCACGTCCTCCCCATGTGTGCGTGGGTTTCCTCCGGGTGCTCCGGTTTCCTCCCACAGTCCAAAGATGTGCGGGTTAGGTGGATTGGCCATGCTAAATTGCCCGTAGTGTCCTAAAAAGTAAGGTTAAAGGGGGGGTTGTTGGGTTACGGGTATAGGGTGGATACGTGGGTTTGAGTAGGGTGATCATTGCTCGGCACAACATCGAGGGCCGAAGGGCCTGTTCTGTGCTGTACTGTTCTATGTTCTATGAGAAAGGAAGAGGCAAGTTCGAGAGAGAGTGCACAGAGTGAGAAAGTGTGGGAGAGAAGGTGTCAGAATAGGAATGTGTGTGGGTCACAGTGTGACAGGAGATTGGTGTGTGAGATGGACGGTGACGGAGACAGTGTGTGGGAGACCCGAAGCACTGGTTTACTCAGCAGTTACGAAGGGAGAAAAGACAATTTAACTGCTGGGCCTCATTTTAACATCTGAAATTGGACTCACTCCTGAGGCCGGTGGAAACGATACCACACCTGGACTCCAAGACATCCTGAGAAAAATACAAAATACAATTTACACTCTGCTGTATCCCAGCCACTTGCTGTATCTGGTTTGACAGTATTTGGCCCAGGCACCATTCTAATCAGGTGGAGAGAGGAGGTTAAAATTAAGGGAGGGCGAGTGTGAGACAGGGAGTGAGTGAATGGGAAAAAGTGTGTCAGATGGGAGGGGGGGGGGGGGGGGGGGGGGGTGAGGTGTGTGTGTTTGTATATGTGTGTGTATATGTGTGTGTATATGTGTGTGTATATATGTGTGTGTGTATACAAGGGCGGCAAGGTAGTGCAGTTGTTAGAAATGTTGCTTCACAACGCCTGGGTCCCGGGTTCGATTCCCGGCTTGGGTCACTGTCTGTGCGGAGTCTGCACGTTCTCCCCGTGTCTGTGTGGGTTTCCTCCGGGCGCTCCGGTTTCCTCCCACAAGTCCCGAAAGAAGTGCTGTTCGGTGAATTGGACATTCTGAATTCTCCCTCTGTGTCCGAACAGGCGCCGGAGTGTGGCAACTATGGGATTTTCACAGTAACATCATTGCAGTGTTAATGTAAGCCTACATGTGACACTAATAGATTATTATTATGCGCCTGTCTGTATATTTGTGTGTGTGTGTGTGTGTGTGTGAGAGAGAGAGAGACAGACAGAAATAGAGCTACATCATTTGTTAAATGCACTTTGCAAAGATAATTACTCGGTTCAGAAGAACAAAAAGATTCAGAGAGAATGCCAGGGATGCTCAGTAAACTGAAAATATGTGCTTCAATTTCAAGCGTTCTTTAGAAATTGTTGCAAAAATGCTGATGGCTGCTCCCAGTGATGACAGAATGATGGACTAACATCTATGATTCATGCCCGCAAACCATCATTCATGCATAGGAATTACTCGACAATAGTTATCCAAAGAATGCCGGCTACAGGCGGGAGGTTTTGTTAAAGGTTTTCCCAGACATCAGGTGATGTTAACAAAGGACAGCTTCTTAAACACGTTAGTTAAAAGTTTAGAAATTCGGTTCTTCTGCCATTGAGCTTCCTGTAAGGGTGGTTGGCGAGGAGCAGGTCACAGGATTGGCCCAGAGGATTTGCACTTTCTCATGGTCCGTCTCTTTTGACCACCTCGGAAATCAATCTGCTCGAAAAAGAACTGTCTGCCTGACAACCGATTGGTCAACTGATCTTAGCAACGGTGCTTTGGGGAAGGGAAAGAAAGCGGGAAGAACGTGAAGGTGAATTGTAGAGCTCCAACAGAAAACAATCAAACATGGAACAGATGCAATTAAAACAGGTGACACATCTTAAAAGAACAAGGGGATATAGAACTTGCATTTATATTATGCTTCTAACCCCCAAATTGCTTTACAGCCAAAGGCTTTACCCCCCTTTTACAATGGGGCAGAGCAGTGGCATAATGGTTTGCACAGCTGCATCACAGCGCCAGGGACTCGGGTTCGATTCCTGCCTTGGGTGAGTGTCTGTGTGGAGTTTGCACTTTATCCCCGTGTCTGCGTGGGCTTCATATGGTTTTCCCCCCACAGTCCAAAGATGTGCAGGTTGGGTGGGTTGGCAGAGAGCAATGCACGGGGTTAAAGGGATATGGCGGGGGAGTGGGCCTAGATAGAGTGCTCTTTCAGAGGCTCTGTGCAAACTCGATGGGCCAAATGGCCGCCTTCTGCACTGTAGGGATTCTACAGAAGTGCCTTTGAAGTGTGGTCACTGTTGCAGGGAACAGGGCAGCCAATTTGCAGCACAATTAATGAGATAACCCTTTCTGAAGTGATGTTGATTTAGGGATAAATATCAGCCGGGGTATGGGGAATATGTCTCTTTGAATTCTGCCAAGGGACTTTTTACAATCATCTGCGAGTGTCGATCGGATCCAAATCAGTGATGATCCAGAAACCAAGACACAGAGGTTTTCTTTGTTAAGTTCATTGACTGTTCAATCGCACAGCTGACCTGCCACACACCCGGTGCCTCAGCCATCTCCTATTTAATACTCTCTTTGGAGCAAAACATTTAACCAGTCCCTATTTATATGCGCTGAAAGTGCTTAATTCAACAATGCCCTTCATCGGTGTATCCCAACAATATAACTACCATATCATTAACGGAGAACACATATGGGGCCTCGGTTTAATGTCTCATTTGAAAGATTGCACCCCCGACGATGCAGAAATTCCTCAGTCCTGCGCTAGACTGTCTACGTGGAGATGCCGGCATTGGACTGGAGTGGGCGCAGTGAGAAGTGTTACAACACCAGGTTAAAGTCCAATAGGTTTGTTTGGAATCACTAGCTTTCGGAGCACTGCTCCTTCATCTGACTTCATACTAATTCCAGAAAAAAGGGCACTATTACATAAACCACATCAATGAAAATGGGCACTAAACCAGCACGGACGAAATGAGGAACGCTTGAAAACCTTAATATCTGGCACGGTAGCACAGTGGTTAACACAGTTGCGTCACAGCTCCAGGGTCCCAGGTTCGATTCCCGGCTCGGGCCACTGTCTGTGGGGAGTCTGCACACTCTCCCCGTGTCTGCCGGATGCTCCACAATCCAAAGATGTGCAGGTTGGGTGGATTGGACATTCTAAATTGCCCCTTAGCGTCCAAAAAGATTGGGTGGGGTGCTCTTTCCAAGGGCAGACTTGATGGGCCGAATGGGCTCCTTCTGCACTGCAAAATCTATGATTCTAGGAGTAGTAGGAAGGTGCAGAGAGGGAGTTCCACGGAACAAGTGTTGAGGTGGCTGAAGGCTTTGCCACTATTGGTGGGGCAAAGAAGGTGAGAATGCACGATAGATTAGATTCAGAAGGCCTACAGATGCTGAAGGAGTGAAGAGGCAGGAAAAGATCGCAGAGAAAGGGTGATGCAAATCGTGGAGGGAGGAGAAGTTGAAAAGGATTTGAAATTCGAGACGTTGGCAAGGACAACCATCAGTAGGCGCATGAGAGAATGTTCAACAAGGTATCGGCGGCTTTATTCCGAACATGTTGGGAGTTTATGGAGCCCAGGAGACTCTGACGGGGTAAATATTGAAAAAATTACACCTCAAGGCGTCAAAAGCATGGACACAGTTTCGGTGGCAATCCAACATTATAGAAATGGAGGCAAATCGGAGCCAAAGTGCTCAAACTACCCATTAAGCAGAGAGGATCCCTACTTACCATTCCATACAATCTCCAGCTTGTTGGGATGGAAGGGAATGAGCTTGGCTTCTTTCTCAAGACGACTGGTGTAGGAGCTGAGAAACGGCACAGATTCCCAGACCTGGGTTGGAAGATAAGCACTTGTTTAATAAAAAAAAGGCCAGTTGATCTCCAGATATGTTTTGAGATTAATATGCACTTGTATAGTAGTTTAGCAGAAAATAATGAACAGAGAGACATGTTGATGAAGCTTTTCATTCTTACACGCATCGTGGCAAATGCAAAAATACCAAATTTCAAATGATCCCAACATTTTATATTAAAAGAGAAAATAAAATAAATATTAACCTTATCAAAATTATTCAAAAGCAGGTACCAGAACTTGCACAGAGAGAAGTTCAGTTCAAATGTCAAATATCCTATAAAAGGTTTGACAGTGTGATAGATATACTCTGTTGTGTTGAACAAATTAAAACTACTCCGCGAACAGGCACCGGAATGTGGCGACTCGGGGCTTTTCACAGTAACTTCATTGAAGCCTACTTGTGACACTAAAAGATTATTATTATTATTATAAATTAAGCAAACTAATGGACAAGTCAAAAGAGCAGCCTCTTCAACTGCAGCAAACAAAAACAAATGGCAAAGGAAATTTAAAACATCGAATCAAAACGTGATTAAGGGGCTCATGAAAACACCCCAACCCCCACGCTGTCCACTGGGCACGGAGGCCCTCGACGGTGTCACTGTGTGCTCCCTGAGGGACACCCGCGAATATAGCTGCGGGAAAGGGGCAAATGTGGGATTGGACAGCCCCCTCGGGTGTCCATCGCTACGCACGCA
Source organism: Scyliorhinus canicula (assembly GCF_902713615.1). Classification (NCBI taxonomy): domain Eukaryota; kingdom Metazoa; phylum Chordata; class Chondrichthyes; order Carcharhiniformes; family Scyliorhinidae; genus Scyliorhinus; species Scyliorhinus canicula. Next base: position 93,871,835 of record NC_052164.1, on the reverse strand, counting down.
CGTACACACTTATGTGTAGGTAGCTGCAAATCACCTGTGCTCCACATTAATTCCCCCCCCCCCCCCCCCCAATCACTAAAACCCCCTTCACCAGCCACGGGCAAGTAATCCCAAAGGCTGAGTGGGTTTTCAAACACCAGCTCTGGAGATGGATTTCGGCACCACGAGGGACAGTGTTGGTTCTGCGTCATGTGTAGTGGCCTTTGATCAAGCAACACCCACAGGCACCAAACCACAGCTCACTGTATGGAATCTCTGACAGATATTGGACAGGATGACTACTGCAGGCACTAATTGCTTCCAGATGATCCCATGAGACAATCCCTTTCGCTCATATCAAAGAGCGTAGTAAGCATGGATGGAGTACCTAGATGTCCCGCGTTTAGACCAGATCAACGAGTTGTGAAACTGGGTAGGGTGTCCTTTCAGAGGGTCGGTGCAAACTCGATGGGCCGAATGGCCTCCTTCTGCACTGTAGGTATTCTATGATCATTGGGACTTAAAATTTCAAATTTTCATTGAACCCAAATCTCACCACATCTGCTGTGGTAGGATCAGAACCCTGGGTCTCTGGATTACTAATTGAGAGAAAATTTGCGACGACACCGCCTCCCGCTACGAGCTGCTCAGGAAAGTGATGGCCACCGTTTCAACATTAACCACATCCTGAGAACAGCTTTAAAATAAAAGAAAATTATCTATCACTTGTCTCTATTCCTTGCACTTGGCCTGAATTTCCTCTGGTGAATTGTCTCTCTTGGTTCTCGTTTCCATGTTAGGCTGAATGGCCTCATGTCTTTCAACATAATTCCAGGTAATATGACTGGAAGGTGCTTTTGTAAATACAGCAGAATATGTTATGTTAGATTCACCTCCCACGGTCAACGGCCTGTGTGAACAGGTTGTCTTCCAGGGTCAATGGAAACATAGATGTGGGTCTAAGTGTTGGAAACAGCAACATTTCTTTTAACCTTTAGGGAGTTGGGCACAAAGGGGCGACTGGCTGGGTGACTGATGTGGATCAGACTGGGGCAAGGGGGTGGCAGCCCCCCCCCCTCCCCCTTCCGGCTGGGATGGATTTGGGATCAGCCTCCTTGCCCTATCCATGGTGCAGGCCACGATGCTATGGGTCAGACCTGCCTTCGGGCAGGCTACTCAGGAAGAAGGGGAAACACACAAGCAGTGAACGGAGAGGTTCCTTTACAGAGGCCAGTTTCTCATGCGGCCACGGCTGGCCAACGTTTCAACAGGAAGTCTCACATTCAGGGCTGCAGTTCAAGAAAAATAGCTTTAAAATAACGTTTTGTTTTTAAAAGATTTTAACAGTTTGCATTGATTACAGCGTCAGGAAACTGGTCCTGAAACATGACTGGACACAGAAGTGTGAGGAAGCAAAACTATCAGTGGTGATAAAGCCAATAAATCTAGGAAACGTTTACGTCAATCAGCAGCGAGAACAATGGCTGGCCTTTCTTCTCCCGAGTTCACAGGATACCGTTTCACTGGGGTTAACCGAGTTATCTACGCACCTTTGCAGCGTTAACCATCCGCCAAGCGTTAAGCAGCCCGAAACCATGTTGGTGACTATGGCTGAATCCAGCACCATTCACTTGCCATCCAGCGATCCGGTCATCAAACTAAAGGAAATAATAATAATAAAATCTGCGTTGTGAGATGTGGATTCAGAGACATGTCCACCCCCTCCCCCCCCCCAATCCCGTTCGCGGAAGCTAGTCAACGACACACCGGGCAAGCCGCTTGCCTCTGAATAAGAAGGTTGTGGGCTCAAGTGCCAATGTGGTACTGGGAGAGTGCAGCACTGTCAGTGGCGCCAAATTAAACCAAGGCCCCAAATACCCTTCTCAATTGAAGTGAACCCACTATTTTGAAAAAGTGCAAGCGGGTTCTCTGCAAAGTCCGAGCCAATATTTTCCCCTTGATCAATAAGCACACAGGGAGACCACACAGTGTAAAAATAAGAACGCATGTTTAATTGCAAGCCATCTATATGCGCTCCCCGGGAGACCCCTATCAGGTTTCTTCTGGTTGGTGTCTTACTGGCCGATTTTATATATACTGGGTAATTGGGATACCCACCCCGAGCGGGGGAGCTCGTACTCCGCAAGGAGCACAGGATGACAACCATTCCCACCCCGTAGGTCCCGTGTGGGATATTACATTCCTCCCCCACAAAGTCTGACCCCCCCCCCCCCCCGAACCGCCGAGCGATGAGACAGAGGGGGAACAGGCGGAGGACGTTGGAGTCTCTTCGGCTTCGGTAAGTCTTCATGGAGCTGATGCGCCAGACTAGTCGGCGTATATTGCGCCACGGAACGCCGTCGCCGCAGGAATGGCATGGAGGATGATCATCAGGAGGCGGCTGAACTTTGGAATCGGCGGCTGAGACCTCCGAGATCTGTGTCTCCATCTCGGAGTCTGGAGACACAACGTTAGTCATGTCGGCGTCGAGAGAGACTGGAGGCGTCACAGCAGGCTGGTTCAGCAATGGAGCCGGAGGATCCGGGGCAGGCTTCTTTCGAGGCACTTCACGAGGGAGCAACCTTTGTAAATGCGATCCAGGTGTCGCTTCATTAGTTGCCCCCAAACTTGTACTTGGTAAGAGACTGGCCCCATTTAACGAACAACAATCCCAGAGAGCCAGCGAGCACCGTTGTTGAAGTTACAAATCGTCAGGTGCAAAGTGTCGAAGAGGTTGATGCCGCACTGGATAAGGCCCTTGCAAATATTGGTTATGACGCACTAATGTCCAGTCGAATTAAACTCGGTCGTGTATGACGTCTACGTCCCATTCACTTCTCATCTGGGGCTACACCAGTCACTGCGTGTGGCATGGTCCTGTACAAGAATAAAAATCTTGCCAGTCTCGTGTCCAATGAGTCAGATGTCTGTCTCTTGAGCCCCTATTTAACCGTCTGCCACGGGCCTGTCTACCAAACCACTCGATGCCATTTTGGTATCAGGCAGTGCGGATGTGGAGAATCCTGTTCCTCTTCACAAAAGCGGCAAACTCTTCTCTCGCGAAAGGGGCCCCCGTTATCAGTCACGAGTATCTCCAGGATTCTGTGGAAAAACAAATGCGCAATCGCTCGATGGTCACCCGGGAGGTGATCATCGCCATCTTGTGGACCTCCAGCCACTTTGAGTGGACGTCCACCAGGACAAGAAACATGGAACCCAAGAAGAGCTGGCGAAACCGGCATGCACACGTTGCCCAAGGATACCCCGGCCATTCCCACAGGTGCAGGAATGCCGCCGCAGGGAGCTTCTGGTGTTCTTGACAGACGGAGCATTGCTGGGCCAACATTTCGATATCCGTGTCCAAAACGGCCGCCAGACGTAGCTCCATTTTGGACATTCCGTGGGATGCCTGTTGTGAACGTCCTTCAACACGACAGCCGAGTGGGGGAAGCTCATACTTCTGCAAGGAGCACGAGGAAGACCAGCATTCCTAGGTCCCATGCGGAATATTACAAATAGTTTCACCAGTCATTGTGATTCATGGGAGCTATGTCTGAAATGGGTGCAGAGTTACAACAGTGATTGCACTTGAGTGGTAATGCATTGGAAGTACCCAAAGTGGTTTACAGCTAGAGTGTTAATGTAACGTTAATTGCACTGTTCAGGTGAAGTGGGAGGGTATTGATTGATTGAGTACATTGAACATATATAAAAAAGGACTTCACCGGCATGCTTCAGGTGTTCCACAACCATTGGAGCTGGGGTGCATCACCCCACAATGACAATTTAATTTGAATTAATTAATTAAGTTTTGTTGTGACATTCTATTTTAGCTACAGTGCCCCACCAGGGGTTGTCACCCATGTCATTTTTGTTTAATCTATTAATATTTTTGTTCTATTTAAAAGAGTATAAAAAGGAGACTGCTGGGACACTGGGTTCGTTCGTAAGGAGGAGGCAGGGAGGTATTTTGTAAATAAATAACCCTTATTATTGTCACAAGTAGGTTTACATTAACACTGCAATGACGTTACTGTAAAAAAAACCCCAGTTGCCACACTCCGGCCCCTGTTCAGGTGCACCGAGGGAGAATTCAGAATGTCCAAATTACCTAACAGCACATCTTTCAGGACTTGTGGGAAGAAACCGGAGCACCCGGAGGAAACCCACGTAGACACAGGGAGAACGTGCAGACTCCGCACAGACAGTGACCCAAGCGGGAATCAAACCCAGGACCCTGGCGATGTGAGGCACCAGTGCTAACCACTGTGCTACCGTACCGCTCTATAATAAATCTACCATCAAGAAAAGGATTTATGTCTAGATGCATACTTCACCATCTGGCTTGGCATCCTTATAACACAGAGGTAGGGGCAGCACGGTAGCATAGTGATTAGCACAGTTGCTTCACAGATCCAGGGGCCCAGGTTCGATTCCCGGCTGGGTCCCAGGTTCGATTCCCGGCTGGGTCACTGTCTGTGCGGAGTCTGCACATTCTCCCCATATCTGCGTGGGTTTCCTACGGGTGCTCTGGTTTCCTCCCACAGTCCAAAGACCTGTGGGTTAGGTGGACTGGCCATGCTAAATTGCCCTTAGTGTCCAAAAAGGGTAAGTGGGGGTTACGGAGATGGGTTAGATACATGGGCTTGAGTAGGGTGCTCTTTCCAAGGGCCGTCGCAGACTCGATGGGCTAAATGGCCTCCTTCTGCACTGTAAATTCTATGATTCTATAGGTAATGAAAGATGCAATATAAATACATAACGTTTAATCCTGATGAATTTTGCTAAACCCAGACATGGGCAGTCTAACAAATATGTTGAAAATGTGTGCACTGACACATACCCAATCAATCTTGTTGTCACTTTCTTTTCCGTATTGATGATAAAATCTAAAGGGGAAGTTATGAGAACGTAGCCCGAGGTACTGGAGTTTCCTCAAATTATATTAGCCGCAATGTTCCCGGACAGTCAGATTTCCCTTGGATTTCCCACCTATAATTTCCTGTAAATGTTCATTTGGAACACTCAAAACAATATCCAGGAACCGAAGCAGAATTGAAGAACTAAAATCTGTGGTTGAAAGGATTTGTGGGAAGTTGAAACCAATGAGGAATTTAGCTCGAAGAATCTGGGAGCGGGAGGAGGGAAGACAAGGACGGAATGGAATGCCCGGGGATGAAGTTATCAGCCAGTGATAAAGCGATGGTGCTTGCAGCTGACCTCAAAGAAAGCTACCCAGAAAGTTCCCGTAATCTCTGTCGTGAGCAGTTCTCCTTTATCGACGTCAGTCTGAATCTGGCACCAAGTTAACGGGATCGCCGGGGAAACCAGTGATGTCATCAAGCAAGGGGACCACCCAATCACATTAACCAGCAAGTACGGACCACTGAAACCCTTCACTTTCAATTTTTTAAAGTTTTTCAGATAGCAACATGGGTCATAACCATGGGGTCGGGCGGCATGTTAGCACACATGGTTAGCACTGCTGCATCGCAGCGCCAGGGACCCGGGTTTGATTCCTGGCTTGGGTCACTGTCTGGGAGGACTCTGCGCGTTCTCCCCGTGTCTGCGTGGGTGTCCTCCGGGTGCTCCAGCTTCCTCCCCAAGTCCCGAAAGATTCATAGAATTTACAGTGCAGGAGGAGGCCATTCGGCCCATCGAGTCTGCACCTGCTGGTCAGGTGAATTGGGCATTCTGAATTATCCCTCCGTGTACCCGAGCAGGCGGCGGAGTGTGGCGACGAGGGGATTTTCACAGTAACTTCATTGCAGTGTTACTGTAAGCCTACTTATGGCACTAACAAAGATTATTATTAAGGTTGAAGTCAAAATATCATAAACTTTGAATTTGTTTAAAAATGGAAGTGGTATTTCCTTTCATGACGGAGAAGTGTACATTCAACAAGCGCAAAATTACTTTTCCAGGGCTAGTGAGGTTGTTTAGCAGTCACTATGACCTAATGTTAAAAACCCAGTTAAATCTCATTCAACAAGCTGCAACTTTCCAAGGGTTTTTCCTGCACTACTGAATGTGTAGGAGTGGATGTTCTCATCAGTTCAGTGGTTTCTCATTGATTGGCGGCAGGGGTTGGACCTCACTGATCGCCGTTCCTGGAGTTCCGCAACTAACTGTGCACGTGCGGACTCCACAAGTTACTCTCCGGTTCAAAGGAGTAATGGTGGTGAACGCTGGCATTGCAGCTGCAAAGTCTGGACTGAGATTAAAAAAAGGTGGAAGACATTTTGTGATTGTGTGTTCTGTAAAATTAGATCTGATGAGGTGGGGGAGGAATGGTGAAGAGAGAGAGCATCTTAGCAAATGCTCACTGAAAAAGTCACATACAGTTATAGCGGATATATGCACCTCGCTGCCTTTACCTGGACAGTCAATGATTTCCTGAAATATCAGTTATATTAGTGGAGCACAATCTGCCCATAACAAACTCAAGCTGTCACTGATTAACTCATGCTGTTCTGAGTGCTACTAACTTCATCCCATGTAATGATGTTGTGGATTATAATGGAAGTAAACAGGGTAGAACGCGCAGCACCAAGATCCTCTGAATAATATCTACATTATGCAGTGAAACTTCAGAGTGGGATTGAACCCACAACCGTCTCACTCAGAGTCAAGAGGGCAATTGCCGGGCCGTGGCCCTTCCCAGGGCACTGAGAGACGTCAAGTGCAAACCCACATCTTAGATTAGTTAACTCATCACAGGCCATGTACCTGTCATGTGAGAGTACCTTTAAGAAATGGATGCTTAAGCAATGTACCTTTAAGAAATGGACCAGCTCAAATTACTGAAGTGATGTCAGAGGGTTGGGGGGGAGCTGAGCTCACTTCTGCTTTTAGTTTCAGTTTCCAGAAAATTGCTTTTAGTTTCAGTTTGAGAGAGCAGCTGAAAAGTGCCTGGCTGGTTTGCTGAGAGTTGCATGAAGAAAAAGAGCTTGGGTGTGCCTGTGTTTTGCAGTGAGCTGGATCTGCTGTGATCTCTGCCAGGAAAGACTATCTCTGAATCATTTGGGTGATTTAAACTCATAATAGTAATGTCTTTAACCTGATGTGTTTCTGTTTAAAGGTGTTAAGTCTCTTGAATGTTTAAAGGAACAACTGAAGGATTTTGAAGGTGTTGTATTATTTTCGGGGTGATCTTTGAAGTAAGGGGTGTTGAGTGATCCAATGTTTATTTAAAAGGTCAAGTTGAATCCATGGAATAAACATTGTTTTGTGTTTAAAAACCCACGTGTCCATAATTGTAATACCACACCTGGAGAACAAGCCGTGTGCTTCAAAAGCAACAATACATTAAAGGGAGAGGTTGGTTGAACTCCATGATACGTTTTGGGGTTCTGAAAACACCGCTCCCATAACAGTACCAAAGTTGAAGTATCATCTGTATGGGTTAATATGATGCTACAAGGCCCATTTACTACTTGATTTTCTTTTTAATTCTTTCATGGGCTGTGGGTGTTGTTGGCTGGGCCACCATTTATTGCCCATCCCTAATTGCCTTTGAACTGACTTACTGGACCATTTCAGATGCTATTTAAGAGTCAACCGCATTGTGGTGGATCTGGAGTCACATGTAGGCCTGACCAGGTAAGGGCGACAGATTTCCTTCCCTAAAGGGCATTAGTGAAGCAGATGGACAATGGTTTCATGGTCCTCATTAGACTTTTATTGAACTGAAATTTCACCATCTGCCCTGGTGGTATTCAAACCTGGATCCCCAGAACATTATACCGGGTCTCTGGAAAACCCAGTGGCATTACCAATGCCTCCCCATTATCAAAGATCTTTTCACCAGGACACACTGACAGACAGGGTAATAGAACATTAGAACTTTGTTTCTAAACTAACGCAGAACAGAGCATGGATCTTTACAAGAAGCTTTGAAGGCGCAATAAGCATTTGTTAGGATGATACCAGAACTGAGAGTCAGGAACGTTAGGAAAAAAAATCGCTAGAAAAGTCAAGACTGAAGGGTGTCCTGATAGAGGTCTTTAAGGTTATGGAATGGTTTTGAAAGGCTAGATGGAAAGGTATTTGCAGGGAAGACAAGAAATCTGAGCCATAAACATCAGACAATCACTAATGGATCCTATAGGGAATTCAGGAGAAACGTCTTTGGTCAAGAGTGCGATGGGATGTTTTGGCCTTTGCGTCCCTAGTAGCCCGGCGGAGGATCTTGCTACAGTGGAAGGATGTGGGCAGCACGGTAGCATGGTGGTTAGCATAAATGCTTCACAGCTCCAGGGTCCCAGGTTCGGAGGAGCAGGTGTTGACTATGTTTATTTAATTTAATTTATTTTCAAGTTCTCTTGTTGTTTACCGGGTTTTGGGGGGGGGGGGCTCGATAGATGCGTTGTTACGGTCTTGGGGGTGTTATGCTTATTATGTTGTTTTATTGTTGATTTTTACTGTTTGTTGTTACATATTTTGTAAAAAAGTTTCAATAAAAATTATTTTAAAAATGTGCGAATTAATGTGGAACTCGCTCCCACTGATAGTAGTTGAGCTGGATGGCGTTGATGCATTTAGGGGACAGCTGGATAAGTTCAAGGGGGAGAAAGCAACATAGGGGATATGAGTTAGAGGTGCGAGGAGTCTTGGAGCTTAAACAACAGGATGGACCCCGTTGGGTCAAATGGTCTGTATCCACATTGATAAAGTCTATACACTGCAATGTAAAGATGAGATTTTGTTCAGTTTTGCTCTGTTCTTACCCGCGTAGATGTGAAGACGATGATGTGTTGAACATCTCTCCAAGTCAGGCACGGGCGAACCTGAAGCATTAACGCAACCATCCCTGCGGCGAGGGGCGCAGCGGCCGAGGTCCCTGTGTGACCCTCTGTACAGCCGGTTCCTTGTTGCATATCCCAGTCAGAGGTCACCTGAATAGTTAACGACACCAAGAGAGAAAAGGAACACAGGCTGAATTGGTGTTGCAGCTGGGGGAAGACTTGGGTTAGCAAATAAAAAGACGGGTTTCAGAGGGTGGGGAGAGGGGAGAGGTTTGGATGGGCGAAGGGAGAGTGTTGGACTGCAGCACGTTTAAATTTGCAAAGGTTATCCTTGCTGACATTTAGAATCATCAACTCCGAACTGTGTAGGAGGCCGTTTGGCCCATCGAGTCTGCACTGTCCCTCCTGAAAGAGCACTCCACCCAGGTCCACTCCCCCACCCACCCCGCCCTGTCCCCGTAACCTAACCTGCATATCGCTGCACACTAAGGGCCAATCTACCTAACCCGCACATCTTTGGACTGTGGACTCCGGAGCACCCGGAGGAAACCCACGCAGACACGGAGAGAAAGTGAAAACTCCGCACAGACAGTGACCCAAAGCTGGAATTGAACCCAGGTCCCTGGCGTATGAAGGTAGCAGCGTTAACCACTGTGCCATCCTGTAGTATTGTTCATCTTGGGTCTTTTATCCTCCCCACTGCATCATGACACCAGTGATCGGAATATTTCCCCATGCCTGTTAATGCGGAGGTAGTGCCCGAGAAGCGGAATAAATTCACAACTTAATTGCCGGTGACAGCCGATTATCGGGCAGGTGCCAAACACAGACCTCAGTCTAACGCAGTGGGCCATTCCGCTTCCCTGCACCAACCATTCTCCACGGCGGAATGTCAAATTTGTGTCCCCAGCACTCCTAAAACGCAATATAATGTCTCGTCCCAAGAGTCTGCCTGTTCCGACATCCCGAGGGCCAGGTGTGGTTTCGTTGGGAACGCCCTGGCTCTGAGTCACAAGGCTGTGGCTGGAGCAGGAAAACCGTGGCCGACACTCCAGTGCAGTACTGAGGGGGTGCCGCACAGTCGTCTTTTGAAGGAGTTGTTAAGCTGAGGCCCCACCTGCTCTCTGGCTATAAAAAAACTCCCTGTTTCAAAGAAGAGGTTATTCCTGGTCTCTTGAACAGTATCCATCCCTCAAATCAACATAAAATACCATATTGGCCCGAATTTCTCCCGCTGTTCACCAGTGTCGGATTTCCTGGCGCTTTGGGGTGGCGCCAACGGAAATTCCCATTGACAGCGTCGGGAGCAGGGAATCCTGCTGCCAGGGAACGGCGCCGCCTCCCATTGCTGAGAAACAGGCAGCTGGGGGGTCGGAGAGTCATGTCGTCATAATGCTGTTTGGGAGCTTGCTGCATGCAAATTTGCTGCTGCGCTTACAATCAAGCTTCAAAAGCAATGAATTGGCTGTAAAGTGCTTTGAGAATGAGGCTGTGATAAGTGCCAGTCTTCCTTCTCTTTTCTCTTAATGGGATCCTTGTTTTAGCATGTCTGTATACTCGGTGCTGCGTCCTCTTTAGATGGCTCTCTCTACACCCAGTCAGTCCAATGCCCCTGCTTGGAATCATAGAATCTCTACAGTGCAGAAGGAGGCCATTCGGCCCATCGAGTCTGCACCGGTCCTTGGAATGAGTACCCTACCTAGGCCCACGCCTCAACCCTATCCCCGTAACCCCACCTAACCTTTTGGACACCAAGGGTCAATTTATCACGGCCAACCCACCTAACCTGCACATCTTTGGACTGTGGGAGGAAACCTGAGCACCCGGAGGAAACCCACGCAGACACGGGGAGAAAGTGGAAGCCACACTGACAGTGTCCCGAGGCCGGAACTGAACCCAGGTCCCTGCCGCTGTGAGGCAGCGGTGCTAACCACTGTACCATCGTGCCTTGCCCCTCTGGTCCTGCAAAGTTATTAACCTCAAGAGTGCATCCAATTTCCTTTTGAATCTCTGCCCTCCACCACCCTCGGGAGGGAGCAGGTCATTACCACTCGCTGTATTAAAACATTCTTCCTCACATCCGCCCCCCACCCCTCCCCATCTCTCACCCAAAAACTCAAATCTGTGTCCCCAGTCCTTGTACCACCAGCTAACGGGAATCGCATTTCTTTATTATATTCATCCTTAGTCAACTAGACATTGTGTATATGGTGTACAAGGAATGAAGATCCGCAGTGTCAGCATTAGACATATCTGGCGTAGAACAAGAATACAGTGTGGGGCACATGTACCACGACAAACACCCTTTGTGTATGGTGCACTGTAAATCAATGGGATTATATTTCCTTTGCCTGTGTAACATTTCTGGATTAAACAGTGGACTTTTCAAGCAATTCCTATTTGGATGACCGGATTACTGGGTTGACCCGGTGTCCAGCTGGTCCACTCACAATCGAGTTGGATTAGATTTTCGCAGTTAGCTCAGTGCTTTTATACCAGAAGGACCTTCCATTTCGTGGGTGCAAATGTTGACCTATTGCCCACCTCCCTTCCAAGGGTATCCCTTGATCAGCCAGCCATTGGACTTGGTAAATCTGTCTCTTCACCCACCCACACCTTGCAGAGTTGCATTAATATTTTGAGAGAAGACAGGCCAACCACCAACTCAATTAATTTCTGATTACCAGCAGCAGCTGCAGCAAAGGGAGCAGGTTGTTAAGCAATCAAGGGTGTTTAGTGCCTTGGCCACTCCCAACAGGGACAAAGGGAAGCACCAAGGCCCAGCTTGGTAATTGGTGAGAAAGCCCCTCCCTGTTGGATTCACCATCCACACTTGGAGTCTCAGCGGTACCAGGCACCTCCCACAAGACGGTTGCGTTGGCGAAGGGACCGTCGACCAATTTCTTCTGGAGAGTGCCTTCTGAAAACAGGAGCGGAAAGAGATGCAGTGGCTTTTTGTCGAGTCGCTCTGTGCTGTATGGATTGCTCCCAGGGACACGCACTGAGATAAATGCCAAAGAGCAACAGCTCAATGAAAGGCACTCTTAATTAAACATTGCAAGGTCCAGGCATATGTGCCTTTTATAAAATTGATTCATGGATGTGGGCGTCGCTGTCTCGTCATTTATCACCCATCCCTAATTGCCCTGGAACTGAGTGGCTTGCTATGCTATTTCAGAGGGTATTTAAGAGTCAACCGCATTCTGTGGATCTGGAGACACATGTAGGCCAGATCAGGTAAGGACGGCAGATTTCCTTCCTCAAAGGACATTAGTGAACTAGATGAGTTTTCACGACAATCAACAATGGTTTAATGCTTTAATCCCAGAGTTTTTTGTAAATTTAAATTTCACCATCTGCCCTGGTGGGATTCGATCCCGGGTTCCGAGGGCATTACCCTGGGTCTCTGGATTCCTAGTCCAGCAATCATACCATTGCCTCCCCCGGGACATTTAGGAGAGCTGCCCCAAAGGCCCAATGGGGGAAGGCCGCAGTCCAAGGCCCTCCTGCCATATTACACCCAGGGGCTAGAACCTGCATAAATGTCCAGGGTCTGTAATGCACAAGGAAACGTTTGCCATGAAATGTACATTGTAAATATGGCCTGTAAACGTTAGTGGAGCAAGGCACCTCAAGGTGCCACGTCCTACAATTGGGATTTTCTGCGCAACCCGCCATGAAGGCGGCTCACCACTGGTTGGCGGCAGAATCCTCTGGTCCCGCCGTTGTCACGGGAGTTTCCTGGAAGATCCCGACGGTGTGGAAGGCTGAAAAATTCCGACCCTCTATCAAAGCAAGTTGTCCTTGTCACACTTGAACTATTATGTAATGTACTTTGATAAATTTTACAAATATTTTGAACGAACAATCCTTCCTAGATGCTGTTAGTTGAAAGCCGGTTTCAGTTCCCATAGTCTACTGGAGGTTCTAAACCTATGGGGCAGGATCTACGGATTGCGTTGTGCCCAAAAAGCAGCGGGATCTACCAGGCTTGCCATGCCTCGCGAGATCTAATGTGATGGGCAGGATCACTTTCTGGCAAAACTGTTTATTAGAGTGAGATAGCCATGGATCCTTGGCTGAGCACCGTTCTGTGCCGGCCTCGCGGGGTAAGACAGAATGGCACTCGTGGGGGTCACCCAGGGGATTGGAGGCCCCCAGGTCCATGCCATCTGGGCAGGGTAGTACGCTGGGACTGCTGATGCTACCTGGGCACCCTGGCAGTGCCAACTCAATGCCAGGCTGGCACTGCCAAGGTATCAAGCCGGCATGTTTTGTGCAGCGGTGATCGGGAAATGTGTGCCCTGGGTGGGGGGTGGGCCCGGTGACCTCTTTATAGTGTGTTGGGGCTTGGGGTGGGGGTCCAAAGGTCGTGTTGGGGGCTTTAAAAATGGCGTCCCAATCTCTTGCTGCACTAACGAGTTCCGGCGAGCGGTGCTCCTCAATCCAAAAAAGGGGGCTAAGTGCGGCCTCGTCGGAGAGTTCCCCGATCTAACCAGGTGGCCATTTGATAGCGGGGTCTTTCTCGGCGTTCCGAGCTCCGGGAAACACCCATCTAATTTTGCGCGCTACGGGACTCTGTCCCCATTCGGGCAGACTGCGCCCATAGTAACGAAATTCCCAATTACTGGCTGTATCTCGTCCAGAGAAATTTATCCCAGGAATTCTCATGCCAAAAGCATGGGTTCAAACCCAGCTGCGGAATCTCAGTCTGAGCCGATTATGTAATTGATAAGCCAGAATTTTCCAGCACTGGAGTTAGAATATTCATGTTTAATATATCTGAATGTGCAACTTCCACAGGAATTCAAATAAAGCGTAACTCAAATATCAAGTCTGCGTTTCAAGCACATCTTCACAATAACAGGAACCAACTGTCAGTGTAATAAGATTTTGTTTTTTAGCTAGAAGCACTTTCCTGTTTACGAAACTCTATATTGGATCTTCTGGTAATGCGATCTCTCTTATAGTAACAGACTGTGAGTTCTGTGACTCCCCAGGGCTGCATTACATGGAGAAGTGAAACCACCCATTATTGCCGTAATATGTCAGATCTGCTGCACGCCTCATTTTGTGCACAAGAGAAGTTGCCTCCAATCTTTAGCTCCCTGGCAACATTATCTTTACTCCACTAGCTCGGTCGATATTCTAAAATGACAAGCAAATAGCTTGTGAGGTGATTTTAACGAGATGAAAGATGCAACATAGAAACAGCATTGTAATACAATTGGACCTTTTCCTAGGTTTGCTTCACTATCCGTTTTGCTGTGCAGCTTGTGAAATAATGTACAGATTTACCAAAATTGAAGCAGAGAGGAACGCATTCAAATTTCATCTTTTTGAGACAATTAAGCTTTGTTTTTGCCCAAAATCCTGTCTGGCTAATTGGGTGCTGGGTCACAGATTGGATTGGATTTGTTTATGGTCACGTGTACCGAGGTACAGTGAAAAGTATTTTTCTGCGAGCAGCTCAAACAGATCACTTAGTACATGAAAAGAAAATAAAATAAAAAGAAAATACATAATAGGGCAACACAAGGTGCACAATGTGAATACATAGACACCAGCAATGGGTAAAGCGTACAGGAGTGTAGTCTTAATCAGGTCAGTCCATAAGAGGGTCGTTTAGGAGTCTGGTAACAGCGGGGAAGAAGCTGTTTTTGAATCTGTTCGTGCTCAGACTTTCGTACCTCCTGCCCAATGGAAGAAGTTGGAAGAGTGAGTAAGCCGGGTGGGAGGGGTCTTTGATTATGCTGTCCGCTTTCCCCAGGCAGCGGGAGGTGTAGATAGAATGACATGATGCAGTTTTACATCAGCCATTCCTTGAGTTGAGGAGTTAATCTCCGTTGGACCGTGGTTGCGGAGTGCAGTATGGGTGTGTGTGCATGGGAGTGGTGAGGGGGGGGGGTAAAAAGGAACAGTGGGACAGCATGGTGGCAGTGGTTAGCATTTCTGCCTACGGTGCTGAGGTCCCAGGTTCGAATCCCGGCCCTGGGTCACTGTCTGTGTGGAGTTTGCACATTCTCCCCGTGTTTGCGTGGGTTTCACCCCCACAACCCAAAGATGTGCAGGGTAGGTGGATTGGCCATGCTAAATTGCCCCTTAATTGGAAAAAAATAATTGGGTACTCTAAATTTATTTTTAAAAAAGGAACAGTGAGCAGAGCGAGACTGGAACAAATATTAGGCACTCTTCTCATGATCTAACGCATCGTGAAATAAGTGATCAGCTCCCCAGCTCTCTGCAACCCTTCAGCCAAGTTTCAATGATCTTCAAATAATTTGATGATCACTGGCTTCCTAACTTGGGGTCTGGAAACAGTCTGTATCATTCCCGAGGGAAAATCCAATCCTAAAGAGTTGGAGAGCAAGACAGTCAAAGCAATGCCGTTCTGTACAGAACGTCGGCTCCCCTTAAAGGTCGCCAAAAGCCTGACATATTTACTCTCAAGGTTAGAGACGTAGGAAACAAAATGGTCTCCTGAATTGCTCGCAGCAATGAAAGCCAATTCCCAGCCGAGCATCCGTTTTCCATCCTTTGGACTAGACGCTTCTGCTGGCACTGGCTGAACATTACACCCAGTATGCAGCGGATGGAGTGACACCATTAGTCAGTCCCTGCCAGTAATTTTTCCACATTGCTTTCCTGCCTCAGGAATAAATGGAGAGCGTTCCCAAATGCCTATTAAAAAACAAATGACCCGGAAGACTCTCCCTGGATGGGTAACTAATCACATTTAAATTATTCAAGGCTGCATGCGTGCCCTTTACAACATTTAAGGGAGGCCATTAACTCATCTGTTAATGAGATCTGTCAGTCAGGAATAAAGAAGGTGTACAGATCATTTCTGACAGCACAAAATTAAAATCAAACAAACTGTTCCGTCCAGCAATCAATCACATTGACATCTCAGCAACCGATAGCGACTGAGGACAGGTCCGTTCACATAAAAACCATGCCACGCGCTTGATCTTTCCACATTGTATCATCTCGCCGTCACCTTTAGACTCAAAAAATGGTAACTTCGGGCCTTCTTTCACCCGTGTCAGAGCATCAGCAGACAATCTGCTCCCTGGCTTCTCTCTCTCTCTGTTGTACTCTTGCTTTTCAGCACAGGGCTAAATCGCTGGCTTTGGAAGCAGACCAAGCAGGCCAGCAGCACGGTTCGATTCCCGTAACAGCCTCCCCGAACAGGCGACTCGGGGCTTTTCACAGTAACTTCATTGAAGTATACTTGTGACGATAAGCGATTTTCATTTTTTTCATTTTCATTGATATTGCGATTACCGGGTTAATAGCACATGGTGGCATTGTTGTCCCGCATAAACCTCGCTTCAGATACATACATGTTCCAATAATGTGGGTGGGATTTTGTGGCCCTTAAAGCCGGTGGGATGTTCCAGTTCTGACTAACCCCCCCCCATTGTGGCAGGTTCCCCACGGGCAGGACGGGTGGGCAGCGCAAAATGCCACCCGCTGGCAGCCGATGGCGAGACACCTCTGCCGCTGTAAAACACGGCATTGATGGGGGGGGGGGGGGGGGGGGATTCTGCCCCCTGCGTTGAAATCAGAATTCATCATTGTCTCTGATTCTAATTCTGCTTCCGTTACCCGTTGGGCTTCACTTAGTCCGACAGGCGACCGACAGGCTACCGATAGGCTCTGAAAACCCAAACCGGATATTAGATAACTCCAGCTCACTCGCTCCTTGTAACCGCGGCTGTGATCGGTTAGGCCTTAGCTCCTCTTTCAGGCGACCCAATGAAAGGTGTAGAATCAACCCGATTCTACCCTAACCTGCCCTAATGCACGCTTTGTGACAGAAGACGAACCGTACAGTTTAAGCAATCGCTGAAAAATAAGAAACAAATCAACCTGAAAGATTCATAAATGATGATAAAATCAGGAACTACGCTTATCAGTACACGCCAGAAACCCATCTTTGAAGTAGTTGCTGGTTAATCACTAATCAGATGACATACCATATCCTGTTGAAGGGAAACAGTCTGAATATATCAGCATCAGGGAAGCTGTGTGGCCGTTTCCTCTCCCCGTGGGGAGACCATGGCCTGAATTTTACACCCCCCTCCCCCTTATGGACCACCCTCTCCTCACTCCCTCCGCCCTCACCCTATCCACCGACACCCCTATCGTCGCCCTGTTGAGTCTCCCCAGAAGTCCCCTAATGTCCCCTCCCCAGGACGCCCACCAATTACTTGGCCTCCATCTCCTGACACCTGGTCCCAGGAATGTTGCTGCAGTGCCTCTTCCGGCCATTCGGTGCTGTGCCTGAAGGGTCTGGGGAGTTGTTGGCTGCACCGATTGGCTGGCAGCTCTACAAGGGGGGGGACTCACGCCCAATCTGTTGCCAACCAATTAGAGCATGAAATAGCAACGTATTTGCTGGAGTCCGTGGGGTTGTGTTTGGGGCGAGCGCCGCCATTCTACAAATTCAACTCCATAAAATCGTAGGCCGTGATTTTAACTCCAAGTCCATTCACCTACAGGGCTGGATTTTAAACCGCCCCCCGCCCCCTTCCCGGACATGTTTTGGGGTTTACCCCCGCCCACAACATTTCCTGCCAATCCCGAGTTGCCCCCGGTAAGGTGGGTGGGTGGGCGTCGAAATCGGCAACCTGCCTGCCGTTTTAAAATAAATAATTAATGGTCAACTGCGCTTGTTGCCAAGCCAATCGACTGAGATATTACACTGCCCAGACCATAATATGGTTGGCATGGGCAGCCAATTTGTTGTGGTCGAGTTGAAAGGCAGGAAGGAATGGTGAGGGGGAAGAGAGAGGTAGAGAGAGAGAGATGGAGAGAGAGAGAGATGGTGAGAGAGAGAGAGAGAAGAGAGGGATGGAGAGAGAGATGGTGAGAAAGAGAGATGGTGAGAGAGAGACATGGTGAGAGAGAGAGAGACATGGTGAGAGAGAGAGACGGAGAGAGAGATGGTGAGAGAGAGATGGAGAGAGAGAGATGGAGAGAGAGAGAGACAGAGAGAGAGATGGTGAGAGAGAGAGATGGAGAGAGAGATGGAGAGAGAGATGGAGAGAGAGAGAGATGGAGAGAGAGAGAGATGGAGAGAGAGAGATGGAGAGAGAGAGATGGAGAGAGAGAGATGGAGAGAGAGAGAGAGAGAGAGAGATGGAGAGGGATGGAGAGAGAGGGATGGAGAGAGAGGGATGGAGAGAGAGAGAGAGAGAGGGATGGAGAGAGAGGGATGGAGAGAGAGATGGAGAGAGAGAGAGAGATGGAGAGAGGGAAATGGAGAGAGAGAGAAATAGAGAGAGAGATGTTGAGAGAGAGATGGAGAGAGAGGAGAGAGATGGAGAAAGAGAGAGATGAAGAGAGAGAGATGGAGAGAATGAGATGGAGAGAATGAGATGGAGAGAATGAGATGGAGAGATTGAGATGGAGAGATAGAGATGGAGAGATAGAGATGGAGAGATAGAGATGGAGAGATAGAGATGGAGAGATAGAGATGGAGAAAGAGAGATAAAGAGATGGAGAGAGATGGATGGAGAGGGATGGAGAGAGAGAGAGATGGAGAGAGAGAGAGATGGAGAGAGAGAGGAGAGAGAGATGGAGAGAGAGAGAGAAAGAGAGAGAGGCAGAGAACGCTTTATGGAGGAAATTCCAGAGCTAGGCAGATGAAGGCATGGCTATTAACGTTGGAGCGATGGATATCGCAGATGCGCTAATCATGCTGGTTCAGCTGGCAGTTAGGAAGGCAAACGCAATATTGGTATTCATGTCGGGAAGGCTAGAATATAAGAGCAGGAATGTACTTCTGAGGCTGTATAAGGCTCCAGTCAGACCTCATTTGGAGTACTTTGAGTAGTTTTGGGCCCTGTATCTCAGGAAGGATGTGCAGGCCTTGGAAAGGGTCCAGTGGAGGTTCACAAGAATGATCCCTGGAATGAAGAGCTTGTCATATGAGGAACGGTTGAGGACTCTGGGTCTGTACTTGTTGGAGTTTAGAAGAATGAGGGGGATCTTATTGAAACTTACAGAATACTGAGAGGCCTGGATAGAGTGGACGTGGAGAGGATGTTTGCACTTGTAGGAAAAACTAGAAGCGGAGGGCACAGCCTCAGACTGAAGACCCTTTAAAACTGAAATGAGGAGGAATTTCTTCAGCCAGAGGGTGGTGAATCTGTGGAACTCTTTGCTTCAGAAGGCTGTGGAGGCTAAGTCGCTGAGTGTCTTTAAGACAGCGATAGATAGGCTCTTGATTAATAAGAGGATCAAGGCTTATGGGAGAATGTGGATCAGAAACATATCAGTCATGATCGAATGGCGGAGCAGACTCAAGGCCGAGAAGCATAATTCTGCTCTTATATCTTATGGTCTTATGGATCACAAGAGGACACGGTGATAGTCCACCAGCCCACTGGTGGTAAAGTGCGTTACATGGTGTTCTCTGTAGCCTTACCTGAGTCTCACTCAGAACAGAAGTTGAGGTCCCACAATTGGTCTCCGTGACCCCCTGGACTATCGGGACAGGATGTCCCAATCCGAGGCAATGGTTTCTCATTCCTGATCACTAACACCTCCTGGAAAAGGTTCACTTGTACAAGACAGGCAGCATGGTAGCATGATGGTTAGCATAAATGCTTCACAGTGCCAGGGTCCCAGGTTCGGTTCCCGGCTGGGTCACTGTCTGTGTGGAGTCTGCACGTCCTCCCCGTGTGTGCGTGGGTTTCCTCCGGGTGCTCCGGTTTCCTCCCACAGTCCAAAGATGTGCGGGTTAGGTGGATTGGCCATGCTATATTGCCCTTAGTGTCCTAAAAAGTAAGGTTAAGGGGGGGGGGTTGTTGGGTTACGGGTATAGGATGGATCCGTGGGTTTGAGTAGGGTGATCATTGCTCGGCACAACATCGAGGGCTGAAGGGCCTGTTCTGTGCTGTACTGTTCTATGTCTAAGACGGGCAAGGGACAGTTTTGGGCTCAGAGCCGTTGCTTCTGGGGTGGAACATGCTGGAGACATTCACTGTCTATGTTTACTCATTAAACGTGGCTTCTGGGGCATAAAGCTGTTATAAACTCTTCCAGATTGTTCTTTTGTCTCTGGGAATTGAAGATCAAATTGTTGCTGCTCAATAGTTTATCTGTAATCTCTAATCGCTCAAGAGCATCTAGCTACACTACACCAGGAAATATTTTTGCCACAAGTTATGAAAAATGGAATCAATAGAAAGAAAACATTGAATTTGTTGCTACAGCAACTTGACAATTATTGGTTACAAATGAGCTGCTCTGAATTGTGGAATGCCGCACCCTCCTTGACCTTTGCTTCTTCCTTCTGGGCGAACAGACATGTAAGACCCAACCTGTTGTAACCTAATTCATCTTGCCCTTTTCCTGCCCTTTGACCCTGCACCAAGGTATTTAGCAACAAAGCATTTAGTGAGATTACTTCATCACCATATCCATTCCTCTTACAGACGAGAACCAGCGGGCAAGGAAGAGTGGACCTGGCTCACTCGCCACAGGTCAGGATTGTGTCAAAATGGCCAAGCTGTGCCAAATTGGTTGCTGCAGTGCACGGCTACTTTCGATTCATCCCTCTCAACCACTCATTGCAAGGCGTGTCCAGTTCTGGTCACCACACTTGAGGAAGGATGTGAGGGTTCCAGAAGTGGATGCAAAGGAGATTTACCAGAATGATTTTAGCTGCAGTGTAGGTTTGGAGAAATTGGGATTGTTCTCCATGGTGGAAAGGTGATTGAGTAAAGATCTGATAGGGGTGGACAAGGTTATGACCAGTTTGCATGAGGTAGACAGGGAAAACCAGTTGCCGTTAGTTGATGGTACGAGGATGAGGGGGACACAGATTTGAAGTCTTGGGCAAGAGATGCAGGGGAAACGTGAGGAAGGAAGTGATTTTACGTAGCGAGTGGTAACGACCTGGAACTCGCTGTTTATGAGGGTGATGGAAGCGGAGACAATGAATGATTTCAAAAGGGTGGCACGGTGGTTAGCATTGCTGCCTCACAGCGCCAGGGACCCGGGTTCAATTCCGACCTCGAGTGACTTGTGTGGAGTTTGCACCTTCTCCCCGTGTCTGCATGGGTTTCGTCCGGGCGCTCCGGTTTCCTCCTACAGGGGCTGGTTTAGCACAGGGCTAAATCGCTGGCTTTGAAAGCAGACCAAGGCAGGCCAGCAGCACGGTTCAATTCCCGTACCAGCCTCCCCGAACAGGCGCCGGAATGTGGCGACTAGGGGCTTTTCACAGTAACTTCATTTGAAGCCTACTCGTGGCAATAAGCGATTTTCATTTCATCTCGTTTCATTTTCAGTCCAAAGATGTGTGGGTTAAGCGGATTGGCCATGCTAAATTACCCCTAAATGTCCAAAAGGTTAGGTGGGGCTACAGGGATAGGGAGGGGTTTGGGTCTAGGTGGGGGTGCTCTTTCAGAGGGTCAGTGCAGACTTGATGGGCCAAATGGCCTCCTTCTGAACTGTAGGGATTCTATGATTATTCTCCTGGATACCATTGCCTGCAACCTACGAGCAAACTTGTAAATATTGTGGGTGTTCTTTCCCCTTTTCTTTGAACATTTTAACTTATTAGTTAAAGAAATATTGGAACTGAGGCAAGTTTCAGGAGGATGGGCGAAGACATGGAGGAAATGGGATAGAAGGTTTAGGGCGGTTAGTGGGGCTGGAAAATGAAAAAGACAACTTGAGTCTTTGCCCAAGATGTTAAATCCATCTGCCCTCCCAAGTGGACATGAACGATCCCGTGGGAAGGGCAGGAACATCTTTCTCAGGATCCTGGCCAATGTTCATCCTTCAAACACCATTGTCTGCTCCTTACTGGTTGTTGCAACTTGCTGTGTGCAAATTGGTTCCCCACATTTCAATAGTAACCACACTTCAAAAAGTAATTAATTGGCAGAAAGGTGTTTTGGAACTGCCTGAGCTCAGGAAAGGCACTATATAAATGCAGGTTTTTTTTCTCCCTGGTCAACTGTAATAGCACATGCCCGACTGACATCTTCAGGATAGGAACCTGTAGCTAGCCAGGAAGGGGTAGGTGAGTCCTTATTCAACCTGAAAGGTTCTAACACAAAAGCACAAGTTAACAATGCATAAATTTGACTTTCCTGGACATTAGTTTGATGAGCAGACTTTATCAGGCTGGAGATTTTTTCTCCTTTCATAGACACTTTATAGCCTAGGCTATCCCTTTATAGAATACTGAAAGTGAAAAACAGGAGGAGAGAGACGATGTGGATGAAAACGACCCAGAATATTCTGTATTGCACCATGTCTGATAGTTCTCCGCCTTTGCACCCGCGTATTAATTAATTTATTTTAAAAAATTTATTTGTCTTTCTTTTTTTATAAATTTAGAGTACCCAAGTAATTTTTTCCACTTAAGGGGCAATTTAGCGTGTTCAATCCCTCTGCCTTACACATCTTTGGGTTGTGGGGGTGAAACCCACGCAAACACGGGGAGAATGTGCAAACTCCACACGGACAGTGACCCAGAGCCGGGATCGAACCTGGGACCTCGGCACCGTGAGACTGCAGTGCTAACCACTGCGCCGCCATGCTGCCCTTCACCCGTGTATTAATAAAAACAATTTAAGGACTGATATTGCTGAAATAAATAAAAAAAGATTGTAGCAAGAAGAGATGGAAATCCGTCCCTTGGGAGGACTGACCCAAATACCTACTTTTGCCTATCCTCTGTATGCGCAGCAGAGAGGCTGAATATATTGAGGCAACTGAAGCAGTTGATTAACTGCACGTGGAGCACAACTGAGCCTTTCAAATTTGCCTAAAACAGGAGAGCATTTTCTTAAAGAAACCCCCACCACTCCTAAAGAGCAATATTCATGGAATCCCTACAGTGCAGGAGAGGCCATTTGGCCCATCGAGTCGGTGCCGACCCTTGGAAAGAACACCACACCTAGGCTCATGCCCCCACCCTATCCCCATAACCCCACCTAATCTGCACATCTTTGGACTAGGGAGGTAACAGGATCACCCGGAGGAAACCCACACTGGCACAGGGAGAACGTACAAACTTCATACATAGTCACCCGAGGCTGGAATTGAACTCAGGTCCCTGGAACTGTGGGGCTGCAATGCTAACCACTCTGCCACAATGTTGATGTGATATATTGTTCTATTATCTGTAAATAGCTAGGAGCTACTTTGGTAGGAACTAATGTCTTATAGGAGTGTTCCAGATGTCAGGAAATAGGTAGTTTTAAGTCATTTATATTAGTATTTGTGGGTATTAGAAATAAGGTATAGTTTTAAGTTTTTGTGTTTCTATACAAGAAAGGGTTAAAACATCAGTTAGTTCATGTTAAACAAAGGTGCCTGCATGTCTGATAGCGTAAATATATTTTGTAACAGGTGTTATCCTTATAAATCTGTGTACATCTGGGAAGATATAGATGGGGTAAAGGCATATGACATTATAGCTAATCTTTTCTTGTTTAATAAATGTTTTCTTCTTTTGTTAAAAGTTTAATCTGCAGTCCCGTGACTGTTCTAAACAAAAAAAGTAAAAGTAATGGTCGAGCAAGCTGGGGTTCCATTCTGTGGCCTGACTGCTCAGTAGTAGCATTAGCTGGGATCGTAATAAAAGAGGTCACATTTCACGGTGCATTCGAGACTGATGTCATGCATACAGAGCTAGTTCAATCCAGTCCTTCTTTACATCAGACAGCATGGCAAAAGTAAACAGGAAGAGTTTTCAGATCTTCCCAAGCTTAAAGCGTGATTATTAACAACATCGGGGAAGCGAACTAAAACAAGAATGCATAGCAGTTGGTCAACTGGAATTTGGTTCTTAGGGTTGGATTCTTCCGCCCCGCCAACTGCAAAAAATGCCACGGGCAAGACGCGGACAATGGAGAAGTCCATTGACCTCAGTAGGAGAATGGGGAAGAGAAAAATGTCAGCCATGATTGAATGGCAGGGCAGACTCGATGGGCCGAGTGGTCTAATTTTGCTCCTATCTCTTGTGGTCTTATGGGCAGGATTCTCCAGTCGCTGTGCGGACGTGGCCGGAGAATCCCGACCTTTATTTCCGTCCCCTACCCGATTTCTTGTGAAGACTGCGAAAAGGAAAAGGACCCTCCTAACAAGTAGAACACGGAACGTGTGTTGCCACCGCCGCCGCCCCCCCCCCCCCCCCCCCCCCGGCCGAGATTTTGATTTCTCGGGAAGAAGTTGTCCTATTCAAATTCCTGCAGGAACCCCGATTTTTAACACCACTGCGCAGTCGCTGAACATTTCTTTGTGCTCTGGTTATTTTTTATCCCCATACTGTGCATGTCAGAGAGACCAGGACAGTTTGAATCACAGAGGTTCAATGTTTGAAAAATTATTTCCCCTAATTATTAATAGTCAAAAGCGAAACAAGTGTCTCTGCTTCAAGTACATCAAGCTGCAGAGGAAGCACATACCCTGCACTTTCCTGTTTACTGCATCTCAACTATATATAAGTAGAAATTCTAAGAATTCAGGCAATAGTGACGAGCTGAACATCAGCATGAACTGATAAGTGCCTCCATCAGATATATTTTAATACTTGGGCATGATGAAATCCCAAGTGACAGAGAAAAACTATAATTTTTTTTTCAGGACCGAGTTAATACAAAGAAAAAACTTTGCTTATTGCAAAGCAAATTATATTTGCAACATACACCAGCTCCCAGCCAGATCTGCTCTGCGGGTTCCATACCTGCCCAACTTTATACTGATCTTAACCACGAATGATGTTGGACTCCCTGCCCCCTGAGCGGGGCGCTCACATTCAGCGAGACTCACTGGGAGACTGATTGCTCCAACCCCATAGGTTTGTGCGGATTATAACAACTTTGCTACCCCACATCTTTAAAGAAATCAGTGTCCCATCGTTGAGCACATCTATTGAAAATTACAATTGTCTTAGGGGGTCATTATGTGCTTTAAAGGTAGAGACAGCCCTGGGGGTTTACCCCTTGGGAGTAAAATGTTGCCACCCATATTGTGCATGTCCACCTCCCCGTCGTTGCTAATCTATCGTAGCTCCTCATTCCCCAACCCATTAAATAGAAAATGCTCATCACCGTCATCAAATCACGCCATGATCTAACTCCACTTATCTCGGCAATATCGATCCTAGCCTCAAGCCACTTACTGCACTGTCTGGTTCACCCAGACCACTCATCTCCCTCTCCCGTTGTCCCCAGTATTGGCGATGGAACGTTCCATTCTTCTCCCTGTAATCCCCCCCCCCCCCCCCCCCCCCCCCCCGAACCTTCCTCAACTTTCAAAACCTTCTCCAAATCTTATTGTGGGCACGCCTTTGGTCACATTTGTCAACCTCATCCTCCACGACTTCCCAAGAATCTATTACCGAATCCAATTTATTTGTTTTGTTCTCCTTCCGTCCATCCCCCCTCCCCTCATCAACCCCCTGCGAAGTGACTGGAGACACCTTCAAAAGGTGTGATGAAAGACCAATGCCATCGCTGATTAGTTAGCACATTTTTGTGTATTTTGCTTCCTCTAATCTTAAATTCCTGGATGCAACTTGCACTCCTCTGCAAAGGGCAATAGTGGTGAGAGTTCTCCCCTCACAGGCTTCACAACTTTCTCCAGTTTTTATTCACTTCCTGGCATCACAAAATGCTACTCTGTGGGCACAGTCAGCATTATAGACCTGATACTGCACTTCATGGTGCAATCTCTCACATTGCAATTGCTACAAACAGGAAATCGGATCTTTGTTAAATGGATAATTACGACTGCGGGAAACAGCATCTTAATGAATCCTTAGATGCAATCCATTAGCGAGGAGAAGTTCTAATAATGCCTTCTGATAAATACATGTACAGGGCCCAGGTTCACTGAAGTAGAAATCCCATCAAACATCCTGCAATTTGCTTCGAAATGTCGGGCTATGCACATGGACCAGGACTTTCCTTTTTCCCTGTTATCATGACCGGGTCGTACCCTATACAATTTTTAAAATATTATTTTACGAGAAATGGCTCTTGCTGGCTAGTCCAGCATATTTGTTTTGCCCATCCCAAATTGCGTTTGAAAAAGATGGTGGTGAGCCGCCGTCTTGAACCGCTGCAGTCCAGGTGGTGTAGGTACACCCACCATGCTGTTGGGGGGGGACTTAGAATACTCCCTGCTCACTTGTTCTTTGAAAGGACTGAGTTGCCTGGAGACCCCTTGCCCCAGGCCTACCCTTTCGTCCGCGTGACTATTTTGCATGTGTTGGCAGGTTATCCAAACACCTTACGGACGATGGTACCATTCAGAGACATTTTAAAATCATACGATATTGCGATAGCCTTTTCCTGCCAATTGAATCTCTACCCTGTCACTATTCTCGGACAGCGTAAATTGCATCAAATTCAGAATTTTAAAGCAAAAATGTGATCTGTTCTCATACAGGAAGGGATGACGTTATCATGTTGATTAGTGGTTCAAAAAACATTTTCTCTTCTTAATATTAACACATCCCAGGGAACCCTTGCAATTACTAACAGGCTCTCTGGAGCCCCCTATAAATATTAACACATTTCCGAGGTACCGTCTGGGATCAACACGTTCATGGAAGCCCCTTGTAATTATTAACTCACGCTTGGGACTCCGTAACTATCGACGCAATCTCTAGTAATCCCTGCCAACATTAACACATTCCTGGGAGAAATTGAAAAACTGAAAATCGCTTATTGTCACGAGTAGGCTTCAATGAAGTTACTGTGAAAAGCCCCTAGTCGCCACATTCCGGCGCCTGTCCGGGGAGGCTGGTACAGGAATCGAACCGTGCTGCTGGCCTGCTGGGTCTGCTTTAAAAGCCAGCGATTTAGCCGAGTGAGCTAAACCAGCCCAAGGAATACCTGGGTTCTCCCTGTCCTAATTCTTGAATGGAAAAAGGAAAACCTTACTATTATTACAAATAGTATTTCATTATAATGCCTACAGTGTCGAAGGAGGCCGTTCAGCCCATCGAGTCTGCACCGACCCTCCGAAAGAGTACATTACCTAGGTCCACTCTCCTGCCCACCTTGTCCTCACAACCCAACCTGAACATCCCTGGACGCTTAAGGGACAATGTAGCGCGGCCAATCCACCTGACCTGCACATCTTGGGAGGAAACAGGAGCATCCTGAGGAAACCCATCCACACACGGGGAGAAGGTGTAAACTCCACACAGTCACCCAAGGTCAGAATCACACCCAGGTCCCTGGAACTGTGAGGCAGCCGTTCTGGGCACTGTGCCACCATCCACAGCAGGAGGAATATCATACTTCAGTCAGTCACTAAACACTCATAAACCTACTGATCTCCCAGTTACTGTTCCCTCCTGCCATCATGGTCAATATTCTTGAGTTTCTGAAGCCAAGGTTTGTGACGCGGATAAACACCACCTTTAAATGCAGAGCAAAACCTAGTTAAGACAACTCCCCTGTAAAATAGGCTCGAGAGACAATTTATTCTGAAACATTAGGTACAGAGAGGCTAACAGAACTGAATTCTGCGTCAGAAATTATAACATAACAAAGATTACACCGGGAGACTGCCTTGAGAAATTCAATGTAAAATGGCATGCCACAGGGAAATTAGTTATCCACTTAAAAGGGTGTGTGCATCTGCGCCTGTGGAGGCAGAAACACTTCGCCTTTGAAGGAAGCAATGACCTCATACATTTCCTGTCAATGTGTGCTACACTGAAATCTCAAATCCTGACAAAGCGTTCCCAACTCTTGTCTCATTCCTGCCTATCACCCCCCCCCCCCGCCCATCCGCCACAGTCCCTCCCCCCAATCGCTCCCACCGTATTATGTCACTCTCCTTACAGACACCCCTGCCCACAATGGATGACATCATCTAACCCTCAAGGGGGTGTTCGACAGCCATAGCAAATTGGAACAAAGAGGTTGAATACCAGACAGACACAGCAAAGGATTGTCCAGTTCTGTTGCAGCCAGTCCCAAAGAGCCTGTCCCTTCTAATAAACCGATTAAGAACTGAATGAGATGCAAAGAATTGAAACGAACTTTGTAACCTCGGCAACATGGTCAGGGATTAGCATAGTTTGGTAAAACAATGTGAAAATTCCTGAAGTGAAAAATAACTATTTTATTCCTTTACACTCATATGTAGGATTTAAACCATACTTCAAATCGCTTCAATTCTACCTTATTATGTTTTATCATAGCATTTACAGTGCAGAAGGAGGCCATTCGGCCCATCGAGACTGCACCAGCCCTCGGAAAGAGCACCCCACCCAAGCCCACGCCTCCACCCCATCCCCGTAACCCCACTCCACCTTTTTGGACACTAAGGGCAATTTATCACGGCCAATCCACCTAACCTGCACATCTTTGGACTGTGGGAGGAAACCAGAGCAACCGGAGGAAACCCACGCAGACACGGGGAGAACGTGCAGACTCCGCACAGACAGTGACCCAAGCCGGGAATGGAACCCGGGACCCTGGAGCTGTGAAGCAAGTGCTAACCACTGTGCTACCGTGCTGTTAAAGTTAGTTAGGTGTTTATGAACACTCACCTGTTGCCTGCCACTTCAAAATGCAAAAAGACATAAACTTACAAACAAAATATTCGCCATGACTTATGATGGGTTGGAGGCATCAGCTGTTTTAAAATTAGGGGTCATCTTTATGGGACAGAGATGAGGAGTCTTTGTCTCTCTCAGAGGGCTGTGTGTGTTTGTCATGCTGAATCAGAAGGTGGTGCAAAGTGGGGGGGGGGGGTTGAATATTTTTAAAACGGAGGTAGATAGGTTCTTGCAAGAGAATCAAAGGTTATCGTGGGTCGATGGGTGAATGGCGGAACATGGCTTGAGGGGCTGAATGGCCCACCTCTGCTCCTATTTCGTATGTTCGCATCACTATTTCAGGCGGTAACACTGCGATAAGGAAATGGGTTTGGGATGCTTGGAGTTACCTCTTGATGTAGGGTCAGACACGTGCTTTTCCTGTTAAAAGCAATCTCAGATAAAGTTAAAAAGTTACGATACATGTCTTCGCTATTTTTGCAGCAACAAACCACGCTTACATGAAAAATCAAGATAACGATGGCTAGAGTTTGGAATCCTCAGCTCCAACACCCAGAAAGACAATTCCCACAAGTAAACTGGGTCCCCAATGAATCAAAGGCGTTGTACCTTGTATGTACAGTGATTGGAAAAACAGGACTAACAATTACCCCCCTAATTACAGCATAATGCAACTGGGACTATTTGAGAAGCACATCATATTCCCTGTTTGCTGTGAAAGGCCGTAAATACCATAAACCCAATCTAAAATAAGCTTATTTACAGGATAATCACACAAAAACAGAAAGCCAAGGCACGTTCCTAATGGAACAAATAAGAAAACAGGGAGGATGAAATCAGTCCGCAGAGAATTACTGTTCAAAGGTGAAACAGTAAATAAGTAGAACACTTTAAGAACTTTCAAGCGGTTATTGGATAGGCACATGGAGCACACCAGAATGACAGGGAGTGGGATAGTTTGATCTTGGTTTCGGACAATGCTCGGCACAACATCGAGGGCCGAAGGGCCTGTTCTGTGCTGTACTGTTCTATATAACGTCGTAAAACATCCACTAAACTTGAGTGGACAACATAGGAACTTCAAACAAATTCTTCCAAAATTATTTTAAAATACATATCACACTTTATCAGGAATAGCAATCCACCTTTGTATAGTTTCTTAAGCTTGGTCAAGATTTTTGAACCTATCCCATTTTAAGCAATTTACAACCACCACGTTATTGACTGGAGGTTCTCCTGTTTTATATCCCAGTAAAAATAAAACAGGTTGACATATGGATTGTGAATCCTAGCCACAAGGAACTGATAAGTATAAACCGAAACAATCATGACATCTGTATATATTGGAAAACTGTGTTAAAGACCGGCTCTCAATCTTGTTCCCAGGGTGACTATAACAACAGACTTCACCACATTACGTCAAGAAAGGCTTGGTACAAGACTTTGGCCCCAGTTGTCTGTTTAAGTCGCTTTGCAGAGTGACTCAGTTTTTAAAGGGGCGCAGCCACTAACTCAAATCCTGGACAAAAGTACAAAGTACAATTCATTTGTAAGCTAGCTTTGTCACAAAAGTTCAACAGCAGTTCACAAACAGTTTGGAACGATTTGATTGCTCTGTTTTCTCACTTTCTCTCCCTGTTGCTTCATTGGTGTGATATGCCTTGGGGTATTTTGCTAAGCCAAAGGTGCTAGATAAATGTAAATTGCTTTTTCAAAACAATTTCCAATTAAGGGGCAATTTTAGCATGGCCAATCCACCTATCCTACACATCTTTGGGTTGTGGGGCGAGACCCATGCAGAAACGGGGAGAATGTGCAAACTCCACACGGACAGTGACCTGGGGCCAGGATCGAGCCCGGGTCCTTGATGCCGAGATAATTGCTTTTCATTGTTAACTATATCCGAATGATCTGTTCTGTCTATTTCACAATGTTTGTTTACATAGAATCATAGAATTTACAGTGCAGGTGTCCATTCGGCCCATCGAGTCTGCACTGGCTCTTGGAAAGAGCACCCTACCCAAGCCCACACCTCCACCCTATCCCCATAACCCAGTAACCCCACCCAACACTAAGGGCAATTTTGGACACTAAGGGCAATTTAGCACGGCCAATCCACCTAACCTGCACATCTTTGGACTGTGGGAGGAAACCGGAGCACCCGGAGGAAACACACGGGGAGAACATGCAGACTCCACACAGACAGTGACCCAAGCCGTGAAAGTTCCATGAAAGTTGTGGAGGCCCAGGACATGTCTACGCCCCCAATGGAGCTGGCACGGTCGGGAGGGCAGGATGCGGGCTCACCAGCTGAACTACCCTTAACCAGCATTACTGAAAATCAGAAACCCCGACAGTGGGGTCGGGAATCCCCAAATCGCCGCCGATTTCAGCTCTCCACGGAAGCCCATGAAAATCCCGCCCTCAACAGTCCAGTCTTCTCCACAAGCAATATTTTAAAAAGCCTTGATATAATGAGTGGAGACAAATCAAATGGGGAGAAATTTTTCCTTCCATTTAAACACTCTGTCCAAGTTGTACAGCCTTCTTCCCTCATCGAAAGGAAGCGTTTAAGTGGCATAAACATAGCTACAAAAACAAACAAGAGATGCCCGTTACATTCCAAACATCGAAGCTAAACACTCCCATCTGATCGAAAGTGTGGGGTGGATTTAAACCATGATGCTGAAAGATGTGAAGCAGGCAATGCACCTGGAACAAAAGAGAGAGAGGCCCAGCTTGCGTTTAACATTTGACCTTTGTCTCCTTCCTGTGTGGGCGGAAATGAAATTGAGTCCATCAATAAACCCGCGTGTCATCCCCCTTTGTGGCAAAAAGCAAACTGCTCTCCCAGCCTGGGCACAGCATTTAAATCAACGTTCGATTAAATCAGGTATCCTAGCTGCTGACAGGATTGTGCAGAGAGACCTGTACCGAGTAAACAACAAGCTCTGTTTGTATGCAGTAACCTTTCGCCTGCCCTTCTGGCGAGCCTGCTTCCTCATGCTAGTTACACCTTGCAGCAGCGACCCAACTTTGCTGTTCATAAGAACATAAGAACTAGGAGCAGGAGTAGGCCATATGGCCCCTCGAGCCTGCTCCGCCATTCAATGAAATCATGGCTGATCTTTTGGGGACTCAGCTCCACTTTCCGGCCCAAACACCATAACCCTTAATCCCTTTATTCTTCAAAAAACTATCTATCTTTATCTTAAAAACATTTAATGAAGGAGCCTCAACTGCTTCACTGAGCAAGGAATTCCATAGATTCACAACCCTTTGGGCGAAGAAGTTCCTCCTAAACTCAGTCCTGAATCTACTTCCCCTTATTTTGAGGCTATGCCCCCTAGTTCTGCTGTCACCCGCCAGTGGAAACAACCTGCCCGCATCTATCCTATCTATTCCCTTCATAATTTTATATGTTTCTATAGGACCCTCCCTCATCCTTCTAAATTCCAACGAGTACAGTCCCAGTCTACTCAACCTCTCCTCATAATCCAACCCCTTCAGCTCTGGGATTAACCGAGTGAATTTCCTCTGCACACCCTCCAGCGCCAGTACGTCCTTTCTCAGGTAAGGAGACCAAAACTGAACACAATAGAACATAGAACATAGAACAGCACAGAACAGGCCCTTCGGCCCTCAATGTTGTGCCGAGCAATGATCACCCTACTTAAACCCACGTAACCCGTATACCCGTAACCCAACAATCCCCCCATTAAACTTACACTACGGGCAATTTAGCATGGCCAATCCACCTAACCCGCACATCTTTGGACTGTGGGAGGAAACCGGAGCACCCGGAGGAAACCCACGCACACACGGGGAGGACGTGCAGACTCCACACAGACAGTGACCCAGCCGGGAATCGAACCTGGGACCCTGGAGCTGTGAAGCATTGATGCTAACCACCATGCTACCGTGAGGCCCCCAATACTCCAGGTGTGGCCGCACTAACACCGTATACAACTGCAGCATAACCTCCCTAGTCTTAAACTCCATCCCTCTAGCAATGAAGGACAAAATTTCATTCAAACCCCACCGGGAAATTTGAGTGATGTGTCTTCCGCCTCATTGAAAATAGTTTCGGGGAGACACTGGCAATGCCACTGGGCTAGTAATCCAGAGACATGGGCGAATGTTCCGAGGGCGTGGGTTCAAATCCCGCCACCGCTGCTGGTGGAATTTAAATTCAGTTTCAATAATCTGGAAGATAAAACTGGCCTCAGTGATGGCGGCCATGATGAACACCATTGATTGTTGTGTTGCAAGGGCAGCACGGTAGCATTGTGGATAGCACAATCGCTTCACAGCTCCAGGGTCCCAGGTTCAATTCCGGCTTGGGTCACTGTCTGTGCGGAGTCTGCACATCCTCCCCGTGTGTGCGTGGGTTTCCTCCGGGTGCTCCGGTTTCCTCCCACAGTCCAAAGATGTGCAGGTTAGGTGGATTGGCCAGGCTAAATTGCCCTTAGTGTTGGGTGGGGTTACTGGGTTATAGGGATAGGGTGGGGGTGTTAACCTTGGGCAGGGTGCTCTTTCCAGGAGCCGGTGCAGACTCGATGGGCCGAATGGCCTCCTTCTGCACTGTAAATTCTATGTAAACCCATCTGGTTCATGAATGTGTTTTAGGGAAGGAAATCGGCTGCACAGTTTAGCCTACAAGTGACTCCAGATCAACAGCCTCCTGACATGGGGCCACTCAGCTTGGGGGCAATTAGGGGTAGGTAGCTAGTGCTGGTCTTGCTCACTTCCCGTGAAAGAGGAAAGAATAATCATTTTAAGTTATCCACTCTATATTTACCACCTTGTCAATACTTTCTGGGACATCTTTACATTCACTCATTTCCAGGAGAGAAATGCACACCTCCCATCCAGCAAGTTGGGACCTGGGAATGCACATGCTATTGAACAGGGCTAAGGGAGGACTGCGTTGTCGAATGTGGTGCCTGATCAAAGGTTAATGAACCCCTCACCTCTGTCGGACTGACGAGGTGGGTATAATCCCAAGACGCGTTTTGTTGCTCGAGCAGTAATTGCGTGTGACGATTTGGGGCATGCCCTGAGGGCATAAAGGGCTTTGGATAATCAAACTGCTCTCTTCCTGAAGTGGAGGACTCTAGGTTTCTCTTTTCAGCTGAGGGAACTGTCATAATATGCATCCATGCACATCATGAGGTAAGAACAGGCAGTGGCAGACACCCAGGTTAGCCAATCAACATACAGGACAGAACACAACCAATCATCAGACAGAACATCAGAGGGGGGCTTTCAACTATAAAACACACGAGGCATCAGCACTCTGCCTCTTTTTCCACTGGTGACAACTGTAGTGACAGTCAGGGTGTCTATACTAGTCAGCACCTTCTACACGTGGATTAGAGCTCGCCTGGTTCAGTTAGTTAGAGTTAGTATACTTAAGAGTAGTAGAGTGTCAACCCACAGCCAGCTGTGTACATTGTTATAGAAGTTCAATAAATCGTATTGAACCAACGCCTACGTTTGGTGTATGCTTTACCGTTCATCTGCATCTCGTTGCAGTCCGTGTTACCCCAGGGTGGATAACACGACAGGAACCAAGCTGGAATAAATGGGCTGCAACCTCAAGAGTTTGTAGCAATCATTTGAGTTCCAGTCCTTCCCCTTCCCACCCAGCAAAAATGGAAAATGCTGGATAAACTCAGCAAGTCTGGCTGCAGTAGTGGGAGAGGAATTTTGCACTGGTTAAGTGCAGTCGGTTACGTGGTCGGTCTAACATCTTATGCCTCCAGTCTGCAATGTTGCAAGCTTATTATCCAGGATATGAGTCATCCCTAAAAGTCCTGTTGGGTTTCTGCACATTACCACTTCCAACTTTTCTTTATTCCTTCATGGGATGTGGGCGAAGGTGATCAAACTCAGCATTTGTTGCCCATCTTTCGGTTCCCTTTAAACTGAGTGACTTGCTGGGCCATTGGAGAGGGAAGTTAAGTGTCAGCACCATTGCGGAGCCTGGTGTAGGTGAGACTATGTAAGGGCGGCAGATTTCCTCCCTCATATTAGTGAACCAGATGGGTTTTTAACAACAGTCGGTGGTGGTTGTTACTGGTTTTATGTTAATCGAATTAAAATTCCCCGCCAGCTGACATGGTGGGATTTGAAACTATGACCCCGGAGTCTTAGCCTGGATCTCTGGATTACTAATCCGGTGACATTACGACTACACCACCAACTCCCCATGAACTAGGGACCGTTCACATCCTTCCACAGAGCCTGGTGGAACAGGGTTCTGCTGGGGGTGTTGAATCCAATTGATCCTGCTAGAACACCCAATCAGCACAGTCTGATACAGTGTAGAACTCCGACCTCAAGCAATCTGCTTGCCACGGTCTCCAAGTTACTGGGCAGCAGTATGATTCAATGATTCTATAACTTTTAAAAGGCATCTGGACAGATACATGGATAGGAAAGGTTTAGAGGGATGTGGGCCAAATGCAGGCAAATGTGGTTAGCTTAGATGGGCTTTTTGGTTGGCATGGGCCAGTCTGGGCCGAAGGGCCTGTCTCTGATTCTAACAGGCGCGTCACCCCATTCTGTACAGAAATCACTCCAACCCACTTAATTCTTCAATTCTATATTCATATACATGCATCCACCTGCATCAAAACGTCTGTGACACACTAGGTTGAGTATCACAGCAAAACAACCCGAAGAAAGCAAGTTCGTAATGTGAATCAGACAATTTCATTCCAGAGAAATGGTCCGGTGGCAGAGTGCTTAGCACTGCTGCCTCACTGCGCCAGGGACCCAGGCTCAATTCCAGCCTCAGGTGACTGTCTGTGCGGAGTCTGCACGTCCTCCCCCGTGTGTGCTTGGGTTTCCTCCGGGTGCCCCGGTTTCCTCCCACAGTCCAAAGATGTGCAGGTTAGGTGGATTGGCCATGCTAAATTGCCCATCAGTGTCCGAAGGTAAGGTGGGGTTATGGGGAGAGGGTGGGGGAGTGGGTTGGGGTGGGGTGCTCTTTCCGGGTTGGGGCCGGCTCGATGGGCCAAATCGCCTCCTTCTGCACTGGAGGGATTCTATGAATCACATCCACCCATTTAGCTCCACTCATCTGCTCTTTTGCCATAACCATTCATAACACTGGGCAGCACGGTAGCACTGTGGATAGCACAATCGCTTCACAGCTCCAGGGTCCCAGGTTCGATTCCGGCTCGGGTCACTGTCTGTGCGGAGTCTGCACATCCTCCCCGTGTGTGTGTGGGTTTCCTCCGGGTGCTCCGGTTTCCTCCCACAGTCCAAAGATGTGCAGGATAGGTGGATTGGCCATGATAAATTGCCCTTAGTGTCCAAAATTGCCCTTAGTGTTGGGTGGGGTTACTGAGTTATGGGGATAGGGTGGCGGTGTTGACCTTGGGTAGGGGGTAGGGTGCTCTTTCCAAGAGCCGGTACAGACTCAATGGGCCGAATGCCTTCCTTCTGCACTGTAAATAAATAACGTTCTTGAAGAGTACCTAAGCAGGGCTCCGAGCCACTTTGAGATGCCCTGAGAATGCGACGGCTATGATGCAATTTCTTCTTTTGCAAATATTTACCCACCTCACTCAAAAGCAATTACCCTTCAATTGTCCGGAGCAATGGCGAAGCACTGCCACTTTGGCATGGTGGTGGCGTAGTGGCATTGTCACTGGACTCATAATCCAGAGACCTGGGCTAATGCTCTGGGGACCCAGGTTCGAATCTCACCCTGGCAGATGGTGGAATTTGAATTCAATTAAAATCTGGAATTATTAAAAAGCCTAATAACGACTGTGAATCGATTGTTGCAAAAATCCCAACAAATGTCCTTTAGGAAAGGAAATCTGCTGACCTTATCTGACCTGGCTTACATGGGACTCCAGATTCACATTATATGGTGGACTCTTAAATGGCCTAGTAATCCACTCAGTTGTTCAAGGGCAATTAGGGATGGGCAACAAATGCTGGCCATAACCAGCGACACACAAATCCCATCAAAATTTTTTTTTTTTTAATCAGGAAGTGACCCTGTGGAGAAGTGATCACATTCAGTGCTCCTGATTTGCTCTCTACCTGACCTGCTGAGTGTTTCTACCTTTCCCTATCTTTATTTCACAATTCCAGTACCTCGTGTATTTCGCTTTTCCTGCCGTTCCAACTTTTCCTCCCTCTCCCCCACTCACGACCAGCTCACTTCAATTTTCCATCAGAAAACGAGTTCCTGAGCATCCTTTCTGAACTCCCCAAAACACACTGAGAAAACATTTATCGTAACAACGTCAGGGAAATGCAAGTCAAAGACATAGAACATACAGCGCAGAAGGAGGCCATTCGGCCCATCGAGTCTGCACTGACCCACTTAAGCCCTCACTTCCACCCTGTCCCCATAAGCCAATAACCCCTCCTCACCTTTTTGGTCACCAAGGGCAATTTATCATGGCCAATCCACCTAACCTGCACGTCTTTGGGAGGAAACCGGAGCACCCGGAGGAAACCCACGCAATTTAAAGAGAATTTAAATTTCAACAGATATCAACCGGGCAATTTTAAAAGTGCCACCAGTGCAGGGTAGCTGGTGTAAACAAAGAAGTGAGATCATTCTCAAGGTTCAGGGAAGCGAGTGAAAGTTTAACCCCACCACTTCAGTAGACTCAGCAAAACTTTCATTAGAAAAGGAGGAAAGTTGTGCATTTCTATAGCACCTTTCAAATCCTCAGGACCTGCCTTAATGGTTTACCGTTAATGAAGGACCTTTAGAGGGATAGTATAGGGGAGTAGCCCCAAAGGATTCGGATAGAATCATAGAATGGTGTTATGGGTCAGGGTTTAGAGAATCCGAAAGTGTATCATGGAGTTCACCTGACCCACAACTTTTAATAGATTGTGGTATTGGGAGCACACGGCTCACTGTACAGGTGAGGTACAGCAGAAATGGACGAGTATTTTTTTTAAAACAAAACAATGTTTATTCTATGAACTCAAGTTAACCTTTTTAAAACAAAGTGAATATCTTCGCAACCATTAATTCAAATACACCCCCCAAATAATACAACACTAAGTAATCTGTATGCTGTTCTTTTAACATCCAAAAAACTTAACAAACCTTCAAACAGGAGCACATTAGGTTTACATTCAATAATGAGACCGTTTACAATTCTGATTTCACCCAATGATCCATAGATAGTCCTTGGATGGCAGACTTCAGATGAAGCTCACTGAAAAACACAGACACAACCCCAGCTTTTTCTCAAACTGAAACTAAAAGGCAGAAGTAGAGCTCAGCTCCACCCACACCCTGACATCACTCCAGTAACATGAGCAGCTGCATTTCTTAAAGGTACATTTCTCAAACACCCATTTCTTAAAGGTACTCTGACATGACAATGGTTACATTCAGTCACTTGGGAATATAGAACTTGAATGTTGCTGAAAAGGGAGATATGTTGCCAAAGCTTTTCATCTTCCACTCAATAGGACAAATGCAAGAACGCCAAATTTCAAATGATCATGAGCTACAGGAGAAAAGGGTTCTGATTGGTTGGGACGTTTCCAATGAGAAAGGAATTGGGAATGATAGGCTCCCCAAGTACCTGGGTAATTAAAGAAAAGGCACCAAGATTGAATGTAACCCTTTTGTTCACAAGGCCCCAGTGCTTCGCTTCGGCAAATTGTCTATCTTTTTAGCAATATTCCAGGAAGGTTGCGGACGGAAAGAGGCCATTCGGCCTTTGTTGTCTGTGCTGGCCCTCTGGAGAAACAAAGCCTCTCACCATACCCTTACCCCATAACCCAGCAATTTGTTTTTGCTCATTGGATGCTTGTTCAGCACTGAAGCTGGTTTAGCACACTGGGCTAAATTGCTGGCTTTGAAAGCAGACCAAGGCAGGCCAGCAGCACGGTTCAATTCCCGTACTAGCCTCCCCGGACAGGCGCCGGAATGTGGCGACTAGGGGCTTTTCACAGTAACTTCATTGAAGCCTACTCGTGACAATAAGCGATTTTCATTTCAAGCACTGCTTTCCGTAAATAGGGTAACACAATGAACCCAAGGAAGGAAGAGCCTGTGCAGACTTTTAAAATGCCCGATGTGATATTACTCCTGGATTGTTAGCTGATTTTTTTTTTTCCTCCCGCTCCCATTCCTCACCATTGCCAACCATGTCCATAATTATGGGATGCTGACTGGCCTCCAGGTTTCATTTTAGTTGACTTGGAACGACCTGGGGATCGAACTGGGTGCGCCCCTGCGTTGTACGGCTCAGTTCCACACTAGGTGACTGGCTCCCCCACAAGGACAACAGGGAAAAATCCTTACTGCGGCTCAGATCGCCCAGGCCCCTCTGGGAGCATGAGCAACAGAAAATAGCTAAAATCGCAAGGGCACTATTATTTATTCCAAGTGTTGGCCCACTGGGGTTGCCAATTGTGATGCTGGAATCAGAAACAAAAACAGAAAAATGCTGGAAAATCTCAGCAGGTCTGACAGCCTCTGTGGCGAGAGAAGGGAGCTGACGTTCCGAGTCTGGGTGGCTCTCTGTCACAGCTGACACTTGTACATCTGGTAAAGAGAAAGGGTCAGAGAAAGTGACAAAATAACACAATCGTTTCGAATGTGCCAGTGATTTTCGTCCAGGAGATTGAACTTCATTTCCAAGAGCCTCCAGGCCAATCTGGAGGGGTGGCAGCCCTCAGACTGGTGGGGTTCATGGGGGATGATAAGCAGACGCCACGTATTTCTGTACAGCAGGTG
Source organism: Scyliorhinus canicula (assembly GCF_902713615.1). Taxonomy (NCBI): domain Eukaryota; kingdom Metazoa; phylum Chordata; class Chondrichthyes; order Carcharhiniformes; family Scyliorhinidae; genus Scyliorhinus; species Scyliorhinus canicula. The sequence continues at coordinate 93,832,807 of NC_052164.1, read as the reverse complement.
GATATAAAAATCAGACACTCCCGACTCTGGCACAGCACCTGTCAGCCGGTGCCACTGCCACAGGTGGGCAAGTCGCTTGCCCACCCTCTCGGATATAGCCTCTTCCTTTACAACCGCATGTTTTACCCACTTCACCATTTGGCAGGGTTAACTATTTTTAACCAGGTCATTCTCCCATGAAGGAAAATAAAAATGACCTGGAAATGTACATGTTCACATTTGCAAATGGAAAATGGTACGCTATTGCAGGCATATCTTATCCCTGCTTTGCACATCATGTCCACCCTGTAGGACCCTGTCACACCTCTTGGTAGCCGTCCCCTATTCAACATGAATGCAAAGCTTAGATGGTTGCAGCTGGTATTGCGGCACTTGTAGCCAAAGCGGTGTTTAGCACAGCTGCCTCACAGCACTGAGGAACAGGGTTCGATCCCGGGTCACTGTCCGTGTGGAGTTTGCACATTCTCCCCGTGTCTGCATGGGTCTCACCCCCACAACCCAAAGATATGCCGGGTAGGTGAATTAGCCACGCTAAATTGCCCCTTAATTGGGTACTCTAAATTTATTTTTTTTAAATGAACATCACATTGACACGTTAGTTAACACTGTTAACATCATGTTAACGCTGAAGATAAGATTGTTTTATCTGATATCCGATATCGGATGAGCAGAAGTTTCCTGTATTTAAATATTCGGACAACTGAAGATGCTGCTTACAGTCCTCGCTCCAAATTCTGTCCTCTAGTTACTGATCCATCGTTCTCTCCCTGGCAACAGTCTAAGATTAAGTCAGCCTGTTCACAAACTTGGCGTTACGTTTCGCCCTGAGGGATGAACGTCTGTCCTCATATTCAAGCTGTCACCAAGGCTGTCTATTCCCACCTCTTTAACGTCGCCTGATTTTGGCCCTAGATCGCTCGGCTTGACTGTTCCTGGTCTCTCACATGCCACCTTCTGGTCATCGAAAGCTGCTGCCCACGTCTTAACTCACACCGAGTCCCACTCACCCGTCACCCCAGTGATTTCTGACCTACACTGGCTCCCAGTTAAGCAACATCTGAATTTGAAAATTACCTCGTTTTTCAAACCCCTCCATCTCCACGAGTGTTTTGAGATATCTGCACTCCTCTCATTCTAACCTCTTGAGCAACCCCCGGTTGTAATCGCTCTGCCGCGGCTGGCCATGCCTTTAAGTTGCCCAGGCCCCATGCTCTGGAATATCCTCCCTTAACCTCCCTGCCTGTATACTTTGTTCTCCACCTTTTTTTAAATATAAATTTAGGAGTAGCCAATTATTTTTCTTTTCCAATTAAGGGGCAATTTAGCGTGGCCAATCCGCTAACCAGTACATCTGTTGGGGTGTGGGGGTGAAACCCACGCAGACACGGGGAGAATGTGCAAACTCCACACAGACAGTGACCCAGGACCAGGATTCAAACCCGGGTCCTCGGCGCCACAGTCCCAGTGCTAACCACAGCCTTGTTCTTCTCCCTTAAGACTCTCCTTAACACCTGCCTCTTTGACCAAGCTTTTGGTCATCTGATCCAACATCCTCAAATTTGGGCGCTGTATTTTGTTTTACAATGATCCGATGAAGCACCTTGGGACATGTAACCCTATTAAAAGGTGCTGCATAAATATCTGTTGTTGTTAGTATTCCAGCAGCCTTTCGCGGGTAACAGAAGCACCGTGCTGTCAGGTGTCATCAATATCCACAACAAGTGGTGCTGTCAGACTACAGGAACCCTGGTGCTGACAAAGGCATTTCCATTTTCAGCCTCGCCCCGGCACCTTAACAAGAGAAGGCGGTGAGCGGCCTTTCAAGAGTAAACTTTGGAAAGTTGCCGCGAGGTTATTCAGCTAGTCCCACGGTTCAGACAAAAAACGAACTGACCGCTGCAGGATAAACCTCCACGCGCTTTAAAAGTCGGCGCAGTGAAATAAGCTATCCCGGCCTTTCAAACAGTGCCGACAGCCAGCGGCGTAACCCAATCTGGGCTGTGCCGTGCTTGGCACCGAAAGGGACACGTCACTCACAAACATTCTGTGAACCGTTTATTTAAACGTAGGAATGGGGGCACAGCGTGAGGAAAATGGTGAATTGTTGTGAACCCATTATCCGGGGGTAAGGTTATAAACATTGGCCGCACGTTGGAGCTGTGACTATAACTGGGCGGTTACAGGTCTAAGGATACAAAGCTAATGAAGTTCCACCTGCTGGTAGAAGTGTGTAGCTGTAGGAGAAACTGCATCTCTGTGCTAATACTTAATTAAGAAAGTTTCACATACGGCAGATTGCTTAAAGACACACACACACACAGCCATGCACACACACAGCCATGCACACACACACAGCCATGAACACATACACACACACAGCCATGCACACACACACACACACACAGCCATGCACACACACACACAGCCATGCACACACACACACATACACACACACAGCCATGCACACACACACACATACAGCCATGCACACACACACACAGCCATGCACACACACACACACACAGCCATGCACACACACACACACACACACACAGCCATGCACACACACACAGCCATGCACACACACACAGCCATGCACACACACACATACACACACACAGCCATGCACACACACACACAGCCATGCACACACACACACATACACACACACAGCCATGCACACACACACATACACACACACAGCCATGCACACACACACACACAGCCATGCACACACACACACAGCCATGCACATACACACACAGCCATGCACACACACACATACACACACAGCCATGCACACACACACACACATACACACACACAGCCATGCACACACACACACAGCCATGCACACACACACAGCCATGCACACACACACAGCCATGCACACACACACAGCCATGCACACACACACATACACACACACAGCCATGCACACACACACATACACACACACAGCCATGCACACATACACACAGCCATGCACACACACACACATATACACACACAGCCATGCACACACACACATATACACACACAGCCATGCACACACACACATACACAGCCATGCACACACACACACACATACACACACACAGCCATACACACACACACAGCCATGCACACACACACACACACAGCCATGCACACACACACACACACACAGCCATGCACACACACACACACACAGCCATGCACACACACACACACACAGCCATGCACACACACACACACACACACACACACACACACACACACACACACAGCCATACACACACACAGCCATGCACACACACACAGCCATGCACACACACACACACACACACACACACAGCCATGCACACACACAGCCATGCACACACACACACACACACACAGCCATGCACACACACAGCCATGCACACACACACACACACACACAGCCATGCACAAAAATTTAATTTGAGGTCAAATAACATTACACGGAGCATTTGAATGGAGTGGATCCTGTCGTGACACTGGTCGAACACTGGATGCAGCTTCGATCAGAAAGATACCCCAGACCTTGAAGTTAGTTCAATCAGGTTTACTGAACTAACAGCACAGTTAGCGGGTAAGGGCGGGCGGGAGGCAGCCGCGCGTTGGAGGGCTCCCGTTCGGGAACAGCATTGTCGGGGATTGACGCCCGCTCCTAGGGGAGGCGAAGGCCAGGAGAAAGCACAGGGAAGGGATATGTCGAGGACCAGTAAAAAAAAAAGGGCTGTGAAAACAGCTGAAAGTTCGTCGGGGAGTAGAAAGGTCACCGCGGGGTCACCAAGGAAAATGGAGGCTGGAGCACCAGGGGAGGCCACATTGCTTACGGCTGAAGAAATAACTAAGGTGATGGCTGCGGAATTCGAAAGGCAGTTTCCAAAATACATGGAGACAATGAGGAACGAAATGAGGGAGGTTTTGAGTGTGCTGGTGGAGGAGGCGATTTCCCCGGTGACAACGGCGTTGGCGAGCTCAGTGGCGGAGGTGCGGGAGCAAGGGGAGGCACTGAAGGAAGTGGAGGAGACATTATTGCAGCACAGTGATCAACTTAGCTCGATGGGGAAGGAGATGCGGAAGGTGATGGAGATTAACAAGGATCTGTGAGGAAAAATGGAAGACCTGGAAAGCAGATCCAGGCGACAGAATTTGAGGATTGTGGGGCTGCCCGAAGGAGTTGAAGGGCCGAGGCCGACGGAGTATTTTGCTGCGATGCTGGCAAAACTATTGGGGGAGGGGGGAGGATCCCTCCCGATATGAACTGGATCGGGCTCATCGGTCGTGGAGGACTGTACCAAAGGCGAGTGAGCTGCCAAAGGTAGTGACCCTGCTTCCGTAGGTACAGTGTGAAGGAGAAGGTCCTGTGCTGGGCCAAGCAGAAGCGGGTGGTGCAGTGGGCTGAAGCTGGTATACGCGTATACCAGGACTACGGTGGAGCTGGCGAGGAGGCGGGCTGCTTTCAACCGGGTGAAGAGGGCACTGTACATCAGCAAGGTGCAGTGCGGCATTGTATATCCAGCGAAGTTGAGGGTGACTTACAACCTCAAGGACTTTTATTTTGGAACGGCGGAAGCAGTGGAGGAGTTTGCAAAGGCAGAAGGACTGTGGCAGAACTGAGAAATTGAGAAATAGCCATGTGCCGATGTAACCTCATGACTGTATTTTTTCTTTTTTGTTTGTTTCACTGCGTGCGGGTGTATGGGCTAAAGGAGCCGATGTTGTATATATCTGGACAAGGGAAGTGATGGGACTTTCACTCAAAGTGAGGGATCTTTGGGGTGGAGGTGGATATGTGGGGTGTGTGTGCTAAAAGGGGATTTCTGGGCTTTCTAGGGCCGGGCAAGGGGGAAAGTGACCTGGGCGGGGGCCTCCACGCTGGCCGGTTTAAGCCGGCCAGTGAATGGGAGTGAGGTGGGGGGAGGGGCTGGGAGCCTGGCAAAACAGGGTCCTAGTGGTCTAGCCGGGGTGGAAAGTTGGGGGGAAGGAACCGAGGTTGGGGGAAGGAGTTTTACAAGAGGCAGTGGACGGGAGGAGTTGGGGAGGGGTAGGGGGGTTTACAACTCTTGGGTATCATGTACGGTACTCTTTCAGAGGTTGGACGGCGTTGAGTGTGGGGGGGGGGGGGGGGGGGGGGGGGGGGGGGAGTGGACTCTATGGTGGCCATGGGCGGTCCCGGACTCCATCGCCGTTGTTTTTTGTTTCCACCGTGGGAGGGTTTGTTTTATTGGATGCATATATTGACAGGTGGGCCATTGTTTGGGGTGGTGGAAGGATGGGATCGCTTTTTTGTTAAGGGGATTTATTTTGTATTTGTTACTGTTTACTGTCTGTGGGCGGGGTGTAAATTTTGAAGGAAAATGTGAAAATGGAGAATAAAACATTTATTTAAAAAACCACAGCACAGTTAGCACAGTTCTCTGTGAGTTCGACTCTCTGCTAACTTAAGTGTGGTTACTGTGTCTGACTGAGCCAGACTAGCTCTTAGCCACGTGGTGGAGGTGTGATACTGTACATACACCCTGACTGACTCTCTAGATGTTCATCAGTGGAAAGGGGCGGAGTGTAGCTGCCTCGTTTCTTTTATAGTCAGATCCCACCCCTGAGTGTCCTGCCTGCTTATTGGTCATGTCCTGTTCTCTGTGTCCATGAGCTGCTTGTCTGTATATAATTATGTGTGTGCCTGCATATCATGACAGATCCCACAATCCAGATCGGAATCTACCCACTCATCTACGTCTGGGGGTGCATTTTATAAAGCATTTTTAATTTTATGCAGTGTAGGATATTTTGTGCTGCCTGGGCTAAATCAAATGTCACGCTGCTCACGGTGTGCTCCAGGGAAAGTTCAGAATTTTGAACAAATAGCCACAGTGACAAATGGAATCCATGCAAGATCGTAAGCAGCTTCAAGCAGAGAATACTGGGCAACACACAGCACGTCAAACAGCATCTCAGAAGGAGCAGCTGAGTTAACGGTTCAGGAACGGACCCTCCATCAGAACGGTTTTTAAAAGAAACAGAACAAAAGGATAGTGAGAGGCAAGAAAAGAACATCCCCACCTGCCACAAAAGGAAATGGAATGATCCGTCAAGTGTTCAAACTGGAGATGGTCGATTGACGAAAGTGTGTCAGCAAAAGACAGCAGGAGGCAGCATGAGGGAAATCAAGGAGATTAAAGACAATCAGGAGACTAAGAGAGAGTTTGTGAAAAAGCTCAAGGGTTTGCAGGAAGGCGGGATATGCCAGGCAGTGTCGTGTTAATCACCCTGGAGTAACACTGACTGCAACTGGATGCAGTTGTACTGGAAAATAGACTCCAAACGTTGAAGCTCGTTCAATGCGTTTTATTGAACCTGTTAAGCAGTGCACACAGTTCGCTGTGGGTTTGACACTCTACTAACCTAAGCCTGCTTGCTATAACTAACTAGACCAGACTAGCTCTGTGCCACGTGTAGAAGGTGCTAACTGATATATACACCCTGACTGTCACTACAGTTGTCACCAGTGGAAAGAGGCAGAATGCTGATGCCTCGTGTGTTTTATAGTGGGAAACCCTCTTCTAGTACTCTGCCTGGTGATTGGTTGTGTTCTGTCCTGTGTGTTGATTGGCTGTACTGAGTGTCTGTCACTGCCTGTCTGTGTCTCATTATGTGCACGAGTGCATATCATGACAGGTAGAAAGGACAGCGTGAAAATCTGAGAAAAGGGAGAAGATTATTGGAGGAAAGAAGCAAATCAGCGCCACGAGCCTGCTGTCCTATGGGGACACCCAGTCCAAGCACCAACTCACTCTATTGTCCAGCAACACCCCCCCCCCCCCCCCCCCGTCCTCCCCACCACCCTCAGAAATACTGGCATACCCAGACCACCTGGCAAGAAGTGTGGTCGGAGAAACGCAGGGGCCACGATTGACGTCTGAGCAAGTAAAATCAACACTGAAACTAGAGCGTTTCAAAAAGCTGATGTGTTGTCTCTCGGACTTGACTGAAACGTGCAGAAGTCCAAAAACAAAGGAGTCCTGAGTGGGGGAAGTATCTGAAGTGACAAATGGGGCAGGTCTGGGTTGTATTTGCAGCAGAACAGCCAGTTAATCAGTGTTTGCCCTCTCGGTGTCGCAGAGGCAGAACTTTGAGCACCGAGTGTTACTTGGTTGGAGGAAGCAAACGCCAGTTACCGTCTGAAGGAAGTTTGGCGGGCCCCCAGACAGCGGCTTTGGGGGGGGAGGTAAATGGGCAAATGCCGCATCTCCTCCATTTGTATGGGAAGGATGGCAGGTAGTAGGTCAAAGATCAGGGGCGGCACGGTAGCACAGTGGTTAGCACTGTTGACAGAACTAAAGCAGTTGCTTAATTTCCCTTCCATTTCCTTATTCTCGGTTATAAATTCTCCCATTTCTGACTGTAAAGGACCTCCATTTGTTTTCACCTAATCCTTTTCTTTTTGCATATTTATAGAAGCTTTTACAGTCTGCTTTCACGTTCGTTGCACGTTTACTCTCATACTCTGGTTAGCATTGCTGCTTCACAGCGCCTGGGATCCGGGTTCGAGTCCCGCTTGGGTCACTGTCTGTGCGGAGTCTGCACATCCTCCCCGTGTCTACGTGGGTTTCCTCCAGGTGCTCCAGTTTTCTCCCACGGGTCCTGAAAGACGTGCCGTTAGGTGAATTGGACATTCTGAATTCTCCCTCTGTGTTACCCGAACAGGCGCCGGAATGTGGCGACTAGGGGATTTTCACAGTAGCTTCATTGCAGTGTTAATGTAAGCCTACTTGTGACAATAAGGATTATTATTATAAAGAAATAGTCCCGTTAGAGAGGTGAGGGAAAGGGGAAATATGTTGTACGGCGGAAATTACAATGGAGATGGCGAAAATGGCAGAAGATGATCTTTTGTAAGCTAAGGCTGAGGTGGGGTATAATGATCTATCACGGTTCTGGGGGTGAAGTGCATGTTTTGAAAGGTGGAAAGGGGTGGTGTGTCTTGTCTCCCGATGACAGAGAGGAATCGTTCTCCAAGGGAAAAAAAATGAACGTGTTTCCATGGGAATGGCGTGTGGAAAGTGGTTTCACCATAGCAGGTGCAACAGAGATGGAGACGGGAATGAAATCCTTGGAGGAAGCAGAGATTGGCAGCAAGTATAATACAGGCAATTGTAGCAGTTGTTGGGTTTGCACTAAACGCCAGCGGAAATCTTTGTGCACGATATGATTTATCTCACCCCGTGGAATTGTAATCTCACTCATCAAATCACAAAGTGCTGTCAATACATGTAGACATCAGCAGCCCACATCATCTTTCTCCTTCCCCTGAGTGGTGGTGGGGGGGGGGGGGGGGAAATCAGGTATGGCAGGTGTGAGGTCTAAAAAGAGCATCTCTCGCAAAAAAAGGGCAAGTGTAATACTTAATATTCCTCAGAGATATTGAAAGCATTCAAATGGGCACCTGTCCAAATCTACATGGCAGACTTAACAAGGCAAGAGAAAATACAAATTGCTTGGAAGGAGGATCTGTTCTGAATCTTTCAAAATGATACCCCCAGGGTAACAACGCTGAGTAACCTTTCATTGCAGAATGAAGCCATTTGGTCTATTGCTCTTAACTCATGGATTATTTGCAGTGCAGAAAATAGCCATCTACCAAATACCACCCTGTTTTCCTCGGGGTTTAAACAAATATATATTTACGTACAGAAAAACATATATAACCAGGTAACTGATTATGTAAAGTAGCAAGCGCGACCAGTTTGTGACAAAACAAATTAAGACAAATAAAGCTACATAAATGGGCAAGATCAGATTCTCAAAGTGTCCACTTAGCTTAGGTTTTATAGGAGATGTGGGAGTCTTAATATTCTGCGTGTAATTTTACAGGGCAATGTGTTTGGATTGTTTCCAACATTCAGAACTCATACACCAATACTGTCTCTCTCTCTCCCCCCCCCCCCCCCCCCCACCACCGCCCCCAACCTTCTTTAACCAGAAACACATTTCCTCGCTGCTCAGAACTTGAAAAGACATCATTTCTTTTTACATCAGACTCCCTACTTGAAAACCAAGCCAGAATCACAGCCGAATCTCTAAAACCGCAGGCTGTCGGGTCAGTTTGACACCAATCGGTTCGGAGACGCAGCTAATGTGTCACATTTTGCTCATTTTCCGTAATCGGGTTTGACATGGTCTATCGCGTTACGACAAATGTTTGGTGTTTATGAAATTCTGTACTCTTGAGGCGGGGGGGGGGGGGGGGGGGGAGACAGGACTGAAAGTTTGCTCTGGGTGCCGTCAGAAATAGTACACCCCTCTGCACAAAGGCAGAAGCTAATGAAGTGCCTCAGAATTCAAACCAGGACACAATTTCCATCGACCATCCGGCACCAATTAATCTCTCGCAGGCGGGGCACTGCATTTTTCATATTGCAGCCAATCCCCATTCAATTGACGCTGTTCAGATTACTTTGAGAATCTTCTTCAACAACATGCTGGGATGTCAATTATTTTAAATACCTCCCCAAAGGAACAACACGTATTTAGATGGGGCAGCTTTTTCGTCTGGGTGGATGGGATCGAAATGTACTCGTTTCCACAGCAGAGCAGCTCAATCCTCGCTGGATTCAGAACTGATCATTCTTTTCTCCCAGAATATTTTAAGACAGTGCAGCTCCCAATTGTTTGCCACTCTCCCAAACTGGCTCATTCCCACATAAATTCCACAGGAGCTTGAGGTCATCCATTCCACTCATGAGAACCGAGTCAGTGAGTGTCACTGAGTTATTCTACAGTCCTATTAAACTCAGGGTTGCCAAAATCTGGCTGGACATAGTCTAGTAGGTTTAATTTACATGATCTCCTGCCTGCAATCGCCCGGCCCTGTTTCTCCCCCATCTCCATTATACTTATTCACAATAAATAAACTCACAGCGGTGTCCAGGAGTTTGAAGTTTTATTTCTAGAAACTCCAGGGCAACCGGCAACCCAGCCTTGCCTCGTCCACAGGCACACCTTGCAGTAGGGCTCAACTGGGAGTTGGTATCACTTTCCAACGAAGGGCCTCATAAGTGTTGTGATGGAGGAAATGCAGTCAATTAACTCAGCCCGATCCCGGGGCGGCACGGTGGCACAGTGGTTAGCATTGCTGCCTACGGCGCTGAGGACCCGGGTTCGAATCCCGGCCCTGGGTCACTGTCTGTGAGGAGTTTGCACATTCTCCCCGTGTCTGCGTGGGTTTCACCCCCACAACCCAAAGATGTGCAGGTTAGGTAGATTGGCCACGTTAAATTGCCCCTTAATTAGAAAAAGGGAAAAAAAAAAAAAAAAAAAATGAATTGGATATTCTAAAATTAAAAAAAAACTCAGCCCGATCCCACACACACAGCAATGAGATTGTGACATTTTTTTTTGTTGGTGATGTTGGCTGAAGGATAGTGATCAGACATGGAGGAGAACTCCCTATAGCCATGGGCTCGTTTGCATCCACTTGTAAGTGGAGGAGCGACCTCAAGTTACCGTCTTATTGGGAAGACAGTGCACCTTGCAGTGCAACAACCCCACACGTACTGCGCTGGAGTGTCAGACTTCTTTTTATGATCAAGTCCTTGGAGGAGACTTGAACCCCCAATCTTCTGACGCAGAGATCAGAGTGCTACCAACTGAGACACGGCCGACGCTGGAATAAAATTCTGTACGCCCTGCCGAGCTATTTTAAATCACCAACCTGGGGCATTTACTGCCCATTTTGAAGCATGACAGGGGAGTTCTAGCCCGGCTGATGTCACTTAAACATAATAATAATCTTTACTGTCACAAGTAGGTTGACAATAACACTGCAATGACGTTACTGTGTAAATCCCCAAGTCGAGACATTCCGGCGCCTGTTCGGCTTCTCTGAGGGAGAATTCAAAATGTCCAATTCACCTAACGTGCACATCTTTTGGGATTTGTGGGAGGAAACCGGAGCACGCGGAGGAAACCGGAGCACCCGGAGGAAACCCACGCAGACACGGGGAGAACCTGCAGACTCCGCACAGACAGTGACCCAAGCTGGGAATCGAACCCGGGTCCCTGGTGCTGTGAAGCAACAGTGCTAACCACTGCGCCAGCGTGCCGCCCATACAGGGTCGTTATTATTTTGCTGGCTGTGGGAGCTTACTGTGCTCACATTGGCTGCCACATGACAGCAGTGACTGCCCATCTATAGCACTTCACTGGCTGTGAATTGCTTTAGTTACGAAAGATGCTAACTTTGAGGGTGGAGGTCCTAAAAAGGGCAGGAGCTGGAAAGGGGCGCGGGAAGACTTGGAGTAGTGCCCACGTGTGTGGGAGGTGACATTGCCCATGGGTGGGGGGGGAGACCCTCAAACTCACATAGAGATCGGGGCACCCTTTCAAAATGATGGCCTGATATTGGAGGAGCCAGTCTGGCCAGAGGTCAGCTCCCCAAGTGATGGAAAAAATTCCAAGTGTGTGCTAGCCCGGATGCCCAAATAAATGAACCAAGTGTGGTTAGATAGCTGTGGGGAACGCGCCAACAGAGCCATGCGGAAACCCCCAACCAAACTCACGTAAAATGACATTTAGAAATCTTTGTGTTAGATCGCGCCTGGTATGGTTTTAGTTGGAATCATATTCTAGGGACTCAAGATTTCACATTCTTGGTGTCCACTGGCCAGAGACCACCCAGTTAGAGGCCAAATACATTGCAGTCCTGCGTTGCGAATCATGCACAAAGTCTATACAGTTAAGACTCAGATCCATATTCACCACGGAGGATAAACCCATGACTAATCAAGAATGCCACACAGCTCTGTTTAGTTGCTGCAACATTTGTGCCCTAGTGGCCTTTTGTGCTGTGACAACACCAACAAAGATCCGAACATTCAGCTCCCTGCAAAGAGTCCCATTTGACTCCCTCGAACATTTTGCAAGCGCGGACCGCAACTTTGGTGCCTCCGCCGATCCCAATGCTGCTCTGTGGCACCAAGCAAGACCCACCCTCCAGAGGGCAAGAGACGCAGATTCTTCCAGCCGGTAGCCAGCTAGAGGACTGCTGAAGTTCACCGTAACAATGGGGCTGCTTAGCTGTTATTGTGACTGCCAAAACCTGAGCCAATCACAGCAAAAGGCCACATAATTGGAAAAAAAATGAATTGGGTACTCTACATTTTAAGAAAAAAAAAAGCCACATAGACTACGATCACAGGTCTTGGTGGAGTGGAATCTAAAATCAACAAATCTCAAGCCACATTAAAAGTTGACCGAGATTCGACAAACAATGCGGGATGCTGAGAGGGTGTTTTGGAAAGCCAGAGGGGAGAAAGGAAAGAAACAGGAGGAGTAGGCCATTTGGCCCCTCGAGCCTGTGCCATCATTCATTGGTGAGATTCATCTACAATTTCACTTTCCAGCCGACTCTCCATTTTATGGGATACCTTTGACTCTGAAAAAAAAATCTATCAGCTTCTGTCCTGAATGTACTCAATAACTGAGCACCTACAGCTCTCTTGGGTTGCGTGGATTCCAAAGATTCACAACCCCCACCCTGGCGTGAAGAGATTTTGCCACATTCCATTCCATTCCAAAATGGTTAATCCCTGAGCCCGAGGCTCTGACCCGCTGTTCTAGATTCCCCAGCCAGGGGGAATATTTTCTCAGCACCTCCCAAGTGTTAGGAATTGGGGATAATTAAGATTTAAAAAACAACATAAAACAGGGAGTCGATTGGAGGCAGACGTCTGGAGAGATGATGAGATGCAAACTCGCCTCTCAGTGGAAAACAAGCATTTTGCATCTGTGACTAGAGAAAACAATGGGGCGAGTGGTGGTGACTTCAAAGTGGAGAGTTGTGGAAACTGACACGAACCTGCCAAAGGCCAACTCCACAGGGTGAATAACATCAAAGGGAAAGAAAAAGTGTAACTGCAGAACACTAACTAAAAGAAAAGGGGGGGGGAGAGAGAGAGAGAGACAGCTAACATCAGGACTGTAGCCCTTGCAGCCATTTTCCACCTTTGCTGAACCTGAAGACTATTTTCCAGATGTGGCCATCATAACCAGGTTGTGGTAATTATTTTGTGGATTTAGGGCATAGAGTTACTAATATTGGTTGTTTGGGATAAGGGGTGTCTCAGTGTTTCTGATAATGTAGGCAGTTGAGGAGCAAGGGATAGTTTCATGCAGAATTATGGGTGTATAGTCACCAAGTTTCATGGTGCATTACAATACTTCTTGTGTGTGTTTTTGTCTTTCTTCTAAGTTAATAAACATTAATTGTTCACAAAACGATGGGATTGTTCCTCACATAATACCAAAAAAACACATACACCACTACGATCCGGCTGGCCTTTGGGATACCCTTGTGATTAACATCGACGTGGATCGCAACACCGATCAGACCCCTTAAGAATTGTACGTGTTTCAATTGGATCATCTCTCAGTCTTCTAAACTTCAGAGAATAGAGGGCTGGTCTACACAATTGCCCCCCGATAGGATATTCTCCTCACCCCAGGCTAGTGAATCTTCAAGGTATTCCCTCAGGGGCAAGTTTATCCCACTTAAGGTAAGGAGAACAAAACTGCACACGGTTCTCCAGGTGTGGCCTCACCAATGCTGTGGGTAGACTTTTGTCTTCCCAGAGAGAGAAAGAGAGGGAAATCCACAAGTCAGAGTGGGTGATGTGAAATGGAGTTTGGAAACCCAGCGATTCAGGTGAAAATGAGAGAGGTAGAGAGCGATCCCACTCATGAGAGAGTTTGGGAATGAATGAACGAAGAGCAGGATTCTGGCAGTGGCGTCTGAAGAATGTGACCACATTCAAATTAAACTTAAAAATTCAAGTTCTTACTTTTCATGAAGAAAAGATCAACTGCTAGCTGATCTTGTTGCCAATTGGGAGACTTCACTGGCTCAGAATAGCAGCCACTTTGCCTACAGAACAGTTGTGTTTCTAAGTGGTCATGATTGCTTGCAGCACTTTCAGCCATTTCAACATGGCAAGACTTTAAATAAATTTGTGTATGATTATTACAACATGCTGGCAAAAAAAAAAACCTCATTCCCAGGCCCAAATATTTTAAATAATACTTTGTTCAGACCACACGATAAAACCCACGTTTGACGTCATATCAGCAGCACGTCTTCTGCCAATCTTTCCTAGCCATTCTGCAGTTTGGTCTTTGGCCCTTTACTTAAAACTTCACTTAAAAATAAAAGTTGGCGCGGCGACGCGGTGGTTAGCACTGCTGCCTCACGGCGCCCAGGACCCGAGTTCAATCCCAGCCCCGAGCCACTTTCAGTGTGGAGTTTGCACATTCTCCCCCTGTCTGCGTGGGCCTCGCCCCCTCAACCCAAAGATGTGCAGGCTAGGTGGATTGGCCACGCTAAATCGCCCCTTAATTGGAAAAAAGTAAAGAATTGGGTACTCCAAGGGGGGGGGGGGGGGGGGGGGGGGGGGAGGAGGAGAGAGAAAGGAAGGAGAGGTCCCTGCTCCCACTCCTGATCAGTGTCTAGAGATGCCAGATGGACATTGAGGGGTCTCCTGAATGGTGTGCAATGGTGGCAGCTGAACTGCCTGTTGGTTCACACACGAGGAATGTCCATCGAGGCAGGTCACCAGTGACACCATGCACAATGAGATACCTCACTGACATGGGAGGAGGGAAGAGGGATGTGACTGCATCACCACTGTTTACATAGGAACAGATGGAGGCCTATCAGCCCCTTAAGCCTGTTCCATCACTCAATTAGATCATGTCTGATTAGGTCCATATTTGAACTCCATCTTCCCGCCTTGCATTTATACAGTGTCCTTTCATAGGGGCAGCACGGTAGCACAGTGGTTAGCACAGTTGCTTCATAGCTCCAGGGTCCTCGGTTCGATTCCTAGCTTGGGTCACTGTCTGTGCGGAGTCTGCACATTCTCCCCGTGTCTGCATGGGTTTCCTCCGGGGATCCGCTTTCCTCCCACAGTCCAAAGATGTGCGGGTTAGGTGGATTGTTCATGATAAATTGCCCTTCACGTCCATCAGGTTAAATGGGGGTTACTGGGTTACAGGGATAGGGTAGAGACGTGGGCTTGAATAGGGTGCTCTTTGTAAGGGCCGGCGCAGATTCGAAGGGCCAAATAGCCTCCTTCAGCACTGTAAATTCTACGATTCTATGATATTCCTACCCAACAAACAACTATCAATCTCCGTTTGAAATGTTTAATTGACCCTCAACCACAACAGCTTTTGGGGGTGGGGGGGAGTTTCCAGATTTCCAGGAACGTTTGTGTGAAGAAGCGATTCCTGGTAGAACGGTCTCGCTCTAATCTATGTCTATGCCACCTTGTCCTGACTTAAACCAGATTACTGCCAAGTGACTGAATGAATTAAACATTAAAGGTAAAGTACAACCAGCAGGAGCGAGACCCTCTCAACACCAAGCATCGCCTTGTTGCAAATTGTCCAGCTCGCACTGGAGCTTAATCTTAGTTTTATTAAAACATACGAAAAAGATAAAAGTATTGTTTGCATGAGTTCAGTAAAAGCAAAAATAAAGTTGCTGACAGACACCGCACAAGAGTTCCAAAACAAATTGGCAACTCGACAGCTAAGTTTCAGAGGCTGTGTAAAATGTGCAAGGCAGCAGATCAGAAGTTGCTGGAACAGTAAACAGCAATCACTGGCATCATCTCACGGAGCGGTCTGTTTGGAGCGAGTGAGGAGGGAGGCAGGGTGAGCAGTACTGCGGCCTCGAAGCCAAAACACAGCACAGCAACCGAACAAAACCTGTGTGCAACATTTTGGGATCTTTGCCGTCACTACCCGGTAGATACGTCTTCACAATTGGTGCATCTCCTGCCCACCACTAGCAACCCATGTGACATCTATTTTACATTGGAATTATTATTATTTCTTTTTTACTTTCTAGATCCCTCCCCTGCTTCATTTCCTGTTGTGGAGATGAAAAAAATCCTACATCAGTTAATTTTCTGGGGAGGTGATGGGCGAGGAAAAGGTGAACGACCTTCCCATATCGTTCACTTTCCTTGCATTCTAATCCTGCCGAAGAGGTGGGAGAAAGGGCGCAATTCAAGAATTGATCTTTTATACCGTAGCCTAAAACATTGAGCCTGCGTCACCAGATAAAACCCATAAGTTATCAATTAGATTTGAAATGGACATAACGAAGCATGCTTAATCTTCAACAGCTGCGTTCCATCCAGCTGGGTTGTACAGGCAGGGCCGACAGTCCCTCCAGGATTGTCCGAGACTCGTCAAAAACAAACAGTACATTTAAAGGACAATGTTGCCGGCGTCCCCAGAGGACACATTTACAGGGGACTTTAAAAACCAAGAGCATTTTATTCATTTTCTTTTGCATAAGTCGAACAACAAAAGTACTGGAAGTGGGGGGGGGGGAAGAGGGACTGTTGGACAGGATGGGTGGATGGATCCCGAGATGAACCAGTCAGGAAGATATCCAACCAGAAGAGTTGCCAGTGATGTGCTGTACGCTGCACGCTATCTTAACCCCCGGCAACTAAACTGCGCCAGCAATCCGATCCGGAATAGCTAAAAACGGCTTCTACGTTCAACTGCTTTGATCGACGTATGTTGCTGCTTTGAAAAGACAACACGGGCTGCAATGTTTGAGGTTAACCGGGTGGTTTGGGATGACGGCTCAGTGAAAGAATTTTCCTCAACTTGGTTACAGAGCAATATATACTTGTCATGCATTCGAACCCAAGATAATTTCATTCCATTTTTGTCACGGTCTACTAATTTGTTCTAAATCGCAGGATGTATTCTGCATATTTGTTTCCATTACTCAAAAGACATAAACAGAAACACACATATAGGGCCCAACATGGCACAGAAAACACATGGGCTTAACACGGCAGGCATATAACTCACAACCCAATAGATCAACAATGTTTCCAATTATATCAACAATGTGCATTTATATAGCACCTTTAATGTCATAAAACACCCCAAGGTGCCCCCACCCCGCCCCCGAACGCCATTATTCAAAATTTGGCACCCATCCATGTCAAGAGATATTCGGGCAGATGACAAAGAGTTTGGTTAAAGAGAGAGGGAGAAAATAATAAGAATAATCGCTTATTGTCACAAGTAGGCTTCAAATGAAGTTACTGTGAAAAGCCCCGAGTCGCCACATTCCGGTGCCTGTTCGGGGAGGCCGGTACGGGACTTGAACCCGCGCTGCTGGCCTTGTTCTGCATTACAAGCCAGCTGTTTAGCCCACTGTGCTAAACCAGCCCCAATGAGGGTGGGAGAGGTATGGGAAAGGAAATGGGAGAGCTTATATAAAGACGATTGTCCCAAATGGAGCCCAAGTGTTCGCGCCATCGTGACGCCGTCGCATTTCACGATGGCGCGAAACGGGCATGGGGACGACCAATTCTGTCCCCAACAGGGGCCAGAACGGCGCTGGAGCGGTTCCGCCACTCCAGCCTCCCTTCCCAGTGTCAACCTGCAGGCCAGACACCACCCCCCCCCCCCCCCAGGCCACCCCCCGACCGTTCGCTCAGAGTTCCTGGCGGCAGCGACCAGGGGTGTGTGCGATATGCATCACTGTAAATACATAAGGGGTTAATGTAAATACACGTAGGCCAGATAGACACTAGAGGGAGCACCAGAGACATGACATAGACATTCAACCAATAGGTCAGTAAGATAGGACACGACCAATGGGCATTCACGATACACACAGAGGTGACACTACCACAGGAGGGCATTACACCACCACCCCATATAAAAGGACACAGCACACATGATCTTCCTCTTTCCAGTGGAGACTCTCAGTGTGTACACAGGGTTGATTTGAAACACATCACACCCACCACGTGGATTGTAGCAGACTAGTTCGTCAGTCTGAGTAGCTATAGCAGGATTAACAGGAAAGTCGAATCCAAGTAGGAGAATTGTTAACAGTTTAAATAAATGTGTGAAAGCTATCTCCAAGTTTGAACCTTCCTTTGTCAGAGTGCACATCAAGGACGCAGATTATGCTACGTCAAGAGCATAACAAAACACGGTGAACAGCGCCGGCGGGACTCTGTCGCATCCACACGGCCGCTCGGCCCATTTGGGCCGGAGAATCGGCAGCCCCACCGATTCCAGCGGCCCACAGCCAGCGCCGCTCCAAACACGCCGGTGCAAAGGGTGCCAGTTCTCCGCACCTCGGAGAATCGCGCACCGGCGTCGGGGCGTCGTGACGCGGTTGCGCCAATTCTCCGGCCCGGCGCGGGCTCGGAGAATCGTCCCCTACATCTTAGAAAGAAGACATGGCACTGTGGGATATTTGTGACAATCCCATGTACTTCTACTGGTTCCCCAATCCTCTTCCTCACACCCCACCCCCCTCCAGGTTTTAAACCTGGCGTGTCAAACCCAAACATTAAGACCATCCCATCCAGACAGCCAGGCATCGCTTCCCTCTGCAGTCAGGCCACACGGAAAGCATCCCAATTTTATGAGACAAGTCTGGCTTTGGAAGCTACTTTACAGCAATCTTAATGTTGCTCAGACTGAATAGTTACCGCGACCGGGGCTAAGATTTCATGCACAACTTGGTTCCCTTATTAGGGTCAATGATTTAATCGTCTGAACTTAAGAAAAGAAGCAGGCTTTCTTTCAAAATTCACAGTGTCCCTGTGAGATTCATCCCAGCTTTTCCATAAACAGATGATCCGGTCATTTGTCATATTGCAGTTTTTGGGAGCTTGCTGTTCATAAAATCGGCGGCCATGGCTCCTATATTAACAATAAATAAAATCTTCATAGTTCCAGTCGACCATAGGCTGCTTTCCCCTTTGAGAGAGAGCTGACTGGCATTGATGTAATCGGAGGATCACCACACCTCAGGCGAGGGGCAAAGTTGAGAACGCGGGGCCTTGATGAATAACCTCAGCCAGAACGGGAATTAAACCACCTTGCTGGCCTCGCTCAGCACCACGAACCCGCTCTCCAGCCAACTGAGCTAAACCGAAAGTGACTACACTTTTTAAAAAAACTTCACCGGGGAGACTGGAGGTTGTAAAGGCAATAATGCTCGTTGGAGTCGGAGGTCGCTGGCCAGGTCAGAATTTATTGTCTATCCCTAGTTGCCCTCAAGAAGGTGATGGTGAGCTGCCTTCTTGAACTGCTGCAGTCCACATTGCCATCTACATTTCCTCTGCAAGATCCCATCTTGTTTCTTTACGTGTCCTATTACCATCTCCTTTTTCTTTGCACAATAATCTTTTTTTGCCATTTAATCTCTTCTGTCCTGTACTCTATTCCCGACTGGCTCTTTAATCCTTCTCATTCCTCCCCTTTCTCTGAATCTGTACTTGCTTATATCTCCAACCTTTTCTGGATCTGATTAAAGGCCATTGACTTTTCAACAACTTCTATTCATTTACCAGTGTGGGAGGCACAAAGAAATCATTAAACAAATGAGAACTCAATAGTTGGGAGTCCTGGGAACTGCATTCTAAGCTCTAGAATTCCATCATAAACCTCTCCTACCTCTCTATCCCCTTGTCCTCTTTTAAGACATTCTTTACAACCCGCCCTTGGTCTATCTTAACATCTCCTTCCATGACCTAGTGACAAGTTTTGTCTGATAGTCCCGAGATGAAGCACTTTGGGACATTTTATTATCCCAACGTCATTAAATAAATGTTGCATTCTTTAATTTATTACTTCATACAATGCCTTGCTTCTTTTAAACACTAAAGGCACTAATTTATAACATCAAATATCACATTTATTGGTTGCATTCTTGGAATCCATAAAAAATAGTATTTTTGGCAGACCGATATCTTCTTTTCATTTGGCAGTGGACATGCTACTGCATTCCTCAGTTACTAGCTGTAGACATAATGAACTTACATACCAAAGTTTACAACTGTGAAGTGAAAAGCAAATGGACAGAAAATAATTGGCTAGTTCCAGTAAGATATCATTCCCAAACCCATCAGAGAAAACATTTTGAGTGCATTCAACTTAACACGGTTTTGAGGCCCAACATGTTGATGTTCTTCAGTCGGAATTGCTGTATCGCTCCTCCCCTTTGAAACCTACCATTCAAAAACGTCAGAATTTCCATTTTTCAATTGCTGGCCCTCCCCATCCATCCCCAATTCTAAATGCCCTCACAACTGACAACTTAGTTCTTTAACTGATGATTTTTCCTCAAAATGACAAAACCAGCATGACCATCAGGTTGGGTGACTGGGCTACGGGGATAGGGTGGAGGTGTGGGCTTGGGTAGGGTGCTCTTTCCAAGGGCCGGTGCAGACTCGATGGGCCGAATGGCCCCCTTCCACACCGTAATGTTATGATTCTATGATCAGCCTTTTCCTCTCGGTCGCTGGGTCAAAAGGTTGTGGGTTCAAGTCCCACAGCAGAGACCCTGATACAAAATCTCAGTTGACGCCTCAGTGCATCGCTGAGGGAACGCTGCTCCGTTAGGAGGTGCGGTCTTTCAGATGGAACATTCAAACTTCGAGGCCAGTGTGCTCTCTCAGGTGAACTCCCCACAGAGGTGCCTGCCCTGGTACCTCGGCCAAATATTTATCTCTCAACAGAAGGTCACCAAAACAGGTCAACTCTGAAAGCAGATTTCTGAATTTGCAACAACGGCATCAGTTCAAAAATATTTAATCGTCTGTAAAGTGCTTTGGGACGTCCTGAGATTGTGAAAAGCAGTAGTAGGTAAACGCAATTTCTCTCTTTACTTCTTACGGATAATTTGAAAGGAAAAAGCAACCCTAAAATCTGGATTGAGCCACTGAGTTAAGAGCCAAGTCGGTGCCGTGCATAATTCAACTTATTGACAAGTGCTGCGAGATGCTATCTTGCAAACTTGTCCCAAATGTTTCGAAAAGCTTTAAAAGAACTGCATGATTAAATCTGAGGTGATTCAAGCACCGAATCGCACATGAGGATTAAAAGAGTAACCTAATCGCTTTCTGTTTATAGATTAAAGACTAAAGCCACATGCCTCAATTATCCATAACTGTATAACTTAAACAGTATGTCATTTTATTATTATACCTAACATGAATACCAGAGTTAGTTTCACTGTTTGAAATACCAGCGCTTTTCAACATTAACCATTGCATTTCTGGTATAAACTCTCTTAGGAGCCGAGGAACAAGGAGTGGGAATAGGCCATTCAGCCCCTTGAGCCTGCTTCAACTAGATCATGGTTGATCTTCTCCCTCAATGCCATTGTCTTACATTATCCCCATATCCCTTGATATCTTTAATAACCAGAAATCTATCAACCTCATTGTAACCTGCTCGGGTCCTATTGGCTGGGGACAATTGGTTACCCCATTGGGGAATATGAGCTCCCTCGATAAGGGGGCGGACAATTTCAGCTGTATAAATGGTGCTGGCCAGTGTGAGAGAGAGTAAACTGTGTAAATATTGTTGTGAATAAAAGTTACTTTCTGTTTTTATTCAGCAAACAAAACAAAGAACAAAGAAAAGTACAGCATAAGAACAGGCCCTTCGGCCCTCCAAGCCTGCGCCGACCATGCTGCCCGTCTAAACTAAAATCTTCTTCACTTCCGG
The DNA here is from genome assembly GCF_902713615.1 of Scyliorhinus canicula. NCBI lineage: Eukaryota > Metazoa > Chordata > Chondrichthyes > Carcharhiniformes > Scyliorhinidae > Scyliorhinus > Scyliorhinus canicula. The sequence goes on along the minus strand of NC_052164.1, from coordinate 93,811,225 downwards.
GGTCCGCATCCCGCTATTCCCATCCTATTGATGTATTTGTCAAGATGCCCCTTAACCGTCAAGCCCAATCTCCTCAATCTCTCCAAATGGGGCAATCGTGCCATCCTAGGAATCAGCGCCTACTGCATATTAAAATAGCAACCAGAAGGGCCAGAGATCTTGCTGCCTTCTCGAGCTTTTTAATTCAACTGGGACTGTCAGTGTTTGATCACCATTAGCTTCAGGGGTCTCGGGGGGGGGGGGGAACAGCTAGAATTTCCATTCCTGGTTGCCACTCTGCATCATCTTCGGAAAAGTAGAGTAACCCCTCCATCCATGGCTCAGTCGGTAGCCCTTTGGAGTCAAGAGGTTGTGTGGGTTCAGGTTCCACCCGAGGAATTTCAGCACGGTTTCGAGGCTGGGAGCTCAATGCCCTCCTGAGGGAGGCACTCCTCTGTCAAGAGGTGTCACATTCTGGATGAGGCATTAAACAGAGGCCCTGTTTGCCCTTTTTAAATGACCATTAAAGATCCCATGACACCACTTCGAAGAAGACCAAGGAAGTTCTGACGTTCTGGCCAACATTCTGCGCCCCAACATCATCACTGAAACAGACGGTCTGGTCATTCTCAGTTTGTGGGAGCTTGCGGTGTACAAATTGGCTGCTGCATTTCCTCCATTATAACAGGGACAACATTTCAAAAGTATATCATTGGTTGTAAAGCTTTTTAGGACAACTTGATGTTGTGAGAGTTGCTATATAAATGCAGTTTGTTCCTGGTTTTTTTTTACTACTGCACATGTTGATTTGGTGGCTTGGGCATTTTGCATCCAATGTGACTTCATCAGTTATTTATTAATAAGGCGTTGCCACGTTTAAATCAATATCCGATGCACTGTTTATACTGCCCAAGCCACACGCCTTTCCCAGGCATTATATAAAAAGGAGCAGCAATTCTCATTTGGCAAATCACACAAACAATTCAAAGGCCCGGCTATTTTCCTTTGGAATGAATAAAAACAGCAAGTCTGACTTGCGAACACTGAGAATTTGAAAAGGTAAACATATTTTAAAAATATACAATTTCTTGGAATCAGGAGTGAGGTGCCTGCCGGGTTAGTTTACAGTGCTTTTTGCAACGGGTCAGAAAGCGCCTTCAAGCATGAGCTGCATGTCAGACTAGAGATGTATAGTCTACTTTAATTCCCCCTCAACTCCCATCAAAATGGACAACCGATTCACTTACATTTTTACAACCCAAGTCATCATTTTAAAAAGGTCAAACCTCACAATAGGAAGCATAAAGTTCAATAACATGAGCATTCAGTTAATTGATCGGGACAGATCATTTAAATTTTTACGGTCACTTAGCATAAAACATGAGTGTAGCAATCAGGAATTTAACTTCACCATAACAGCTTGCGTTTCTCCTGGCTGGGAGGGGAAGGAGGGGGACATGGCTCTCGGGTTTTGCTCCTTTGATCCAAGGCCGTGGGGTCACCCTGGTTTTGAAGGCTGTCCGCTCAGTTTTGCTGTGATTCCTCCTGACCATCCGCCAGAGGGTGGCCAGCTTTTGTGACACGAATCTCCAAGGGATGCACCAAGGGCAGTTTAGGATGACCTTCATCAACAGGTTCTTCCTGTGAAGAAGCGCACGGACTTCATTTGCCCGGCGATGTTTCCCTTGGGAAAGCACTCTCGTCTCTGGGTCAGAGAATCCTGGGTTCACTCTGGAGATCTGAGTACCAATTCTAGGCTGACACCTCAATGCAGTGCTAAGGGACCGTCAGAGCTGCCACCTTTCAGACGAAATGTTAAACCGTCTGCCTTCTCGGGCCAATATAAAAGATGTTCTGGTCCCATTGAAAGAAGAGCAGGCCACTGTTTATTCCACCACCATTGAAACAGATTGCCAAGTCAACAGAGGGGCAGCACGGTAGCACTGTGGATAGCACAATCGCTTCACAGCTCCAGGGTCCCAGGTTTGATTCCGCCTCGGGTCACTGTCTGTGCGGAGTCTGCACATCCTCCCTGTGTGTGCGTGGGTTTCCTCCGGGTGCTCCGGTTTCCTCCCACAGTCCAAAGGTGTGCAGGTTAGGTGGATTGGCCATGATAAATTACCCTTAGTGACCAAAATTGCCCTTCGTGTTGGGTGGGGTTACTGGGTTATGGGGATAGGGTGGAGGTGTTGACCTTGGGTAGGGTGCTCTTTCCAAGAGCCGGTGCAGACTCGATGGGCCGAATGGCCTCCTTCTGCACTGTAAATTCTATGAATTGTTCGGCAATCGTTCTTTGGATAGGATTGTCGCTGGCAAAGCCAACATTTGTTACCCATGCCTAATTGCTCTCAAGGGAGTGGTGATTTTGAACTCCTGCAGTCCATGTCGAATCGGCACATTCATCGTTCTGCTTTCGGTCGAAGAATCAGTCACATTGCTGAGAGTCTGGAGTCACATGTAGGCCAGATCATGCAAGTTGGCAGATTCCATCACAAAAGAATATTAGTGAGTCAGAGGGTTTTAACAACAACCCATTGTTGTCCTACAGCACCATTACTGCGAGGCTAGCTTGTAATTCCAGATTTGAATTAATTAATTGAATTCAAATGGCCCCGAGGTGGGAATTGAACACATGTCCCCAGATACTTAGCACTGACCTCTGATTTACAAGTCTAATGCACCACCACCACGCCACCATCTTCTCAATGGTCAGGAAACATCCAGTCCTGTCAGGGAAGATGGGCAGTGAGAGACGGGTGGCCAATGGCACCAGAAGAAGGAGGGACGGTTGACAACCTCCAGGAATATATACAACCCCGATCGGCAAGCGTGTTGCAACATGCAGATTGTTCCTCAGGCCTATTATTTACACCTTGTGTGTGATGTGCCTAAACCACACACCCCAGGGTCACCGCACGCACCTCTTATTTTGGTTCTTTCAAGTGTGGGGCAAAGCAGACAATTATAAGATGTGGAATCAACTGGATTCAGTGCAATGCCATTGGCCGCGGTGCAAATGAGATGAGCAAGCAGAGATGTTCAGAATCAAGAAAGGTACAACGCATTTTCTTGGAGAAATTCCACCCGTCACAGTACTAAAAAGGCTGCTGATGTAGTTTTTATCTGCTGCCCCAAACCATGACCAAGCCATGCAGAAAATGCCAAAACCGCAGACTCCAGTATGGGCCTCTCTCAAGAAGCCACGTGATCCTTTGTACATCTTGATTTAGGACTCAGAAATTGAACTACAATTTTCGAACAGATCATAAATGAAACGTGCTCAGTTACCCAGAACCATATTAGTTACACATCTGAACATGTTCATGAACTTAATCCAGTCCTCCTGACAGCTTCTTTTACGCAGTCTACTCTTGCCGAACTCAGTCAGTTACCCACCCAACACACACAGGCTTGCAGCCACAACGATTAGTCGCTCACACAAGAACTTGAGACACTCAGTTCAGGAGAAGGGCAGGTACCGTTAAGGTGGGCCGATTGCGAAGTTACAGCTCGATGGATAGAGTAAGAATGAATTGATGAGGACAGCAGATGCCTGCCAGTATGGACATGAACAGCTTTATACAACTCAAACATACAAAACACTCACATTAAAATATCCAGAACAAGAGGAGGCCAGCAATTAATCCCAGTACTTGGCAGGTCAGAACGGAGGTCAGAACGGAGTGTAAATGAAACTGTAGATATAGTAGCAGCAAACACTTTATAGCAATACATTTGACTTGAAATACGCTCTGAGGCACTGTGTTCGAGGAGACACACAGGCAGGATTCTCCCCTCCCCCAGCCACGTGCATTCTGGCGGAGGGACGTTCGCTAACGGCGGGATTCTCTCTTCCCGTCGCTTGTCAGTGGAATTTCCCATTGTATCCACCCCCCACGCCGCCACTTGACCCAGAGTCACGACACAGGTAAAAATTAGATTTTATTTAAAATTCCTGAGGTCGTTGGCGGATTCCAATAAACTACAGTCACCAGATTTGTTACTTTAAAACACAAGTAATCTTTTGTCATGTACAGTATTATAATTAAACTTAGGAGAAAATGTAACTGACTATTGAATACCCTTTTCCCAAATCCCTTCCCTTTGCAACTACCCCTACTCTCTCTACACACACACACACACACACACACAGAGACAAACAACAGGAGAGGGAAAGATTATTGAGAGGTAAAGAAAATATTCATAAAAATAAAAGGATCTTTGATGCACTGGGATGTCTTCCAGTTAATGTCTTTCTGGAGTTCAAGCTTTTGTTTTGGTACTTCTTCCTTCTCGGCGTGACGTGGTTTTCTCTGGCGAGGTTGTTTACTTTCTCTGTAGTTTCAGGATTATTTCAAGTTTACAGCAACAAAAATGTGCCAGGACTCGCTTGGTTTTAGAACGATAAAGCAGTTCTTTACTTCCGCAGCGAGAGAGAACGTGAGCGAGATTGTCCCTTTCACTTCCCAAGGTCTAAAAACCTCTGCCCAGTTCTCTCAGAAAGCATCACACAGAAGCCAACCACGGGCAGCACGGTAGCATTGTGGATAGCGCAATTGCTTCACAGCTCCAGGGTCCCAGGTTCGATTCCGGCTTGGGTCACTGTCTGTGCGGAGTCTGCACATCCTCCCCGTGTGTGCGTGGGTTTCCTCCGGGTGCTCTGGTTTCCTCCCACAGTCCAAAGATGTGCAGGTTAGGTGGATTGGCCATGATAAATTGCCCTTAGTGTCCAAAATTGCCCTTAGTGTTGGGTGGGGTTACTGGGTTATGGGGTTAGGGTGGAGTTGTTGACCTTGGGTAGGGTGCTCTTTCCAAGAGCCGGTGCAGACTCGATGGATTGAATGGCCTCCTTCTGCACTGTAAATTCTATGATACTGACTGGGGTCAGGCAGAACACTATCCCCGGCCAACCCACCGGCTGCCAGTTAGACAATCTGACCTATTTCCTCCAAAAACCGGTTCCTAAGCTGCACTCGGCGCCGAAGAGACAGACTGCTCCTCTCCAAACATAAAACCTGGGAACACAATGTCCTGACAAGCAGGCTGCTTCAGCTGGATCCCTCTCCTTAAAGGCACATCCCAATTATGGGTCCACAGACCAAATATAAGAAAAGAAAAGAAATGAGAACAAAGGAAATAAAACGGAAGGGCTCTTATACAATACAAATGAAGGAGCAGGAATTAAAGGAAAACATTAACACAGAAATGCAACAAGGAAGTGACAGCAGGGAAATAAGGCTTAGCAGACAGGAAGTAATTGCAGATGTTAATATTTTTAATATGTGCTCGATAAAAGAGTAACAATAGATAAATAAGAGTAATTTTCAAAACGGCAGTCGTAATTCCTTGAAAAAACAATTTTTTTTCTCCATTTGTCAATGTTAGTGGAAATATAATGAGTGAAATGTCAACCCCCTTGCCTGTATTTTCATTAATGTTAGTGAAGAGGAAAACGCATTGCCAAGTTTAACAGATGCTCTTGAAAGGCAACATTTTCCCCAGTTCTTCAGTGTTCTGCACAAGCTCTTTTAATCACAGGAACTGTGGTCGATAAAAATCAGATAGAAGGTGTTCTCTTGCTGGGAGAGCTGATCAAAAGTGCCATAAAAATCACCACCAACTCACAAGCAGAGCAGTCGATAACAAATCCCCGCTTCATCACGCTCAAGGCAAACCCTGGCACAGGCATTTCAATAGGTTGCACTGTGTCCTTACACAGCTGCATCCTGTGAAAGCAGAGCCGGTGTCATGACACTTGGAGCAGCTTCACAAAAGAAATGCTGCAAGCTTTCTTTCCATTTGCCCGACTTGACAGGACAGAAGTCTGATCCGGTTCTATACAAGACAACGATTGAAACAACGTTAAGGCAGTGAGGATAACATTTTGTCAAGTAGAACAGCAACCAATGTCCACAGATCTCCGAAGGTTGCCACTCAAGTGGACAGAGCCGTGAAGAAGGCCTATAGCGTGTTCGCGTTTATTAACAGGGGGCTGGAGTTTAAGAGCTGCTTATGCTCTTAGAGGGCTAAGCTTAAGAGGGTTGTGCTGCAACTATACATGACCCTGGTGAGACCACATTTGGGGTATTGTGTGCAGTTCTGGTCACCTCATTATAGGAAGGATGTGGAAGCATTGGAAAGGGTGCAAAAGAGATTTACCAGGATGCTGCCTGGTTTGCAGGATAGGTCTTATGAGGAAAGGTTGAGGGAGCTAGGGCTTTTCTCTTTGGAGCGGAGGAGGATGAGAGGCGAATTAATAGAGGTTTATAAGATGATGAGGGGGATAGATAGAGCGGACGTTCAGAGACTATTTCCTCAGGGGGACGTAGCTGTTACAAGGGGGCATAACTATAAGATTCAGGGTGGGAGATAAAGGAGGGATATCCGAGGTAGGTTCTTTACTCAGAGTGGTTAGGGTGTGGAATGGACTGCCTGCTGTGATAGTGGAGTCGGACACTTTAGGAACTTTCAAGCGGTTATTGGATAGGCACATGGAGCACACCAGAATGACAGGGAGTGGGATAGCTTGATCTTGGTTTCGGACAATGCTCGGCACAACATCGAGGGCCGAAGGGCCTGTTCTGTGCTGTACTGTTCTATGTTCAATAGCCAAGAGAAACAACATTCAAAATGCTCCCAATTCCTCAGTAGCTCTGTCTATCTACCTCAATTGCAACATTAACAAATTATCTCACGTCACTTGCTGTTGCCAGAACACAGCTCCAAACTTTTACTACCCTTTGCGTGAAAAGAAATGTTTCCTAATTTTGTTCCTGAAAAATCTGTCACTAGGTTTTAGACCGTCTCCCCCTAGTCCGACGCTCCCTGACAAACAGAAATGGTTTCTCCCAATCTACCCTCTCTGTTCCCCTCAAAACTTTGATCTTGTCATCCGTAACCGTCTAAATTCCAGGGAATACAACCGTAGTTTATGCAATCTCTCCTTGTAATTTAACCCTTGGGAGTCCAGGTATCATGCTAGTAAATTTACTCACCACCCCCTTCCAAGGCCTTTATATCCTTTCTAAGTTGTGGTGCCTAGAACTGCTCGTAATATCCGGTCAAATGGATTTATAGAGTTTGGTTTCTACTCATTTGTATTCGGATCTCGAGATAAAGACCGGCATTCCGTTAGCCTTTTTGATTGCTTTCTATTCTTAATGTCTTAATGAGAAGCTAGAGTGGCTTAGTGGGCAACTCTCCTTCCGCAGAGCTGGAAGACCCTGGGTTCAAGCCCCACTCCAGCTCCTGTTGGCTACAAAAGAACATCACCTCTGGTGCAGACAAGGCAACATGCATTGGTGCTGGTTACCAACAGGAATTAATGGGGAAGGTTGTGTGAGAGGAAGAGTACCTGGCTGTATGAACCACCTACTAAACCCCCCAAAAATGTTAGGTTGACAGAAAGGCGATGCTTTCTGGTTGGCCATGGGAACCGTGCATCATGGGGAAGAGGGAAGTTGATGACATTTTAATGTACCTGAATCTCCCAAGTTTCATCGAACCTCCACTGCAACCTGGCATGTGAATGCGAGCTGAACAAAGAGAGAAATCTCCGCCACTCATCCCTCAATTTAGGACTTCCCAACTTTCGGACAACTAGTTTAGTTTAGCTGAGGCAAGGTGGAGGTGAGGAAGTGAGGGAGACGAGATATAATTCAATATTGTCAGCAAGGCCACTGGAAGAAAAAATTGTTACATTTCTAGAGTGTCTTATCACACATCCCTGAACTGGCTCAACGCCCTTCAAATCAGAGTAATTATTTTGAGCTGAAAGTGATACAAATATTGTTACACATTTCACAACAAATGAAGTGATTTTGAAATAGAGTCAGCTGGCCAATCTATAAACAGCAGGATCCCGCATGAAGCAATGGCATGGATGACCCAAGCCACTTGTTTTTGGTGATTTTGGTTGAGGGATAAATATTGATTGGGATACCAGGGGAATACCTTATTCACAGTGCTGGGTGAAACGTCAGCCTAGACTGCGTGCTCAAATTGAACCCACAACCTTCATATTCAGACTGTTACACTGAGAAAGGGCTGTGTGCACAGTGTGCCCTGCCCACCCTGCGCACTGGCTTTGTAACTCTGAGGAAGGAATAAAGATCCCAAACACGGAAAAGAGGTGAAAGCTTGCTTCCTTTGCGTTTGCAGCTGTCGATTGCACCATGTCAATTACTTCAGCCCATCAAAAATAGATCAACCATCAACTACCAACATGACATCAAGAACCCGACCACGTTAATACTTCCTCATGCCACAACACAAGACACATTGAACAATTTCCAGGAAAAAGGTAATTGCATTCTGCAAATAATAAGAGCATCATTTATATCAAACAGTCAGGTCAAAAACATTATAGTTTCCATGTGGCGGTCGGAATGCAAAATGAGTGTCTTCCTGATGTGAGCATCCATACGATTCTGTTAATTCCAAGATACAAGAATCTTGCAGTTCATGTAAAGTCACCACGCACCTCCACTTGACACTGAGTAAAATACCTTGACTCCCATCCAGGATCCTGACTAAGACAATCTTATTCAACTCAGTGGTTCTCTGATGATCGTTGCTGGTGGCATCAGCAACATAATCCCGAATAACTAATTGTCTAGAGACACAAAACACCCCAACGATTTGTGAAGTGTGTGTGGCCTTGGCACATCAAATGTCGGCTCAGCACCAACCTTGCGAATTCTTGGGTAGACCACACATGGAGTTACACAGTTCTCGGTTCTGCATTATAAAATGGATATAAAATAGAGGCCCTGGAAATGAAATGGAAATGAAAATTGCTTATTGTCACGAGTAGGCTTCAATGAAGTTACTGTGAAAAGCCCCTAGTCGCCACATTTCGGCGCCTGTCCGGGGAGGCTGGTACGGGAATCGAACCGTGCTGCTGGCCTGCTTGGTCTGCTTTAAAAGCCAGTGATTTAGCCTTGTGAGCTATGATGAAATGAAATTTATTTGTTGTTACAAGGATGATACCAGAGCTCAAATGTTACACCTGAAAGTACAAAGGCAGCAGCGATATAGAACCATAGAATTCCTACAATGCAGAAGGATGCCATTCGACCCATCGAGTCTGCACTGACCCTCTGAAAGAGCACCAGGCTCACTCCCCCGCCCTATGCCCGTAACCCCACCGAACCTGTACATGGGAACACCACCACCTGCGAGTTCCCCTCAAGCCACTCACCATCCTGACTTGGAAATATATCGCCGCTCCTTCACTGTTACTGGGTCTAAATCCTGGAACTCCCTTCCCTAACAGCACTGTAGGCGCACATACACCACAAGGACCGCAGTGATTCAACAAGACGGCCCACCAACACCTTCTCAAGAGCAGTTAGGAACGGGCAATAAATGCTGGCTTAGCGGCAATCTCAACATGCCATGAATGAATAAAATATCTCTCAGGAAAGATTGATCATGCTGGGACTCCATTGTAGAAAAGAGAAGGCTGAAAGGTGACCTACGGAGGTTTCCACGGTGCGTAGGCATAGGGGCCAAAATTGGAAGCTCGAAAGTCAAGATGGCCACTAACAGATCCAATAAGGAATTCAGGAGAAATGGTGTTGCCCAGAGGAGAGAGAGTGGTTACTTGTTATCATGTCAAGGAGTTGAGGCAGACAATATTGTTTCATTTAATTGGAAGCTGCATAAATATAAGAGGGAGAAAGGAATATGTAGTTTTGTAGATGGGATTGGGTGAAGAGAGGTAGGAGGAGGCTCATGTGGAGTATAAACAATGATAGGCCGAGTGGCCTGTTTCTCTGCTGTACATTCTATGTAATTCCATGTGAAAACAAATATGAAGTGTTATAGTCCACTGACTGACTACCATCCACCGGATTACACCAGTGCTGACCGTCAGTGACTCCTCTTGTACAGGATCTAAGGACACTGAACTGTCATTGCTTGGGCGACATGGTGGTACAGCGGTTAGCACTGCTGCCTCACAGCATCAGGGACCCAGGTTCAATTCCAGTCTTGGGTGACTGTGTGGAGTTTGCACGTTCTCCCCGTGTCTGCGTGGGTTTCCACCGGGTACTCCGGTTTCCTCCCACAGTCCCAAGATGTGCAGGTTAGGTGGATTGGCCCTGTAGTGTCCACAGATGTGCCGGTTAGGTGGGGTTACAGACATAGGGTAGGGAAGTGGGCCTGGGTAGGGTGGTCTTTCAGGGGGTCGGTACAGACCCGCTGAGCCGAATGGCCTTGTTCTGTACTGTAGGGATTCTGTGGAAAACTGACTTCACTAAACTAATGTTTGGACCAAGGCTTGAATTCTGCCACTGGCAAGGGTTCACTCAAACCTGATTTGCTAACACCAGCACATCTTAATGGCTCAGGTGGTAAAGGAGAAAAGTTTCAAATCTGGTTTCAAAGTTTTCAAAATCTCTGGACACTCAAACAGGAGGTCATCCAGCCGAAAATTGGTCAGGCTCACTTTTAAACAATGTATAATTAACTTATTTGTGCAAATCCTTTTGGATGAGGTGAGCATTGGTCACTATTTAGTACTTAGAATTAAGGTGCTCTCAAAGGGGAAGATTAAGAGTAAGCTTGAAATCATACAATACATTGCTGCATTTCCCCTAATTTGCACCAATTCAGCTATTACTCAACTGCCAAACCGACAGGGGCTCGCGTGAAGCAATGCCAGGGGCTCGCGTGAAGCAATGCCAGGGGCTCCCGTGAAGCAATGCCTTGATTTTAAAATCCCTCCACGACTTTCTCCTTCACATCTCTGATGAAAGCTCATTTACTGCTTTTCCTCTCTTCACGGGGCGCTATCTGACCGGCCGACTGTTCCCAACAGTTTCCGTTCTTAAAGATTTAACTAACATTGTCATACTATTTAACTAACAAATTGCTGACATCACAAAATCTTACATACAAGATAGGAGCAGGAATAGGCCATTCGGCCCCTCGAGCCAGCTCTGTCAGTAACATCATGGCTGATCTATTTGTGCTTCGAGTTCCACATTCCCACTTACCCTAGATAACCCTAGATTCCCTCACCTAGCAAGAACCTATCTACCTCTGTCTTAAAAATATTCAGAGACCCCCCCTCCCCCAGCCACCGAGTTCCAAAGTCACACAATCCTCCGAGAGAAAACAATTCTCCTCATCACCGTCCCAGGAGAACGACCCCTAACTTTATAACTGTGCTCACCCAGTTCTGGCCGCACACAGAAGAGGAAACCACCTTTCCAACTCCAAACAATTACTCCCTTCCTCACGTTTCCCCTGCATCTCTTGCCCAAGACTTCAAAACTGTGTCCCCCTCGTCCTCGTACCATCAACTAACGGTAACTGGTTTTCCCTGTCTACCTCATCCAAACTGGTCATAACCTTGTCCACCCCTATCAGATCCCTACTCAATCACCTTTCCACCATGGAGAACAATCCCAATTTCTCCAAACCTACACTGCAGCTAAAATCATTCTGGTAAATCTCCTTTGCATCCACTTCTGAAACCCTCACATCCTTCCTCAAGTGTGGTGACCAGAACTGGACACGCCTTGCAATGAGTGGTTGCGAGGGATGAATCGAAAGTAGCCGTGCACTGCAGCAACCAATTTGGCACAGCTTGGCCATTTTGACACAATCCTGACCTGTGGCGAGTGAGCCAGGTCCACTCTTCCTTGCCCGCTGGTTCTCCTCTGTAAGAGGAATGGATATGGTCCTAAAGTAATCTCACTAAATGCTTTGTTGTTAAATACCTTGGTGCAAAGTCAAAGGGTAGGAAAAGTGCAAGATGAATTTAGCATGAATTAGGTTACAACAGGTTGGGTCTTAAATGTTTGTTCGCCCAGAAGGAAGAAGCAAATGTCAAGGAGGGTGCGGCATTCCACAATTCAGAGCAGCTCATTTGTAACCAATAATTGTCAAGTTGCTATAGCAACAAATTCAATGTTTTCTTTCTAATGATTGCATTTTTCATAACTTGCGGCAAACATATTTCCTGGTGTTGTGCAGCTGGGTGACCTTGAGCGATTACAGATTACTATTGAGCAACCAATTGAGCCAATCAAAAGATAAAAGCAAAATACTGCGGAAGCTGGAGATCCAAAATAAAAGCAGAAAATGCTGGAACCGCTCAGCAGGTCTGGCAGCCTCTGTCACGAGTGAAGCAGAGTTAACGTTCCCAGTCAAATGTGACTTGTCTTCAGGAGATAGGACTCTGCTTCCGCAGATCTAGATTTGACTCGAAATATTAACTGCGGGCACGATTGAACGGCCTCATCACGCCCGACTCAGTGAGGTCGATGAATTCCGCGAGAGGCCTCTCTCCGAGACGTTGCGATTTGGATCCCTCCCTCGAAGGGCCGGGTCCAGATTAACATGTTTAAATGAGCCACCTGGTTCATTTACATATACACACACGCTGTATTCTCCCAGGTCTCCTGGACCAGCACCGTTTTGCGCCGGTCCACACAAACGTGGACCAGGCCTAACGGCACCTGGGGGGTCTCCCTGGCCCTGAAGACCCCTGGGTGATTTGGGGACAGAGCAGGGCGCTTCCCTGGCTTCCTCTCTGGCACCCATGCACCTTGGCACCGCCAGCCTTGCACCAGCCGAGGTGCCCAGGTGCCAGACGGAGAGCCATGTTCTTGACAATGCCATGACCAATTACACTGCCAATATAAATCTAACGCCAACAAGTACCAAGGATCCCTGGCACGTGTGGACCCTGACCCCAGTACAACTCATCAACTTCCAGAAAAAGAAATAAGAACAAATAAAAAGAGAGAGTTGAAAGCCCAGCAAGGTTGGAGCTATCGATATGTAAAGATGTATTATTCTGTTAAACCCAACTCAGAGAAGAGTTACAGGTCCCAATACCGCCCCCCCCCCTTCCCCTAGGTACACGTCACAACCTGTACGCAGTGTATCATCATTGCTTGAATCACACGCTCCATGCTTCTCCGTGAACAATGCGTTTATAGATGCACTTGAATAACCATAATTCACGGAAATGTCCATTTCTCACACAACAGAAAACCCCCGGAGGAGGCAGATTAGTCTTCATAAAAAAGTCATTAAATAGAATTCTCAGCTCCTGGGAAAGCCAGCAACTTTTCTTTAAAAGATAACATCTCATTGGTGATGGGGGGGGGAAAAAGTGTGAGAAGTTGCAAAGGAAAAACTTGATGCCATTTCAACCTAATCTGAAACTGGGCATCTCCCCCAGTTCTATCATCGAGAAGAGTCAGAGAGAGCAGATATAAATTCTCAACTCCTGTTCCGATTAGGAGCTGAAGGCAAGATAAATGAGGTTATTAAGTACTTGAGGGGTGAAGGGGGAACGTTTAAAAAATTTTTTTCATACTTTTGTTTGCAAATATAAGCTTGGATAAGAACTAGGAATGGGACTAGGCCATCTGGCCTCTCGAGCCTGCTCTGCCATTCTTTAAGGTCATGCTGATTGTCCTTGACTTAACAAAAGTCTGCCTTGCAGAGCACTGAGGGGAAACTGGACTTGAGAGTAAACCTAAGCGTGGAGACCTGTTCCATCTCTAATCTGACATTCGATAATATTGTCTGGCGTTTCAGGCCGTCAAAGCATTGCTTAAAGACGGAAAAATGTAACCACGCAGGGCATGTACATTGACAATTCTACTCCCTCCCATAGTGGTAACATGATTGAGTGACTGCTTCAAAAATAAAGCCCAGGTTTTCTGGGGGCCCAGTGCAACACCTGCAGAATCCAGTTGCGGAGACAATGTGGTAATGATAGGGGCGGGCAAGACCTGGCGATTAAAAAAGGGGATGATTGAGCGGAGCCGGGGAGAGGACAGGCTGGCGCTGCCAAACTTCAGTAACTATTATTGGGCGGCGAATATAGCCATGATCAGGAAGTGGGTAGTGGGGGGAGGGTTGGAATGGGAGCGTATAGAGGCGGCTTCATGTAAGGGCACCAGCTTGTGGGCGTTGATAACGGCGCCTCTGCGATTCCCGCCCACACGGTACTCCACCAGCCCCGTGGTGGTGGCAGCCCCGAGAGTCTGGGGGGCAATGGAGGAAGCATGTGGGAGCGGAGGGGATTGGCGAGGGGAAACAAATTTAGGTAACTGCAGGTACGGGACTTCCGACATAGATCGGTTTCAACCTTCCCGCTCGTACCATCAAAGGGGATTCAGAATAGGGTAGGTTCCAGGGTGAGGGTGGGAGAAGGGAAGGTCTCCGACATCTATAAGGAGCTCATGGGGTCAGAGGACACACAGACTGAGGAGCTGAAGCGCAAATGGGAAGAGGAGTTAGGAGGAGAGATAGTGGATTGTGTCTGGGCGGATGCGTTGAGTAGAATCAAGGCGTCCACAACATGTGCCAGGCTCAGCCTAATACAGTTCAAGGTCACGCTCCCATGCCAACCCTCTCCCCAACATCCACTTCCTGATCATGGCTATATTCTCCGCCCAATAATAGTTACTGAAGTTTGGCAGCGCCAGCCTGTCCTCTCCCCGGCTCCGCTCAATCATCCCCTTTTTTTACTCACGGGGTCTTGCCCGCCCCTATCATTACCACATTGTCTCTGCAACTGGATTCTGCAGGTGTTGCACTGGGCCCCCAGAAAACCTGGGCTTTATTTCTGAAGCAGTCACTCAATCATGTTACCACTATGGGAGGGAGTAGAATTCTTGTCAAGGTCTGAGAGTGTGATACAGGCAGGTAGGCTGGAGGAGGTAGATGTTCTGAGGAAGGATGTATTAGCAATTTTGAAAAACCTGAGGGTCGACAAGTCCCCTGGGCCAGATGGGATATATCCAAGGATTTTTTGGGAGGCAAGGGATGAGATTGCAGAGCCTTTGGCTTTGATCTTTGGGTCCTCACTGTCCACGGGGATAGTGCCAGAGGACTGGAGAGTGGCGAATGTTGTTCCTCTGTTCAAGAAAGGGAATAGGAATGACCCTGGTAATTATAGGCCAGTTAGGCTTACTTCGGTGGTCGGTAAGTTAATGGAAAGATTCCTGAAGGATAGGATTTATGACCATTTGGAAAGATGCAGCTTAATCCGGGATAGTCAACACGGATTCGTGAAGGGAAAGTCTTGCCTCACAAATTTTATTGAATTCTTTGAGGAGGTAACTAAGTGTGTAGATGAAGGTAGAGCAGTTGATGTCGTATACATGGATTTTAGTAAGGCGTTTGATAAGGTTCCCCATGGTCGGCTCATGAAGAAAGTAAAGAGGTGTGGGATAGAGGGAAATTTGGCCAATTGGATAAGTAACTGGCTAACACATAGAAGACAGAGGATGGTGGCGGATGGAAAATTTTCAGACTGGAGACCAGTTACGTGCGGTGTACCACAGGGATCAGTGCTGGGTCCGATTTTTATCAATGACTTGGAGGAGGGGGCTGAAGGGTGGGTCAGTAAATTTGCTGATGACACCAAGATTGGTGGAGTAGTGGATGATGTGGAGGGCTGTTGTAGGCTGCAAAGAGACATTGATAGGATGCAGAGCTGGGTCGAAAAATGGCAGATGGAGTTTAACCCTGATAAGTGCGAGGTGATTCATTTTGGAGAAAAAAATTTGAATGCGGATTACAGGATCAACGGCAGGGTTCTGAGGAATGTGGAGGAACAGAGAGATCTTGGGGTTCATGTCCACAGATCTCTGAAGGTTGCCACTCAAGTGGATAGAGCCGTGAAGAAGGCTTATAATGTGTTCGCGTTTATTAACAGGGGGCTTGAGTTTAAGAGCCGCGGGGTTATGCTGCAACTATACATGACCCTGGTGAGACCACATTTGGAGTATTGTGTGCAGTTTTGGTCACCTCATTATAGGAAGGATGTGGAAGCATTGGAAAGGGTGCAAAGGAGATTTACCAGGATGCTGCCTGGTTTGCAGGATAGGTCTTATGAGGAAAGGTTGAGGGAGCTAGGGCTTTTCTCTTTGGAGCGGAGGAGGATGAGAGGCGACGTAAAAGAGGTTTATAAGATGATGAGGGGGATAGAGTGGACGTTCAGAGACTATTTCCTCGGGTGGATGTAACTGTTACAATGGGGCATAACTATAAGATTCAGGGTGGGAGATATAGGAGGGATGTCTGAGGTAGGTTCTTTACTCAGAGAGTGGTTAGGGTGTGGAATGGACTGCCTGCTGTGATAGTGGAGTCGGTCACTTTAGGAACTTTCAAGCGGTTATTGGATAGGCACATGGAGCACACCAGAATGACAGGGAGTGGAATAGCTTGGTCTTGGTTTCGGACAATGCTCGGCACAACATCGAGGGCCGAAGGGCCTGTTCTGTGCTGTACTGTTCTATGTTCAATAGCCAAGAGATGCAACATTCAAAATGCTCCCAATTCCTCAGTAGCTCTATCTACCTCAATTGCAACATTAACAAATTATCTCACGTCACTTGCTGTTGCCAGAACACAGCTCCAAACTTTTACTTTGCGTGAAAAGAAATGCTTCCTAATTTTGTTCCTGAAAAATCTGTCACTAGGTTTTAGACCGTCTCCCCCTAGTCCGACGCTCCCTGACAAACAGAAATGGTTTCTCCCAATCTACCCTCTCTGTTCCCCTCAAAACTTTGATCTTGTCATCCGTAACCGTCTAAATTCCAGGGAATACAACCGTAGTTTATGCAATCTCTCCTTGTAATTTAACCCTTGGGAGTCCAGGTATCATGCTAGTAAATTTACTCACCACCCCCTTCCAAGGCCTTTATATCCTTTCTAAGTTGAGGTACCTAGAACTGCTCGTAGAGGTTTATAAGATGATGAGGGGGATAGATAGAGTGGACGTTCAGAGACTATCTCCTCGGGTGGATGTAGCTGTTACAAGGGGAATTTGGCAGGGGTTTGCAGACGGCATGTCCACGGTGTTAAAAGCAAGGGTGGCACCGAGTCCGGAGCTGGAGATTTTCAGGGTGTCGGAAGATCCGGGAATCCAGGAGGAGAAAGAGGCAGACATTCTGGCCTTTGCTTCCCGAGTAGCCCGGAGACGGATACTATTAACTTGGAGGGACTCAAAGCCCTCGAAGTCAGAGACCTGGCTATCGGACATGGCTAGCTTTCTCTGTGTGGAGAAAATCAAGTTCACCTTGAGAGGGTCACTGCTAGGGTTCACCCGGAGGTGGCAACCGTTCGTCGTTTTCTTTGCAGAAAACTAATCGTCAGCAGAAGGGGATGGGTTAGTTTAGTTTAGAGTAGGGGGTGAATAAAGGTGGGACCTGAAAGAGAGACGGCTTCTTTTGCACTATGTTTATAGACTTATGTATATTGTTTATTTTGTCGTTGTTGTAAAATCAAAAAAATACCTCAATAAATACATCACCACATCCTTTCCCTCCCCCCTCCACATCCTCCTCCACCCCCTCTCCCCCACCACATACCCTCCGAGTGGGCAGACCAATGCAGTTCAGAGAAGGGGCCGAGAGCAGAGAATCTCTACAGTACAGAAGGTGGTAATTCGGCCCATCAAGTCTGCACCGACCTTCCACAAAGCACCCTCCCTGGGCCCACTCGCCCACCCTATCCCTGTAATCCCACCGCACATCTCTGGAGTGTGGGAGAAAACCCGAGCATGCGGAGGAAACCCACGCAGACATGGGAAGAATGCCTCGGCTGGTACATTTTTAGCCTGTTGGGATTTGGCAGGAAAACATCATCAAGTTACTTTTGAATGTTCCCGAAATGATTGGCTGCAGTGTCAGCTTGGTCGATTTGAAAGCAGGCTTACTTCAGAGACCGCAGGTTGTGGGTTCGAATCCCACTCCCGGACTGAAGTGCGCAGTCCAGGTAACTTTCCGTGCCGGAGGAGGTGCTACGTTGTCAGAGTAGCGCTGTAGTGTAAGATTAAGCAGCGTGTTCTCCCAGCGTCCTGACCAACATCTGTCCCTCGTGCAACACAAGAAAGACAGACTAACTAGTCGCATTTGCTGCTGTGGACATCAAATTTACAGTGCAGGAGGCCATTTGGCCCATCGAGTCTGCACCAGCCCTTACAAAGAGCACCCTACTCAAGCCCACGTATCTACCCTATACCCGTAACCCCCACTTAACCTTTTAGGACACTACGGGCAATTTAGCATGGCCGATCCACCTAACCCGCACATCTTTGGACTGTGGGAGGAAACTGGAGCACCCGGAGGAAACCCACGCACAGACAGTAACCCAAGCCGGGAATCGAACCTGGGACCCTGGAGCTGTGAAGCAACTGTGCTAACCACTGTGCTACCGTGCTGCCCTCTGACATTTATGTTTGCAAATTGGCTGGAGGGTTTTCCAAAATAACAATGTTAAATACATTTCAAAATATATAATTAACTGGTGATGAAATGCTTTGAGATTGAGGATGTGGCAAAATGTCACATTTCTTTCAGGTACTTTTTGTGGGTAAATTATGCACGTCATGCATGCCAGAACTTTTATGTTAATGAAAAGGTTTTTGAGTGTTATTCCACTTGGGGGTTAGGGCACAGTTTGGTATTGCCACATAACCAGGATTGACGATACACCAGCAAATTCCCACCGGCAAATTCCCATATGAAAGCAAAGAAATTAATAAATCCAACTCCATCGCCCTTTTAAAAAAATTTAGAGTACCCAATTCATTTTTTCCAATTAAGGGGCAATTTAGCGTGGCCAATCCACCTAACCTGCACATCTTTGGGTTGTGGGGGTGAAACCCACACAAACACGGGGACAATGTGCAAACTCCACACGAGCCGGGATCGAACTTGGGGCCATGGCGCCGAGAGGCAGCAGGGCTAACCCACTTCGCCACCCTTCAGCTCTGTCGCTAACAGCAGCTTCCAAATGGCGTCAAATGTCCACTCACACCGCCCCGCCTCCACCCTGCCCAGCCAAATTCTACAGAACAAACCACCAAACTGATTCAACAGGCATTGCTGAGCAAATCCTTTCCATCAAGCCCAGACTTAAATTACAGTTTCTCAGTTTACCTCGGGCAGCAGGTTAAGCCACAGAACAGTGAATGGAGGTGCGGGCACAGGGGCAAAGGGATAAATTATTTTCAGTCATGTGCCGATGCCAACCGTGTCTTGTTATGCTCTATGTGTGGCATAAGCAGCTTCCTTGTGGTGCACTTGACAAAGGAAGGTTCAGACGTGGAGATAACTTCAACACGTTTATTAAACTATATACTTCTATTACTCGGGTTCGACACTACTGCTAATCCTACTATAGCTACACAGACTGACTAACCAGTCTGCTACAATCCACGTGGTGGGAGTGATATTGAATCAACCCTGTGTCTCTACTCACTGACTGTCTCCACTGGAAAGAGGCAGATCATGTGTGTGGTGTCCTTTATGTATGGGTTGGTGTAATGCCCTCCTGTGGTCGTGTCACCTCTGTGTGTATCGTGAATGCCCATTGGTCGTGTCCTATCTAACTGACCTATTGGTTGAGTGTCTGTGTGTCATGTCTCTGGTGCTCCCTCTAGTGCAGGGGTGGGCAAACTTTTCCGTGCAAGGGCCACATTCAGAAATTCACAATTTTAAAGGGCCGCACAGTATATTAAGTAAAATAATTAATATTTTAAATAGCCAAAATAAAAGGTCTTTAAAGAAAAAAAAGCACATTTATTTGAAAAACAAAGTAACTCAGTAAGTAACAGAACAATGTCAATGAGAATGATGCATCTGACTGCAGTCATTTACCAGTTTGTTGAAATCAGGTGTCAAGTTGCTTGTGCTGATCCTTAACACTGACAGAAGCACAGCCTGGCCGAGTCAACGATAAAAACGCGCGTAGTGGGATGGATGAGTGGGGCTGCCTTATTGGTCGGTTTAGTTGGGTGTGCGACCAATAGGAGTCCAGGTTACAAACAATAATAAGGCTTATTGTTTGTAACCTGGACTCCTATTGGTCGCACACCCAACTAAACCGACCAATGAGACAGCCCCACTCATCCACCCCACTCCGCGCGTTTTTATGCGGCCCGCCAATGAGGTGCCCGGAATCATAACCGGCATTTTTGAAAAGCTGCCGGGGAAAAGCCGCTGAAGTAAATGCGGCTTTTCAAAAATGCCGGTTATGATTCCGGGCACCTCATTGGCGGGCCGCATAAAAACCTTTGTCGGGCCGTAGTTTGCCCACCCCTGCTCTAGTGTCTGGCTAGTCTGCATGTATCTGCATTAACCCTTTGTGTATTTACAGTGATGCACATCACCACAAACCTCTGCACTGACCCCCAAATGGAAGGAAACCCCCCAAACCATTTCATTAAACTAATGGCCCTGACATGCATAACCTACATAAATAACTGTTGGAAACTCATTCAATACCAGGTTTTTACCAGCAATCTGCAGTTTAACTGCTGCAAACGTGAAACCTAGATTTTGGCTTGTTCGTGACGCTTTTATAATCCAAACTTGGTTAATGTCAACGGGAGTAAGGAATGCAAGACAACCACAAATGGTGATGCTGAAGTTGTACACTTGCCATTTCAAATGGCTGGAATAGCAATTTAACATTAAGATTGATTCTCCCTTTGTTTTGCCAGCGGTATTTTGTCCTTACCTCCCTGAGAGAGAGATAGAGAGACAGAGAGAGAGAGAGAGAGGCAGAGAGAGAGAGAGAGAGAGAGGCACATAGAGACCAACAGACAAACAGAGAAAGCAAGACAGAGAGACAGCAACACAGAGCGAGCAAGACAGACAGAAAGAGAGACAGACAGACAGAGAAAGTGAGACAGAGAGCGAGTCAGAGAGAGAGAGGCCAACAGACAGAGAGAGAGAAAGAGAGAGAGAGAGAGAGACAGAGACAATGAGAGTAAGAGAGAGAGAGCAGAATTTTCCCCAAAACTGACAACGTGTCAGGTTCTGACTTGAAAACCGGAGTGTTTCTCCCCAGAAACACAGCAGAGTCTTCACTCCCGGGGCTGGATTCTCCGTCGTCAGGATGCTCTGTTTTGCCAGCAGCCCGGGGGTTTCCCGACAGCGTGGGGCTGCCCCCCAATGTGAAACCCCCATTGACCGGCTGGCGTAACGGAGCAATCCGCCGGCGGGGTGAAACAGAAATGTGGCGCAGCGGGGCGGAGAATCCAGCCCCAGATCTTCCGACACTTTGTCAAAAAAAGAGCAGGGGGTGTGCTTTTCGGCATCACTCTGGCGGGGCAAGGCCTGATAGAGCCGGCAATCCCGGTTACACAGAGATTGGGGCGCCCTGATTGCAAAGTGCAGTTAAAGGTCCCCCTCATCCACACCCCAAGGCATCGGGACGCCCAACAGACAAGGGGAAAACCCCCAACCCTCAAACACAGGCCAACCTCCCACCAGGTCACCACCTCCAAACACCAGGCTGGCATGGTGACCCGACCCCAGCAATGGGGTTCCCGAGAGACACCGCCCTTGGCCTCAACCCCTGGCATTACTAGCATGGCAGTGTCAAGGGGCAGCCATGTCCCTCACCACCCGGGGGCTACATTCACCTCTGCACCTAAAAGCGTGGTCATCATGATTGGAAACCAGTAGTGATTCCTGCCAGCGTGACATCACACTGGGGGAAGAGCATCTAATGTTGTCCAATGTCAACGGGAGTAAAGAATGCAAGATAACCAGAAATGGTGCGGGAGGGGCAGGGAGAGGCAGGGAGCTCTATACAATTCAAGCCACCAAGTTGGGTGTTTGCCTCAATTCGACCATCACTAGTGGAGTGACATTACCCCTGGAAAGTAAACATGGTACAAAACGAACAGACAAGTCTCCTGTGGCTACATGCGACCACTTGAATAAAAAGGTTTCACTCGGGGGTTAGGGCAGGGGTTGGCATCAGCACATGATCAGGATTGAAAATTCACTGGAAAATTCCCACGCAAAACAGAAATAAGTAAATAAATAAATCCAACTCCGTCATTAACAGCAGCTTCCAAATGGGGTCAAAGGCCCACTTTTCCTCGAATCCTGCGGAGTAAATCACCAAACTGACTCGGGCATCGTGCGGCGAAGCCTTTCCATCAAGTTGGAGAGTGCTTTTCACACCGAGAGAGTGACACTGCGGACGGAAGCTGCAGTTCATTGAACTTTACCGTCAGCACTCTAGAAGTCTTTATAAACTCGTCATTTTCGTGGAGGGGCCACTTGATAGGAAGCAGACCCGATCTGTGTCGCTCTGAACTCAGAGGGAGACTTTACACGTAGGAACTTAAGTCCCAAAGATATGCTTGTTAGACGAATTGAACATTCTGAATTCTCCCTCGGTGTACCCGAACAGGCGCCGAAATGTGGTGACTCGGGGATTTTCATAGTAACTTCACTGCAGTGTTAATGTAAGTCTACTTGTGGCAATAAAGATTGAGATAAAGGATTATCTTGCTAGAGATACGCTACAAAGGTGGCATTGTAGATTTTTGGAAAGCGTGGCAACGGGTTGCACTTTAAGCCTCAGCCCCCTCTGTTCAATTTTCTCCCCGTTTCACCTGAAGCTTCTTACCCGCCTGTGGTCCCACTGGATCGAGTCCAGAAGCATTTATCCTTCATGAGCAAGACTCGGCTTTGAATTTTGAACAGCGATTTGAAGGTGAACAGATGGATAGGTGATTGGTTTATTGAAAAAGTCATCTTGGCAGAGGTGCCTCAACGATTTAACAAGAAAACCAAAATTGTAATTCGCAACAAATTTATCGCCAATTATTAAAATGAAATAGAAAATAAAATATTGCTCAATTATGAACATTTCAGTATACAAATAACTACAATTTGTTCCTTAATTTACAGAACATTCACTGTACTTTTATATGTTGCCAGGTTGAGTTGGTGGTGAATGGAACCATAAGGAATGGCGCTATGTACAACATTATCTGGTAGGCACGGCAGCACAGTGGTTAGCACTGTTGCTTCACAGCGCCAGGGCCCTGGGTTCGA
Source organism: Scyliorhinus canicula (assembly GCF_902713615.1). Lineage (NCBI taxonomy): Eukaryota > Metazoa > Chordata > Chondrichthyes > Carcharhiniformes > Scyliorhinidae > Scyliorhinus > Scyliorhinus canicula. Next base: position 93,788,396 of record NC_052164.1, on the reverse strand, counting down.
TTCCCGGCTTGGGTCACTGTCTGTGTCTGCGTGGGTTTCCTCCGGGTGCTCCGGTTTCCTCCCACAAGACCCAAAATTGGACATTCTGAGTTCCCCATCCCCGTGTACCCGAACAGGCGCCAAGAGTGTGGCGACTAGGGGCTTTTCACAGTAACTTCAGTGTTGTATTGATGTAAGCCTACTCGTGACACTAATTAAGATTATTATTATTGTTATTATTTACGTGCAATGATCACGGAGTAACAGCCAGGGGTGTGAAAGGCCTCTTTTTTCAGTCAAAATTAGTCTGCTAAGCAACTGTTCCAACGTAACTGCATCCACAGCGAGAGCAGTCAGCCTGATCCAATTGGGTAAAACCTGGAATATTCCGGTCCACGTGGCGACCTCAGAGACCTCTGGAGGAGCTCCGGGGTGCGTCTCGAAAGACAAAATAATATGGCCTCATCGGCCGGGCAGGAAAGCCCATCATCTACCCCGAGGTTCCGTTTCTTTGATCAGGTGTGTGGAGGCAGCAGCGTGCACACTGTGGCCAGAGGGAGAAAAAAATTAATCCCATCTACTGGTTGCGAAACAAAGTTTTCAACATTCAAAGGGCAGGCTCGCATTGCAAATCACAGCTCATAAACTGGAAATCTGAAAAAAAAAACCGGTTTGACAGTTAAAAGCCAAACTCGGGGTGGCATGCCAATTGGGATTCTTATTTATATGGTGCTAAATGAAAAATATCCTGCACATCCAGACACTGCCCTTTCCAAAGGCGTTTAGAATGAGTTTGTGATCTGGTTTTCCTTCTCATTTAACCGGCAGTTAATTAAAATCCAGATTGGCTGCAATTTACCATTCTGCAGGACGGACGTTCATGTGATAGTGTACAGACAGCAGCATACAAATCTCGTTAAGTAAATCTTTGAAATGCACTCGGTCAATGGCTCCAAGAACCTTTACCTAATTAGGTTTTCTTACGGCTTGAACTTTACAGGACACTATGAAGTCACAAAGGAATGAGACGGGAAGAAAAAGGTGCGAGGTTGAGTATACAAATGCTTTACAGTTAACACAAACTGACTGCAGAATATCCTGCTGTTCTGCTGAAATAAAGCAAGGTCTGAGCCATTTAAACAACGTTAGCTTTCCTTTAATTTAACCTGCCAACAAATTGCTACATGTTAGCCTGGCCAGTTGATACTATCTTCTGAGCTACCGAGGACACAGGTTCGATCCCAGCCCCGGGTCACTGTCCGTGTGGAGTTTGCACATTCTCCCCGTGTCTGTGTGGGTCTCACCCCCACAACCCAAAGATGTGCAGGGTAGGTGGATTGGCCACGCTAAGTTGCCTCTTAATTGCAAAAAAAAAATAATTAGGTACTCTAAATTTATTTTTAAAAAAGAATGCTAAGTTCAAGCCTTACTTCAGAACAATGACACAATACAAGCCGATACTTGTTATTCAGGGGGAATGCTAACCTGGAGGTCCTCCCAAACTCTTCAGGTTAATGGTGTAAATCCCATGGGACCATCTGAAGAGTCGGTGGGAGGGAAGTTCTCAAAATGCCATTTATCCCTCAAACTGGCCAATGAGTTTGTTTGCCGTTCATGGGATCGTGCTCTGCACAAATTAGCTGCTGCGACGGCCTTGATAACGAAACTAGCCACAGTTTGCAAGTAAATCACGAGCTGTAAAGTGCCTGCTGACGCGTCCTAAGGACAAGGGGTGGGGCTTTTTTGGCGGTGGGATGATGATGATGATAATGATAATAATAATAATAATAATAATAATAATAGCTTATTGTCACAAGTAGGCTTCAATTAAGTTACTGTGAAAAGCACTCAATTCGCCACATTCCGGCGCCTGTTCGGGGAGGCTGGTACGGGAATTGAACCTGCGCTGCTGGCCTTGTTCTGCATTACAAGCCAGTTGTTTAGCCCACTGTGCTAAACCAGCCCCTATCTCCGGTCCTGCTGCACAGAACGCTGTCGACATTGGTGGAACTGGGAGCTCCCACAGGTGGCTCATGACCAGCCCTAGAGCTGCTTCAGGAAGGCAGAAACAGCTGTGGTTTAAGTTAGCTGGCCTTTTCCCCAAACACCCAAGTACCTTGCCTAGTTTATGACCATAGATCATAGAATTTACAGTGCAGGAGGAGGCCATTCGGCCCATCGAGTCTACACAGGCCCTTGGAAAGAGCATCCCTACCCAAGCCCACGCCTCCACCCTATCCCCATAACCCAGTAACATAACCTAACCTTTTGGACACTGATGGGCAATTTAGCACGGCCAATCCACCTAACTTACACATCTTTGGACTGTGGGAGGAAACCGGAACACCCGGAGGAAACCCACGCAGACACGGGGAGAACGTGCAGACTCCGCACGGACAGTCACCCGAGGCCGGAATTAAACCCGAGACCCTGGAGCTGTGCCGTAGCAGTGCTAACCACTGTGCCACCGTGCCGCTCCTGTGCCACCCCGATCTTAAGCCCTGGTGTAGAGCTTGAATCCAGGGCTGAGGTGCAAATTCTAGTCAAGCAATGCTAACACCTGCAGGGGACAATCAGCCAAGGAAAATGTTTTGGAGTAAAGTCTCTCTCTTGTTCATTTAGCTCCTTTGACACTTTAGCTATTAGACATTCATATTGAAATCTTTGGATCAACTCCACAGTAGGTTCCAATAGTCCAATACAACTGGCTGGTATCCAGACTGTTTCTGTGCAATTGTTTCACTCCCCTTAATTCTGGCAGCAGAAGGACAAAGCTCCTAAACATTCAGAACTGTTAATCTGTCGTTGGTTAAAGGGAGGCACAAAAAAGGATTTCCAAGATGGCTATGTAGCTCTCTCATCCCCTCCTCAGGGTTAACATCCCTTCTTCACTTGGCACCTCCCCATGATGGGCATTGCTGCAATCTAAACAAGTAAACTACACTCAAACCTGCCGCCTAACTTCATAGCAGTGAAAGTTTGATTCTAATTGTGCTCGAGTCATTATTCTGTCGGTTTTCTGTTCTACAAATAATTCTCTTGTTCAATAGCCACAAAGTGCACAGCTGTAATGCTCAGAAGCGGTGATGACAGAGGTGTTCTGCGGCCATGGCATGCATGTGATTTCAAACAAGAGAATACTGTTCAGCAACACTAACTGGTATTTCCACAAACGTTACTTATTTTGCCTATTAAACTCTATTGTGTCCCACCTCTAATATCTCGCCGCCTCTCCTTATACGCCAACTTTGCCATGATCGAAGGGCACTCTTCAGTAACTCACCCATAAATTCACAGTCATTAAGAGTAATCCTGGAAAGCGGGTTTAAGATTATCCGACTGTACGAGGCATCACAGCTGAGCACAATTCCCATGTTTCACTGGACACCCGCACATGTATACTTTGAAGCAAGACTTCAAGACTTGACTGCCACGGAAGGTGCTTCCATAGCCTGGTCAAGCAGGTTGATTATCAGCCTGTAAATCCCTCCAACACACGCTAATAGCCAGTGATTAATAGAGAGAGAGATTCAGGGTCAGTCCTGAATTTTGGAGCCTCCACCATCACTAGGCTACAACATGCAGGTAAAAGTACACGTTGCCGCAACAACCCCGATTCCTTTGGCTGGGGAGTTGGTTGGCAGCAATCTGGCCCCCACGAGCACGAGTTTCAATCTCCATTCCATTCTGGGGTGGATTCGGGACGTGCCTCCCTGCCCCTGCAAGGTTGGCGGGGTGCTGTGGATTGGACCTGCCTTCAGGCAGAGAACTCAAGGAAAGGTGAATTTCCAAGGAAGAAACATGTTGCCACAAACGAACATGGACCAGTCAAAGAGAAAATTATTTGAATGAATGAGGGACAGAGATAACGGAGGTGTGGGAGTGGAGAGGGAGAGGAGATCGTGAAAAGAAAACATCGGTGAAATATCCTGCATACGGTGGAAAAGATAGAGACTTTGAAAATAAGATGCAGCTAGCGTATTGGCAGGGCTACGTTTGAACCAACAAACACATTGAAACTCATCGTATGTTTTATAATTTCAACAATTAGGATCTCAAGAATTTCTCTCATTGCTATACCTCAACAGTAAATGGGCCTGGTTTCACTTTGGCTTCCTGACCCATAAATTTGATAAATTGGTAATTTGTGGTGTACATTGGACAATAACTAAAATTTGTAATGTTTAGAAATAACCATGTTTTTCAAATACTTGTGACAATAAGCGATTTTCATTTCATTACATTTATTCCTGGCTATTCAAAAGCAATACAAGAATACTAAATATAGCCTCAGTTTCTTAAGAAGATTTTCACTCTGTGCTTTGATAAAGAATAATAAATCGAGCCATGTCAGGCAGTAACATCTTGCTCAGTCTATTTTCTACTTTGCGTTATAGAGGACAACTATTCACTCTATATGACATTCTATTTCATTCCTTCCAACAAATTTTGCTTCAATATCCCTCAGCCCATTCCACACCATTGCTGTTCATTTAACTTGAATGTCAACATCACAAACAGCTCATCTTCCTTCGACAGTCTTCTCTTTACTTTCAAAGCTGTCATCAGCCTCAAAGAATTCGCACTCAACCCTTCTGTCCTTTTAACTATGCCCGACGCAATCTCTTTTTCAGGTATGTTGTTGCAAGTTCCCTGTTCAGTTCGCTCCAAATTCTTTCCTCAAAAAAACGTTACCTTCTGGTTTCCAATCTACCTGCGCCATAAAGATTCTCTGGCCAAACTAACCCTTCGCTTTTCTCCCAGAATCCACTGCATCCCATTTCCCGCACTGCTGCATCGTCTGGTTTTCTTCAGAACGGCCACCTACTTGGTTCCACTTGTCCCAGCAGCTCGCGTAAATCTCTATCAATTTTGCACACACCTGACCTCATCCCTTCCTGAAACACAATAGGGTTCCCCTTGCCCTTTGACCTGCCAACCCGTTGGCTTCTGGATTCAACAGATTGTCCTGCCCCAATTCTGCCACTTCTATCACAACGCCAACACTGAATACATCTTTCCATCCCCTCCTCATCAGCATTCTGAATGCCATCATTTCCTCTGTGGTACTCGCGTGTGAAAAAGTTTTTTTTCCCACATCCCTTTGCTTCTTTCGCAAATCACATTAAATCTGTGCCTTGTGGTGGTATGATTAGCATAGCTGCCTGCCATTGGTGCAGAACACCGGCTTACCATTGAACCTGGTCGGTCATGTGCCCCTCGACCGGTTGGTTGAGACCAGTCATGTGACGGCTCCCCGATTGGTCGAGGGGCTGAGTTAACCCCGCCTCCAGGGCGGGGTATAAATACCCAGTACTCCCGGCGGTCGTCCTTCTACTGTAATCGACCGCAGGGCTAACATCTAGTCGATTAAAGCCATATTTTTGTTCAGCAACTCGTCTCGCATTCAATTGATGGTACATCATGCCTCTCGTTCTTGATCCTTTGAGGAATGGGAACAGGTTCTCCCTGTCTACTCTGTCCAGACCCCTTCATGATTTTGAACATCGCTATCAAATCTCTTCTTAGTCTTCTTCCCTCCAAAAAGAACAGTCCCAGCCTCTCCAATCTATCATCATAACTGAAGTTTCTCATCCCTGGAACCATTCTTGTGAACCTCCTCCCCACTCTCTCCAATGCGTTCACATCCTTCCTCTAGTGTGGTGCCTAGAACTGTACACAATATTCCAGCTAATGTCGAACTGGTGTCTAGTACAGGTTCAGCATAAATTCCCTGCTCTTGTACTCCCTGCTCTTGCCCCTATTAATAAGGCCAGAATGCTGTATGCTTTATTAACTGCTCTCTCCACCAATCCCGGCACCTTCAATGACTTATGCAAACATACATCCAGGTCCCACTGCTCCTGCACCCTCTTAAAAAATGTTACCCCTTATTTTATATTGTTTCTCCATGTTCTTCCTACCTAAATGCATCACCTCGCACTTTCCCGCATTGAACTTCATCCGCCACCTATCTGCCCACTCCACAAATTGTCTATGCCCTTTTGAAGTACTAGACTGCCCCCTTCAAGTTTTGTATATCTGCAAACCTTGAAACTGTCCCCTGCACACTAAGATCTCTAGATCATAAACATATATCAATATATCAGGAAAAGCAAGGTCCCAATGCCGACCCCCTGGGGATCAACACTGCAAACCTTCCTCTAGCCCAAAAAATATCCTTTGACCGTTTTACTCTGCTGACGTTATTCAGCCAATCTCCTTGATGTGGTCTCTACGATTCTACCATATTACTCCCCAAATCCTAGAGTCCGTATCTTGCATATTAGCCTTTCTCTGGCACCTTATCAAATGTCTTTTGGAAATGCAATACAATACATCGATTGGCTCGCCTTCCAACAAGGTTAAAGCCATATCGGAACGCTGGAAATTTGTAAAATACTCACAATTATTCTTCTTTCATTTTATAAAATCTTATTCATAATGACCTTGAGTGTTTATCCACGAATCATTTTACCCCCTCCTGCTGTGATCTCAAGCTTTAGATAAATGGCACGTTTTGAAGTACAGAGCATCGATTTGCAAACTTACAATGCTCCTCATCATTTTATCGCCACTGCTGAAGGTGACGGCTAACATGGAGGCACACTCCTCGGCATAGAACGGCATGCGTCCTTCCTCATCTACCGCTCCTGGATCGGGACAGAACAAAGGGAGACACGATTATAGATTAAAGACACTAGCCTTCAGAAACTTACGTCCAGCAAGAAATACACCAGGTCTACACCAGGAACAAAATCCCAACACATCATATTCTAGAAGGAGCTATATACCAAATGCATTCTTTTGCTTATACTAATACCTCTAGAGAACTGGTCATCAGCAGCTTCCAGGTTTGAATCTATTAAAATAGCTGTTTGCATAAAAATGCAAGCTATAACGGCAAAGCAACCAGAGACAATGCAGAAAATTTACGTTCAAAGGAACAGCAATCTTGCAAACTCTCTAACTCTATAATTTCCTCTACCATCCAAGGGTAGGTCTGGCCTCAAGAAGTAATTTTAATGACTTCATCATTGATAGCTGAGCCTTCAGCTGGTCAACAAGGAGAGCAGCCAGAGTGACCGATCTATAATCTTATGGTCATAATCCCTCCCTTGCAGCGACCCTTTGGCCTGAGAGCAGTATAGTAAGGAAAATTCATAATTTTAAACATAGAACATACAGTGCAGAAGGAGGCCATTCGGCCCGTCGAGTCAACACCGACCCACTTAAGCCCACACTTCCACCCTATCCCCGTAACCCAATAACCCCGCCTGATCATTTATGGTCACTAAGGGCAATTTATCATGGCCAATCCACCTAACCTGCACATCTTTGCACTGTGGGAGGAAACCGGAGCACCCGGAGGAAACCCATGCAGACACGGGGAGAATGTGCAGACTCCGCACAGACAGTGACCCAGCAGGGAATCGAACTTGGGACCCTGGCGCTGTGAATCCACAGTGCTAATCACTTGTGCTACCGTGCTGCCCAAATTTGTGCAATTTGTTTTGTCGATTGTTTGAAAAGGACTTTTAAGAGTCTGAATCAATTGTAACTTGCTTGAAAAGGTCCATGTTGTGGTGATATGCATCACTATAAATACACAAGGGGTTAATGTAGATACAGTCGGACTAAATAAACACTAGAGGGAGCACCAGAGACACCATGACACACAGACATTCAACCAATAGGTCAGTAAGATAGGACACGACCAATGGGCAGTCAAGACACACCCAGAGGTGACACTACCACAAGGGGGCTACCCATATAAAAGGACAGGGCACACATGCTCTTTCTCTTTCCATAGGCGACACTCAGAGAGACGGGGCAGATCAGGGAAGCATCACACCCACCGCATGGATTAGAGCAGACTGGTTAGTTAGATCGAGTTACTATAGTTAGATTAGCAGTAGAGTTGAACTCAAGTAGGAGAATTGTTAACTGTTCAATAAATGTGTTAAACCTATCTCTAAGTCTGAACCTTCCTTTGTCAGGGTACATCTCAAGGAAGCAGCTTATGCTACGTGAAGAAGCATAACACAACACATGTGAGCTGACAACTTTTGACCTGGAAGCGGTATTAGTTAGAAGAGCGCACCTTAGTAAAACACGCACAAGCAGGTTCTTCTTGGAGGTGCAGGATAAGTGCAAAGGTGTCAGGGGGGCCCGGCCAACCACACCGACATGTTCTGATCCTTCTCCAGACTTGGGAGTTCTGGACAGCCAATTTTGAGGCCATGTCCAGGGTTGTGGGGATCAAGATGGAGTCGTGCCCACCTGTGATGGGCGTCGGGGTGTCACAGCATCCAGAGCTCTACACGGGGAGGTGGGCAGACACCCTGGCCTTCACCTTGCTGATTATCATGTTGGAAGTCGGCAGCACCACCCAGGGCCTCAGAGTGGCTCTCAGACTTGGCCGAGTTCCTGAGACTAGAGGAGATATAATTCTTGGTCAGAGGGTCCGAGGAGAGTTTCCACGACACATGGAAGAAGTTCACAAACCTCTTTCAGGAGACAGGAAAAGTGCCAGCCGACTGTACAGGTGTTTATTAAGTTTCTGTTGCTTGTTTTTTTTCTTTTGTGTTTTTGCCAGTGGCTCTGTCTCTTGCCGTGTGTCTAGGTGACACCGTTAAGCAGGGCAGAAAGCCAAAGACGGGGTTAGAGCAGTGATTGTGAAGTGGACAATCTTACAGGTGCAACTTCAGCTTTATCAGAGCCAACCAGACCACTTAATGGGATTTATTAAAGGAACGGATAAAAGACTCTCTGGGGAGTTTGTGTCATCAAGCCTGTCGCATGCCGGAGTGCGCCATTCAGGTGAGGCGGTCTCAGGAAGAAGCTCGGGTGGAATACTGTTGCTGGTGAATGCGACTCGAGGGCCAAATCGATTGAGTGGGAAACGAGAGACACGATGATGATCTAACACCTACACGCCCTGGTGCTTCAATATGCACCACAGGGAGAGGATGCTCAAAGGGCAACAAAGCTAATATATTTTCTTCACTTTGGCATGAGTTATGTTCTGAAGCTGCTGCCTTTCCACTGATCTCACTCCCTCATTGGCAGTGTGGCAGTGACACAGCCGCCCCCACCCCCAAACAATCCCCATTGGAGGGGGCTACCCTCTTGGACAGCGTGCGGGGCATGCTACATTTCCCTGCAGGGCACAAAATAAAACACAGAACACTGCAAATAGACTGGTCAGTCAGCATCTGCCAGCTAGAGAGAGAGAGAGAGAGAGGGAAGGAAAGATAGGTTAACATTGTGAGTGGAGAGTGGCACGTGGCGCAGTGGTGAGCACTAGGACTACAGTACTGAGGACCTGGGTTCGAATCCCGGCCCTGGGTCACTGTCTGTGTGGAGTTTGCACATTCTCCCCACGTCTGCGTGGGTTTCACCCCCACAACCCAAAGATGTGCAGGTTAGGCCACGTTAAATTGCCCCTTAATTGGGAAAAACATATAATTGGGTACTCTAAATTTATTTTAAAGAAAACATTGAGAGTGGGATTCCACTCAAAGCATTAACTCCCCTCGCCCTTTGAGACGCTGTGCGTAGGTCACGTTTCCTGCTTTTAATTTCAGATTTCCAGCATCTATATTTGATTTTTTCTCACTTCTGGTCTTAAAAGTCACTCCATGAGCTGAAAGCCTCATTTCCCTCGTGATTAAAACTGAAGAACCTGATTGAGGGGACGCAGACGGGTCACTCTTCATACAAATTGATCACCTTCACAAAGTCTTCACCCCAGTTGGCGGGGGATTTGTCAATCATGGATTTGCCACAAAAGGGTTTAACAATGACTTCAGGGCACTTTGGCTGGAGATTTATGACAGAGAAAGTTAAAAATAATCACTCTCTTTGCCACTGCTTATTCCCAGTGGATACTTCACCATGTTTAAATATTTACTTGTACTTTCAAGGAAAAGGACCAGAAGGGCGATTGATTTATAGGCGGTTAGGCGAGCACATTTAAAACGGACTGATCTCACACTTGGAATACTGGCCGGGGGAATAATAAAAATGTCATCCATTCTGAATAAAGGCGACCTATAGGCGGAGAATTGACCATAGATTGTCATTTTCACAAGAAAATTTGGGAAGGATTTAAGTGCAAAGATCACTATTAAACAGTTCATTCATACATATACATGTAATCATATTAAACAATTCTATACATATCTATATAAATCATTCACACATATACATTTAATCATATTAAACAATTCTATCTACACTTTTTTCAGGTAAGCTTTAAAGCTTGATTAAACTGAAACTATCAATTTGTATGGAAAAAGATAATCAAAAGACACTTTGGTAGTGCACTATTTTCAAAGGAGATAAGGGTTAGGGTTGGTTTATTGCCCAGTTGCCATTTAACAATGCATTCATTTTTTTTAAACTCAAGATTACAAAAAGGTTTCGAACTGGAGTCCAGATATTCATTAATATCTAGGGGTTTGGGTGGAACCCAGTTTGGGTGGACAGCCGGATGGTGATTGCTGGTTGCATTTAAATGATCTTTATTTGAACTTGGGACAACCTCAATTCAGCTTCAGCTGCGTCGAGGGAACTGGGCGGCTCCAGGGACCCCGGTTCAATTCCGGCCTCGGGTGGCTGACTGTGTGGGAGTCTGCACTTTCTCCCCGTGTCGACGTGGGTTTCCTCCGGGTGCTCCGGTTTCCTCCCACAGTGCAACGATGTGCAGGTTAGGTGGACTGGTCGTGATAAATTGCCCCTTAGGTCAGGTGGGGTTACTGGGGTTGCAGGGATAGGGTGGAGGCGTGGGCTTAAGCAGGGTGCTCTTTCCAACGGTCCAATGCAGACTCGATGGGCCGAATGGCCTCCTTCTGAACTGCAGGGTTTCTATGAAAACAAAGCGTAAAAACTCCACAGTGGAGGGGTGCTACTGTAGGCGGTTCAGGAGTCTGTTAAGCTCATTGTGAAAGAGCAATTGCACAGACACATCATGAGAGGACTTTCCAAAGCTCGGGTGGTGTTTTTGGAACAGCGGTGTAGCCACCTGGGGTGGCCACGTCCCGATTCCATAATGGATACTCGCAAAGAGTGCAGGGAAAAATGGACAGCACTAGAAAAACAAGCAGATGCAAGGTTTCCTGTGGATTGGAACTTGCAGAACCCAGACAGAACTGAAACTACAAGCCATTAGCATAGTAATGAGCTATCTCCGGGGACAAAAAGAAACATTGAAACAATCGGTACCAGGACAGACTCCCCGGCGCCAGTGGAAGCTAAAACAAAGGCAGGCCAACGGTTACCTAGAGCCCGCCCAATGATCAGGGAACGACCCCGTTATTGGAGAGAACCGATACAAACGATTGGGACATGGTCCAATTAATTGGGACCAAGTCCAGGGTCCGCCCAGAAGGGCGCGAAACCCCTTGGGGTATAAAGCAGAGTCCCCAAGGTCAGTTCGCTCTCTTGAGAACTCTTATTTTCTCCATCTTCACCTTGGCCTTTGGCTCTCAGCGACGAGAGGCCCAATAAGCACCAGCCAAGTAAGTCTAAGGTCAAAGCACACTACGAGACAGACGCTCCTAGCTACTATTCTATACCAGTTCGCAGCCAGTAGTATCAGAACCGGACAACGGCCATTGTTCCTCTGACTGAGTGGGCCACTCGAAGCTAAGTATAGGCTTTTAGTAGTAGTTGTAGTTTAGCGAGTAGAGTTTATGCACGAGTAATAATTGACTGTGTGTGTGTAAATAAATGTGCATTGATTTCAAACTTACTAACTGGTGTATCGAGTCATTGATCAGTATTCGGCTTTGAACCCTGTGGTGGTATCAGAAAGATACCTGGCGACTCTTGAGCAAAGGTAATTAAAACAGAGCAAATTAAGGGAAAGCATAACGAGCAGCAGCCACATCTAATCTGGGTAGGTCTGATGACGTAGGGGGTGAAATAAAGTTTAATTTTTAAATTAGGACTTCTCAAAAGGGAGGAAATGGTAGCCTTGAAATGGTTAGACCTGGCCCATCAAATAATCAGTGACTGATCAGCACCTAAAAAAACTATTAAACAATAAAAAATACAACCTTGCGATGGTTTATAGAAATGACAAGTTAGGGGCAGTGGAGTTTTTTTTTAAGAAAGGATTGGCTGAAGGCCCATAGGTTTTTTTTAAAAGAGCAGTCATTTAGGGAGCAGGTGGTTCAATACTGGCAGTGAGATCATAGAATCATGAGAAACCCTACAGTGCAGGTGGTTAGCTCTGCTGCCTCACAGCACCAGGGACCCAGTTCAATTCCGACCTCGGGTGACTGTGTGGAGTTTGAACATTCTCCCCGTGTGTGCATGGGTTTCCTCCGGGTGCTCCAGTTTCCTCCCACAGTCCAAAGATGTGCAGGTTAGGTGGATTGGCCATGATAAATTGCCTCCAGGTGGGATTGTGGGGATAGTGTGCTCTTTCAGAGGGTTGGTGCAGACTCAATGGGCCAAATGGCCTCCTTCTGCACTGTAGGGATTCTATAGGAGGCCACTCAACCCATCAAGTCTATACTGATGCTCCGAAAGAGCACCTCACTTAGGCCCTCTCTCCTGCCCTATCCCCATACCTACCCCCAACCTTTGGACACTAAGGGACAATTTATCATGGCCAATCCACCTAACCCACATATTTTTGGACTGTGGGGGGGGAAACTGGAGCACCCAGAGGAAACCCACGCAGACACGGGGAGAACGTGCAAACTCCACACAGTTAGTCACCCAAGGCTGGAATCGAACCCGGGTCCCTGGCGCTGTGAGGCAACAGTGTTAACCACTGTGTCACTGTGACCAGCAGGAAGAATATCGTATTAGACGATAAACGGTGCCGAGATATGGGCTCATACAGAATTAACAGCCTGCTATAATCGCGCTATTGCATCGACTCGGAAAACACTATCAAGATTTTAATTTCAAACCAAGAAAAAGCAACAGTGAGATTAGGAATCAAATCGCCAAAAGGAGGTTGAAAAATTGCCCTGTGAACCACCGTGGAGAGGAGACGGGACACAGTGAAAAACAGCTGGTACTGACCAATTTCACCCACATTGCGAATTCACTGCTCTGAAAGTCACAGCATGAGGTGATGCTAAATTGGTGGCACGTCTACATTTCTCCGATCATGTTGAGGCAATGTATTCGTTCTCTTAACGTGACTGAGTGTCCAGTGATGGAAAAGGGAACATTTCTTCCTGCACAGAGCAGAGGTGATGTGATTGGTCACTGCGTCGGTGATGTATTCCCCCATTAACTGAAAACCCCACACCACGTTTATACATTATGCTGCACTCGCAGGAGAAACGTGAAGCACAATTCAACTACCCCGCGTTGTGCCCGGACAATCCGGGTGAATAGCGGGAAACGCCGAAATCGAGATTCACGCCATGCGCGATTCACCCACTTGCTCCTGATGGCGGCTTCCGGATCACATCCAAAAATGGCGAGAATATCATTAACCCTCATTTCAGTCTCATTAACGAGATTGAAGTCGAAAGCAGCGGCCTCCCGGGAATTACCCGACTCACCAGCGGGAAGTCACGCAAGCGTCATTTAGTACTCCTTTTCAAAAATGGTAAGCTGGCGCAATGGCTACTGAGGGCAAGTGAGGCGGTGAGTAACCCTTTCAATTTTTTGGAATGTTGCCCCGGTATTCGGGGAGGGGTGAGGTGGGGGTGGGGAGAACACCCCTCACGGGGGTTGGGCTTGGTCAGGGGGCTGGACCATTTTGAGGGGGTGAGTGGCTTTGCATCTGTGAGGCTTTCAAGCCATCTTTAAATATTGTAGAGACCCATAACAAGGAACAACCACAGCTGGAGCCTGTCTGTCCTACCAAACTCTTCCAGCACAGGGCCCTGCTGTGGCTTCTAAACTGAAATTCAATTTCACTCCCTTTGACTATGAGCAGCCTCTAGCTTCAGAGCTGCAGGCTATTTCAAATGAGGAGTTAACCTTATTAGATATGAGAACACGTCGCAGTTTCCTTCCTTTTCTGTAGCCGGAAAGAAGGACAATTTTTTTTTTTAAAGATACCTCAATCCTGGAATACTGCGTCAGGGGGACGTATGGGGCTAGAAGACAATCCGATGTGAAGCAAGAAGACGCTGCAGAACCTGGTGTGCATCAGGTCATTGATCCAAATGAGCCACCTGATGACACCGTTGAAGAAATGCTTTTGCAGATTGCTGATTCTTTTTGTTGCTGGTGCGGTGATTGCTGCATGTAGCATGCGTGTCACCGCGGGTTAAACACGCTGGAAGTCAAGGATGTTCAACTGCACCATGAGCGCCTGTGGAATATGTGGATGCCAGGATTTGGTTCCGGTGAGATTGGGCCGTGTGGGAGGGGCCTGCACAGCTGCGACTCCTGGACAGAGAATAGCACTGATAGGTGGAACAAGTAACATTGTGATGGACAGATCACTTCTACGACAAAGCTCTGGACATGATGATACATTCTCAGGCTTATCCTCCATTTCTGTTGAGGAATCTGCAAGGGGTGATACCCTGTGTTTGCTTTTTCTTTTGTGAACATTTGCTGATGTAGCTTTGCATCGGTATCAATATGGAAAGGTGACATTTCCTTTTGTTTAATGGTTAGTGTGTTATGTCGAATGTTACGCAGTTTATTTTCAAATCTTTGTTGCTGTTAACCGTTTACATAGAACATAGAACAGTACAGCACAGAACAGGCCCTTCAGCCCTCGATGTTGTGCCGAGCAATGATCACCCTACTCAAACCCACGTATCCACCCTATACCCGTAACCCAACAAACCCCCCCCCCAACCTTACTTTTTTAGGACACTACGGGCAATATAGCATGGCCAATCCACCTAACCCGCACATCTTTGGACTGTGGGAGGAAACCAGAGCACCCGGAGGAAACCCACGCACACACGGGGAGGACGTGCAGACTCCGCACAGACAGTGACCCAGCCGGGAACCGAACCTGGGACCCTGGAGCTGTGAAGCATTTATGCTAACCACCATGCTACCGTGCTGCCGTTTAATAAACAAAATATTCTCAAGTGCCTCCTCAAGGGCACAGGTGCCATGTCTCAGAGGACGATTAGTGCGCTACATGTCCGGCAAACTTTGATGTCTGAACTTTAGGAGTGTCAGCACCATAGAGGCAGCTGCCAACAATCAAACATTAAAGAGCTGGGCTTCAGCACTGAGGATCCTCTCGCGGGTAAGTGTGTGGATGAGCGGAGGGAAGCTGAGCACGGCCTCCCTAATGTTCCTGGCGGAGGTGTGGTGTCTAGGTGCTCCTGATTTGGCCGGGGAGAGTGTTTGCCGGCACAACTGGCTCGCACTCAGAGAAGCGGGACGCACAAGGGTGGGGCAGACTTGAGGGATTTGAGCGTCCGGGAAGGTAGCCCTGACTGTCAGTCTCCCTCCTTCTCTAATTCCTTACAGATCACAGAATCATAGAATTTGCAGTGCAGAAGGCGGCCATTCGGCCCATCGAGTCTGCACCTGCTCTTTTGAAAGAGCACCCTACCCAAGCCCACGCCTCCACCCTATCCCCATAACCCAGTAACCCCACCCAACACTAAGGGAAATTTTGGACACTAAGGGCAATTTACCTTGGCCAATCCACCTAACCTGCAAATCTTTGGACTGATATCATTGGACAGATACAACAATGTCTGCTGGAATCGATCCTGCGATGGCTGCCCTCGTGTTGCTTGTGGCAGCTGAGGCGGGCAAATGTGGAGACTGCGGCAGGGCCAGCGCAGGCGGGAGGCGGCACCCGATGTGCAGGGGCTCACCGCGCACCCTGAAGACCCGACTGCCCATCTACCCAAAGAGGGAGCCAGAAGGGGGAGCCAGCCAAGTCACAAGGTGTACGGGCACCATTGGTGATTCAATGAGTTGATGGGCACCAAGTGCCGCAGAAGACTGCGTCTCAGCAGGGAGATCTCCTCGGGAACTCGGCACCCTGCAAAGAAACCCTCTCCCATTGGCCATGAGGGTCACTGCGGCACTGAACATTTCTGCCATTGGGTCATTCCAGGGCTCCAGCGGGAACCTGTCCCAATCCTCCGCCTACAAGTGCATCCCCCAGGAGGTTAGGGTTGTTCTGTATGCCCGGGCATACAACTAAAATATTTCTTGAAAGAAAAGATATACCTTACACACACACAAATTAAAAGATGCACAGTTAGAAAAATCTTACAAAACAACCCTCAAAACTATCTTTTCCGGCCCTTATAGATTCTTAACCTCGAAATCCAGGAAATGTTACCCAACTATGAAATTGTTTTCGTTCCAAGCCGAAGAATAATCCACGACTTCCCAGAGTAAACCCACGGTGCTGCTTCTCCAGAACCAGCCGTTTCTCAGGACAAATATTTGTCCCAAAACCAGAATTGCTTTTCTTCAATTGCAAGACTTTCACAGCTTGTTCAGCACACTCCAAACACACAAAAGCCGAAAATACTGGACAATCTCCGCAGGTCTGACTGCATCTGTGGAGACAAAAGGGGGCTAACGTTGCGAGTCTGGATGACTCTTTGTCAAAGCACAGAGGGGCTTTCAGCTAAAACATCCCCACAGCAGCACCTTGCAGCTGAAGTCCTGTTGTCAAGTCCACCCTTTTCACCCCTTGCGTCGTATTTTCCCACTGTCTTCAAATATTTCTTTGAAAACTCGGATTCCCAAATATTAAAAACATCCAAGTTCCCATTTTGCCACTATTCATGGGTCAATAAAATTTGAACATGCCTGCTCCTGGCTGCATCACAGCCTGGTGTGGCAATAACACAGCAAGAAACTTCAGAGAGCCGTGAACACCGCCCAGTCCATCACACAAACCTGCCTCCCATCCATCTACACCTCCTGCTGCCTGGGGAAAGCGGGCAGCATAATCACAGACCCCTCCCACCCGGCTGACTCACTCTTCCAACTTCTTCCATCGGGAAAGAGATACAAAAGTCTGAGAACACACACGAACAGACTCAAAAACAGCTTCTTCCCCACTGTTACCAGACTCCTAAACGACCCCCTTATGGACTGACCTCATTAACACTACACCCCTGTATGCTTCACCCGATGCAGCTGTGAAAGTCTGTGAAAGTAGTTAACACCTTGTGTTGCCCTATTATCTATTTTCTTTTATTTCCTTTTCTTTTCACGTACTTAATGACCTGTTGAGCTGCTCGCAGAATAATACTTTTCACTATACCTTGGTACACGTGACAATAATCAAAATCCAATCCAATCTGTTTACTCATGAATTTCCTCATGGTGCAAATGTTCTTTGTCAGCATTGAAAAGTCCGTGAAATGCAATAGCTGCACTTCAATTTCACCACTTATGCCCAAATGCAAATTTCAAATCTACTCTTTACTTGCAGGTTAACACCCACCATTAGTCCACATGCAAAAATATAACACCTTCAACCTATCATCCCTCAACCTCAAGAGATAATCTGGTTCTAACAGCCGCTCCTTTTATTAACTCGAGACACACACAGGCAGGGTTTTACCCTTAAATACACACATAAACACAAAAATATAAAGGTACATAGAACATCACAGTACAGGCCCTTCGGCCCTCGATGTTGCGCCGATCTGTGAAACCACTCTAAAGCCCATCCACACTATTCCCTTATCGTCCTTATGTCTATCCAATGACCATTTAAATGCCCTTAATGTTGGCAGGTCCACTGCTGTTGCAGGCAGGGCATTCCACACCCTTACTACTCTCTGAGTAATAGAACATATTGTCACAATACACAACTATCTTTGCTCCTCCACAATTTCTAGCCT
Source organism: Scyliorhinus canicula (assembly GCF_902713615.1). Classification (NCBI taxonomy): domain Eukaryota; kingdom Metazoa; phylum Chordata; class Chondrichthyes; order Carcharhiniformes; family Scyliorhinidae; genus Scyliorhinus; species Scyliorhinus canicula. The sequence continues at coordinate 93,770,631 of NC_052164.1, read as the reverse complement.
CAGCGCTAATTAAATATTCCGACATTTCTTTGTTAGACACAAGTGAAGGACCTCTCACTTCTCCGCATTGAATGCCATCGGTTGTCGTTTTACCCACTCACTTAGTCTTCCAGCAAGCACTACAGACAAGAATCGTCTGTACTCTCCAACAAAGAATATTTAATTATTCAAGGGATGTGGGCATCGCTGCCTAGGCCAGAATGTATCGGCCATTCCTAATGGCCCTGGAGATTCCCTATTGAGAAATAAGGAATAAATCAAACTCTATTATTTAGGCTAATAGGCTCCTTTGAAGAGGGTGGAGAAATAGCTCCGGGTTTGTAGGTCCTGATTGTGAATTTGGGAGTGGTGCAAAATCCCAGCGGAACATGAATGTTCCGAGTCTGCTAGGGTCATGGAAATGTCACCAAACAAAGCAATTGTTCGAACAGTGTACTGTGCTGCAGTACTTTTGCGTTCTGCTAGATTATCTGGCAAGTCGGAAAGAAAATATCAACGGAACTTTTCATTTTCTCAAGGCGGAAAGAATCCAAATCGCAACGTTCTGGACATTGTATGCAGTTCCAGAATTAGTGCAGACATAATTTCCAACTCGCCCTTTAAACAAGAAGATTGGCAGTCAACTTAACGTAAATCACTCCGCGAAACAATGGGTGCGATTAAACTAAATGGGAACAAAGTCCCACAGCGAGCACCTTTAGCAACGTGTTTTACAGTGCTGAGAAACACAACACTACTTAACATCACTCGGGTTAGGTAGGGCCTCACTGGGAACGCCCAGCCATGACCGCACATAGCCCCGTTTTGTACACTGCAAAGCTCTGCTCGCTGGAACTCCTCCGTGTAGCGAGAGATCAGGACGCCATTTTTAAATAGCGTCCTGATCCCTGGAGCCCCCGAGGCGCTCCCTGACCGGCCCCCGCCTCACAAGCCTCAACTCACTGTGAAGGGTCCCTGGGCCCCCACAAAGCCCCTCCCCACTGACTGGGCCGTTCGATCGCGCCCAACATCTTCAGCACCTGCTGTCTAGAATTGCTGTCCGAAAAAAAACGAAGTCACCAGTTCTGCTTGGACCACATAACCAGGTCAGTTTGCAGAGACCAGTTTCTAGGATACAATCAGGACAGGGCCACCAAGAATATAATTTTGTTCTTCAACCTTTTTATTGAATTCTACCCCCACCCAAACCTTCTCCCCATAGGAATCCTTGAATAGTCGCTTACCGATGGTGATGGTGTAGATGGAGTTTGCGTAGCCATCATAGTTGCAGTTGTCCTCGTATTGGCCGCCATTCCCACTGGCTACCACAAAAATACTCCCAAAGCCTCGGCGACCAGCCATCACTCCGTGCTGCAACGCAGCCTGCACCAGGGTTACAGAGAGCAAAGAGCATCAATTAGCACAAAAACAAAACTTCAATAATATACTTTGGAAGGATTGTGAACCAATTTAAATAGGAAGTGCCAATCCATTCCTTTTACAGCTTTAAACATTTTCTTGCCAGTGTAACTCTTCCTGGGACAAGTCCAGGAGGTCCAGATAATCGACCAATTTAGTTGAACTAAAAGAAACCCGAGAGAAAGAACGCAATAAAAATGATTTTACTCGTTTGGTTTTCTTGAAACGGGTACTCTGCATTTTGAGGCATGTTGTTACATTAATGCTATTTAGCTTGCTGTGTGCACTGGCATCCAAATGCTACTGGGAGCCAAACACACTTAAGTCAATAAACTTTTATACAATGCAATATATCTACTAGCAATAGTCAAATATCTCCCACCAGCGACTGCGCTGCAACCACCAGCATGTTAGGTTTTCATAAGAAATTATTCTTGGAAATCAGCGGCAATAGCAAGGCCATTTATCGCCCATCCCCAATTGATCTTCACAAGCTATTAGTCAACTACCTACAGTGGGTGGTTAAGAGTCAGATACGTAGGGCAGCACGGTGGCACAGTGGGTTAGCACTGCGGCCTCACGGTGCCGAGGTCCCAGGTTCGAAACCCGGACCTGGGTCACTGTCCATGTGGAGTTTGCACATTCTCCCCGTGTCTGCGTGGGTTTCACCCCCACAACCCAAAGCAGGCTAGGTGGATTGGCCAGGCTAAATAGGCCCCTAATTGGAAAAAATGAATTGGGTATTCTAAATTTTAAACAAAAAAAGAATCAGACACGTTGCATTGGGTCTGGCGTCGCCCACTAGGGCCAGGTGTTTCCAGCCCTGCCAGGTGTTTCCAGCCCTGCCAGGTGTTTCCAGCCCTGCCAGGTGTTTCCAGCCCTGCCAGGTGTTTCCAGCCCTGCCAGGTGTTTCCAGCCCTGCCAGGTGTTTCCAGCCCTGCCAGGTGTTTCCAGCCCTGCCATGATGGGACCCACCGGAGGGCAGGCGGCAGGCCAGCCAAAGGTCTCTCGGCTTTCGGCGGGGCTGGAAGATCCCCGCGGCAGGAGGGGCTGGGAAAATCACAGCCTAGAGGCCACAGCATGCAGCACACGTAGCACAAGTGGATAGCACTGTGGCTTCACAGCGTCAGGGTCCCAGGTTCGATTCCCAGCTTGGGTCACTGTCTGTGCGGAATCTGCACGTTCTCCCCGTGTGTGCGTGGGTTTCCTCCGGGTGCTCCGGTTTCCTCCCACAGTCCAAAGACGTGCAGGTTAGGTGGATTGGCCGTGCTAAATTGCCCCTTAGTGTCCAAAAAGGTTAGGAGGGGTTATTGGGTTACGGGGATAGGGTGGAAGTGAGGGCTTAAGTGGGTCGGTGCAGACTAGATGGGCGGAATGGCCTCCTTCTGCACTGTATGTTCTATTACGTCAGAACAGAAGGTTTCCTCCCCTGGAGCGCTTCAGTGAACCAGGTGGGTTTTTAATGACAATCCAATAGTTTCACGACCACCAGTAATGACACCAGCATTTTATTCCCGATTTATTAACGAATTGCATTTAAATTTCTCCAGCTGCTGCAGTGGGAGTTGAACTCATGTCTCCAGTGCATTAGACCGTGCTTCTGGATGACTGCTCCAGTAACATCACCGCTATGCTACTCTCTCACAAATGTTTGCCAGCGAGGTACAAGCAAGTTTTTTAAAAAAACAAAGGCCCGGATTTTCAGGATGGCCGGGGTTTGGGTCTCACCATCCGATGTGTCAGAGGGGAACACAGAATTGGAATTACGTACAACGCAAACTCATTCCACCAACCATGGCTTCCATTTGGATTTTTGATTGGTACTTGCAATTTGGGCTATGCCAACATAGTTATTGCCTGTCCCTGGTTGTTCTGAGGAGATGACAGAGGGCTTTTTGCAGTGAGCGACTCAATAGGCCCCTAGAAGTGTGGCACACAGTCAAACCAATATGTTACTGGAATAACATAAAGACTTGGCTGGGAAATGAATAGAGACAATCTCCCTTCCCTGGAAGAAATGACTGAAGCAGTGGGTTTTTGCGGCAATCTGGCAGCTTTCGTGGTCTGTTTCTGGGAACCCCACCCGCAAATTGCTAGATTTACTGAAACCAGTTTCAGTGAGACTTGAACTCCTGGCTTCTGGGCTATTGGCGCTGCACCACTAAGCTACCGCAGCCTATTATAACTGAACAAGTTACACGATCAGGAACAACCAATGGACTAAGAAAAAGTCAGAAACGCCACCACTATAAATTGTTTGGTTCTATTATCCACTTGAACGTCCCGTACCACGACAAGCGAATGTTACACCGAGAATGGCCTGGCGAGAGTTTTCCCCGCTATCGCAGCACCTACGCTGGATCAGTTGTCGCAATGCACAATCCTGCCAACCACCTTCTCTGTTTAACTTCAACGTTCTGTAAATCTACTTTGTAACTATGTGCTAATGTTTGACAGCTGTGTGCCAGAGTAGAGACCTGCATCGGGTCTGTTTATCATTACATGGACTGCTGTTAGTTTCTATCCTACCATTATACTGGCAATGAGGGGATGAGAAGAGTTGCACATTATAAGTAATACAAGTAATATTTCAAAAATGGTCTCCAGTGCATAGCTGGATTATAAATAGGTACAGATGAACCTCCCTTAAAGAACAAGCATAAGCTGAACAGAAATTTGTTAATAGCCACAAACACATTTCTGTTTTGACATAGGTGGAATATGTTAATTATATGAATGCAACCGGTCCCAATAAAAAAAAATTTACAGCATTTTCAGTATACCTTCAAAGAAAGAAGTAAATTCAACATAATCGGAAAGTCTAAACCATGCGTGCTCGAGCTTTTTCCTCTCTGCAAGCTTCTTATTTATGGACTGTTACGATCTTCTTAGAAAAGTAAACTTTTAAAAAGAAAATTGAACGTCCGGTGATTAACTGAAATAATCACACAAGATTGAGTTTCAAAGCTTTTACTGTAACAATAAAGTAAAAGCAACATTGACTAAACACTATTTCATAAGCCAAATTATACTTTTGAACCACGGAAAAGATCCCCCACATTAAACCTTTGCAACCACCTCAAATTCCCCTGCCATGATTAAACTACACTTTCATCCCTTAAGTGAGCAATTCATTCGCCAGGAAGCAGTCCAAAGCGATTCTCAGCTTTTTCCCCTTTCCAGCCGGTTAACTTTTCCCCAAACTAATTTTCAAGGGTGAGGAACGAATTGGAGATACTTCCCTCGAGCCAAAGCTAGACAACTCTTCCAACTTTGTTTAAACCCTCAGAAACTTAATCTCTTCAAATGGAGTGCGAGCTCCCACCCACATCCTGCTGGGTAAACAATAGAGAGTTCTTTCCTCTACCTCTGTCTCCATCCAAGATTGCCTCTGTCGGAGGTTCAGTAATTATTTTTTTCCATGAAAGCTTGCCGCCTGACACTACAGACTCTCCTCAATCAAAGCCCATTTCCGAGACATCACATAGGCCTTATATCCAGGCAGAAATGCTAATTTGCTTTCTCTATGCCGCTAATTTCATCCAGTGTTGGAATTAATAAGACAGTTTGAAACATGACCATTTACAAAGCATCCGTAACACCTCCCTGGGACTTGAAGACAACTGTCTATCCACAGTTGGGGCTTACAGGTGTCAATATCTTGCATCTCCTGCATAAGATAATTTGGCCACCCCTTAACCTTTAACAACTAAGCCAACCAGGTTTGTCATCAGCAGAATTCAGAACAGATCACGTGGCCACCCCTTCATTCCTCCATTTCACCCAGAGTCCCAAAACATGCTTTGAATTTGGAACAATACAAGTCCGAATCCCTCTACGTTTGTTTGCACCCGCCCCGCACAGTGGTCACAACGAGATCTTGGAAGCTGTGACTTGGGATTTCCCAGTTCGGAATGCTGAAAGAAGCATAGGTGCTGGAGGAGGCCACTCTGCCCCTCAAGCCTGGTGCTACGTTCAAGTAAATCACTGCAGATCCATATCCCAGACAAGGAGGCGACAGTGGTCAAAATTGCCCTGCTCAGATTGCCACGTCGATGAAATGTAAACTGGACAAAGTAACTGAGGCCCCTCTGCAGTTATTCTGCAACGTGCAGCTGATCTTCTGGCAGGCTAGGGAACAATCAGTGGGACTGACCGCCAGAGCACGGGCAAGGAGCTGGCATGTCATTTTGATCTACATACATGTCACCGTGTTGATAGGCATGATGCCACTTCCTAAATATTGGGGCCAGGAATGAAACCCCAGTACCCTTCCTTATCTAGGGTACACCAGACGGTTCAACCTGTTTTGCCCGTGGACTGCAGGAGGCCCTTGCTTCAGCAGCTTACTATTGGGAAATAATATCTTGCGCACTCACCGGCTGGGTTCGGAACACATGGCTCAATAATGACAACAATTGATATTTATATAGTGCCTTCAACACAGTAAAAGGCCCCAAGGTTCTTCACAGGAATGTAATCAAACAAAACGCGACACAGCGGCAAATAAGGAGATGTTAGTGAAGGTGACCCACAGCTTGGCCAAGGAGAGAAGAGGAGGAAAGTGGGAAGCAGAGAGCGTTAAGGGTGGCAGTGCCAGGACTTGGGAGCCTTGAAGGCACAGCCACAAATGGCAAAGCAACGGAAATTGGGAATTTCAAGAAGCCAGAATTAGTTATGTGCAGATATAGGGCTGGAGAAGGTAATAGCCAAAGGGAGGGGCAAGGCTACGGAGGGATTTGAAATGGGTAGGAAAATTCAAATCGAGCATTGCTTCACCGAGAGCTTATTTAGGTCAATGGGCGCAGGGGTGATAGGGCACCTGTTAGGACGTGGGCAGCAGAGGTTTAGATGTTTTCGAGTTTTCCAAGCTTCGGGAAGGTAGAACGTGGCAGGTCGGCTCGGAAAGTGTCGGAATACCCATGTTCAGCGCTAACAAAAACACGGATAGAGGTCTCAGCGGCAGATGAGCTGAGGCAGGGGTGACATGTCGGGCAATGTTACAGAGGTGGAAACAAGTGGCCCCTGGTGTGGGGATGCGGGTGGAAGCTCACCTCGGGGTCGAATCGACAAGTTGTGAACAGTCTGCTCCAGCCTCACACAGATGTCAGGGAGTGGGATGCTGTCAGTGGCTGGGGAACAAACTTGATGATGGGAAACTCTCTGTGCTGCGTCTGCAATTTGCAATTGCCAGAGTTCACATGGCAGCAATAGCAACCACAATAAAGTTGAGCTTTTTTGGCAATCAAGTTTAAATGTAACTTTGATAATTACCCCCAGAACTGGAAAACAAAACTAGGAGTTGGAAGGGGAGGGATCAAGACACAGAAGCCACTAAATATCACCAAAAGGCAAACATTTTGCCTTTAAGCCAGCTCAAATCTAATGTACCATTCCATGCACTTTCTGTTATATAATATTTAACCCTTAATCAGTAATTCAGGCCGGGGACGCGGGTTCAAACCCCACCAGGTAGCCAATGGAATTTAACTTCAGTTAATAAAAGCCTGCAAATCAAGTTAGGGTGCGATCTACTGGCCGCATTGCACCCGAAAGGTAGTGCGGCCAATAGATGGCAGGAGATCCCTCTTATCGGATCTATCCGGCACGTTACCCTGCGTGAGATCGAACGCGAGACTTTGCAATCTGACTCCCACCCATTGAGGGCAGAATCAGTATTTGGAAAATCTGTACATTAGACTGAGACTAGCTGTCTAGAATGCACTCCCCTGATCTACCTGAGGTGCTGGGATCAAACCCCTTCGCCCCGGGAGACCATGGGAGAGCACAGTTCAGTGCTCACAGATGCAGGATCAGACGGAACGGTACTTTGGAGGGGGTGGGGGGGGGGGGGGGGGCGGAATCAGAAGCCGCCAGGTGTTTGGTCTCTGGGCAAGCTGGCATCCTGGCACTGCCATGGTACCTGGGTGGCACTGCCATGGTACCTGGGTAGCACTGCCAGCTGGCAAAGGCACTGCCAGGCTGGCAGTGCCAAGTTACAAGGCTGGTATTTTTCCTGTGGCAAGGTCAAGCCCAGGGGTGCCATGTGCGCGAGAGGTGGGATCCGGTTGGGGGGGCCTCAAGAACCCCCTTTTAGGTGAATTGGGGGTTTGCGTCGATGGGGAGGGGGCGAGAGATTGGGATGCCATTCCGGGACTAAGTGCGACCTAAGCACGGCACTCCCCGCTGAAGCCCTGAATTGCAACAGGAGTCCCGATAATCAGTGTGGTGTTTCTCAGAGCTGTGAGCGCCAGGAAACACCCAGCTAAAGGCGCTCGTCACGTGGCTCTGTTCCAATTTTGTTAGATCACGCCCATAGTATCAGTAATGGTGAATATGAAACCATCATCAATTGTTGCAAAAAACCCATCTGGTTCATTAATGCCCCGCGGGATACTGCTACCCGTTATTTTCACAGCTGATGTTATTACTGGTCAAATCAGATCCCAGGATGAAACCTGGCTCGATAGGTCCTAGCTTTGTTTCTTTTTCTGTGAGCATACCTTGGTGGAAAGAAAATTACCAGAAGTTTACTGATGAATGTTTAACACAACGAATAAAACATCTTTTAAACATGAACATGAAATATTACACTGAACTAAAAGGTTGGAAAGATCTCTAAACAAACACCAGGAAATTATTCAAACTCACACTATTTATTTTATCCCAGCAATACCCGCTCATTGAAAATTCCCCTCTATCTCATCGCCAGGGCTTCTTACTTGGCCTGGTCCAGTTTTCCTCTGGTGCATTTCTGAGCATTCACTAGTTTTGTTTCTCCCCCATCTGCTGAGATCTCTCCGCTCCCCTTCCCGCACAAATCACTGGCAACCCCCACCCCAACCCAGTGCCCACTGCCACCCGTGGCAGTACCAGGGTGCCTTATCCCCACTACCCAGGAGCTCCAATGTACTCCAACCCCCTCCCCCCCGGCAGGGTCATCACATCTGGTCTCCGGTGGTGGGGGAAGAGCCGGGGGAATCCGGCTTGAAACAGTCGCAGCTTATTCAAATGTCTATTTAATATGCTAATTCGGTTCACACCCAGTGGGTACGAACCAGATTCCGTCGCCTGCAATGGGTCGCGAACATCGAACACCAGTCGGCGCCTGACGCGAACCCCGTTTTCGCCCGGCGCAGGAGGCGCAAGGCTGCCGGAGAATTCCTCCACGTGTTCCATACCGGATAAAAGGGAGGATTGAAAAGTCACTTGGCGGCAGATGGAGGCGAAAGGTCCCCCCCATCACCGTCCCACAACACAGACTGGGTCGTCAACATGGCAGCACGGTAGCATTGTGGATAGCACAATCGCTTCACAGCTCCAGGGTCCCAGGTTCGATTCCGGCTTGGGTCACTGTCTGTGCGGAGTCTGCACATCCTCCCCGTGTGCGCGTGGGTTTCCTCCGGGTGCTCCGGTTTCCTCCCACAGTCACAAAGATGTGCAGGTTAGGTGGATTGGCCATGATAAATTGCCCTTAGTGTCCAAAATTGCCCTTAGTGTTGGGTGGGATTACTGGGTTATGGGGATAGGGTGGAGGTGTTGACCTTGGGTAGGGTGCTCTTTCCAAGAGCCGGTGCAGACTCGATGGGCCGAATGGCCTCCTCCTGCACTGTAAATTCTGTGATAAAGACCAACCCTTTACTTGGAAACGGACTTGAACTTGTGGAAAAAGCACAGCCTTTTTTTTAAAAAAAAAATCAACCAAGAGTTGTTTACAGGCAATTCCAGCAAATTCCATCAGAAGCATCAATTCAGCCAGTCTGTGAACCAGCCTCAGAGCCAAATTGCGAGACATCGGGTAGCGAAAACACGTAACCTGTCCCAGTCCTATGCCTGAGAACCAATCTCCAAGCTATTCAATTACAACCTGCTGTCAGCTCTTCACTTCACAGGACCCTGACTCCAGTTTTAAATAATCACAGGCTTGCCTCATGGGCAACTGAAGATCGCAAATCAGAGAGTGAAATCACTAAAATCTGTAAAAAAAGTGAATGACCTTTATCTGTATCCATTCTTTGTGTGTGCGTGTGTGCGCGTGTGTGAGTGAGACTGAATGGGAAGTGCTGTATTTAATTTGGGATAAGTGTACGTGAATAAATAAGCTTCTTTATTTTAGAACTCACAAAAGCTTGCTGCTGAACTCCAAAGGTAAGAGAACACACATCATTTTCTGTGCAAATATTCTGATCAAGGTAAAGGAGATAAAAGCTGTTCCATTAGCTGATGGTACAAGGACTAGGAGAACATTTTAAGCTATTGGGCAGGAGATGCCCTTGGGAACGAGGGGAGGAATTTGTTTGCACAGTGCAAGACAATGACCTGGAACTCACTGTCCACGTGTGTGGTGGAAACAGAGACAATGATTTCAAAAGGACAAGAGATTCAGGGAAATAAACTCGCACGCCGTATCAGTTAAATGACTGCGCTACCGACTCGATGGGCTGAAATGTTATCAGTCTCTGCCACAATGATGCTATGATTCATTCCCTTGGAAGTGGTCTGATTCCAAGTCCTTTCCAAATGTCACACAACAGTATTTAAGGAGTTTCCACTGCTTTAAGTAACAAAAATCGATTGTTTGGAGGGTTTGTGACCAGTTGTCCCAAACCTTCATAAGTTCATAAGATATAGGAGTAGAATTAGGCCATTCGGCCCATCGGATCTGCTTTGCCATTCTATCACCTGTCTTGGCAGCGACAGACTCCCTCCACACTGCAGAAATTTAGTGGGAGCCCGTCCTGCTTATATGGAATTTACAATGCAGAAGGAGGCCATTTGGCCCATCGAGTCTGCACCGGCTCTTGGAAGGAGCACCCTACTTAAGCCCACACCTCCACCCTATCCCCGCAACCCCACCCAACCTCTTGGACACCAAGGGCAATTTATCATGGCCAATCCACCTAACCTGCACATCTTTGGGCTGTGGGAGGAAACCAGAGCACCCGGAGGAAACCCACGCAGACACGGGGAGAACGTGCAGACTCCACACAGACAGTAAGCTAAGCTGAATGAAGTCCCTACCCGACCTTCCTCAGAGAGGGGAAGAGGAATGAAATCTGTGCCTTAAGACTGCCACAATCACAGCATCACTTCAAAGCAGAGCTGATTAATACAGATTCACAAAACAGGCATAATGCAAAGACACAGGCGTTAAACCTCTTGGGATTTCAACCCATTAATTTTTAAAATGTTTGCATTCAGGACTTTAAAGAGTTAATAATAATAATCTTTATTGTCACAAGTAGGCTTACCTTAACACTGCAATGAAGTTATTAGGAAAAGCCCTAGTCGCCACATTCTGGGGCCTGTTCGGGTAAACGGAGGGAGTGTTCAGAATGTCCAATTCACCAAACAGCACGTTTTTCGGGGCTTGTGGGAGGAAACCGGAGCGCCCGGAGCAAACCCACGCAGACACGGTGAGAACGTGCAGACTCCACACAGTGGCCCAAGCCGGGAATCAAACCCGGCAGCCTGGCGCTGTGAAGCAACAGTGCTAACCACTGTGCAGCCTTAAGATAAGAAATGTGATAGATTATGACTAATGATCACGGAGATCCTAACTGGAGGACACACATTTAAGTTGAACAGGGAAAACAATTGGGGAGCTGCAGGTTTGGAAAACATTCCTTTCCGGGGACGATGGGTAGAATGTGGAAATCTTGGTCACAAACCATTGTTGGAACGGAGTCCATAACGACTCGGAGAAGGAAATCTTGTAATTTAACTAATCCTGCCAGGCACTCTTCTACGAAAAGACAGATGAAGTTTTCATTTTGCAATTTGCGGGTGGCTCTTCTGACTCATTCTTTGGGGAGTCTGTTTACTTTTAAGAACCGCGGTCACTGGGTTGGCAGATGCTGTTCTGGTTATTAATGGCTTTGAAGTAAATGTAACATTCCTATCATTGAACCTCAGCCTTCTTAAAAAGTGCACTAGCGTAATTTAATCAGAAATGTAAAAGCTACCGTCCCAGACTGCATTGTGTGACCGTTACAGCTTTTTCTCTGCTTAGCTCATCGTGCAATCCTGTCCTTATACTGTCACCTTTTGAAAGGAGTACAAGTTTAATTTTCCCTTCCTTTCAAAGAGAAATGCTGCCTTTAATCACTTATTTAAGGATCCTCCGCCCGAGAGTATGTAAGCCAGCTCAATAAACCATCTGATTCTCATGAAAACCATAGTCTTTTTCCTTAAAAGAAGTATTTTTGCCCATCGTATTGGGGAACAGATTTTCTCCAAAGTGAGCCGTTAACTTCAGTGAAGTGGATAGTTTGGAGAGATTGAGGCTCATCTCCCTCCAGAGGAGGTGGTTCAAAGGGGATTTGATCGAGGTTATCAAAATCAGTACAGGATTGGACAGTAAATGGAGAAAGATTGTTCCCATTGGTTGAGAACCAGGAGCATTGGATTCAAGGAGATTGACAAATAAAAGAGGCCGCAGGAGGAAAACGTTTTTAAATGCAGCAGGTGGTTAGGATTTGGAATTTGGTTGCCTGCGAGTGTGTTGGAGGCAGTAGGATCTGTGGCTTTAAAAAGGGGAATTGGGTAATTATCCGTGGGGAAAGAATTGCTAGGGCTCCGGAGAAGAGACGGGTGAGCAGGACCCGCTGAGCTGTTCTCACAAGAGGTGGCGCAGACACAAGGGGCCAAGAGGCCTGCTTCTGTGTTGTAACCACTCTATGACCCCATAACTCTGCCCTGTTAGTAGGGCAGCTGCACCAATGTAACAGCTCACAGTCGGGACATTCAACCCAGCAAGCTAACATCAATGTCATTCTCCGCTTGCGTCCCCCATTCTAATAATGCACTTCTGTCACTTCCCTCGACACCTCGGCCCAGATCCCCCCCATCCCCCCGGCAGAGGCAGCTTGCCATTGGAGGGATCGCCCACACATGCCAAAGCCACTGCTTGCCAGTTGTGCCGCCAAGGAACCGGCCACCAGGGGTCAGCGGTAACCTTCGGCAGGACTGGACGATACCTCTGGCGGGAAATATCCCGCACGCCATTTCCAAGCTGATTCCGTTTCGAAGTATTTACAGACAAACATTGTCCTCTGTGTAAATGAATACTTTTAATTTGTACTAATAATTTGTGTTCATCTTAAATCTTTGTCCGCCCATTTGTGTCGCCGTGACCAGTAGAATCACTATTTAATTCATCTTAATTCTTTGCAAGTACGAAGGCTCCCATCGATCAGGTCAGTATGTAGCAATTTCAGCACTTAAAAAAACATGTCCTGAGAATGACCATCCGCATGTCACCAACACTGATATTAACGTAGACAAGACTCCTCTGATAGCTGGGGAATGGGAATGGGTGCGAGGAAGGCTAATATCCTTTGGTTTGGCCGGTTACGACGTAGGAGCAGAAGAAGGCCATTCGGCCCATCGAATCTGCTCCGCCATTCAGTGGGATCATGGCTGATTTGATATGAAAATCCTCAACTCCACTCTCCTGGCTTATCCCCATAACCCTTGCTTCCCTTACTGATGATAAGGCCATAAGGCGTAGGCGTGTTGAACTACACAGGTCAAGATAGTGACCCTTTCGGGTTGCAGCTTGTGTTAAGTGAGCCGATCTTAACCAGGTTGGGATTAGAGATACTGAAGCAGCAACCCATGAAATCGCATCAGGACAAGTGGTGAAAGTGAGTTGAAGAAATCGGGCGGGGTCTGTGGGATAACACCATGAAAAAAAAACAATTAAAGCTGCGAGTTGTTCTTCAAAGCCCAACTGATTCACCAATGTCTTTCAGGTAAACACCTGGTCACCCCCGAATAAATCTGGTCAATATATCCTGGATGCGATTCTCCCAGCTCCGCGCCGGGCCGAAGAATCGGCGCAACTGCGCCCCGACGGCAGCGGTGATTCGTCGAGGTGCGGAGAATCGGCGCCATTTGCGCCGGTGCGTTTGGCGTGGCGCCGGTCGCTGTACGAGGCCGAGCCGCCGATTCTCCGGCCCGGATGGGCCGAGCAGTCGCTCGGAAAAAGCAGAGTCCACACCTGGTCGCTGCCAGCGGTAACTCTGCGCGAAGGGTCAGGGGGCAGCCTGTTGTCGGGGGAGGGGGCTCTGATGGGGTCTGGCCCATGATCGGCAGGCCCCCCCACCCGGGGCCTACTTTGTTGCGCGTCCGGCCCCAGAACCCCACGCCATGTTGCGTCGGGGCCGGCGCATTCCGCAAAGCCACTGGGCATGCGCGGGTTGGCGCCGCCCCCAGTGCGTGCCGTGCTGGCCCCCTGTGGGGGACAGAATCGCTAGTGCCCGCGCCCGTTTCGCGCCGTCGTGAAACGCAACGGCGTTCACTCTGTCCCGCGATCGGAGAATCGCGCCCCCTATTTCTAAGGCCATTGAAAGTGGCTGCCTCGAATCCTCAGTGCAACCAGAGATGGACAGTAAGTATCAACACTGCGAGAACCATTTCTGAAAAGAAAATTGGCGTCAATATTCCACAGGATGGCATTAAGGCCTCGTATGTCTGACAGCTCTTCGCTAAGGGAAGCCAAAACTGCCCTCCTCTCTCTCTCTCTCCATAGCATTGTTGAATCTTTCTATTCTTCTTTACTAGTCACCCCTGAACTAGTCCACGTGCATGGGGGAGGAAGCTAATATTTCTGCTCTGGATCACAAGATTGCTCTTCCCTGAATCAGAGGCTATGGGTTCAAGCCCCGACCCAGAGTTTGGAGCACAAGTGTCAGGACTGACATTCCCGTGCAGTACTAAGGGAACGCCGCGCTGACAGAGGTGTTCTCTTTTGGAGGAGATGTCAAACTGAAGCCTCACCTGCCCTCGGAGGGAGATGCAGAAGATTCCACAGCATATTTGGGGCAGCACGGTAGCATTGTGGATAGCACAATTGCTTCACAGCTCCAGGGTCCCAGGTTCGATTCCCGGCTTGGGTCACTGTCTGTGCGGAGTCTGCACATCCTCCCAGTGTGTGCGTGGGTTTCCTCCGGATGCTCCGGTTTCCTCCCACAGTCCAAAGATGTGCAGGTTGGGTGGATTGGCCATGATAAATTGCCCTTAGTGTTGGGTGGGATTACTGGGTTATGGGGATAGGGTGGAGGTGTTGACCTTGGGTAGGGTGCTCTTTCCAAGAGCCGGTGCAGACTCGATGGGCCGAATGGCCTCCTTCTGCACTGTAAATTCTATGATTCTATGATATCTTAGAGGAAGAATGGGAGGTCTCCCCAATGTCCAAGCTGATATTTAACCCTCAAAGGGCATTGGTAAAACAAACCACCCGATCTCTAGCACACTGTTAGGGTTGTTAAGAAGGCGTACGGTGTGTTAGCTTTTATTGGTAGAGGGATTGAGTTTCGGAGCCATGAGGTCATGTTGCAGTTGTACAAAACTCTGGTGCGGCTGCATTTGGAGTATTGCGTGCAGTTCTAGTCGCTGCATTATAGGAAGGATGTGGAAGCATTGGAACGGGTACAGAGGAGATTTACCAAGATGTTGCCTGGTATGGAGGGAAGATCTTATGAACAAAGGCTGAGGGACTTAAGGCTGTTTTCGTTAGAGAGAAGAAGGTTAAAGAGGTGACTTAATTGAGGCATACAAGATGATCAGAGGATTAGATAGGGTGGACAGTGAGAGCCTTTTTCCTCGGATGGTGATGTCTAGCATGAGGGGACATAGCTTTAAATTGAGGGGTGATAGATATAGGACAGATGTCAGAGGTAGGTTCTTTACTCAGAGAGTAGTACGGGCATGGAATGCCCTGCCTGCAACAGTAGTGGACTCGCCAACACTAAGGGTATTCAAATGGTCATTGGATAGACATATGGACGATAAGATGGACTTTACAGGGGTTTCACAGGTCGGCGCAACATCGAGGGCCGAAGGGCCTGTACTGCGCTATAATGTTCTACTGTCATAAGTGGGAATTTGCTGTGCATTATTTTGCTGCCTCGCTTAAACAGCGATTACATCTTTAAAGTACTTCAATGGCTATAAAGAGCTTTGGGATGCTGTGCAAGGGGCTATATAAATGCAAGTCTTTCTTCCTTGATCCCAAGAGATCCCAATGGAAATCAGCAGGAGATAAGCCCTACTGTGATGCCCTCCACAGTCGCTCAGCGCGTATTTTCCAGCCTTGTTGTCCAAAGGGTGATCAATAGGATGAAGTAGGAGATGGTTCTCTGTGGATCCACTGCCCACCAAGAATCATCTCCCTCTCAAACGGCAGGGTGATCAACTGGAGAAGATAAGCGACCACCAGATCTCGGAGCGTGTGGACCTTGACAGACTATTTGGCCGATTTGTTTTCTTCTGCAAGCATTACAGAGTAAAGAGCGTCAGGTTTGGGAAGCAGAACATCACCTTCAAGAAAACTTTTGATCATTGTCGGGACGGTTCTCTTAAAAACGATTTCAGGACTAGCCGCTTCCTTTAGTTCAGCTCCAGACATCTGAAGCTGTGATCAGACTCTCCAACCACCAGCTGCTTCAAGAATTGCCTAATTACTTCACGTTAAAAAAATGAGGAAAAGAAATCCACAATAAAAACTTCAGAGCGTTCACGCCAAGACGCGGCCATTTACTGTCTGAAGCTATAATCATGTTCTTTTCTTTGAAGAAGGTTATATTGTTAACAGGTGGATCCAAATCCTCGATCCCTCTCCTCACTGATCGGAAGTATGAATGTGACCTGATACATTTCCCCTCATGAAAGCCAGACAATGCTGCACAGTCCGGCTGACACATTACTGCTACACAGAAGAACTGCAAAAGATTACTTCCCGACAGTCAGCAGTAAAGTTGCTGATGGATTATGAGCACCCGCACACGTAATTTACCAGGATGTTGCCTGGAATGGAGAGTAGGTCTTACGAGGAAAGGTTGAGGGTGCTAGGCCTTTTCTCATTAGAACGGAGAAGGATGAGGGGCGACTTGACAGAGGTTTATAAGATGATCAGGGGAACAGATAGACAGTCAGAGACCTTTTTCCCTGGGTGGAACAAACCATTAAAAGGGGACATAAATTTAAGGTGAATGGTGGAAGATATAGGGGGGATGTCAGAGGTAGGTTCTTTACCCAGAGAGTAGTGGGGGCATGGAATGCACTGCCTGTGGAAGTAGTTGAGTCGGAAACATTAGGGACCTTCAAGCGGCTACTGGATAGGTACATGGATTATGGTAGACTGTTGGGGTGTAGATTAATTTGTTCTTAATCTGGGACAAAAGTTCGGCACAGCATCGTGGGCCGAAGGGCCTGTTCTGTGCTGTATTTTTCTATGTTCTATGTTCTGTGTAATTTTAAATCAGCGATTTAAGTGCACGGACTGGTGTAACAGGATGTTGTGCAGACCAAAAAGGATGCCCGCTAGGTTCTCGGGTCTGTGTGGAGTTAGTTGACCTCAGGCTGGTGACAGCCTCAGTGGACAGCGCTCTCTGAGTCAGACAGCTGTGGGTCAAGGTCACAACTCTGAGACCCGTCTCCAAAAATCACGGGCGACCACGTTCAGTGCGGTGCTGTGGGAGCACTGTCTGGAGATGCCATTTTTCGGGCGAGATGTCAAGCCGAGGCCCTGGCTCGTCTCTCGGGCGGGCGGAATAGGCCTCATATCACTACCACGAAGACAGACACGGGCATATCTCTCATGGCCTGGTCAGTGCTCATCTCTGGACTAAAACCACAGGTTAGTTGGTCGTCATCATACTGTTGAGTTTGGTGTGAACAAAAGGTTTACCATCTTTCCTACATTACAACAGTGACAATTTCAAATGGACTTCTTAGAACATAGAACATACAGTGCAGAAGGAGGCCATTCGGCCCATCGAGTCTGCACCGACCCACTTAAGCCCTCACTTCCACCCTATCCCCGTGACCCAATAACCCCTCCTAACCTTTTTGGACACTCAGGGCAATTTATCATGGCCAATCCACCTAACCTGCACGTCTTTGGAATCTGGGAGGAAACCGGAGCACCCGGAGGAAACCCACGCACACACGGGGAGAACGTGCAGACTCCGCACAGACAGTGACCTGGCAGGGAATCGAACCTGCGACCCTGGCGCTGTGAAGCCACAGTGCTATCCACTTCTGCTACCGTGCTTCAAAGTCTCATGCCCTCAAGACCACCCCAGGCCTGCTGCAATGCTCCCGTGATACCCAATTCGGCATGTCCTATAGCCTTCTGGATTCAACATTGAGTTCAATAACTTTAGACAGTGAACTCCCCCCTCCGTCTTAAACCCCCACTCCATTTTGTATTCCGTTGCCAGTTTTTTTTCAGCTCCCTGGCCTGCCCAACATAACCCCACCCCTCCTCCATTTAGCCACCTGTCCCTCAGTTTGCCACTCATTCCCCCCCCCCCCCCCCCCCCCACCCGTCATGGGTTTCCCCTGGGGGTGGGACGGGCAGGCCATGCAAATTGTCATTCGCTTCAGCAGGATCTGAAGGTCCCTCACTGCAGGCAAACCCGCCACCTACAGTGCAGAAGGAGGCCATTCTGCCCATCGGGGTCAGGAGTGTCCCTCTGAAAAGTGCAGTCCACCTAGGCCCACTCCCCCGCCCTATCCCAGTTAACCCTTAACCCATCATACACATCCCTTATATAGTCTCTTATTGTCACACCCTTGGATAGACTGGCCAACTTTGTCTCTCGTCTCTCGGGGCGGGCGAGGGGATTTTCCACGGCCCCATAGTGCGTTTCCAAGAGGCGGGATACAACCTGCCATTGGTTTGCTGCGAGATCTTCTGGTTTCGCTGCTGTCAATGGGACTTGCCATTGAATCCAGTCCACCCCCTCCCCTCAAGAAGCCGGGAAATTCCGCCCTTTGTTGTGTTTTTGGCTTTGATTCATTTCAGTCACAATTACAGCTTTTGTGAAATCAAAACGTGCAACAGGAGTCCTAATCAGTCCACTGCCCTGTGAAGGAACTGACTTTATTCAGCCTCGTAATAGAACACTGGGGTAAAATGAACCATTTAGTGATTAAATGTCCAAATTATCTGTGTATTTTATATAGAAAAATCATTTACTGCCCATCATTTAGGAGTGCTGTCTGAACCATATCCAACATTTAGTTTGGTGAGGGAGTCAATATGTTCAATATGGTCCAGTGTACAATGTAACATTTGGCACCAACTTCGAATTGCTCAGCAGATGTGGGATTTGACAGCTGGAATATTTAAAATTCAGGAATGTTTTTTAACCAGCGCAGGGGAATGACTATTGATAATAACAGGTACTTAAAAACAGATTTTTAACGTTTATCAATTTGACATCGACAAGATGTTCGAAGGGCTGTTTCGTGTTTATTGCGGAGTTTAAATCCCCATGTTTTATTTTCGCATGTTGCCCTATTTTGTATTTGGCATCAAAAATCAGATTGGGGGAATTCAGAACCCAGACCAAAGCAGACTGAATTTGAAGAACAATCGTTTTTGAACATCGCCAAGTCTCAAGGTGATACTCACAAGACACAAGGACAATAATCCAAACTGCTCGCAGTTCACATCGCTCTTCGCCTTATCCCGACAGTACACGGGGTAGGAGGCACAAATTGAAGGTTTTGGAGTGGAGAGGTAGGATGGGCTGTGAATGGAGGAATGGGGCTAGATGTATCAAGAGACAGCCAGCATAGACTCGCGGGATGGACAGTCTCATTCGGTGCCACAGGAAGCAATGGCAAAGCGAGGAAACAGCTATTCACACAGCCTGAGTGTGGTGGAGGCAGATTCAATTCAGGCATTCAAAGGGAACTAGACTGTTATCAGGAAAGGAGGAGTGTGCAGGGGCACGGGGAGAAGGTAGTGGCAATGGATGAATTGTTCAGTCGGGGAGCAGGTGCAGACACGATGGGCCAAATGGCTTCCTTCGGCGCTGTTACAATTCTATCAGGATGATTCTCCGGAAAGCTTTCTTAGTGTTGTAGCGAGTGGGAATTGCCGCGAGCTTCCTGCTGCTCGGCCCAGAGACGCCTTACTGCCATTCACAAGGCCCCACGGGCTTCTCAGCTGATTCGCCGGCACCGCCCTCGCCGGCCCTCCCCCGACAAGGTCGAGCAGCACTTAAGCTGCACTTGTTCAGCCAACTCGCAACAATGGCCCCGAGGAGACCATCCCCACGATTCGGGGATTGCTGACCTGAGGAGGCTGCCAGATGCAGCAGAGGCCGGGAGGGTTGTCCTGTTCCCCCGAGGGTCAGCCACGGGGCAGCCTGTGCTGCCTGGAGGGTGATGATGGCGGCTGTGAGCTCGGGGAGTGTGACCAGGAGGACTGGTCTCCAGTGTGGGAAGAAGGTCAATGTCCTAAACCAGGCAGCACGATCGAGTAGTCACCAACACTTTCCATCCCTACTGGAGCATCTACCTCCCCCCCCCTCGTTTCAACCTCCTCAACCCTTCCTCCACCTCCTTCCCCCTTCACCACCCCCCCCCCACCATCATCAATGTGGCTAATGATCCCCTCTGTATCTCCTCAGGAAAAGGTCTCCCACAATCACCAGGAAAGGGCCCAGACTGGTTGGGGGGGGGGGTCGGTCGGACATCAGAATCCTCACCACCTTCGAGGAGCGTGCTCTGGAAGTGACCGGGGTGTCCGAGAACAGGGAGGTCACCCGCGGCTAGGCTGGCGAATGCCGCAGAGGTGAGGAACCACCAGGCTCCACCTGCGAGGACCTGTCAAACCTGTGTAGTGATTGCCTCACTGACTGACCCATCCCTCCCACTGGCCACATGTCCATTCTCCCACAGGTCCTCCAGCCGGCCCACCCGGGCAGCACCCTCGCCGGACTCGGAGGAGAACACCTTGGAGGGGAGCTCCGAGGTTGCAACCGCTGTTAGTCACGGCACAGCTATCATCCCAGCCCTCCACCAACGCAGATGCACACCTCGGGGAGAAGTGTTGGTGGTCAGGTTTGTGGGGCAGAATCTGGGGGGCACCACACAGCTGATGATGCACATCTGGTGGAGGCAGGAACGCCCGGGGGGGGGGGGGGGGGGGGGCAGCAGTCGGAAAGCTGCTGGATCCCAGGATCCAGCTGGGTCCCAGTCTGATGCTGAGCCTGTGGAACAGGGTTACCCGGAGCTAATGGAGATGATAGGGAGTGGCCGGCACATTCAGAGGGAGATGACAACGACACTCCAGCAGATCCATAGTCGCTTGGAGCAGTCCCAGAGGCTACGGATGCAAGAGATGATGCTGGCAATGAGTGGCACCTAGGCCAACACTGTTAGGGTGGCGACCACAGTGGAGAGCCTGGTACACAATGCCGGCACCATTAGTGAAGGTCCCAGGCGTCGCACAGTTCATGACAGTCATGGCTGAGGGTCTCGACAGAATGTCTGACTCGCTGAGGGATGTCGCCCAGAACCAGCCTGACCTTGGATGAGGTTCTGCGGAACATGTCCCCCGCGCAGATAGGTATGGCCGAGGCATTGGAGAGCATGGCCCAGTCGCTGAGGAGCATCGCCAAGGGCGTCGACATGATGGTGCGGACCATGGGGAACCGCCAGGGCTGACAGAGCCAGATGATGCAGGGGCAGCCGGGGTTCGAACCAGCTGCTCCTCCATCCAAAGGTGAACCCCAGGACCCTATGGGTACCGGCCAAGAGGAGGGGGTGCCGAATGCCAACCCGGATCCGTTCCATGGAGTGGGGATGGGGGCCATCAGTTCCCCCGAGTTCCACCACTCTGATGAGGCCGAGTCTCGGAGCCAGCGCATGGGACAGGGCGGCACGTCTGTGCAGCCAACAAGGGGTCCTCTGCCCCCAGGGCCCCCAGACGGCACCCACCAGCATCTGGCTGCTTCCACCTCAGGTGGCCTCTGAACCCATGGTCCAGTTCTCCAGGCATCTCCCCCTCCCCTTGGCATCCACCCACCCATCCACATGCCCCCGGAGCCGTGTCTCATCCCCTGCGTGTTCGGATGTTGGCTGCTGTGTGTGTGGTGTTGCCTCCCACACTGTTCAAGCATCAAGGTGTGATTGGGATGCTAGGCAGTGACTCCCACATGCTACATGACCCGCCCACTCAAGGGAATCCACTTGGTTTGTGTGAAGTGCTCACTTAACTGCGATTGCCAATTCCCCATTAGCGATAATCTCCAGCCGCGCAGCCAGAGGCCTCGGCAACAGGTGGGGGTTATGGGTTGTCGGTAGGGCGGACAGGCAGGGACGGGTACACACAATCCAGTGGTTGGCATGGTAGTGCCATGCGCGGTTGCCCCCCCCCCCCCGGTGCACCCCCCCATCCTCCCATGGCAGCCCACCCCTGCGGAGGGACCCCCCACCCCCAGCCGAGGGTCCCCCATCCCCACCGAGCACTGGGGTGGCATGCCCAGCACCCCCAGGCTCTCTGTCCGCGGGCAAAGATGGCTACTCACCTCCTCCGCTCCCCACAGAAACCCTTTCGCCAGGTTCACCTTTTTCAAAAGGAGTCCGAATCGGCACCACTTGCTGGGGAGGCCACTGAATGACGGGAGCCATTGGATTGGGGGGGGGGGGGTTGAATCTCGTTAATTTTATGGAAATGGGGCTTAAAGTAGTGACAATTGGTTTCTCGCCACGCTACAGCGACATCCCGGTTTCCCTACGGGAACACCCCAAACTGTTTGGCACCTGGCACAGTTCTCGTTTTTGGCCTCTCCCATTATTCACCGGCCTCGTTTCGTTTGGGACGTAGTCGGTCTAAAAGATTGCTCACCCTCAATTTCTCCAGGGCAATTTGGGATGGGCAATTCTGGTCCAGGCAGCAACGCCCACATCCGGTAAAGGAATAAAATAATGATAAATTGCCCTTAGTGTCCTAAAAAAAAATAAGGTTAATGGGGGGGGGTTACTGGTATAGGGTGGATACATTGGCTTGAGTAGGGTGATCATTGCTCAGCACAACATCGAGGGCCGAAGGGCCTGTTCTGTGCTGTACTGTTCTATGTCTAATCCACGTTGACCAGTTCAATGAGCCATACTTCCTCCAACAACCTCACGTATAACATGTTTTAAAAAATCCAGATACATTATCTCAAACAACGATGAGTCAGAATACAGGAGCAAAACAGAGAACCTAGTGGTAACAAAAATAATCCCTCCCTTAATGAAAGCAAAACTAAAGAGTTGGTCATTGACTTCAGGAAGTGAAGTGTCGTACACACCCCTAACTGCATCAATGGTGCAGAGGTGGAGATGGTTGACAGCTTCAAATTCCTAGGTGTGTACATCACCGACAATCAATCTTGGTCCAACCACATCGAGGCTACGACCAAGAAAGCACAACAGCGCCTATACTTCCTCAGGAAACTAATTAAATTTGGCATGTCCACATTGACTCTTAGCAATTATTACAGATGCACCACAGAAAGTATCCTATCCGGCTGTATCACAGCCTGGGTATGGCAACTGCTCGGCCCAAGACCGTAAGAAACTACAGAGTTGTGAACTCAGCCCAGTCCATCACACAAACCTGTCTCCCATCCATTGACTCTATCTACACCTCCCTCTGCCTGGGGAAAGCGGGCAGCATAATCAAAGACCGCTCCCATCCAGGGTTATTCTCTCTTCCATCGGGCAGGAGATACGAAGGTCTGAGAACACGCACTATCAGATTCAACAACAGTTTCTTCCCCGCTAACACCAGACTCCTGTAATTTGTGTCCTCCTTTGTGAACTTAGTGACGTCAGATTCAAAGTATTTGTTCAACTGGTCTACCATCGTTTTGTTGCCCATTATGAATTCACCTGATTCTAACTGTAAGGGGCCTAACATTTGTCTTTGGCATGTGAGAGTACCTTTAAGAAATGGGTGTGGTAGTCGGTATTAGGGGTATTACGGTACCTAGGTTGGAGGTACCCGATGCTGTAAGACTATTGGTGTTAGAGGTACCTGATACTGTAAGACCATTGGTGAAGCCTGCCTGCTGGTTCTGCCCAGTAAGGCGGAGTATAACAGTCTGTGTCTCCCTAGCTGCTGCATTCTGCACCTGCGCTGCTGGGGGGAAACATCTAGTCCAATAAAGCCTTCAATTGCACTCCAATCTCGCTTCGAGAGTTACTGATCGTGCATCAATTTATTGGACTAGATTTTGAAGAATGGAGCTCCGCATCAAGCCGAGTGTCTGCAATTTAGCCCCCACGCGGCAAACTCAGCGGCGACCTTCAAACACTGGTTGGCGTGCTTCAACGGGTACCTCAGGACGGCCACGACTACACCCACAGAGGACCAGAAACTGCAAGTTCTCCACTCGAGGATGAGCCCAGAGATGTACACGCTCATCGAAGATGCGGACGATTTCGAGGCCGCGGTGGCCCTGTTGAAGGGACAGTAAATCAGGTTTACGCCCGACATCTGCTAGCGACTAGACGTCAAATCCCAGGGGAAATCGCTGGACGAATTCTACCGCACACTTCTGGTACTAGGTAGGAACTGTGACTGCCCGCAAGTTTCAGCCAGCGGCACACAGAACTTTTAATCCGGGCGCATTCGTTGCAGGTATGCTGTCCTCCCAAATCCGTCAGCGGCTGCTGGAGAAAGAGGCATGGGGCCTCGTAAGTTCCCGAGATGTGGCTTCCCGCAACGCCCGCCCGAACATATGTCCCCAACCGCATAGCAGCCCCATGGGCAGCGTGGAACCCACCCACAGCTGACCCCGATGCATCCTCCATCCCCCCACAAGCTTGTGCCGCGCAGCTGCCACGCAACCCCGGGGGGCCCCGTTGCTATTTTTGCGGGCAAGCCAAGCACCCCCTGCAACACCGCCCGGCCCGCTCCACAATTTGCAAAGGCTGTGGCAAAAAGGGGCATTTCGTGGCGGTATGCCAGGCCCGGGCGGTCGCCACTGTCTCCGGGGGGGAACCGGGGCCGCCGCCACAACCCTCATTACAGGCCACGTGCGGCCCGTGGGCGCCGCCATCTTCGATCCCGCGAGCCACGTGCGGTCCCCGGGTGCCGCCATGTGGTCCACCCCAGCCATGTGCAACCCGTGGGCGCCGCCATCTTGGCTGGAGTCTCAGGACCCCGATTCGGATGACCGCACACCGCCCGAGGAAACACAGCTTCTGCCACGACTCACCACGATGACTCTGGACCAGTCTCGGCCCCGAACTCTTTCAACCACCACGACAACTGTACTAATCAACGGACACAAGACATCCTGCCTGATCAACTCCGGGAGCACAGAGAGCTTTATACACCCCAACACGGTAAAGCGCTACTCCCTTCCTATACACCCAGTTAATCAAATAATCTTGCTGGCTTCCGGGACTCACTCTGTAGAGATCAAGGGGTACAGCATAGCTACCCTCACAGTCCAGGGAAGAGAATTTAAGAATTTCCGACTCGATGTCCTCCCTCACCTCTGCGCTGCCACGCTCCTGGGATTGGACTTCCAATGCAATCTCCAGAGCTTAACCTTTAAATTCGGCGGCCCCAATCCCCCCCCCCCCCCCCCCCCCCCCCACTCACTGTCTGCAGCCTAACGACCCTCAAGGTCGACCCGCCTTCCCTTTTTGCGAACCTCACCCCTGATTGCAAACCCGTCGCCACCAGGAGCAGACGGTACAGTGCCCAGGACCGGACCTTCATGAGGTCGGAAGTCCAGCAGTTACTGAAGAAAGGTATTATTGAGGCTAGCAACAGCACCTGGAGAGCTCAAGTAGTGGTTGTAAAGACCGGGGAGAAGCATAGGATGGTCATCGATTATAGTCAGACCATCAACAGGTATACACAGCTCAACGCATACCCTTTCCCCCGCATATCTGACTTGGTCAATCAGATTGCACAATACAAGGTCTTTTCCGTGGTGGACCTCAAATCCGCCTACCAACAGCTCCCCATTCGCCCAGACGACCGCAATAACACTGCATTCGAAGCAGATGGGCGGCTCTACCACTTCCTAAGGGTTCCCTTCGGTGTCACAAATGGAGTCTCGATCTTCCAATGGGAGATGGACCGAATGGTTGACCGGTACGGCTTGCGGGCCACGTTTCCGTACCTCGACAACATCACCATCTGCGGCCATGACCAGAAGGACCACAACACCAAACTCCGCAAATTTCTCCATATCGCCAATCTCCTTAACCTGACCTATAATAAGGAGAAGTGCGTATTCAGCACCGATCGTCTAGCCATCCTCGGCTACATAGTGCACGATGGAGTCATCGGCCCCGACCCCAAACGCATGCACCCGCTCATGGATTTTCCCCTCCCACACTGCTCCAAGGCCCTGAAACTTTGCCTGGGGTTTTTTTCATATTACGCTGAGTGGGTCCCCAATTATGCGGACAAGGCCCGCCCACTAATTCAATCCACAGTTTTCCCCCTGTCGGCAGAGGCTTGCCAGGCCTTCAGTCGCATAAAGGCGGACATCGCAAAGGCCACGATGCACGCAATCGATGAATCCCTTCCCTTCCAAGTCGAGAGCGACGTGTCCGACGCAGCTCTGGCCGCCATCCTCAACCAAGCGGGCAGCCCCTTGGCCTTCTTCTCAAGCACCCTCCGTGCTTCAGAAATCCGCCATTCCTCCGTTGAAAAGGAGGCCGAGGCCATAGTAGAAGCTGTGCGGCACTGGAGGCATTACCTGGCCGGCAGGAGATTCACGCTCCTCACTGACCAACAGTCGGTAGCTTTCATGTTCGATAATGCACAGCAGGGCAAGATAAAGAATGATAAGATCTTACGGTGGAGGATCGAGCTCTCCACCTACAACTACGAGATCTCGTATCGTCCCGGGAAGCTAAAGGAGCCTCCTGACGCCCTATCCCGCGGCACATGTGCCAGCGCACAAGTGGACCGACTCCGCACCCTCCACGAGGACCTTTGCCAGCCGGGGGGGGGGGGGGGGGGGGGGTAACTCAATTCTTCCATTTTATCAAGACCCGCAACCTGCCCTACTCCATCGAGGAGGTCAGGACCGTCACCAGAAACTGCCAAGTCTGTGCGGAGTGCAAGCCGCACTTCTACAGGCCAGAGAAAGCCCACCTGGTAAAGGCTTCCCGTCCCTTTGAACGCTTCAGTATGGACGTCAAAGGGTCCCTCCCATCCACCGACCGCAACACGTACTTCCTGAACGTGATTGAAGAATACTCCCGGTTCCCATTCGCCATCTCCTGCCCCGACATGACCGCGGCCACCGTCATAAAGTCCATCCACGGTATCTTTACCCTGTTCGGTTTCCCGCCTACATACACAGTGATAGGAGGGTCCTCCTTCATGAGCGACGAACTGCGTCAATTCCTGCTCAGCAAGGGCATTGCCTCCAGCAGGATGACCAGTTATAACCCCCGAGGAAACGGGCAAGCGGAGAGGGAGAACGGAACGGTCTGGAAGACCGTCCAACTGGCCCTACGGTCCAGGAATCTCCCAGTCTCCCGCTGGCAGGAGGTCCTTCCCGATGCACTCCACTCCATCCGATCACTGCTGTGCACCACGACCAACGAAACACGTCATGAACGTCTCCTTGTCTTCCCTAGGAAGTCCTTCTCCGGGACCTCGTTCCCATCCTGGCTGGCAGCTCCTGGACCCATTCTGTTCCACCAAAACGTCCGGGTGCACAAGTCGGACCCGTTGGTCGAGAGGGTCCACCTCCTTCACGCTAACCCTCAGTACGCCTATCCCTCTCCCTGCCGGACCTGGCGCCCGCTGGATCCCCACCCACACCCCCCTCACCAACCCCACCCTCCCTCACACCGGCGCACCCCACGGCTTCCCCCTTCCCAGGTGGATCGGTTGTTCCACTGGTCCCACCCAGAGGTGATGAAGCTACCAAAGAGGCCGGAGTCACGCTGCCGGAGTCACGGATTCCCGAGCTGGCGCCTGCATCACCGCCAAAACTCCGACGATCACAGAGGACGACCAGGGCCTCCGATCGACTAATTGTTTCATTGTGAAATGTACTTGTAAATGAATATTGTAAATAGTTGTGTGACATGTGATAAGGCAAAACACTGTATCACTGATGGGTACAGCCATAACCTCCACCACTTATAACACGAGACCACCACCCCCACCGGGCTCTTTTTTTAAACAGGGGGTGAATGTGGTAGTCAGTATTAGGGGTATTACGGTACCTAGGTTGGAGGTACCCGATGCTGTAAGACTATTGGTGCTGGAGGTACCTGATACTGTAAGACCATTGGTGAAGCCTGCCTGTTGGTTCCGCCCAGTAAGGCAGAGTATAAGAGTCTGTGTCTCCCTAGCTGCTGCATTCTGTAACTGTGCTGCTGGGGGAAACATCTAGTCCAATAAAGCCTTCAATTGTCCTCCAATCTCGCTTCGAGAGTTATTGATTGTGCATCAATGGGTGTATATACATGGGTATGTATATAAATATCTGTAGTGAAAGTACCTTTAAGAAATGGATGTTTATTACTGCAGTGATGTCAGAGAGTGGGTGGAGCTGGGCTGTCTGTCAGCTTTTTACTTTCGTTTTAGGCTGTTTGCTTCAGGGTGTGTTTTAGTTTAGTTTTCCGAGCTGGATAGCTGCAGTCACAGCCAGAAGGTGTATTAGAGTCTCTCTCTGCAATCTAAATACTGTAAATCGATCCTGGTGATTTAAAACTAATAACTGCTCCCAGTAGTGACTTTAACCTGGTGTGCTGCTGTTGAAAGTTTTTTTTTAAGTCTTCTGGATGTTAAAAGGGCAGCTTAAGGATTACTTAGTGTTGTAGTCTTTGGGGGTTGTATTTGAATTAATGGTTGCTAAGATGTTCACTGTATGTTTTAAAAAGGTTAACTTGAGTTCATAGAATAAACATTGTTTTGCTTTAAAAAAATACTTTTCCATTTCTGCTGTACCACACCTGTAGAGTGGGTTGTGTGTTCCCCAGACTATAATCTAGTAAAAGTTATGGGTCAGGTGAACTCCATGATACACTTTGGGGTTCTCTAAACCCTGGCCCATAACAGTCTTTTTCTTTCTTTATATCGATAGAAGCTATTGCAGTCAGTTGTTACATTTTCTGCAAGCTTACACTCGTATTCTAATTTCCCCTTCCGAATTAATAACAATAAAAATAATCTTTATTGTCACAAGTTCGGCTTTCATTGCAATGAAGTTACTGTGAAAAGCCCCTAGTCGCCATGCACTCCGGCGCCTGTTCGGGTACACTGAGGGAGAATTCAGAATGTCCAATTCAGCTAACAGCACGTCTTTCGGGGCTTGTGGGAGGAAACCGGAGCACCCGGAGGAAACCCACGCAGACACGGGGGGGGGGGGGGGGGGGGGGGAAGGAACGTGTAGACTCCGTACAAACACCCAAGCAGGAATCGAACCTGGGACCCTGGCTCTGTGAAGCAGTGCTAACCACTGTGCTACCGTGCATGATCGACAGCATTGTCCTCCTTGCCTGTTTTCACAGAGATGTAGTAAAAAGTGTGGTTCAACTATCGCTCACTCAGCTCCTGCTGCCAAAACAGCAGGGGATCTAACTTAACGGCCATGTGCGTAGAACTTCTATTCATTGTAATCAGTCCTCAAGCAGAAGAGCTCCAACATTCTGCATTAAACTGCGTTCTTTGGGAACAGTTTACAAGCAGGACTCTTATTTCAGAGCTTGTTGGTTCCTTTCCATATTTTTAAAACACAGCTTTACAGTCCCTGAAATTACCCTGCCCAAGTGCCAATCAACCATGAGCCAGTTTGGCAAATCAATGTTCACTGGCTATTCATCCATATACGGCATCACTAAAATGGCTGACCCCATCCTTGTTTCACCTCAGCGAGCACCCAAAGGCGGGCATTTTCCAACCGGGTTGGGGGCACTTTGCTTTGCACACCTGCTTGAAGCAATGCTAACCCTCCTTCACCCACCCCAATTAACTCAGCACAGATCATGACCGGTACAGGCTTGGAGGGCCGAAGGGCCTGTTCCTGTGCTGTATTGTTCTTTGATACTACACTCCATGAGTTTGCAAATATGCGGCCAGAAATCACAATGATGGACAATTTACAATGAAAGGTTTACAATTAACAATAGAGCATGGTGCAAAGGCAATAAAGGAGAAACTACCTTTCTCGTTAACTCTCAGATAAAACACGAGGTTACCACAGAGGAGCTGAAGGTTCAACAATCAGTAAACCCTTTTGATGGCATTTACTTAGATTTATATACAGCTTTCGCTGATTGCAGTAAAGTGTGTTTCTCAAGTCTATATATTAGGAGCCCTGCCACGGCTCGTAATGCCATCAGGTGGAGTGGAAAAGGATATTTCATTATCTGGCACTGTACCCTCCCTCATTGATTTGTTTCGTGTTAAATGGCCTGACCTTTTCGAGCAGGCGTTTCATTTTCAAAATGGTTACACATTAACGCTCCTCTATGAGTAACTGTGCAACAACAGGAAGAGATTGTTCTGCATTGCTACTGAGAGATCTCGGAAGGAAAATAGATTTCACATCCGATGGAGTAATTACCAGAGTACAGTTTTCATGTCATTTAATATGGAATACGTTTGAAATGCTTGAAGATCAACTCAGTATCAGTGCTGTCCATTGTTTAGGCTGGGCAAGTCCAGGAATTAATAGTTAACAACTCTGCCGTCTGCCCACCAGTACACACGCCAACCTTATCTGGGTCATCTGAGGGAGGGGTAGAATACAGCCAGGCTAGGCTATTGTCCCAACTTGCTGAAGTACTCCTCCTGCTGGGAGGACCTTGGACAATATCCATGAAGTTGTCATAGCAACTTATAGAAACAGTTTAGAAAAAACCATTAGGTCCTACAAGAGTTTGATCTAAACTTGGTCACTCGTCCCTGCCTTCTCACCTTATCCCTTAATCTGTTCTCACTCCAGAACAGGTCCAAATACTAATTCCTAAATACCCATTCCTGATGCCCAAATCAACAGCCTTCTTTGTCACTTTATTCTTTGTTTCAAAGAAGCCCTTTTCTTTAAAGTCAACCTTCTGACCCCTTTTGCCAGAGTGAAAACTGCTGAAGTCAAGATTCGTCCAGCACCATCTTCTTTTAAAAATGAAACTACATCGCGGGAGGGCACTTTCCCCAATGAAAACAAGTCCAAATTCCTCACCCCTTCCTCAAAGCCTTACACCTCTTCGCCATCGAGGGTGGACAAGCAAACCCGGAGCGGAAGAAAATCAATTTCAAAATGAAAATTAAAACGTTCCTCACAAGAACGTTTGCCCTGTTGACACCACCTGATTATCCCCGTGGTGTAGCACACTGGGCTAAATCGCTGGCTTTTAAAGCAGACCAAGGCAGGCCAGCAGCACGGTTCAATTCCCGTACCAGCCTCCCCGAACAGGTGCCGGAATGTGGCGACTAGGGGCTTTTCACAGTAACTTCACTGAAGTCTACTTGTGACAATAAGCGATTTTTCATTTCATCTGGAAAGCCAGCTGGTGAAAGATAATACTGGAGCCAAGCTTTACTCAGTCTTATATTTATTTACAGAGTGCAACATTACGAGCATACATCTCCTAAACCAGTCACATCAGTTTCAACAAGCATCTCTTCAACTGCTTTCACTTGAGGCCCCAATTAATGGTCTCCAACTGGACACAATTAACATACATTTAATAACGTGACAGTGCCGGCCATGAAGACCACCCTCAGTGCTGGTTGTTATGAATAGTTATATATTTCCCCCTCTGTAAAACAGTGCCAATAGCATGAAGTGAGTTTGGAGTCTGGCGAGACCCAACTGAGACACCCAGTGATTGGGTATCAGATTGAACGGCTGCTCTGAGCTGTCAACGATGACTGGGCCAGGGGCAGCACAGTGGCGCAGTGGTTAGCATTGCTGCCTACGGCGCGGTGGACCCGGGTTCGAATCCCGGCTCTGGGTCACTGTCCGTGTGGAGTTTGCACATTCTCCCCGTGTCTGCGTGGGTTTCACCCCCACAACCCAAAGATGTGCAGGATAGGTAGATTGGCCACTCTAAATTGCCCCTTAATTGGAAAAAATAATTGGGTACTCTAAATTTAAAAACAAAAACAATGACTGGGCCAGAATTGGGTTCTCCGGAAGGTGGACTGTGGTCACAGAACTGGACGGGAAATCCAGAGACTCAGGTTAATGCTCTGGTGATGTGGTGAACGTATTGCTACTACAATTCACCACTGTATTGTGTTGTATTATGTTGATGCCCTTGTGGGCTCCGCCTGTGGCTCCGCCCCTCGGGGGAGGTATATAGACCTGTAGGCGGCACTCAGTACAGAGCAGTCGCAGGCAGGCACAGATCTAGCTGATCAAAACCACTGTTCACTATTCGTCTCGTGTGAACTGATGGTCGCATCAGGGTGACAAGGGTTCAAATCCCACCATGGATAGCTGGGTGGAATTTAAATTCCATTAGTAAATCTGGAATATAAAGCTAGTCCCCGTAATGGTGACTATAAAACCATCAGCAATTGTCGTTAAAAACTCCAGCTGCTTCACTAATGTCCTTTAGGGAAGGAAATCCGCCACCCTTACCTGGTCTGGCCTACACGTGACTCCAGGCCCACAGCAATGTGGTTGACTCTTGACTGCCCTCCGAAATGACCGGGCAAGCCGCTCAGTTCTCGGGAAATTAGGGGTGGGCAACAAATGTTGGCTCACATCCCATGAAATAATTTTTTTTTTTTTAAACAATGCACCAACACCCCTCACAAGTCGCAGGGAAAGGGAGAAGTTTAATCCACAATGTGAAAGCGTACCTCCGAAAAGGCTCGATAGGAAAGGAGAGTTCCATTTTAATTTAGCCACCCCTCTGTCACAAGGTATGAACAATGCCTTCATGAAACAAGCATTTTATACAAGGTTCACCGCCCCTCAGTTCCACAAAGGGTGGAGTTAAGGAAGAGACACGGTTCTCTGGCTGCACCCTCCTATTTGGGAAACGCTCGTGTCAAGAATGCAAAGCCCCTGTGCACTAACTGATCTTGGACAATGACATAGGAGGACAGGATCAAACAGACCTCAATCTGGGCCATCCCACCGAGGATTATCAAATCGATATTTGCAGCAGATTGCAGCTCGGCACGGAGACAGTTTAGCACAGCTCTCAGAGTACTTAAAGGGGAATCGAAGTGGGGAAAGTCTGCTGTGAGCAGGAGGAATACGTAGCTTGTCGGAGGCCATGTGAACACAATCTGGATCTTCAATTGATGCAGGCCTGTGTGTTTTCACGGGGTTTAGATGCCATCTAGAGGTCGACTGCGAAACTAACAGAAATTTTCAGCGTTTAAAAAAAACTCCAACGAGTCCCCCCCCCCCCCCCCCCCCCCCCCAAGAATAAACTTCAAGGATGGGGTGTTCGGGCCCAGTTGGAAATTGGAATATTCCAGAAATACTCACAGCCTTAACCCGCGATTACCCAGTGGGGAGTGAGATGCTGAGGGAGCTGCTGAACCCAGAGAAAAGCAAACTGAAAATAAAACTAATACTAAAAAACACGAGGCTGGGCAACAGGTTGGCGCAGCGGTTAGCTCTGCTGCCTCACGCCGCTGAGGACCCGGGTTCGATCCCGGTCCTGAGTCTCTGGCCGTGTGGAGTTTGCACATTCTCCCCGTGTCTGCATGGGTCTCACCCCCAAAAGGTGCAGGGGTGATGGATTGGCCGCGCTAAATGGCCCCTTAATTGGGAAAAAAAAGAGAATTGGGCACTCAAAATTTATTTTTAAGAAATGAAAAAACACAAGACAAGTTTCATATTGCGGATCCCATAATTATAAAAAAAAAATTAAATTAACAAAAGCCATCAGCAGAATGCACTTAAGTTCATTTCTCCTCATCCTCTGCGAATGGGTGCGTGCTGAGCTACAGTCCCATTGGCTGTGGTAAAAACTGAGTGTGCGTGGGGTGATCGATGATGGGATGGGGGGGGGGAGAATCGCAAAAATGGTGAACCTTTTGCTTCTCTGGGTGGGATTCTCTAATCCCGCGGCAGAGTGTCCACGACGTCGTAAACGGGGCGCTGCCAGGACTAATTCTAGCCCCCGCAGGGGGCCAGCACGGCGCTGGAGCGGTTCGCACCACTCCAGCTGCCGATCCCGGCGCGAACTGTGCACCGCGGGATCCGTGCATGCGCAGTGGCCTCCTTCGTGCCGGCCCCGACACAACATGGCGCAGGGCTACAGGGGCCGGCGCATAGGAAAGGAGGCCCCCAACCACAGAGGCCAAACCTGCCGATCGGTGGGCCCCGATCGCGGGCCAGGCCACATCGGTTCTGCCTCCCTCCCTCCCCCCCCTCCCCGCTCCACCCCCCCCCCCCTCCCCTCCCCACACACACACACACACAGGCCGAATTCCAGAAGGCGCTCGACAAAGTTGCACATCGAAGTTTACTGTGCAAAATAAGAGCTCACAGTGGAATGGGTAAGAAATGATCATGGATAGAGGATGGTTTACGGACAGGATGGTGCGAGCGGGATAGATGGGTCTTCTTCGCGTTGGCCAGATGTGTTGAGTGGAATGTTACCGGCGTCAGTGTTGTGGCCTCAAATATTTACAACATTGTCCATGACTTGGTTGAAGGGATCGAATTTATGGTTGCTAAATTTGCTGATTTCACAAAGACGGGGAGGAAATTAAGTTGCAAAGAGGAGGTAGAGTCTGCATAGGGATGTAGGTCAGTCAAGTGACTGGGCAGAAATTTGGCAGATGCTGTACCTACCGTGTGAGAAAATGCGAAGTTGTCGACTTTGGCAAGAAGAGTATTAAAGCAGCACGTGATTTAAATTGAGAGCAATTGCAGGACTCTCCGTTACAGAGGGACCGGACTGTCCTGGTGCGTGAATCAGAAAACGTTAGCGTGCGGGTACAGCGAGGAATTAGGACACAAATGGGATGTCATGTCTGTTGCAAGCGGAATAAACATAAGGGTTTATTGTTACAGTTGGTGAGACCACATCTGGTTGACTGTGTCTAGTTTGGTCTCCTCATTTCAGAAAGGATATAAAAGGTGTTGGAAACAAATGGCACGAGTGAGCTTTGCCTCCTTGTTGGCTGAGGAGGGATTCTCTCCACCGCGGCTGCACTTCAGAGGTTTTCCTGTTGGTGGCTGTTACACATGAGCCGCCCCGATCTTTCTCTCCCCCCACCCCACCATATTCGACCCTTCCAACTTTGGGGAGGCCTCCGGCAACACCCCCCCTCAATCTGGTACGGCCGCCCTGGACCCGATCCCTGGCAGTGCCAACCTGGCACTCTGCCCCCCGCCAGCCTGGCAGTGCCACGGTGCCCAGGCACCAGAGGGAGAGCCAGGATGCCACCCTGCCCTGTTACCGATAACCTAGAGGTCTCCAATGGCCTGGGAGACCCCCTGGGTGCCGTTACGATCGGACCAGTACTAAATGGCACCCTGGCGAGCTCTCGCAGGCACAGCCGTTGAGCCCCGGGCACTGGGTGAACATATGTTTTAATGAGCCGTAAGCTGCTCTGGACCACTCCCAGCGAGGGCAAGACCCAGAGCACAACATCTCGCGAGATTCCATTCAATCTCACGAGGCATTTCGAGCATCGCAATTTTCACAAAAAAGCCTCTCGCAAAATTCAATGGCCTCATTCCGACACCACGTGGGGAGCGCCCAGGTTGCTGAACCCGCGCACAAACAGTTCAGAGAAGGTTGGCTCGACCTTACCTGGGATTGGGGTGGGGGAGGGGGGGGGGGGGGGGGAGCAGCACCTTACAAGGAAAGGTTGGATCTGTATCCGCTGGAGTTTAGAAAATTGATAGGTTAACTTAATGAACCATGAGGAGATCCTGACGGGACTTGACAGGGTGGATGTTGAAAGAATGGGAGAGACTGGAACTCGGGGATGCAGCTTAAAAATAGGGGTCCCCATTTACCACAGAAATAAGAATTTTCTCCCTTCAGAAGGTGGAGAGCTTTTGGAACTCGCTTCACCAGAGAGCAGTGGAGGCCGGGTCATTGACCCAGAGAGCGGCGCAGGCTGGGTCATTGACCCAGAGAGCGGCTCAGGGTGGGTCATTGACCCGGAGAGCAGTGGAGGCCGGGTCATTGACCCAGAGAGCGGCTCAGGGTGGGTCATTGACCCAGAGAGCGGCGGAGGCCGGGTCATTGACCCAGAGAGCGGCTCAGGGTGGGTCATTGACCCAGAGAACGATGGCGGCCGGGTCATTGACCCAGAGAGCAGCGGAGGCCGGGTCATTGACCCAGAGAGCAGTGGAGGCCGGGTCATTGACCCAGAGAGCAGTGGACGCCGGGTCATTGACCCAGAGAGCAGTGGAGGCCGGGTCATTGACCCAGAGAGCAGTGGAGGCCGGGTCATTGACCCAGAGAGCAGTGGAGGCCGGGTCATTGACCCAGAGAGCAGCGGAGGCCGGGTCATTGACCCAGAGAGCAGCGGAGGCCGGGTCATTGACCCAGAGAGCAGCGGAGGCCGGGTCATTGACCCAGAGAGCGGCTCAGGGTGGGTCATTGACCCAGAGAGCAGCGGAGGCCGGGTCATTGACCCAGAGAGCGGTGGAGGTCGGGCCATTGACCCAGAGAGCAGTGGAGGCCGGGTCATTGACCCAGAGAGCGGTGGAGGCCGGGTCAATGACCCAGAGAGCAGTGGAGGCCGGGTCATTGACCCAGAGAGTAGTGGAGGCCGGGTCATTGACCCAGAGAGGGGTCATTGACCCAGAGAGTAGTGGAGGTCGGGCCATTGACCCAGAGAGCAGTGGAGGTCGGGCCATTGACCCAGAGAGCAGTGGAGGTTGGGTCATTGACCCAGAGAGCAGTGGAGGCCGGGTCATTGACCCAGAGAGCGGTGGAGGTCGGGCCATTGACCCAGAGAGCGGCGGAGGCCGGGCCATTGACCCAGAGAGCAGTGGAGGCCGGGTCACTGACCCAGAGAGCGGTGGAGGCCGGGTCATTGACCCAGAGAGCGGCTCAGGGTGGGTCATTGACCCAGAGAGCAGTGGAGGCCGGGTCATTGACCCAGAGAGCAGTGGAGGTTGGGTCATTGACCCAGAGAGCAGTGGAGGTTGGGTCACTGACCCAGAGAGTGGCGCAGGCTGGGACGTGGAATATATTGGAAGTGGAGTTATATCGATTCTCAGCTAACAAGGGAGTCAAAGGTTATCAGGGGTAGGCAGAACGTAGGCCACAATCAGATCTGCCATAATTTTACAGAATGACGGAGAAGGTACAAGGGACTGAATGGCTCCTGCTCCTAATTCAAATGTAGCGATCCTCCCCTTCCCCATCCCATTGTGGTGAGGCACCATCGATGACCATGCCCTTCCCCCAGTGAGGGACCAAAACACTGGACCTGCGGTTCTGAAGAGAGGGGAGATGCTGTTTTAGTGGAGGCAGCCAGTCAGCCCCTCGAGCACATTTCTCAATCCAGTTCGACCATGGCTGATCTGTCCGTAATCTCTTGGTACCAAAATAAATCAATCAATCCCAACTCAAAGATTTAATTGTATGTGTGTGTGTACATGCACGTGTGAGCATGTGTGCGTGTGTTACAGCTCACTCAGGACATCTTGCGTTGCAACATGTACTTCTTACATGCGTGTTGCAGTCTGGAGCTATGGATAGCGATGGTAGGGGCTCCAATGCTCTTTCCGTCACCCGGCTGAACAGATGTCTCTCCCACTTCTACCGCCTGCCATTTGGAAGGATTTGCAGGTTGATAATTAACCTGTTTGTTTAAGTTATGAACACACCTTCCTTGGCCATCAAGTCCTGGAGTGGGACTCGAACCCAGAGGGTCCGCTTCACGAGCAGGAATGCGACCCACTGCACCACCAGACCCTTCCTCAACTCTCCCAGTAGCCACAGCCTTTTGAGTTCCAGATTTCCACTGCTGTTTGTGTGATGAATTGCTTCTTTTTTTAAAAATATACAAATTTAGAGTACCCAATTCATTTTTTCCAATTAAGGGGCAATTTAGTGAGTTCAATCCACCTACCTTGCACATCTTTGGGTTGTGGGGGCGAAACCCACGCAAACACGGGGAGAATGTGCAAACTCCACACGAACAGTGACCTAGAGCCGGGATCGAACCTGGGACCTTGGTGCCGTGAGGCAACAGGGCTAACCCACTGCGCCACCGTGCTGCCCATGAATTGCTTCTTGATTGCACTCCTCAATGACCTCGCTCGGACGTTAAGATTAGGCCCTCTTGTACTGGGTTTCTTCATCAGTGGAAGCTTCTCTGCATCTACCCTATTGAATCCCTTTATCGCTTCAAACACCTCTGTCCGATCTCTCCTCAACCTTCCAAACTCTAAACTGTGCGGGAGGTCCAGCGAACCAATGTCCACATGTTTTGGACATGTCCAAAGCTTAGGGG
This sequence comes from Scyliorhinus canicula, assembly GCF_902713615.1. Lineage (NCBI taxonomy): Eukaryota > Metazoa > Chordata > Chondrichthyes > Carcharhiniformes > Scyliorhinidae > Scyliorhinus > Scyliorhinus canicula. The sequence continues at coordinate 93,733,034 of NC_052164.1, read as the reverse complement.
ATTTTGGCAGGGGTTTGCGGATGTCATGTCCCACGGTGTTAAAAACAAGGGTGGCGCCGAGTCCAGAGGTGGCAATTTTCGGGGTGTCGGAAGATCCGGGAATCCAGGAGGAGAAAGAGGCAGACGTTCTGGCCTTTGCTTCCCTGGTAGCCCGGAGACGGATACTATTATCTTGGAGGGGACTCAAAGCCCCCGAAGTCGGAGACCTGGCTATCGGACATGATTAGCTTTCTCTGTCTGGAGAAAATTAAGTTCACCTTGAGAGGGTCACTGTTAGGGTTCACCCGGAGGTGGCAACCGTTTGTCGGCTTCTTTGTGGAAAATTAATCGTCAGCAGACGGTGGGGTGGGGATGGGGAAGTAATTTAGATTAGAGTAGGGGGGTAATAAGGGTGGGATCTGTACGAAAGGTCAATGGCTTTTGCTCTATGTTTATGGTTTCTATATTGTTGTTACTATACCAAAAATACCTCAATAAAATGTTTATTGAAAAAAAACCTTCCAAACGCGAGGGAATGCAAATCAAGCTTCCACACCCGGTCCTCTCTCAGGGTCCTCTGGACTCTTTAAAGTCCCAATGTCAAGACTGGTGAACAGAATATTGCAGCCAGTCCAGGGCCAATAAATCCTTCCGGATCCACAAGGCCCAGAATTGAATCCTGTATTTCAGATGGAGCCTGACCAAGGTTCTGTGCGATTGATGAAGCGCTTGCCTTTGTGTTCCAGCTCTCCCGAGGTAATAGCCAACGTTGCAGCAGTCTTTTCAATCATATTTGATGTCCATGCCCTGCTTTTGATCATTTGATATTCAAATCCCTTTGCTCTCCCACAGCTCCTGTTAGGAAGTGTGGGATGATCGAAGGTGGATGACCTTCTCATTGCGAATGCTAGCACAGCGGTTACGCTGCTGGACGGGTAATCCAGGGGCCTGGCTTTAATGATCTAAAGACATGACCTCAAATACCATCAGGGCAGTGAAGTAAATAAATACGGGACGAAAGGTTGATAGCGGGCAGGCACCGAATGGATGGTAAACCCACCTGTTTCCACCCGGGAGGGGGGGGGGGGGGAGCTGCCGTCCTTACCTGGTCTGGTCTAAATGTGACTCCAGACCCACAGCAATGCAAAATGCTTAACTGTCCAACAAATGGCCTATAGCACGACACTCAACTTGTGGCAACGAATGGACAATGAAGGACGGGCAGTAAATGCTGGCTCTGGCAGGAGCAGCCACATCCAGTCATATCACGAATATAATAATCCTGCCCAAAGTTGAATTCCGTCTGCCGCAGTTTTGCCCAGAATGAAAGGAGGATATTGACAATCCGGACACAACCTGGAGTGGAGAGAAAGCGCTAAAAGCGAGCATTGAATTAAGAGGAATGCAAATCGAACATTCTAAAATCCCTCCCTGCATTAACTAAAAAAAAATCACCTTGACAACTCGCTCGGTCAAAAGTAAAATGAAGCTTGGAAGCGGATACTCAGCTGATCCCAGTTTGACTTCGTGCTCCCCTCCCACCCCCCCCCTTCACCCCCTCCCACCACCACCATTCAAAATGATCTCAATTGTTTGAAATTCCTGTTTACAAACTCCGAGGAGCCAATTTGACAGTGGATCTCCCGGGATCTGTCTACGTTATGGTGTGATTACAATCTTCCGTCAACTGCATGAGATGCATTTGTCACTGATGGCGTATTTAACACATCAGACATGCGTGAGGCAATTAGGGAGCGGACAAACGTATTGACGCAGGACAAGTTGCTGCATTTTGTTTGACAACTTCAACTTGAGAGAAAAGCAGGCCAAGTCCCCCAGTTGACCCATCGCTGTTTATGGCAGATCAGATTTCCATTTCCAGCACTTCTTCTCCTTAAACTTAGATTAGGATCGAGGCCTACATACCTGACACCTAACCACAGAACTCCTAGCTTCCTGCATCAAGCAGGTCACCCTGGGTTGATAACAGATGAATGCCATGTTACAGCAGCTGACACGCCTCGATTGATTTAGAAATAAAAGAGGCTATTGTGCCACTCGCTGAGGCAGCGTTTGTGCAGAATGCCAACTCATTTAACTATTCCATTGCACCCCTGGCCTGTCTCCCATCTCCCACCCGCTGTTAATCACCAAGAGACTGAGGAGAGTAAAATCCGGGAAATAAATCAGGGCGTTAGAACAAGCTCCACATTTTTTTGAACACTTTTATTAGTTATTTTTTTTAAATGGAGATATTTGATTGGGCAGTTGGAAGCTAGACTCCATGGAATGAAACCTCTCGGGTTCTGCTGGGCCAGTCTTGGTAACCGTATTAACAGGAGGGAAACGATTCTCCATCTCGGTCAAGTCAAAGCAATTCAGATCTGCTGAGACTCGAGAGCCATTCACCCACCTTTACCCTGTCAGACTCTTACCTTCCCAAGTGGGTGAGGACCATCCACCGTCTTCCCATCATCGTCGGGACCCCAGCTGCGGGAGAGAAGAAACAGGAGACACATGACGGACTGGCGAATGAGAGGAGGGGACCTTGGACAAGTGGCCCCACGTTTCACCAGAGGCAAGGGCAGGGGCAGCAGCCGGGCAGGAATGGACGGAAACCGATGGGCGGGCTACAGATTATGGCCCTTTACCACTTTCCTGTCAATTGGAAGTGGTGGAGATGGAACTTTCCCGCATGTACCATCCTTCCAAAACATGCGAGGAAACTGAATTTCTGGGAATAGGAATTGGGGGAAGTTTGCAGAGAAACTGGCTGTTAAAGGATCAAACTGGAGTGGAGATACAGGAGGACAGGAGGCTACCTTCTCTGTCCAATGCTGAATATTTGAGCACAATTCTCTCACTGAAAGTGGTAGAAAAGATATTGAAAATTGGATTTACCTTAAATTTATTCTTTATTAAAAAAATGTTTTATTCCAATTTTTACATTTTCACATATAAAACACAAAAAAACAACCCAAAACTAAACAAAACCCCAGGCTTCCCCACCAACCCCCCCCCCCCCCCCCCACCACCTTCTCCCCCCCTCCCACCTCCCCCAACACCCCCCCCCCCCCCCCCAACCCCGGTAGTTGCCGGCAACCAGCTCCGCAAATGCAATACAAACAAACCCCATCTCTTGTGGAACCCCTCACACGCCCCCCCCCCCCCCCCCCCCCCCCCCCCCCCCTCCCTCAGGGAAAATTTCACCTTCTCCAAATAGAAGAATTCCAGTCGATCCCCCAGCCACACTGAGGCACAGGGTGGAGAGGCGGACCTCCACCCCCAACAGGACCCTTTTGTGAGCGATCAACGAGGTGAAGGCGAAAACATCTGCCCCGCACCCGTCTGCAACTCCAGCAAGTCCGATACCCCCAGGGGACACGGCTCTAGGTCCACTTGGAAGATTGCCAACATGGTGCTGAAGAATGACCCCCAAAACCTCTCCAAATTCGGGCAGGACCAGAAGATGTGTACGTGATTGGCTGGGCCCCTCCCACACTGCTCACAAATATCCTCCACCCCCCTCCAATAAGTGGCTCATTCTCGACTTTGTCGGGTGCGCTCTGTGCATTACCGTTAGCTGCAGCAGCCCCAACCTCGCACACGAGGTTGAGGCATTCACCCTCTGTGGCACCTCACTCCACAGTCCCTCCTCCAGCACCATCCCCACTCCACCTCCCGCTTGGCTTTAGCCCCCTCCAGACGCGCCCTTTCCTCCTCCAAAATCCTCTCACCAATGGCCGAGACCACCCTCCCTCTCTAACCCCCTCACGGACAACACCCCCTCCAGCAACGCGGAGGGCGCTGCCACCGAAAAGGTCGGACAGGCCGTCACAAAATCCAGCCCCTGCACTTAACTGAATCCCTCCCCTCGAGGTACCCCGAATTTCAGCCCCAACTCCTCCAGACTCGCAAACCGTCCTTCTAGGAACAGATCCTTTATTTCCACCACCCCTCGATTCTCCCAATGCTGAAACCTCACATCCAAACCCCCCCCCCCCCCCCCAACCCAGGGCTCAAACCCACGGTTCCCTCGAATCGACATCAACATCGATCCCGCCCCCAACTTCAAGGGCCGCCGAAACTGCCTCTATTTTCAGCGTGGCCACTACCACCGGACTTCCCGAGTACCTCCCCACGGGGCAAACGGAAACAGCGCCGTTGCCAACGGCTGCAACCCCAACCCCTGACAACAACCTGCCTGCATCTTCAGCCACAAAACCTCCGCCTCTCTGCTCCAACCCAGCATCTTTTCGCAGCGCTTGCTGCCCAGTAATAGTATAGCAAGTTCGGATGGGGCAAGTTCGGATGGGGCAAGTTCGGATGGGGCAAGTTCGGATGGGGCAAGTTCGGATGGGGCAAGCCCCCCCCCCCCCCCCCCCCCCGACTGTCACCCTGTCTGCAACACCGCCCTCCTAATCCTTGCTACCTTACCTGCCCACACAAACGGCAATCTTAAATTCATTCTAACTCCTATTTTGAGACATGCTCGGAACAGCACCTGCTGAGTTTCACGATTTATATGTAAACCTAAAGGTCCCAATAGTTCTCCTGCATCTCTGCCGGATGTGTACGAATGTGGACATTGGGTCAAAGCAGATCTGGGGCTGGTTAAATGCGCTTGCTTCATCCCCACAACATAAATAGTCTTCCTACACTCTGGTGTTCAGCTCAGACGCAAAGACTGGCCATTTTGACGGAGGACCCGGAGACAGGAGTTCAAAATCCAACAGGGCAGCTGATGAATTTAAGTTTACATGAAGTTTGGAAGGAGAAGCGAGAATCGGAGATGACCATGAAACCACCAGGTTGTTATGCAAACCCTCGCGGTTCACTAATGTCTTTCAGGGGAGGGAAATCTGCCGTCCTTACCCGGTCTGGCCTACACGTGACTCCAGACCCACAACAATATAGTGGACGGCGAAATGGCCGAGCTCTAACAAGTCACTCGGCTGGCAGCTCACTGCCACTTTCCCATTGGGCTATTCTCGGGGTTGGCAGTAAATGCCAGTCTTGCCCACATCCTGGGAAATGATTAAATTTGATTGACCTGCGTCCGGTAGAATAAAAATCCAACCAGCATCAGTGTAAAGTCTCAGTCAGTTTACATTTCCCCCCAGACAGGTCTCCATTGGACTGGTGGCCATTTGGCCCGAATCCAAACAGATTGTCAAAACAAACCTCCATGAGATTCATTTGCAAAGCAGAAACTGGCCCTTCTCCAGACTGAACATGTTTTGCGACAAGATCCAGTGAAATGCTTTAAAATGGACCGTCCAAGCAGACGGTACACGGGGCAACGCTAGCACGACATGGCACCGTTTGACGTATGCGATGCGGGACCTTAAGACTGAGAGAGGCTTTCTACATCTTTTTTTTTTTTTTGCACAGAACACAGGGAAGATTTTGCAGCCTGCAGCAGCTGCCAAGTTTTCTGATCCTGCTTACTGCTCGCCGAAATACCTCACGGATGTTAAATCTGCAAATCTCTGTTTGCTTACGTCTCAAAGTGCAAATGCCAACCGACCTTGGCATCGTATTTTAGGGTTGGTCTGCAAATGAGGCAACAGCGCTAAGAATGCCGTTTCTAAACTTCCAACTCCACAAAAATTCAGCTAGGGCAAACGAGCAAGGAGAAAATTGACCGACAGCGTCGGTCGGCGGAGAGTAGGTCACAGGATGCAGTTTAGACAATTGCAATCAGACCGATCAACATTCAAACCCGTGAGTTTGTTACACTGTCAGATTCGCAACATTTAGTGGCTTCAATAATGAGGTGAGAAGTGTGTGAAATATTAATTTCCAGGGACTATCACAAGACTCCAGAGATCAACCCGTGTATTAAAACTACGGAAGCCGAGTGGCAAGGTGAACACCAAATTATTAACGTTCACAGAATGTCTGCCCAAGGCAACGGATATATTTACAGAGTACATTCGCGTTGGGACAACCAACATGCCGGTCCCTGTCTGGGCCGGCCTTTATACAGAGTTCTCACGAGCCCCCAGCTGAGCGGGTCTCCGCCCACTAGCGGGGAAGCTCATATTCCAGGAGTCCCACGGGGAGATCAATCAGGGTAACCCCGTGGGGGTTATTACACCAGGGTGGCCCGTGAGCCGACAAAAGACCCAACTATTGATGGTGCTACATTTGGCGACTGAGGCAACAGCACAGACAAGGATCTGCTGATTGGCCGGTGGGTACCCAATAGGAGAAAGGGAGGTTACAATGAATTCTGGGATCCTTGGTCATCACACAGGTGGAACTCACTATCTCATTGAGTGGTGGAGTTGAAGAGGTGGAACCCGCTACTCCGGGGAGTGGTGGAGTCACTACCTCAGGGAGTGGTGGTGTGGAGGTGGAACTCACTACCCCAGGGAGTGGTGGTGTTGAGGTGGAGTCACTACCCCAGGGAGTGGTGGAGTTGAGGTGGAGTCACTACCCCAGGGAGTGGTGGAGTTGAGGAGGTGGAACTCACTACCCCAGGGAGTGATGTTGAGGAGGAGGAACTCACTACCCCAGGGAGTGGTGTTGAGGAGATGGAGTCACTACCCCAGGGAGTGGTGGAGTTGAGGAGGTGGAACTCGCTACCCCAGGGAGTGGTGTTGAGGAGGTGGAGTCACTACCCCAGGGAGTGGTGTTGTGGAGGAGGAACTCACTACCCCAGGGAGTGGTGTTGAGGAGGTGAAACTCACTACCCCAGGGAGTGATGTTGAGGAGGAAGAACTCACTACCCCAGGGAGTGATGTTGAGGAGGAGGAACTCACTACCCCAGGGAGTGGTGTTGAGGAGGTGGAGTCACTACCCCAGGGAGTGGAGTTGAGGAGGTGGAACTCACTACCCCAGGGAGTGGTGGAGTTGAGGAAATGGAACTCACTACCCCAGGGAGTGGAGTTGAGAAGGTGGACTCACTACCCCAGGAACTGGTGTTGGGGTGGAACTCACTACCCCTGCCACGTTACAGACACTCCTGGGACCCCTGACATGTTACAGACCCTCCTGGGACCCCTGCCGCGTTACAGACCCTCCCGGGACCCCTGACATGTTACAGGCCCTCCTGGGACCCCTGGGGTGTTACAGACCCTCCTGGGACCCCTGGGGTGTTACAGACCCTCCCGGGACCCCTGGGGTGTTACAGACCCTCCTGGGACCCCTGCCGCATTACAGACCCTCCTGGGATCCTTGGCACGTTACAGACATTCCCGGGACCCCTGACATGTTACAGACCCTCCCAGGACCCCTGACATGTTACAGACCCTCCCGGGACCCCTGACATGTTACAGACCCTCCTGGGGCCTTTGGGGTGTTACAGACCCTCCTGGGACCCCTGGGGTGTTACAAACCCTCCCGGGACCCCTGGGGTGTTACAGACCCTCCTGGGACCCCTGGGGTGTTACAGACCCTCCTGGGACCCCTGCCACGTTACAGACACTCCTGGGACCCCTAACATGTTACAGACCCTCCTGGGACCCCTGTCGCGTTACAGACCCTCCCGGGACCCCTGCCGCGTTACAGACCCTCCCGGGACCCCTGACATGTTACAGGCCCTCCTGGGACCCCTGGGGTGTTACAGACCCTCCTGGGACCCCTGGGGTGTTACAGACCCTCCCGGGACCCCTGGGGTGTTACAGACCCTCCCGGGACCCCTGACATGTTACAGACCCTCCTGGGGCCTTTGGGGTGTTACAGACCCTCCTGGGACCCCTGGGGTGTTACAGACCCTCCCGGGACCCCTGGGGTGTTACAGACCCTCCTGGGACCCCTGGGGTGTTACAGACCCTCCTGGGACCCCTGCCACGTTACAGACACTCCTGGGACCCCTAACATGTTACAGACCCTCCTGGGACCCCTGTCGCGTTACAGACCCTCCCGGGACCCCTGCCGCGTTACAGACCCTCCCGGGACCCCTGACATGTTACAGGCCCTCCTGGGACCCCTGCGGTGTTACAGACCCTCCTGGGACCCCTGGGGTGTTACAGACCCTCCCGGGACCCCTGGGGTGTTACAGACCCTCCTGGGACCCCTGCCGCATTACAGACCCTCCTGGGATCCTTGGCACGTTACAGACATTCCCGGGACCCCTGACATGTTACAGACCCTCCCAGGACCCCTGACATGTTACAGACCCTCCCGGGACCCCTGACATGTTACAGACCCTCCTGGGGCCTTTGGGGTGTTACAGACCCTCCTGGGACCCCTGGGGTGTTACAGACCCTCCCGGGACCCCTGGGGTGTTACAGACCCTCCTGGGACCCCTGTCGCGTTACAGACCCTCCCGGGACCCCTGCCGCGTTACAGACCCTCCCGGGACCCCTGACATGTTACAGGCCCTCCTGGGACCCCTGGGGTGTTACAGACCCTCCTGGGACCCCTGGGGTGTTACAGACCCTCCCGGGACCCCTGGGGTGTTACAGACCCTCCTGGGACCCCTGCCGCATTACAGACCCTCCTGGGATCCTTGGCACGTTACAGACATTCCCGGGACCCCTGACATGTTACAGACCCTCCCAGGACCCCTGACATGTTACAGACCCTCCCGGGACCCCTGACATGTTACAGACCCTCCTGGGGCCTTTGGGGTGTTACAGACCCTCCTGGGACCCCTGGGGTGTTACAGACCCTCCCAGGACCCCTGGGGTGTTACAGACCCTCCTGGGACCCCTGGGGTGTTACAGACCCTCCTGGGACCCCTGCCACGTTACAGACACTCCTGGGACCCCTAACATGTTACAGACCCTCCTGGGACCCCTGTCACGTTACAGACCCTCCCGGGACCCCTGGGGTGTTACAGACCCTCCAGGACTCCTGGGGTGTTACAGACCCTCCTGGGACCCCTGGGGTGTTACAGACCCTCCTGGGGCCCTGACGTGTTACAGACCCTCCCGGGACCCCTGGGGTGTTACAGACCCTCCTGGGGCCCTGACGTGTTACAGACCCTCCTGGGAGCCCTGCCGCGTTACAGACCCTCCCGGGACCCCTGGGGTGTTACAGACCCTCCTGGGACCCCTGGGGTGTTACAGACCCTCCCGGGACCCCTGGGGTGTTACAGACCCTCCTGGGACCCCTGGGGTGTTACAGACCGTCCTGGGACCCCTGCCACGTTACAGACACTCCCGGGACCCCTGACATGTTACAGACCCTCCCGGGACCCCTGGGGTGTTACAGACCATCCTGGGACCCCTGGCACGTTACAGACCCTCCTGGGACACCTGGCGCCTGACAGACCCTCCTGGGAGCCCTGACGCCTGACAGACCCTCCCGAGACCCCTGACACGTTACAGACCCTCCTGGGACCCGACACGTTACAGACCCTCTGGGGACCCCTGCCGTGTTACAGGCCCTCCCGTGGCCCCTGACAACGTTACAGACCCTCTGGGGACCCCTGGTATGTTACAATTCTCACCACCCCCTCACCCCCTTCCTGTGGGACACTCACCTGCAGCTGTAGATGTCATTGATCTGAAAGTGCTTGTTGAAAGCAATCGCCTCCATACTGTCAGTCAGGGGTCCGTCCAGCACTCTGATACCTGCTCAGAGGGGGAGAGGAAACACCATCAGTGGCCGGGAACTCAAATGGGGGAAAAACCCGGATGAGGGTGGAGGGTGCAAGGGCGAAGCGGGTGTGACGGGGGCACGTCCTCTACAATTCGGACACACACCCCAAGGTGTCCATGTAACCCTGGCAGTGCCAAGCGTAACAGGGGAGCGTGAACCTGATTACCAACCATTTCCATGCGTTTAAATGTGTAAACGGCACAATGCTGTATCGTCCGGGACGAATCACCAGCTTTCGGAGCGCAGCTCCTTCACTGACTCACCTGATGAAGGAGTTGCACTGCGCTCCGAAAGCTAGTGATTCCAAACAAACTTGGTGGACTTTTAATCTGGTCCAATAAGATAGCAATGGAAAGGTTGGGAGAGCCCGACAAGTCGGCTGCTTTCTGCCGGTTTTGTAGTAAATAGCACCACCTCCTGGACAATCGGTGCATTTATAATTGTCATCGAGAAATCGCCACTGAAAATAGTGCAGAGGGGCTTTGCTGGAAGAGCAGCCATGAAGAGACACAGCCACTGTCGGCCCGAGTGATTCCTTCCTGCGTGCGGCCTCCCTTTCAAATTCTAACCTGCTCTTCTCTTCGAAAGGTTTCCCACTCTGCTACTCCCTGTGGAAAACCGTTCCAATTCCTAATTCCGCAACATGATTCTCCCTACACTTCCTCTGCGTGTGACTATTTTGAATTTATGATCAATCCTCATTGATACCACGAGCAGAAACAGGGGTGTTTTTACTATGTTAAAAGGGGCTTTGTAACTGCAGGTTTCTGCGGTTTATACATTTTTTTCGTATAAATTTAGAGTACCCAATTATTTTTTCCAATTAAGGGGCAATTTAGCGTGTCCAATCCACCTATCCTGCACATCTTTGGGTTGTGGGGGCAAAGCCCACGCAGACACGGGGAGAATATGCAAACTCCACACGGACCGTGACCCGGAGCCGGGATTCGAACCCGGGTCCTCAGCGCCATAGGCAACAATGCTAACCACTGTGCCACCGTGCTGCCCTGCAGTTTATATTTTGATTGGTTCTCCGACCCAGAGGTTGGAAGCGAGTGAGCTCTCCTCTCTCTTGACATCTGGACAGGGGAATTGCACCAGCTCTGACCGTACAGCGGCCTGCACTGTCACATTGCTTAATCATTGTTCCTTCTCACCTCTCCCTTGATCTATTATTGGGAGCTTTGCCAAAACCGTTTAAAAAACCCTGCCAACATTCACCGTGACTCTGGAATGCCGAACCCGCGGTGTGCCGTTTTGAAACGCTGCTCCCAGTACCCATCCCTGGGCAAATGCCACCGTATACACATTCCAGCCAGAAAACACAACTGTTCACCACTCCTCTCTGTCACTTAATCAACTCAGGTCATAGAATGGTACAGCACAGCACAGAACAGGCCCTTCGGCCCTCGATGTTGTGCCGAGCAATGATCACCTACTCAAACCCACGTATCCACCCTATACCCAACAACCCCCCCATTAACCTTACTTTTTAGGACACTATGGGCAATTTAGCCTGGCCAATCCACCTAACCCGCACATCTTTGGACTGTGGGAGGAAACCGGAGCACCCGGAGGAAACCCACGCACACACGGGGAGGACGTGCAGACTCCGCACAGACAGTGACCCAGCCGGTAATCGAAACTGGGACCCTGGAGCTGTGAAGCATTTATGCTAACCACCATGCTACCCTGCTGCCCATTGTCCCTTTAACCCCGATGGGCTTGAACTTTGACAACACAATTAATTATTTGGGGGTAATTGAACTCAGGAGAAATAACAACTGCTCTACCCAAGGTGGTGGTGGTGGTGTTAATGCCACTGGATTAGTATTCCAGGGGTCCAGGCTAATGCACTGGGGACATTGGTTCAAATCCCAAACAGGGCAGCTGATGGAATTTAAATTCAATGAATAAAATCTGAAATAATAAACCAATCTCAATAATGGTGATCGTGACAACCATCTTCGATTGTTAATCAGTGAGCGAGAATTGAGGGCTATGGGGATAGGGTGCAAAATAATAATAATAATCACTTATTGTCACAAGTAGGCTTCAATGAAGTTACTGTGAAAAGCCCCTAGTCGCCACATTCCGGCGCCTGTTCGGGGAGGCCGGTGCGGGAATTGAACCCGCGCTGCTGGCCTTGTTCTGCATTACAAGCCAGCTGTTTAGCCCACTGTGCTAAGCCAGCCCCTAAAGTAGAGTTAAGGATCATATAAGATACATGTATAAACTGTATAAGGTGTTCGTGAGGCCACACCTGGAGTATTGTGTTCAGTTTTGGTCTCCTTACCTGAGAAAGGACGTACTGGCACTGGAGGGTGTGCAGAGGAGATTCACTCGGTTAATCCCAGAGCTGAAGGGGTTGGATTATGAGGAGAGGTTGAGTAGACTGGGACTGTACTCGTTGGAATTTAGAAGGATGAGGGGGGATCTTATAGAAACATTTAAAATTATGAAGGGAATAGATAGGATAGATGCGGGCAGGTTGTTTCCACTGGCGGGTGACAGCAGAACTAGGGGGCATAGCCTCAAAATAAGGGGAAGTAGATTTAGGACTGAGTTTAGGAGGAACTTCTTCACCCAAAGGGTTGTGAATCTATGGAATTCCTTGCCCAGTGAAGCAGTTGAGGCTCCTTCATTACATGTTTTTAAGGTAAAGATAGATCGTTTTTTTGAAGAATAAAGGGATTAAGGGTTATGGTGTTCGGGCCGGAAAGTGGAGCTGAGTCCACAAAAGATCAGCCATGATCTAATTGAATGGCGGAGCAGGCTCAAGGGGCCAGATGGCCTACTCCTGCTCCTAGTTCTTATATTCTTATAAACAGATAAAATTATGGATGGAATAGATAGGATAGATGCGGGCAGGTTGTTTCCACTTGCAGGTGAAAGCAGAACTAGGGGGCATAAGCCTCAAAATAAGGGGAAGTAGCTTTGGAAGAACTTCTTCACCCAAAGGGTTGTGAATCTATGGAACTCACTGCCCAGTGAAGCAGCTGAGACTCCTTCATTAAATGTTTACAAGATAAAGATAGATAGTTTTTTTGAAGAATAAAGGAATAAAGGGCTATGATGTTCGGGCCGGAAAGTGGAGCTGAGTCCACAAAAGATCAGCCATGATCTCATTGAATGGCGGAGCAGGCTTGAAGGGCCAGATGGCTTACTCCTGTTCCTAGTTCTTATGTTCTTATATCAGATCAGTCATGGTCTCATTGAATGGTAGAGTAGACTCAATGGGCCGAATGGCCTGCTTCTGCTCCTTCGTCTTCTGGTTTCATGGTTACAAACAAAATTAACCCATCTGGTTCACCAATGTCCTTCAGGGAAGGGAATCTGCCATCCTTACCTGGTCTGGCCTACATGTGACTCCAGACCCCATAGTAACGCAGTTGACCCTTAACCTCACTCTGAAATCGTCAAGCAAGTCATTCAGTTCAAGGGCCACAAATGCTGGCCTTGCCAGCAATACCCACATCGCTTGAAATTTTTTTTTTTTAAATGTTTGTTACTTTGTTAAAATAACTCAAATAAATGAAACAGAACTTGCCTTTACTCAATTGGTGGGGAACGGCATTTATTCTCAGAGTTTACAGTGCATAAGGGGGCCACTCGACCCATCGAGTCTGAGCCGGCCCCCGGAAAGAGCATTCCACCCAAGCCCACACCTGCACCCCATCCCCGTAAGCCAGTAACCCCACCCAACCTTTTTGGACACTAAGGGCAATTTATCATGGCCAATCCACCTAACCTGCACATCTTTGGACTGTGGGAGGAAACCGGAGCACCCGGAGGAAACCCACACACACACGGCGGGAATGTGCAGACTCCGCACAGACAGTGACCCAAGCCGGAATCGAACCTGGGACCCTGGAGCTGTGAAGCAACTGTGCTAACCACTGTGCTGCCCATATACACCATACTTTTCCAGGTGTCAAATAACTTTGATCATACTGGAGGATGTCTTCGAAAAATCAGACAGGGCACTGACCGATTGTACACAATCGGAGCGCAGGGCAACCAGTAAAGGTGTTTATTTATTCATTCGTGGGATGTGGGTGTCTCTGGCTAGGCCAGAATTTATTGCCGATGCCCTGGAGATGGTGGTAGTGAGCAGCCTTCTTGAACCGCTGCCGTCCATGAGGAGTAGTAACACCCACTGTGCTGTCAGGGAGGGAGTTCCAGGACTTTGGCCCAGCAACGGCGAAGGAACGGCCGATGTATTTCCAAGTCAGGGTGGCGTGTGACTAGGAGGGGAATTCTCAGATGACGGTGTTTCCATGCATCTGCTGCCCTTGCCCTTCTGGGAGGTAGGGGTCACGGGTTTGGAAGGGTCATTGTTTGCGAACAATGCTGGAGGAAGGAAAGTAACTCCTCATCGCCTGTTCATTGCCGCCCTGCCACCAGCTCCTTGGATGGGCTGAAGCAGAACAATGCCAACCCCGTTATTAACCTTACATCAACTTGACATCCCCACAGAGTTCCCCAGTTGGGTTGACGTGGAGAAGTCACTCAGTCCCTCAGCTTTTACTGTGACCATGAAAAGTAGCTCACTCAAACCGGAATCACAGAAGGGGCTGGTTTAGCTCACTCAGCTAAATCGCTGGCTTTTAAAGCAGACCAAGCAGGCCAGCAGCACGGTTCGATTCCCGTACCAGCCTCCCCGGACAGGCGCCGGAATGTGGAGACTAGGGGCTTAGAACATAGAACATAGAACATAGAACAGTACAGCACAGAACAGGCCCTTCGGCCCTCGATGTTGTGCCGAACAATGATCACCCTACTTTAAACCCACGTAACCCGTATACCCGTAACCCAACAATCCCCCCATTAACCTTACACTACGGGCAATTTAGCATGGCCAATCCACCTAACCCGCACATCTTTGGACTGTGGGAGGAAACCGGAGCACCCGGAGGAAACCCACGCACACACAGGGAGGATGTGCAGACTCCGCACAGACAGTGACCCAGCCGGGAATCGAACCTGGGACCCTGGAGCTGTGAAGCATTTATGCTAACCACCATGCTACCGTGAGGCCCCCACAGGCTTTTCACAGTAACTTTATTGAAGCCTACTCGTGACAATAAGCGATTTTCATTTCATTTTAATTTCATTTCATTTCATTTCAAAGGCCAGCTATCCAGCTGTACTTGGCACGAAATTCAAAGAGGGAAGGAAGGAGGAGAAAGGGAGGGGGGGAAAAACAAAAGAGGGGAAGGTAAGAAAAGAGGTGTAAGCTTAACTGCACAGTAGCGCCAAGAGATTTCTTTTCTGAATGGCCCCTAATAAAGTTAAAACCAAATCACCTGCGATGCGGCTTCCAAAGGCAACACCGACGGCGCAGAAATTGTTCGGGGCGGCTGCAATCTCACCAGCGCATCGTGTCCCGTGATGGTTATCGCTGTGTTCATCCGGGTGAGGCATAGGATCCGGGTCATTGGAGTTCAGATCATAACTTCCTTCCGGAGACTGGCAACGGGTGGTTAGAGAAAAATCTACAATCAATGGTCGAATCAAGTACACTCCACCGAGACAGACACAAATCCTTCACACGTATGCAGCCCCTTGCACGGCCGCAGCAAGTTCCAAACTGATCTTCGCAACCGTTGAGGAATGGTCACCGTTGTAACGGCAGCCCGCACACAGCAAGATCCCACGGGCAGCAACGTCCCGTCCGCCCGCCCTCCCTCGCACACTTCACAAAAACTGGGGCAGAAGCCAAATGTTTCGGTCTTACTTTGGAAGGAGGTCATGCCTGCGTGAAGGATCCTGGGAAACCACTGTGAAGCGGTGCAGGAAAGTTCTCTTCTACCCAACCCCCCCCCCCCCCCCCCCCCCCCCCCCACCCACCTCCAGAATCCTCATTGCAGTATTTATCCCTCAAGTCACATCACTGAAGCAGATTTTCCATGTGGGATCTTGCTGTGCGCAAATTGGGTACCGCGTTTCCTACATTGCAAACAGTGACAGCCCACGCTTCCGACAGCGCTTCATAGACTGTGGAGCGCTCTGGAATGCCCTGGGGTTGCGAAAGGCGCTATCTAAATGAAAGTCCCTGTTTGCCTTTTTTTGATAGGTTTACATACCAAACGCACCACAAAGACCGTCAGAAATAACGGAGGGTTTAAACATTCAAAAAACATTGCCCTGGGCTAGGCCGCCATTAACCAGCGCAGGGGTTGGTTTTATGCTGTTTAATGGGACATACCTTTTCAAACTTAGAAACTCCCTCAGCCCCTCTTCCTCCCAAAATATTCCGCTTATTAACGCTCACCTTCAGGCTGTGCCTCCCCTCTCAAATCAGCTTGTCCCCTTTCCAACTTGTTTAAATCTTGTGCTATCTGCAATGTGGACCTGGTCTCACATAAGTTCCACAACTTGAAATATGCACAAGACGGTGTGAGGATATCACCCTGTCCCCCATTCTCCTCCTAATCATAATAATCTTTATTAGTGTCACAAGCAGGTTTACATTAACACTGCAATGAAGATACTGTGAAAGGCCCCTAGTCGCCACACTCTGGCGCCTGTTCAGGTACACAGAAGGAGAATTCAGAATGTCCAATTCACCCTAACAAGCACGTCTTTCGGGACTTGTGGGAGGAACCCGGAGCACCCGGAGGAAACCCACGCAGACACGGGGAGAACATGTAGACTCCGCGCAGACAGTGACCCGAGCCGGGAATCGAACCCAGGACTCTGGCGTGATGAAGCAGCAGTGCTCACCACTGTCCTACCATGCTGCCCCTCAGACGCATCTAAGCTTCCTTTGGGAAACAACCCTGCCAACAACTCACGTAGTTTGCTTGTATGTCCTGCACAGTATGTTCAACGCCGTCATCGACAACCACCACCGTCACTCCTTCCCCGGTCACGTTGCGCTCCCACACCCCCGTCACGTTGATATCCATCCCACGCTTTCTCCGGTTGTGCTGCAAGGTAATGGACATCATCGTTAACGCAGTGACAGCGGCGGAGTGGAAACAACTTGGGACAAAAAAAAAACAAACATTCTGTTATCCACATCAACGGAATGCAGCTGAGATGCTGGAATGTGGGTCAAAGGCTCCACTCGTAAAGAACAAAACAACATTACAGAAAGTGTGTCTCACAGACAAGCAACGGCCCAAAGTCAGTAAATCCTACCCCTGGGACTTAAAACAAAATCTAGTTTGACACTCCACTGCAGCACCGAGGTGGGTCTTCTGAAAGGGATGTTTAGTTGAAGCCAATTTGCCAACTCAAGGGGGTGGAAAATATGCACTCCCCCCCCCCCCCCTCCCTCGGCCACCATTTCCCAGTCAATGTTGATCCCTTGACCAACAGCACATAGAAACAGGCAATGGCATTATACCATTGCTGCTGGTGGAATCTTGCTGTGCACGATTCAGCTGGCCTCCTTCCTACGTCACAACAGTGACTACACTCCAAAAAGTACTTCACTGGCTGCAAACAGCTTCAGGCCATCCTGAAGTTGCAAGGGGTGCTGTAGACAAGCAAAACTTCCTTTTCACTGGGGTCTCGGATTTGAATTGAGGATGTTCATCTCCCCGGAGATGGCAGTTCCTCAACGCTATATATTAATCCTGCTGCAAGGTGAACAAACGGTAGCGGCACGGTAGCACAGTGGCTAGCACTGCTGCCTCACAGTGCCAGGGACCTGGGTTCGATTCCCGGCTTGGGTCACTGTCTGTGCGGAGTCTGCACGTTCTCCACATGTCTGCGTGGGTTTCGTCCGGGTGCTCCGGTTTCTTCCCACAGTCCAAAGACGTGCAGGTTAGGTGGAATGGCCATGATAAATTGCTCTTAGTGTCAAAAAAGGTTAGGTGGGGGTTAGAGGGATAGGATAGAGGTGTGGGCTTAAGTAGGGTGCTCTTTCCAAGGGCCGGTGCAGACGCGATGGGCCAAATGGCCTCCTTCTGCACTGTAAATTCTATGAAGCGCACCGATTTGGGTTTGGGTACGACAACCCCCACACAGTCAGACACACCACGAAGACCAATTGCTGACGCTGTGAAGGAAGACACTTGGGGCAAGATACCAGAGATCCCAGAAACAGTCAGGGCGAGATGGTGGCTTGGCGGTAATATCACTCGGCTGGTCATCCAGGAGGGCCAGGCTAATTATCTGGAGACACGGGTTCAAATCCCACCATGGCAGATGGTGGAATTTAAAATCAATTAATATATTTGGAATATAAAGTCAGTCTGAGTAATGCCCATCATCAATTGTTGGAAAGAACTCATCTGATTCACTTAGGGAAGGAAATCTGCCATCCTCACCTGGTCTGGCCCGTGTGTGGTTCCAAGGCCCACAGAAAGACGATGGACTCTCGTTAGGAGAACAAAAGCAGTTTTAAAGGGATTTATATTTGTATTGGTAAACATTAGAAATAAGGTATAGTTTTAAGTGGGTTCAATTTAATGTTTCTGTGCCTGGAAAGGTAAAACCTATGGTTAGATTCATGCTGGATAAAGGAGTTTGTATGTGTGGGTGTTGGTTTCAATTCCAACTGTGATTCTGTTGTGCTTAGAGACGCTTACGGTACTGTTCAGACGAATTCGAGGAAAAGTAAACAAAAAGTGTTCTGAGTTGAAGAGACAATTGCAGTAATCATATTAGAGTGGAAAAGCAGACTTCAGGTTTGATGCCATTTTAATACAGTCTGGGAATTGAGAGTTAAAGCAACTGTGAACAGTTAGTACAGCTGTCAAGACAAAGAAATCCTACAGGGGGTAGTGTAAAACACGGACTGAATTCGCTGTTATAAGTGGAGCAGAAGTTTTGTTTAAACGTATCATTTGGAAACCCGGAGCTGGATTTCAGAATGCAAACTACTAAGGGAAGGCATTATTGAGAGAGAGAAGATTTGAAAGCGTGTTTTTGGGAGTGGAGTTTTGAAACTCGCATGCGATAATCATCTGGGTGGATTTGGAGCAGAAATCCTTGCACACTAACTTGGGTTCAGAGCAGAGAGTGTATATGACCGCAATCATCCTGTATGCTTAAATGGGACTTGGTATGTTAGATTTGTTGTGACCTTTGAAAGCCAAATTTGAAATCACTCATGTGGAAGCTGCAGTTTAGTGAGACAAGGTGGCTCATGGTATAAGAATCAGATTTGGGAGGAATTTATGGAGGGGAAATCCATAGGCATTCACTTATTTAGAGAGGAAGGTATCTTAGGGCAACACGGTAGCATTGTGGATAGCACAATTGCTTCACAGCTCCAGGGTCCCAGGTTCGATTCCGACTTCGGTCACTGTCTGTGCGGAGTCTGCACATCCTCCCCAGTGTGTGTGTGGGTTTCGTCCTGGTGCTCCGGTTTCCTCCCACAGTCCAAAGATGTGCAGGTTAGGTGGATTGGCCATGATAAATTGCCCTTAGTGTCCAAAATTGCCCTTAATGTTGGGTGGGGTTACTGGGTTATGGGGATAGGGTGGAGGTGTTGACCTTGGGTAGGGTGCTCTTTCCAAGAGCCGGTGCAGACTCGATGGGCCGAGTGGCCTCCTTCTGCACTGTAAATTCTATGATAATCTATGATTACCACAGTCATCATGTGTGCTTAAAAGGGACGCTGTGGATTAATGAAACCATTGTAGTTTAAGATATACTTTGTAATCCGTGTTGATCTTAAACTTTGTGCAGAATTGTTAAGCTGAGGGGAGTGTGGAGGCAAATTGTTTCATAATCCAATTTTATAATGTTTAATAAATGTTTTTTTTCTCATTGGTAAAACTAATCAGTGGCCCCGCGACTTTGTTCCTCCGCGTTTTATTAAAAAGGAAAAGTTGCGGCCTTTTGAGCCAACGCTCCATTCTGGGACCTTCCCTTCCAGCTATAACATCAACTGGGTTCATAACACTCTTAACTGCCCTCTGACACAGGCCCAGCAAGATGTTGAGTTCAAGGGCAATTAGGGATGGGCAGAAACATGTTGCCTTCGCCAGCGATGCCCACGATCCACGAACGAATAAAAATCCAGCTGTCGAAGAAAGGATATGAGTGCAAATTCTCTGGGGCGGCGCGGTGGCGCAGTGGTTATCACTGCTGCCTCAAGGCACCGAGGACCCGGGTTTGATCCCGGCCCTGGGTCACTATCCGTGTAGAGTGTATAGGGGCTGGTTTAGCACACTGGGCTAAATTGCTGGCTTTGAAAGCAGACCAAGGCAGGCCAGCAGCACGGTTCAATTCCCGTACCAGCCTCCCCGAACAGGCGCCGGAATGTGGCGACTAGGGGCTTTTCACAGTAACTTCATTGAAGCCCTACTCGTGACAATAAGCAATTTTCATTTCATTTTCATTTCATAGAGTTTGCACATTCTTCCAGTGTCTGCGTGGGTCTCACCCCACAACCCCAAAATGTGCAGGGTAGGTGGATTGGCCACACTAGGTTGCCCCTTAATTGGAAAAAAAAATGAATTGGGTACTCTAAATTTACATCAAATGAAAGAATACAAATTGTGAGATTCTAAAGCATACAGGCTGCAAATTATATTTTTAACTGGACTTTCCGGAAAAGCCATTTTAAAACATTACCATCAATGGCAGAGTTTTATTTAATGCATTGACGTAAGTAGGGGATTTTTGGAACGAGTGTTGCCGCGAGATTGATACGTTCGCCGACAGCAAATTGGAACCAAGTCAATTTTCTGTAGCCAACCTGGTAGCTTACTTGAGACAGGTGGTCCCCAGCACTCCTCTGGCTGGTATCTGGCTCAGTAATAAGACCTGGTGGGGTGGCATAGTGGACCTGGTGAAGTGGGCTTAGGTAGAGTGCTCACTCGAAGGGTCGGTGCGGACTAGATGGGCTGAAAGGACTCCTGTGCTGTAGGGATTCTGTGATTAGACCAAAAATGAGAAAATGCTCTGTGCTGCCAAACTGCGGGTATTTTAAAGTAATCTTTACAAAGTAATCTTTATTGTCACAAGTAGGCTTCCATTAACGGTGCAATGAAGTTACTGTGAAAAGCCCCTAGTCGGCACATTCCAGCACCTGTTCGGGTACACAGAGGGAGAATTCAGAATGTCCAAATTACCTAATCTGCACGTCGTGGGAGGAAACCGGAGCGCCCGGAGAAACCCCACGCAGACACGGGGAGAACGTGCAGACTCCGTACAGTCTTCGGGAATCGAACCTGGGACCCTGGAGCTGTGAAGCAACAGTGCTACCCACTGTGCTACTGTGCTGCCCACACGGTAACCAGTTAAGCTTCAGCAATATGAATAAGCAGCTTTTTTGTCTTGGGGGAGGGACAGAGAGTGGTGTTTTGCTTTTGAAAATATCCCCTTAAAAAAGTTTCCTAGTTTAAGGTGGAAATCTAATCGCTTCGACATCAGGCAAACGAGAGTCCGACTCGGTGCATTTCTCAGGAATCTGATTCTGAGATTCAGGCGGGCAGTTTGCCATGCGGTAAACATGAAGCTGTTTGAACTTGTAACTTTTATTGAAATGTTCAGTCACGTCTGCCATACAATCAAAATGACCAAATCTCACTCGCTAGAGGTTTCACAATGTGACTGAGCGTTGGAGCTAACGCTCAATCCAAACAAACATTTACATATGGATTGGTTTGAGGCAATTGATTTTGCACTGTGCAAATCCAGAAGCATTTAGAACTCCTTTCGTGTAATGCTTTGCTTTTTTTTTTTAAAAAAACAGGTAAAAGCACTAATCTAAAAATGACAATCATTTATCTCAGTAACTTTCAGAGGCAAATTTTAAACCCACATTAACAACACAGGAGCAGGAGGAAGCCGTTCCACCTTGCCAGACTGCTACTCCATTCAAACAGCTCATGAACGATCATCTAACCCGTCCCCAATTTTCTTCCCCGCTATCACCTTGATGCCATCAGTATCCGGAAATCTAATCGATTTTTGTTTCGAGTATGCCCAACGATCAAGCTTCCAATGTCATCTTCGGCAGTCGATTTCAAAGATTCACCGCCCTCTGGGAGTGAAGAAATTCCTCCTCACCTTGGTCCTAAACGGTCTGTCCCTTATTCTGAAACCGTGCCCCTGGTTCAAGATTCACCAGCTAGAGGGGGGGGGGGGGGCAGGGGGGGGCACATTCTATCCATAACTACCCTGTCCAGCCCTGTAAGAATTTTGTGCGTTTCAACAGAGATCACACCACTCGTACTTTGAATTAGATTCCCCAACCTCCCCTCACGAGACTATCCCGTCAGCCCAGAGATTATTCTGGTTGCACCTCCCTCTGTGGCAAGTACGATGGTTAACATCAACTGTCATGTGAGAGTACCCTTTAAGAAATGGGTGTTTAAGAAATGTACCTTTAAGAAATGGAGCTGCTCGTGTTACTGGAGTGATGTCAGAGTGTGGGTGGAGCTGAGCTCTACTTCTGCTTTTTTAGTTTCAGTTTCAGACAGCTTGGGTGTGTCTGTGTTTTTCAGTGAGCTGAATCTGAAGTTAAAAGTGAGCTGCACTGCTGTTGTTCTCTGCCATCAAAAGATCATTTGGGTGAACTCAGAATTGTAAAAAGGTCTCAGTATTGAATATAAATCTAATGTGCTCCTGTTTGAAGGTTTGTTAAGTCTTTTGAATGTTAAAAGGACAGCATACAGGTTATTTAGTGTTGTATTCTTTGGGGACTGTATTTGATTTACTGGTTGCTAAGATATTCACTGTTTGTTTTTTTAAAAGGTTAACTTGAGTTCATAGAATAAACATTGTTTTGTTTTAAAAACCCACTGGTCCATTTTCTGCTGTACCGCACCTGTAGAGTGGGCCGTGTGCTCCCCATACCACAATCTATTAAAGGTTGTGGGTCAGGTGAACTCCATGATACACTTTGGGATTCTCTAAACCCTGACCCATAACACAACTGATCCAGGTTAGTTCAGAGGGAGATGCCTATTGGGTGACAGTATATGATGTGTGTCCCTTCCTGCCAGGCACACTGTGGCATCTCGCCAAGGCTGCTTCAGACGACCTCCACCACCGAGACGGCAAAGGGCAGCAGCTGCACAGGAATAGCATCCGGACTTCTATCCGGCTGTTCCTTCATAGTTGGGGCGATGAACGTCCCAGCGGTACTGGTCTGCAGTGGTTAACCGCCATCTTCTCAAGGCAATCAGGGATGGGCAATAAATGTTGGCTGCTCTTGACCCAAAAATGAATTTTTTAAAAAATCAGTAGTGAATTTATTGCCCCCTTGGGACGGTTTTAATTGGTCTGCTTAACGTGTGCGCTTGTCCGTGAATTATTTTGGTGGGTGGGTCGGGTACCCGACGGTTCTCAGCAGTTTTTTAACATCTGATCAACCAACTGTCCTGCCACAGGTACAGCATAACGGAGGTCTGCACAACACCCTCGCCAAACATAGATTGCGTTGCCCCCCCCAGCCTTGATTGTTCTTGAGAGAAGAGCTCGAGCTTGGTCAGTCTGTCAACGGTGAGATGGTACAGTTAGGAAATGGAGGAGCCAGGCCATGTCAGTTTGCCTAACCATTCCCGAAGTTTCCCGCCTTCCCCCTTCTGAAGGTCCGGGCTCATTCGGGACTTCCCATCAAGCCCATTCTTCAAGTGCGGATCCAGGCAGGCTGCCCCTTCGAGGGGGCGTGGGGAGAGTGGGGGGGGGGGGTGAGTTGGGTGGTCAAACCTGAATCTGCCATCACGAGAAGGGCTTTTTGTTGAGAGTCGTTGGATGGAGATAGATCAGAGGTAGGATATCATGGAGACGATGGTGGTGTGGTGGTAATATCACTGAACTAGTAATCCAGGGAGCTGGGCTTATACTCCAAGTTCTGGGAGCTTGTGGAGTTTAAATTCGTTAAGTAAATATGAAAATATGAAAAATAAAGCTGGTCTTAGTAATGGCGTCCACGACAATTATCATGGATGATAAAAACCTCATCTGGTTCACAAATGCCCTGTAGGGAAGGACTACTGTCGTCCTTACCCAGTCTGGCCTACATGTGACTCCAGACCCACAGCAACTGCCTAGTAAGCCTCTCCGAAGAAGATGTGCATCAACTGCTGGTCTTGTCAGTGACGCCCACATTCCAGGAAAGAATAAAGATAAAAAGTTTGTGATCGAGATTGAGCCACAGAAGACAGTTATTGAGCTCAATGAGTGATAAGCAAATCCCAAGCCAGCTGGTGAAGTGCGAAATGAGGCGCTAATACTTTTCCTGGTCAAAAGGTTTACTTACATAATGCAACGCTATAAATGTCTGATTCTTACCTGTAACCCCCAAATCTAAGCGGTCTCTTTTTATAAGTGCTCTATGTACTTAGTTAAACAATACCCTTCACTTTATATCTTAATGCAATTAATACACCATTAACAACAAATCAAGCCGATCAAAGCTGAGAGCTCGCCGGTCAATGTGGCTCAGCTCCACACTGCCAAGTGCATTCATTATTTGAATTATGCCAGGCTTCTGAATTGCAAAATTAAAAATATCACTTACCAGGTGCCACTGGAAAGGGTACTTTGGGTCATTGAAGTGCAGGCTGCTGCGTTTGGAGCGTTTCAACAGTTTCTGCTCGGCATGCCACCGGACACCGCTGTGCTGGGAAAACACGGCGTCGATGGATTTCCGAATCCCTCCAGTCTCCCAGAGGTCACGGTGGCTCGCCTGTGCAGCGGAAGAGCAAAAGGTAGTGGCCCGCCAACTCCCCAATCTGGCCCTGTTCTCTAGGCCGGCGGCCCGGGCAAGCTCATCTGCAAGTTTGTCCAGGGACGGCGCGTCGTGGCCGCTCACTCCGTCCGCAAGTGTTAAGTGCAGGGCCCATGTGAAGGTCCCCCTTTCTGTGTCGGACCCCTCGGTCCTGCTCACGTCAACTTGGTCAATCTGTGTCCCCAGAATGTCAGCCTCAGGGCTCGGTGCTAAAGTCCCAACCTGCAACGCCTTGGCAAATCCATTCCTCGTAACTACCGGTAACCAAATAGTTACTATCAAAAGGCACAAGCAGGTTGGCAAAAGGGTCCCCATCATGACTTTCCATGGTGACAACTTCCACTTCAGATTCGGCATCAGATCTGATCACTGCAAGAAAGAAAAGTCACAGTAAATGAAAATCTTATCTAAGAGACCGCTGTTAGGATCCCAGACCAAACCCCAACATTTGGTTAGGATAACGGACAAAGGCCCCCAATCACGTTTTAATTTTTTAAAACTGTGAAGAAAGGGTACTCCGCTCCAGGAGTGTTTCCACCGACCAACAGGTACCTTTTATATTAAAACAAAAAATATGCTGAACATAGGATTAAACACGTTAACATCACAGAAAATAGATTTTCAATTAACAGGTGTAAACAATTCTTAAAATGAAAGGAAGCCCTTTTTTACTACTAACTTATACCTTGGATAGTCAGAGACTTTTTCCCCCAGGGTAGAGGGGTCAATTACTAGGGGGCATAGGTTTTTAAGGTGCAAGGGGCAAGGCTTAGAGATGTACGAGGCAAGATTTTTTAAATTTTTTTTTTTTTTTTTTTTACACAGAGGGTAGTGGGTGCCTGGAACTCGCTGCCGGAGGTGGTGGTGGAAGCAGGGACGATAGTAATGTTTAAGGGGCATCTTGACAAATACATGAATAGGATGGGAAGAGAGGGATACGGATCCCGGAAGTGTAGAAGATTTTAGTTTAGTCCGGCAGCATGGTCAGCGCAGGCTTGGAGGGCCGAACGGTCTGTTCCTGTGCTGTACTTTTCTTTGTTCTTTGTTCCCCATCTCCAATTAAACAAAGCCCATTAAAGGTCAAAGGCCACTTATAAATAAGGTTAGCGAACACAGGATTACGTTCTGTACACCGGTATAGAGGTTTCTTGGAAAGACTGCTTGGGTTGAGCGGGCATGAGAGAGGAAGAGAGAGCGAGAGTGATGAAGACGGAGGAGAGCGAGAGTGAGAGGCCATTTCAGGAAACAGCCTGAAGATCCTTCGGTCTTTGTCAAGACTACTGACAGCATTTGGCAAAAACGGCTGCTCAACTTAAACACCAAGCAGACTGCCAAACCTATCTCAAACTACAAAACTACAGACAGACCTGGCTCCTCCCACCTTTATGGCGCTGACATCCCAAGCCTTGCTTCCTAAGTCTGGACACAATGTCTCAAATGATCTACTCTCTCAGGGAATCTCAAGCAATCATAACACAATTCCATCAGGCCTTATATTAGGTTAACAATTATTTGTTTGGAATGAATGATGATCTCACTTTTACAACCTTCTTCACATAAATCCTGGTTTAACCTACAGGCAGACTCTAACAAAAATTGCAACAATATATATACGTGCACATCTTAACACGGGCTTTTAATAACATTACTGCAACAGATATATTGAATATAATCTATATCAAAACTTCTTACTTTCATCGCCCCAGTATTGTCACAAGGCCTACAGGTGCTGGTATATCAGGTCAATATATTTTCTGGTTGTGTGATACAATTAACCAGTCGTCTCTAATGTCTCTTGGCTCTGCCATCACCAGTACAGTTTAGGATTACAGATTAACAGCTCTGAATCTTTGGAGCTTTGTCCTTCAGATGCCAGAATCAAAGGGAGTGAAACAATTGCACAGAAACAGTCTGGATACCAGCCAGCTAACATTGTTCATATCGTATTGGACTATTGGAACCTATTGAGAAGTTGGTCCAAAGGTTTCGATATGAATATCTAATATTTCTTTTTTTCAAATAAATTTAGAGTACCCAATTCTTTTTTATGCCACTGAAGGGGCAATTTAACGTGGCCAAGCCACCCACCCTGCACATCTTTGGGTTGTGGGGACATAGTCACGGGGAGAATGTGCAAATTCCACACGGGCAGTGACCCAGAGCTAAACACTGCGCCACCGTGCCGCCCTATCCAGACCCTTTTTTTTTTAATGGCCTTTTCCCACCTGGTCTCGATTTCTAGGCTGGTAGGTGTGGTTAGGGTGGGAAAGTGACATTTGCAATTTTTCCCCATCTCGGGAGGTGCCTTGCTCTGAAGGCACCCTCAGTGTTGGGGCTCCCCTCCCCTATCCCCCCCCCCCCCGCAAAGGATTATCGAGCTCCAGAAACACCTCCCACCATCCCATCTCCCCATTCCCCACAAAGCCATGATTGCTGCCCTCTTGACTAACCCCCAGCCGGGCATGCCCTACCCCCCCCCGGTGGGCCCATCTTTTCAGAGGTCCCGGGACCTTATTCCAGGCAGAGCGCTGTTCCTGGCCGCTGCAGCGCTGTGGATGGCTGGGTTGAAGAGCTGTCCAGACGGGCGACCAGAAAATCCCACCAATAGGGATTCACCGTGCAAAGAGAGGCCCTTTGGCCCATCGTATCGGCGCCGGCCATCAAGCACCTACCTATTCTAATCCCATTCTCCAACACTTGGCCCGTAGCCTCGTACGCTCTGGCGTTTCAAGTGCTCACCGAAATGCTTCTTAAAAATGTTGCGAGGAGCTCTCCCAGTACCAACGTTCAGTCAATGACCACAGACAAATCTATCGTTTCTTTTAGCACAATGCTCTCAAAAGTAATTCATCGGCTGGGAGAACATCAAAAGCACCACAGAAACAGGGTTTTCTTTTCTCTTGATGTCACCCGAGTGACTCAAACCAGTTGGGATCAGCCCTGTTCTGGTAACAGTCTATAATTATACCCCTCTGTGCTTCTGCAGGTCACATGGCCACAGGGACGGAAATTACACCATCATTCCATTCCACTTCACAAATCACACTTCACTTTCCGCCTCAGAATCACCACCTGCCCAAACTGGTGGATTGTTTGAAAAGGCAAATCAGACAGGGTTCACCTCCTGGGTAAAGCTCCTATGCAACGCTCCCATGGCGAGCGTACGGACCAACAACACCAACTCCCGATACTTCCAGCTGCACAGGGGCACCAGACAAGGATGCCCACTGCCCCCGCTGCTGTTCGCTCTAGCGATCGAACCACTAGCAATCGTGCTCAGAGCAGCAAAAAGCTGGAGGGGGATCCAAAGGGGGGGGCAGAGAGCACAGAGTCTCACTCTATGCAGATGACCTGCTCCTCTACATTTCGGACCCACAAAGCAGCATGGACGGAATCATCGCGCTCCTGAAAGTGGTTGGCTCCTTCTCAGGCTACAAACTCAACATGAGCAAAAGTGAGATCTTCCCGGTACACCCACAAGTGGGGGGGTTGGGGGGGGGGGGGGGGGCAGCACTAACGGGACTGCCGTTTAAACAAGCTCCACACAAATTCCGCTACCTGGGGATCCAGATAACCCATGACTGGAAAGGGATCCACAAATGGAACCTCCCCAGTCTGACGGAGAGAGAAAAAAAAGGACCTGCAAAGATGGAACACACTCCCACTCTCCCTCGCGGGGAGAGTCCAGACGATCAAAATGAACGTGCGGCGACGGCCGAGCGAACAAGGGGATGGATCCAGGAGCCAGAAGCCGAGTGGGTGCACGTGGAAGAGGCCTCCTGCATGGGGACCTCCCTCTGGGCCCTCGCCACGGCAGCACTCCCATCCCCACCCAAAAAACACTCCAGCAGCCCGGTGGTGATAGCCACCATCCAATCCTGGAACCAACTACGGCAGCAATTTGGCCTGACCAAAATGTCGGACAGGGCTCCCATCTGCAACAACCATAGGTTCACACCAGCGCTGACTGGCTCCACCTTCAAAAGGTGGGGGCAGGACGGAGCGTTCATTCAACTTGGCACCCCGTCCACCACTTTAAACATTCACTCCCTCCACCTCCGGTGCTCAGTGGCAGCATGTGGACGAGCTACAAGACGCACTGCAGCAATTCAGCATGGGTTCGACGGCAGCACCGCTCGATCACCAACCTCTACCACCCAGGAGCAGCAGATACACACGGGGGCCACCACCATCACCTGCAACCGCACCTCCCCAAGTCCATCACCACCCGGATTTGGAAATAGGTCAGCGTTCCTTCATCGTCGCTGGGACAGAATCCAGGAACTCCATCCCTAACAGCACTGTGGGTGTACCTATACCACATGGACTGCTACGGTTCAAGGAGGCAGCTCACCGTTACCTTCTGGAGGGCAGTTAGGGATGGGCAATAAAGGCTAGCCTAGCCCTCGACACCCACATACCGGTGAATTTTAAAAAAACTAATAACTCTGTTGCCCATTTTCCAACTCGAACAGAATGGAGGCACACAATACCTGCCCCACGTGGACTCCAGCGGTTTACAAAAGGTGCTCACCACCACCTTCTCACGGGTAAGTAGCAACGACAAAATAAATACTGACCTTGGCAGCAACACCAACATCCCATGAAGAAGAAGAAACAATGCGATGATCGGGTTTGATTGGAAGCCAGTAGAGAGGAGCTCTATATTGCACACCACTGGAGTTACATTTTCCATAAGAATCTTTGGTACGAGATTGATCGCACCTGCGCCCTCAGGATGAGCAGCGTGTAGAGTAATGGACCAATGGTTATGCTGACGAGACCATGACGTTATTGATGATGTAAGCATGACAAGAGAAATGGCCAAGAGATTCCCAAGACAGCAAGACGCAGCAGAACGGCCTGTGTGGTGTAAACCATGTGCTTACCCGGAGGTCTTTGTAAATAATTCCAAGAAAAACTGGCACGGTAGCACAGTGGTTAGCTCTGTTGCACCAGGGCCCTGGGTTTGATTCCCGGCTTGGGTCACTGTCTGTGCGGAGTCTGCACATTCTCCGGGTGTCTGCGTGGGTTTCCTCCGGCCGCTCCGGTTTCCTCCCACAAGTCCTGAAAGACGTGCTTGTTAGGTGAATTGGACATTCTGAATTCTCCCTCAGTGTACCCGAACAGGCGCCGGAATGTAGCGACTAGGGGCTTTTCACAATAAATTCATTGCAGCGTTGATGTAAGCCTATTTATGACACTAATAAAGATTATTATTATATACCATCGATCTCCAGTCAACCATAGAACAAGCAAAGCCTCATCAACGCATCGCAAGCCAACAAGACATGGTAACAGATCGCAGCCCGGTAGCAATTAAACCTCTTCAAAACAGAACTGAGCTGATGTCAGGCATTCCCCATCAGGGACTGGGAGGAATGTAGAAAATTAGTTCTATTTACTGGAAAATGTAGTCCAGGATTGATGGGCAGTCTATTAGACTTCCGCTAATTCTTAAATAGTGCCCATTAATGTTCACTTGAACCACTGGGGTGAATTGAATGCAAGGCCTATTGAGAAAAAGGTGGTTGGGGGCTCGAACCTCACAATTAGGTAGTACACTGCTCCTGGACCTACACAGAATCCACAGCACAGAAGCAGGCCCATTTGCCCTGATTGGTCTACGCCTCTTCTTCTTTTCTAAAGTGAGAGTACCCAATTCATTTCTTTTTTCCAATTACGGGGCAATTTAGTGCGGCCAGTCCACCTACCCTGCACATCTATGAGTTGTGGGGGTGAAGCCCACGCAGACACGGGGAGAATGTGCAAACTCCACACGGACGGTGACCCAGGGCCGCGATTCGAATCCAGGTCCTCAGTCCCAGTGCTAACCACTGTGCCACGTGCCACCCTTGATCTACGCCTCTTTGTTAATGTTGCAATCTTGTCAAAATGAAGCGCATGCTCTCGTTGTAAGTGAGGACAGCTATTACTAATTGGAGAAAGGTCAGGGCATTAATCTATATATATATTCACCTATGTGGTGGGTGGGAAGAAAAAGTGAGTCTGTGTCTGTGTTCTCTGGGTTATGTGACTAAACCCATGTTAAGGAAAGACTAGCTCCAGATTCTTCCTTCGCTCACTGTGCATGCAGTGAATCATAACACTTCTAAAGCTCTATACGAGTCTGCACGCACCAAACTTCATCTCACACTACGAACACTGCCTCTATTGCTATTTTCCCCTGTGTGTTTATCCAACTGCCCTCTGAATGCATCATTGCCAGTCTCCTTAGCAACTCCCTGGGCGGCAAGTTCCAGTCTCGGGCGAGCGTGACTGGAGGTTGAAAAGTTCATCCCTATCTGTGTGGGGGAAGGTTCACACGTTGGAGGAGAATTGTACATTTAAATGTTTTGTCAGTAATTTCTCACAATAGGAAGCGGCTTCAAACACTGGAATGGTGTGCTCAATTAGAACTCTGCTAGAAACTAACAGGCGTGGTGTTCAGTGGCCAGGCCCATCAACCCTGGCTGATTTTCCAATCCCCTCCCTGAGCCCCAAAAGATGTTGAGAGCCACCAAAGCTGGTGCTGCAGCCACTGGGATAAAGTGTCTCACTGGAGCCTGGGACTTCGCTCGTCTGTGTGGCTCACGTTCGCCAGATCGTGACTTTCACCAATAATCTTGGTACCTTGGGATGTCTGTTGGAGCACTAAAATCGAGGTGGCGCAGTGGTGAGCACTGCTGCCTCACAGCATCAGGGACCAGGGTTTGACTCCAGCCTTACTTGGCACCCAGGGGGTCGCTAAGGAGACTGGCAACGATGCATTCAGAGGGCAAATGGGTTTCCTCCAGGTGCTCCATTTCTTCCCATAGTCAAATTGGCTACACTAAATTGTCCCCTTGGTGTGCAAAGATCTGTAGGTTGGGTGGGGTTAAGGGGATAGGGCGGAGCAGGGGAGTGGGCCTAGGTGGAGTTCACTTTCAGAGGGTGGGTGCAGACTCGATGGGCCGAATGGCCACCTTCTGCACATTGGGCTTCTATTGACACATTGGTGCAATGCAATATTAAGGGAGTGCCGTATTATCAGAAATTCAGGCATTTAAGTATTAATCGGAGAGATGGGGCGGGATTCTCCCAACGAGAGACTAAGTGCCGACGCGGAGTGAAAACCGGAGTGATTCACTCCGGCATCAGAGGCTGCTCCTCGCCCCCTATTCTCCCACCCCTGGGGGGCTAGGAGCGGCGCCGTATCATTTACGCGCGCCGGGCCTTGGCACCGCATAAAAGCAGCGGTGTAAATTACGCAGCGCCGCGTCACCCACGCATGCGCGGTTGCCGTCCTCCCCGCGGGTGCCCCGCAGGAAATGTCGGAGTGATCTTGCGCCGCGCCGGGGGAAAGGAGTGCGTCCTTCAGAGAGGCCGGCCGGTCGATCGGTGGGCACCGATCGCGGGCCAGACCCCTTTTGAGTGACCCCCTGGTGCTCGATCCCCCCTCCCCCCCACAGGCCGCCCCCGCAGCATTCCCGCGCTATTCATGCCGGCAGCGACCAGGTGTGGCCGGCGCCGGCATGAACATGTCGTTTTGGGCCGGCTGCTCGGCCCATCCGAGCCGGAGAATCGCCGCTCGCCCGTTACAAACTAGGTCATCAATAGAAATGCACGGGTTGCTTGCACACCAGGGCAAGTCGCTGTCAGCAACAAACAGCAGCAGTGACATGAGAATATCTAATATTAACTAGGTATGAAAAATAGCATAAATCTGATAGATCTGTTCAGCAGCGAGTACAAAAGCCTCTCGCCAGCTCGCAGAGCAATACTTGGACAAGCAGCAGAGAGGTTGTGTTTGCTACATTTCAAAAGTGCTTCATTGGCTGGAAAGTTCCAGTAGTGGTGCAAAGTGCTTTCTTTATAAAACGCACGTCTTCCTCTCTTCATAGCTCTGCTTCACTTGGAGCCAATGGATTAAACATAGAAGTAGAGCTGGAATACAAAGACTAATGCCACACACACACACACACACACACACAAGGAAAATAAATACGATCTTTCCGACCTTTCTATTTACCACCACGTTTCTTCATGCCTACAGCTATATCATCTTTGGAAGTTCTGGGATCATCAAATGATGATCAGTATTGGTTCTGTCAGGTTCATTAATGCTTTGGGACATCTTGGCTCATGGCTTTGCACATTTAATCTTCTTTTTAAAATAAATTTAGAGTACCCAATTATTTTTTTTTCCTAATAAGGGGCAATTTAGCGTGGCCAATTCACATACCACGCGCATCTTTGGACTGTGAGGGCGAGACCCACGCAGATACCTTTTCTCCTGTATCAGGTGTCTCATTAAGTGGCTCTTGTACAAATAGATCATACAGTGCAGAAGGAGGCCATTCAGCCCATCGAGTCTGCACCGACCCACTTAAGTCCTCACTTCCACCCTATCCCCGTCACCCAATAACCCCTCCTAACCTTTTTGGTCACGAAGGGCAATTTATCATGGCCAATCCACCTAACCTGCATGTCTTTGGACTGTGGTAAGAACCCGGAGGAAACCCACGCAGACACGGGGAGAACGTGCAGACTCCGCACAGACAGTGACCCAGCAGGGAATCGAACCTGGGACCCTGGCGCTGTGAAGCCACAGTGCTAGCCACTTATGCTACCGTGCTGCCATGGAAAATCTTGAATCGGTAGGTATCTGTCCGTCTCAGGAGACGATGGACTACATCCCTTCTGGATCGACCATGCCTTTGTGGCTGAAGAGGCCGATTCATTAGTGGAAATCCCTTGCTCAGCGTTGGCCAAGGGCCTCTCCTGATTGCTCAACTTCAGATCCTCTGGATGATTCATCACTTGCTCTTGTACAGGTCAGAGATTTACAAGTGCTGTAAGCACAGAAACAGGTCCATACAGTATGGATCCTCCACACAGACACCCTCCAGCTTGGATAGTCACCCCATTCCACCCATTAAAGGCAGTCAGAGAATTACCAACCACAGTCTATTGTTTAGTTGATGTTTCTGCTTTATATTCATTCATTTAAAAAAATCCACACACTCAGTCCCTCACAATCTCAAAATCTTTGTTGCAGCGATCGGCACGTAACAATTCACCTGTATCCTTCAATGAGACCACAAACAAATCTGGATTTATTTTCTCCTATCCTTTAAAGTCACGAGATCAGAAATTGCCGACGGCTGCGGCGGAGGATTAGAGGTCAGCAGTGGTTCAGTGAGACCACTGCCACCTGAAGCGGAAGGTTCCAGATTTAAATCCCATTCCAGAGGCTCGAGCATTAAATCTGGATGGTCACTCCAGTGCAGTACTGAGGGAGCGCTGCACTGTCAGAGGTGCCATCTTTTGGGTGGGCGATTGATGCAATCATCAATTCACGCGAGACAGAGAGTTGAAGTGAACAGTGGCTTTAATCGACTAGAACAGTGCCTGCCTGCGACTGCTCTGCTAGTCTGAGAGCCGCCTACAGGGCAGCTGCTCTTTGTACCTCCCCTCAAGGGGGCGGAGCCAGGGGCGGAGCCCACAAGGGCACCAACATGATACAGTGTAATACAGTGGTGAATGGTTAGTATAATACCACAGCGTTAGAATCCGAGGCCTCAAGATTGAAATGGAAGGACATGGCACCGATTTGTACATTTGGAATTTTTTTTAAAGAAGGTGGCAAGTTCATCTTGGAACTGTCAACAAGCAGGCCTCCTCCCAGAGGTCACCTGAAATTGCTGGCTGATTATAGTTCAAAACAATCACTTTAATTGTTGAGAGAGAAAAAAGCGAAAATGCCACTTGTTGGAAGTCACATGAGAGAGAAACAAATTAGCTGTGAACTTGCTGGTTTTGAAGTCTGAACGAGTTGAGGAAAGCACTCACTCACCCCCCTTGCCTAAAATTGTGTGGCGCTATTAATTTGTAGCCAAAGATCCTTTATCGGAGTGCAACAGGTCTGAATTTGGACATGCAAAGCTGAGGCCAGGGGTGAGAACTCCTGGACATCCACTGGGACCAGCTGTCCACATTCACCCGAGGAACTCAGGTCGACACCGTCCTGCAAACTTTATCCTTCATTTATAACGTCAACCTCTATAGGCCATCTCTGGAGAGACACTCTGTTCTTCGTTTGTCTGAGTGTGGGTGTCTGCAGTGGGGAATTCTTTGGGAAGAAATAGCCTAGTTATACTTCCCGATTACAACTGTGTGTTAATCAATACTTGCAGCTTGTTAAAAGAGGTTTTGTCGATAGTAAACATTTGTTCGGAGATTATTGAAAGAAACCTGGTTGAAGACTCTTATGGGACCAGGTAAACAATTGGCCATTTTGGTGAGCAAATCAGCCTTCTAAATTTATGGTATGACCGGAGGAGTAATGGGGCTAGACTATACGCGCATTCTTCCCATCCTGGTTGTAACACAAGATTTTTTTTTTTTTAAATGTAGAGTGCCCAATTACTTTTTTCCCAATTTTGGGGCAATTTAGCATGGCCAATCCACCTACCCTGCACAACTTTGGGTTGTGGGGGCGAAACCCACGCAAACACGGGGAGAATGTGCAAACTCCACACGGACAGTGACCCAGGATCGAACCTGGGACCTCAGCGGCGTGAGGCAGCAGTGCTAATCACTGTGCCACCGTGCTGCCCATGAGATATTAAACCGAGGCCCCATCTGATTTGCTTGGGTGGATGTGAAAGATTCCATGGCACGATTTCGAAGAAGAGCAGGGGAACGATCCGTGCATTCTGGCCAACATTCATCCTGAAACCAAAATCACTTTCCAGTGATTACAGTGGCCATGATCCTGCTGAGGTTTGTGGGAGTTTGCAGTGTGCACAGTGGCCAATGCATCTCTTGCATTACAACAATAACTACACTTCATAAAGTATTTCATAGGCCTTTAACATTTCTGCACGGCCATCCTGCACGTGACTTCAGCAGAGAAATTTCATTTTGCAAGAAGACCAAGGAATGTCACATGTACACGTTAAGCTATCAGCAATGTTTAGGCTACAGTTTCTTCACGTTTCTCAAGCCTAGGAACAGCTCCACCTTCTTGCCTTCACACTTTCAACTCACCACCAACAGAACTTTTATTTTTTTTAAAGTATATTTATTCCAATTAACATTTAACACACAACATTACAAAACAAAATAAACCCTGCACGAACCGCCGAAACCTCTCCCCCCCCTCCAACCCGCCCCCCCCGCCCCGCCCCCCCCCCAACACCCGTAGAACAGTGGTTCCCACACAGCACCAGAGTCCCTGGTTCGATTCCCGGCTTGGGTCACTGTCTGTGCGGAGTCTGCACCTTCTCCCCGTGTCTGCGTGGGTTTGCTCCGGGTGCTCCGGTTTCCTCCCGCAAGTCCCGAAAGACGTGCTCGTTAGCTGAATTGGGAATTCTCCATCAGTGTACCCGAACAGGCGCCGGAGTGTGGCGACTAGGGGCTTTTCACAGTAACTTCATTGTAGTGTTAATGTAAGACGACGTGTGACACTAATAAAGATTATTACTACCTCACACCCCCACCCCCCCCCCCGCAACTGCCCAACCAACCTCCCCACCTCGCTTCCCCCCCCTCATGCCCGCAACAGTTGACGGTAACCAGCTCCGCCGAAATGTAGTGTAAACAAATAAATTCCTGTAAAATAAAAAGGTTTAAAATATGTGGCTGCGTGATTTGAAACAAGATAGACCTTGGATTCATCGCACTCTTTCCAGATATTGATAATATGTTTAGCCAATTGTTACCACGGTGATTACTTTGCTCCATGTGTCTCCTGCTTGTCTTCAACTTTAAATTCATTGCTTTCTCCTAAAGAAACACTTTTCTTTCCAATGACAACACAGTCAAACTCATGACTTTCCGCATTATTTCATTCCTCCACTGTTCATTATATTTTTAATGAATCAGGTTTTCTATCGCCCTACAGCATTTGCTGATTCACCACATCCTGTATCGTTCTCTAATGGTGTCATACATGATCAGTGTTAGTCCCACACCTGGGTTTCACAATGAATAAAAATTCATAGCTCTGGCAGCTGCTGACCTGGTTTTATGAGTACAAGAAGATTTCCATATTCTCCCGAGAATTGGGTTCGAAATCGGACCGTCCCCAAAAAAACAAACTAATTTTTTTTTTAAATGTAAAGATTAATGCAGACGAAGCACCGAAATAGCCAGTCATACAACTGCACGTGGGGCGGCACGGTGGTCAGCACTGCTGCCTCACAGCTCCAGGGTCCCGGGTTGTTGGGAGGGCTGGGTGGGAGAGAGAGGCAGTGGCAGTGATATCTACAGAAAAGGGCTGGGGAAGAAAAGGGAGACATTGCCACATGTTGGTGTTGAAACAACTGAATTATAACAGCGTTAGAGTAAATCCCAGGTGGTCAGTCAAGATCAACGATAGGGTACGGGGACAGTAGCAGCAGCAACCCGGGGGGGGGGGGGGGGGGGGGGGGGGGGGGGGGGAGGGAAAAGGTGTGGGGGGGCGGACGATGACTATGTTTGTTTATTTAATTTAAATTTATTTTTAAGTTCTTCTGTTGTTCATTGGGGTTGGGGGGTGGGGGATGTGATACATGCGTCGATACGGTCTGGGGGTGTTACAGTTATTATGGGTTATTTTGTTGCATTTCATTGTTTGTCGTTACGTTTTATATTTTCTGTAAAAAATTCCAATAAAAATTATATTAAAAGAAAAAAAAAGATCTCAGATCTACAGGTGACCGAGCCTGGCTGTCTGCATGAAAGAGTTTACAGACACTTAAACCTCGCCTTGGTATTATCCATTAACATGCCTTGAGCTTCATTTTGAATTTGCACAGTTTCTCTCTCAGACATTCCCTCAAATTACAGATACTCACCCAAATCCCTTGACGAGAGAAAGACAGTAACTCAGCAAATGTCATGAGATGATAGCATCAAAAGATTGCAGGTTAGAGTCCTGCCGCAGGCACTTTATGGGCAGCACAAGTGGTTAGCACTGTGGCTTCACAGCACCAGGGTCCCAGGTTCGATTCCCCGCTGGGTCACTGTCTGTGCGGAGTCTGCACGTCCTCCCCATGTTTGCGTGGATTTCCTCCGAGTCCTCCGGTTTCCTCCCACAGTCCAAAGATGTGCA
Organism: Scyliorhinus canicula; assembly: GCF_902713615.1. Classification (NCBI taxonomy): domain Eukaryota; kingdom Metazoa; phylum Chordata; class Chondrichthyes; order Carcharhiniformes; family Scyliorhinidae; genus Scyliorhinus; species Scyliorhinus canicula. The sequence continues at coordinate 93,695,766 of NC_052164.1, read as the reverse complement.
GGTTAGGTGGATTGGCCATAATAAATTGCCCTTAGTATCCAAAAAGGTTAGGAGGGTTATTAGGTTACGGGGATAGGGTGGAAGTGAGGGCTTAAGTGGGTCGGTGCAGACTCGATGGGCCGAATGGCCTCCTTCTGCACTGTATGTTCTATGAAAAACAAACCAAAAATGAGTAACCTACACAATCTTTATTAGTGTCACCCGTAGGCTGACATTAACACTGCAATGACGTTACTGTGAAAAGCCCCTCGTCACCACACTCCTGGTGATAGAACATAGACATAGAACAGTACAGCACAGAACAGGCCCTTCGGCCCTCAATGTTGCGCCGAGCCATGATCACCCTACTCAAACCCACGTATCCACCCTATACCCGTAACCCAACAACCCCCCCCCCCCTTAACCTTACTTTTATTAGGACACTATGGGCAATTTAGCATGGCCAATCCACCTAACCCGCACATCTTTGGACTGTGGGAGGAAACCGGAGCACCCGGAGGAAACCCACGCACACAGGGGGAGGACGTGCAGACTCCACACAGGCAGTGACCCAGCCGGGAATCGAACCTGGGACCCTGGAGCTGTGAAGCATTTATGCTAACCACCATGCTACCCTGCACAGAGGGAGAATTCAGAATGTCCAATTCACCTAACAAGCGCGTCTTTCGGGACATGTGGGAGGAAATCGGAGCAGCCGGAGGACACCCACGCAGACACGGGGAGAACGTGCAGACTCCACACAGACAGTGACACAAGCCGGGAATCGAACTGGGTCCCTGGTGCTGCGAAGCATCGGTGCTAACCACTGTGGTACCGTGCTACCCATTCAAACGTGATTGCAAAACATGTTTAAACCTTTCGTTAAAATATGAAGAATATTTCAACTACAAGGCTAACATGAAGCAACTCCAGTAGCAATATTTGTGTAAATCAACAGGAAATGAATGCAAAATCATAGCACATTTAAAATTGCCCAAAGCAGACAGAGAAACACTTTTGGACACTAAGAAAAAGGAAATAAAAAGTGGTGTTTTTTTCCAATTTATTGAAAGGGCTGACCACACAAATATGTTCTTCGGATTTGTTCCTTCATATGAATCCAATGCTTCTGAGGGTTATAGAATATTACGCTGAGCTAAGTGTTTAACATGAACGGCTCTGCTGGACTGGTTTCCAAGATATCCACCCCTCAGTAGAACTAAATGTTTGATTTCAAACGAGCAGCGTTGGATTATGTGATGTGGATAGACTCCATGTCACAGTGAATAGGTAGCGAAGGGGAATGCACTTGAAAGAAAGAATTTGATTTCATACAATCCCAGAGCATCACAAAGTGCTGCACAACCAACAAAGCACTTTGTCACTGTAAAGGCAGCAGCCAATTTGCCCACAGCAAGCTCTCGCAAACAACGAGGAGATAATAACCCGCAAATGTGGAGGTCAATCACCAGAACTAATTGAGATTAAAGATTCTGCATGAGCAAGTAAATGAAACACCCAGGTCTATAAGGGGATAACCCATCTCCAAACACTTTTACTTTCAATATGCGTTCAATTGGTCACTTATTCAAAAAGGTTATTCATGAAGGCCCTTGCCCCTTGCCTGAGATGTGGTGATCCTCAGGTTAAATCACCACCAGCCAGCTCTCCCCCTCAAGGGGGAAAGCAGCCGATGGTCATCTGGGGCTCTGGCGACTTTACTTACTTACTAACTGGTTACTTCCCATTTACATACATTGGTAACAAGTAGAAATACATTTTATACGCCCATTATTGTTTTTTATTGCTGGACAAAATTAAAGTTCACTGACAAATGACATGGGGCTGTTTAGCACACTGGGCTAAATCGCTGGCTTTGAAAGCAGACCAAGCAGGCCAGCAGCACGGTTCGATTCCCGTAACAGCCTCCCCGAACAGGTGCCAGAATGTGGCGACTAGGGGCTTTTCACAGTAACTTCATTGAAGTCTACTCGTGACAATAAGCGATTTTCATTTCATTTTTTTCAATGCCAATATTGTGATAACAAGGAACCATTATTACCCCTTTGTCAGTGAATTGCACTATGTCAACCGGTCATAATTTTGTTTGGGAAGATGGTGCTGGAATCAAAGGGCAAAACAAGCAGGAATGTAAAGTACAAACGCACCAAAACAGAAAGACACAGAAATCAGAAATTGCAGAAAATCTGATTTTGAATCTCCTTCATCATACCATACCTCAGTCACAGCCATCAAGGGCTGTGCGGCAACCTGCTGTCAGCTTTTTACCAATGTCAAATACCTGTAAGGTGAGTGGACACCAGAGGGAGACTCTCAAACATCCCCGTTCTCTGCAAGCATTCACTTGGGCTTGCATGCGTTACCTTCTGATCTAGTGCAACTGAGAGGCGCAAGAGAGAGAGAGAGAGAGAGAGAGGAGAGAGAGAGAGAGAGAGAGAAAGAGAAAGAGAAAGAGAAAGAGATAAATAGCCATTTGAGAAGAGATAGTATAATGCGAGCCAATCTACATCCCGCCATCTGGCACACTGCTGTCAAATCTTGTCAAGCAACTGCATTTCAAAATGTTCTTGTGCACAATGAGTAAGGAGCTTCCAATATCAGGCACCTCGAAAGGACTGAAAAGTGACACCTTTCAATTCCTGTTGGGAAAAAAAAACTTTAATTGGGAACTATTGATCAGGGGAGATTTTGAGGCAGAAGGCTAACTGCAATCCTCTGCATGGCTTAATCTGAAATGGGTTGGGGTGAATGTGACACGTACACCCAGCACTACAGTGGACAATTAGATTATAAATTGTGCGCAAATTGTGCGCCAAGTGGCATCTGTGAGCCCAAATCACCCTGGCAATGGCTCGGTTTCCTTTCAAATGGAAGACAAATGGCCCACGAGACACACAAAGCACAAAAGAAACTCGCTGTCCAACATACTTAAGCATAGTAGTAAAGATAGGGAGCTACTGAGGAGAGAACCTTCTTAATCCAATTCAGTTCACCTCAAGTAAGCAACTTGGGCTTCTTTAGCGTCACGGTCAAATCAACTTCCTGGTGGAGAATGGCAACCAGTCACTTCTGGAGAGAATCACAATTTGCTTCTTTGACACAAATATAAATGAGCAGAGCGATAGCTGGATAAAGCTTGGGAGGAGAATTCCCATTGAACATGAACGCGCTGTCAGAAGTTGGTGCAAGCAGGGACGACACTGTGTTGCAGTGGTTACATAGATACATAGGAGATAAGAGCAGGAGGAGGCCTTTTGGCCCTTCGAGCCTGCTCCGCCATTCATCACGATCATGGCTGATCATCCAGCTCAATAGCCTAATCCTGCTTTCTCCCCATAGCCTTTGATCCCATTCTCCCCAAGTGCCATATCCAGCCGCCTCTTGAATATATTTAACGTTTTAGCATCAACTACATCCTGTGGTAATGACTCTGGGGGAAGAAATGGCGCCTTATCTTTGTCTGAAATGGTTTACCCTGAATCCTCAGACTGTGACCCCCTGGTTCTGGACACACCAATCATTGGTAACATCTTCCCTGCATCTACCCTGTCTAGTCCTGTTAGAATTTTATAAGTCTCTATGAGATCCCCCCTCATTCTTCTGAACTCCAGCGAGAACAATCCCAACCTAGTCAATCTCTCCTCATATGACAGTCCCGCCATCCCTGGAATCAGTCTGGGAAACCTTTGTTGCCCTCCTTCGAGAGCAAGAACATCCTTCCTCAGAGAAGGAGACCAAAACTGCACACAATACTCCAGGTGTGGCCACACCAAGGCCCTGTACAATTGCAGCAACACATCCCTGCTTCTATACTCGAAACCTCTCGCAATGAAGGCCAACATACCATTAGCCTTCTTTACCGCCTGCTGCACCTGCGAGCTTACCTTCAGCGACTGGTGCACAAGGACACCCAGGCCCCACTGCACTCCCCTCTCCCAATTTACAATCATTCGGGTCGTAATCTGCCTTCCCGTTTTTACTTCCAAAGTAAATAACCTCACACTTATCCAAATTATACTGCATCTGCCATTGGTTTGCCCACTCGCCCAACCTGTCCAGATCTTGTTGTAGGATCCCTGCATCTTCATCACAATTCACCCTCCCACCTAATTTGGTATCATCTGCAAACTTTTGAGATGTTACATTTTGTTCCCTCATCCAAATCATTAATATATATTGTGAATAGCTGGAGTCCCAGCACCGATCCCTGTGGTACCCCACTGGTTACTGTCTGCCAATTTGAAAAGGACCCATTAATCCCTACTCTTTGTTTCTTCTCTGCCAACCAGTTTTCTATCCACCTCAAAACATTTCCCCCAAACCCATGTGCTTTAATTTTGCACAATAATCTCTTATGCGGGACTTTGTCAAATGCCTTCTGAAAGTCCAAATATACCACATCGACTGGCTCCCCCTTGTCGACTGTGCTGCTTACCTCTTCAAATAATTCCAACAGATTTGTCAAGCATGATTTTCCCTTCATAAATCCATGCTGACTCTGATCCCTCCACTGCTTTCTAAATGTTCCGCTATAAAGCCCTTTGATAATGGATTCAAGCATTTCCCCCACTACCGATGTTAGGCTTACTGGTCTATAATTCCCTGCTTTCTCTCTACCTCCCATCTGCAGGGACAGTTCCAGAGTCTATAGAATCCTGGAAGATGATCACCAATGCATCCACTATTTCCAGAGCCATCTCCTGAAACACTCTGGGATGCTGATTCTCAGGCCCTGGGGATTTATCCACCTTCAATCCCATCCGTTTTCCCAGCACCATTTTGTTGATCTCCCTCAGTTCTTCCAACTCACTAAACCCTTCATTCTCCAACATTTCTGGGATCTGATTTGTGTCCTCATTTGTGAAGACAGAACCAAAGTATGTATTCAATTCCCAGCCATTTCTTTGCCCATGCATTCCCCTGTTTCGGTCTGTAGGGGGCCTACATTTCTCTTTACCAATCTCTTTCTCTTCACATATCTGTAGAAACTCTTAGTGTCAGTTTTTATGTTCCCTGCAAGCTTCCTTTCGTACTGTACTTTTCCCTTCTTAATTAATCCCTTCGTCCTTCTTTGCTGAATTCTAAACTACTCCCAATCCTCAGACCTATTATTTTTCTTGGCCAATCTGTATGCTTCTTCCTTGTATCGGATACTATTTCTAATTTCCTTTGTAAGCCATGGATTGGCCTCTTACCCACTTAGCTTTTGTGCCAGACAGGAATGAGCAGTTGCTGTAGTTCCTCCATGCATTCCTTGAACGTTTGCCATTGTCTATCCACTGTTATCCCTTTAAGTAACTCTCCCCAATCTATCAAGGCTAACCCACGCCTCATATCCTCATAGTTCCCTTTATTAAGATTCAGCACCCTAGTCTCTGAATGAACTACTTCACTCTCCATCTTGATAAAAAATTCTATCATGTTATGGTCGCTCATCCCCAAGGGGTCACGTACAGCCAGATTGGCAATGATTCCCTTCTCATTACACAGTACCCAGTTTAAGATGGCCTGCTCTCTATTTGGTTCCTCCACATATTGGTGAAGAAAACCATCCCTTATACACTCCAGGAATTCCTCCTCTACAGCATTAGCACTACTGCCCACGACGCCGAGGACCCGGGTTCGATGCCAGCCCCGGGTCACTGTCCATGTGGAGTTTGCACATTCTCCCCGTGGTTGCGTGCATTTCATCCCCACAACCCAAAGATGTGCAGGTTGAGTGGATTGGCCACGCTCTTAGCGTCCAAAAGATGTGAAGGCAGGGCAGCACGGTGGCGCAGTGGGTTAGCACTGCTGCCTCACGGCGCCGAGTTCCCAGGTTCGATCCCAGCTCTGTCCGTGTGGAGTCTGCACATTCTCCCCGTGTCTGCGTGGGTTTTACCCCCACAACCCAAAGATATGCAGCGCAGGTGGATTGGTCACGCTAAATTGCCCCTTAATTGGAAAAAAATGAATTGGGTACTGTAAAAAATTTTTTTTTTATAAATGATGTGTAGGCTAGGTTTTTTTTTATAAATTTAGTGTACCCAATCATTTTTCCAATTAAGGGGCAATTTAGAGTGGCCAATCCACCTAGCTTGCACATCTTTGGGTTGTGGGGGCGAAACCCACGCAAACACGGGGAGAATGTGCAAACTCCACACGGACAGTGACCCAGGGCCGGGATTCGAACCTGGGACCTCAGCGCCGTGAGGCCGCAGTGCTAACCCACTGCGCCACCGTGCTGCCCTCGTGTAGGCTAGGTTAAGGGGTTATGGGATTAGGGTGGGGGTTGGGCTTGGGAGGGTTGCTCTTTCAGAGGGTCGGTGCAGACTCGATGGACCGAATGGCCTCCTTCTGCTCTGTAAGAATTCTATGACTCAAATTCCTATGTTTGTACCTTAGTTTGTAAATATTAGTATACACCTCAGACATTGCCAGTGGCCAGGCAGAATCTGAAGCTACCCGGTTAAAAAGCCACTGGTTGACATTGTTAAATTCAGTTTTTTTTATGTTCTGGGGGGAACCACACTCCACAACTCTGTCCATGTTATTTCCTTGTCCATCATTTGGGAAACACCATGATCGCTGGTATAGTCAGTGATTAAGTGACATTCCATTTTCAATCCAGGATCTTTAGTGGTGTTTCGAGAAATGCATTCCACAGTTTAATTTGTTTTCCTTTTGAGAACTTGTGGCCTTGACCAAATGCCTTAAAGCTTTCAGACAGGATGAAATCACAGGGTGAACACAGAAACAACTCTGATCCATTTGCGTCAAGTAGCCAGAAGGGATGGGGGGAAAACATTGGATTGGCACACCGTCTTTCAACGCTGAAACCCAAACGCCTTTTGAAAAGCACCAAACACAAATTTCATCTATTCAACAAGGTGCATTGCCATTTCCACAAAGAAACACAAACACATCCTTGCTCCCAACAGCCTTCCCCCAGATTTCAGTTCTACACTACCATTTCCGTCACACAAAAATAATCATCTTTGCCACAAGTAGGCTTACGTTAACACTGTAATGAAGTTACTGCGAAGGGACTTCTGGTGATGACGGGCGGGAAGCAGCCGAACACTGGAGGGCTCCCGCTCGGGAATAGGAATTTCAGAATTTTAACGCCCGGTCCTGGGGGCAACGGAGGCTGAAATGGCTGTAAGAAGGCACAGGGAGGAGAAATGTCCAAGATTGGGAGAAAAACGGCCGTGGAAAAGGGGGTTAACGGAAGTAACGCTGAAAACGTCAGCGCAGGAACTGTAAGGAAAGCGGAGGATGGAGCACCGGGGGAGGCTGCATCGTTCACAGCAGAAGAAATGACCAAGTTGATGGCTGTGGAACTTGAGAACACATGGAAGCGATGAAGAACGAGAGGGGGTGGTATTGAAAGTGCTGCTGGAGGAGGCGATTGCCCCGGCGAGGGCGGCGGTATCAAGCGCAGCGGCGGAGGTGCGGGAGCAAGGTGAGACACTGAAGGAAGTGGAAGAGGCATTATCGCAGCACATTGATCAACTCACCTCGATGGGGAAGGAGCTGCGGAGGGTGATAGGGACCAACAAGGGTCTGCGAGCCAAAATGGAAGACCTGGAAAACAGATCCAGGTGACAGAATCCGAGTATCGTGGGTCTGCCCGAAGGGGTGGAAGGCCCGAGACCGACGGAGTATTTTGTCTCGATGTTGGCGAAGCTATTGGGGGAGGGGGACGATCCCTCCCGTTATGAACTGGATCGGGCTCATCGGTCGTGGAGGCCTGTACCAAAGGCGAGTGAGCTGCCAAAAGTAGTAACTCTCCGTAGGTACAGCGTGAAGGAGAAAGTCCTGTGCTGGGCAAAGCAGAAGCGGGTGGTGCAGTGGGCCGGAGCTGGTATACACATATACCACGACTTTACGGTGGAGCTGGCGAGGAGGCGGGCTGCCTTCAGCCGGGTGAAGGCGGCCCTGTACATCAGCAAGGTGCAGTGCGGCATAGTATACCCAGCTAAGTTGAGGGTGACCTACAAATCCAAGGACTTTTATTTTGGGACGCCGGAAGCAGCTGAGGAGTTTACGAAGGCAGAAGGACTGTGGCAGAATTGAGAAAAGGTTGTGTACCGATGTAGCCCCATGTAACTTTATCTTTTCACTGTGTGTTGGTGCATGTACTAAATGAGTCGACGCTGTATACATTTGGACAAGGGAAGAGATGGGACTTTCATTCGCAATGATGGTTCTTTGGGGCTTGGGTGTGTATGCGGGGGTTGTGTGCTGGTTTTCCTGGGACTGGGCAAGGGGGAAGGAGACCCGGGCGGCCTCCACGCTGGATGGCTAAAGCCGGCCAGTGAACGGGAGTGAGGTAGGGGGGGGAGGGGCTGTGTCTATCGGAGCCGGGTAGAACAGGTTTCGGTGAGTCTAGCTGGGGCGAAATGTCGGGGGGAAGAACAGAGGTTGGGGGAGGATCTTATACTAGAAAGTGGAGGGGAGGAGTCTGGGGGGGTGGGGGGGGGGGGGTGTCTACAATTCATGGGTGTCATTCACTGTACTCTTTTGGGGATTGGATGGCGTTGAATATTAGGGGGGTGGACTGTGTATGTCAATGATGACCATAGGCGATTCCAGATTCCTTTTTCCTTTCTTTCCTCCTTCGGAGGGTTTGTTTTATTTGATACTTATATTGTCAGGTGGGCCGCTGTTTGGGACGATGGGAGGATGGGATCGTTGTTGTTGATAAGGGGATTGACGTTGTATTTGTTACTGTTTGTTGGTGGGGTGTAAATTCTGAAGAAAGTGTGAAAATGGAGAATAAAAATATTAAGTTACTGTGAAAATCCCCTAGTCACCACACTCCGGCGCCTGTTCGGGTAAACAGAGGGAGAATTCAGAAGGGCCAATGCACCCAACAAGCACGTCTTTCTAAAAATAATTCGGGACTTGTGGGAGGAAACCAAAGCAACCGGAGGAAACCCACGCAGACACAAGGGACTCCGCACAGTCAGTGACCCAAGCCGGGAATCGAACCAGGGACCCTGGTGCCGTGAAGTCCTCTAGGGTCTGTAGAGCGATACGTTAAACAGGGAGGCAGTTTGCTGGGCTAACTCTTCCTAACCTACCGTGGTATTATTGGGTGGCCAATATTCAAAAGAATTTAATATGGTGTCACGGTCCAAGTTGAAGCTGGTGTCTTATGGAAGCGCATGGCTGCTGTTCATCCTCACCTCCTGCCTTAATTCATGCCCCCCTCCCCCCCCCACCCCCACCCTCCTCACCCCCACCCTCCTCCAAATACAGGTCTAATCCTGTAGTGATTTCTACTTCAAAAATATGGAAACTGTTTCACCAGCATTTTAAAGTCTCCACTCCTTCGCTATTAGGCCCTATTTTTAATCACCACTTATTCCTGCCCTCCAGACTTGATTCGGTATTTGCCTTGGTGATGCGTTTGGAACAGTAGTGATCCAAGTTAATCTCCAATGGGCCATTATATCCTGCCAGCTGCTAATCTAAACAAACAGTTATTTGAGATTTTTTTAAAGAGGGCAAATATGCCCGCTGTCAACCAGCCCCGGTTTGATTCTCTGATTGAGAGTATCGTCATTTCAGTCTCCTAGGATAATGGCTTTCTTCAAATTTAACATGGTCATCCCGCATCATTTGAAACTTCCAAGAAAATCCATGGATAAGTGTAGGTCATTTGAGTGATACTGTTTTGTAGGCAGCACATGTGTAAAGTGTTATGCTCTTGGCGTAGCATAAGCGGCTTCCTTGATGCTCACTCTGACAAAGGAAGGTTCAAGACGTGGAGATAACTTCAACATATTTATTAAACTATTTACAATTTTCCTACTCGGATTCGCCTCTACTGTTAATCCTTCTATAGCTACTCAGACTGACTAACCAGTCTGCTACAATCCACGTGGTGGGTGTGATGTTGAATCAACCCTGTGTCTGTACTCACCGAGTGTCTCCACTGGAAAGAGGAAGACCATGTGTGCTGTGTCCTTTATATATGGGTTGGTGTAATGCCCCCTGTGGTAGTGTCACCTCTGTGTGTATCGTGAATGCCCATTGGTCGTGTCCTATCTTACTGACCTATTGGTTGAGTGTCTGTGTGTCATGTCTCTGGTGCTCCCTCTAGAGTCTAGCTAGTCTACGTGTACTTACATTAACCCCTTGTGTATCTACAGTGATGCATATCACCACAAAGTGTACCTGTGTAATAACGCACAACATTTTACAGAGCACAAGCTCTGTTTACTCCTGCTTCACCCCCCTAACCTGGTGAATTCTCAAAACCCTGCCAGTCTACCTGGGGAAAACCTCCTGTGTGCAAAATCCCCATCCAGAGGACAGTTAGTCTGGCCGGGTCATCATTTTAATTCTTTCACAGAAGGTGGCCAGAGAATAGGTTGTCTGTCTGCTCCCTCAGTGAGGATGCGGAGCAACAAAAGTGATGGGGACATCGTAGATTCTCTCAATTTTTTTTTAAAAAGAAAATGTCGATATCAGCTTACTTACCGCAACAAAAATGATTTTGTTCAAAAGGGAGACATTGAAAAAGAACAAAGAATCTGGGCAGAATGTTCATTTTTATATATAGAATTCTGCCAGCTAAGAAAGAGGCAAACTATCCAAGGGCTGTACATCCACTTGAATTTTGCGGACCAGGCTTGTGAAGGTTGTTATAGGAAGAGTCGCAAGAGAGTGCGTTACATTCACATCTAAGTAGCGAAAACCAGTACTAGATATACAAAACGGTAAAGCTCCTGCGGGATTCGTTTGGCAATGGGGGGCCGGGATTCTCCAAGCACCCCCGTGCTGCAATCGCGCCTGGCGTGGGGGCAGAGAATGGGGCACCGGACCCACAACGCCTTCGCCTGATTCTCCGGCGACCGGAGAATCGCTGCCAGCCGCGCTCACGCGGTCAACGCAGCGCTGGTCGGGGGCCAGACTAACTGTCCCTCTGGTTTGGGATTTCGTGGCGAGTCGCTGCGGCGACCGTCCGCGTTCCCGCTGGCGTGGTTCTCGTTTGGTGGGGTGGGGGGGGGGGGGGCGCTACCTTCTTCCGCGCCGGCCCGCTGTGTGGGTCCGCCATATTTTGTGAGGCTGGCTGCCGCACACATGCGCGGACCCGAAAAAAGTCCAGAGTGATTTGCGCCCGTGTGGGGACATGCCATTATTGGAGAATCCCGGCCGGGGTTTTATTGGGAAACACTCGTTTTTTGTTGATATTCAATCTATAGCCAGGGAATGAGCCAAAAGGTGCTGAGAATATTCATTATATTAACACAGGCAACAAGGTTAGTGATATATAACAGGAGGTCATCAGCAATAAAGACACGGTGCTCCACACCAGCTCAGCAGATACCCTTTAACAGTGTAGATGAAAACGGACAGGAGTTCTATCACCAGGGCAAAGAGCATTGGAGACAAAGGACATCCTTGATTGATTCCTCTAGATAGGAGGAAGTGATCTACTGGAGAGAATTAGTGTGCACACTTGCGGTAGGGGAGGTTTAGAGAAGGCAAATCCACTAAATAAATTTTGGACCAAAACAAAGTTAACCCAAAATTGCAAACTGATATTCCCACTTCACCTCTCTCCGCATCCAGAGAGACAACAACTTCAGAGTCGGTCGAGGAAGTTGGGGGAAGTACAGTGTCAAGAAGATGATGTCCATTTGAGGACAGTTAGTGTCCCTCCCTTTACAGAGCCATCGTCAAGATATTATATCAGGAAGACAAGGCTCCAAAAGGCATTCCAATACCTGAGCCAACAGTTTTATGTCTGCATTTTTAAAAAAAAAGACGTAGGCCGATATGAGGCAGGCAGCCTCGGGGGCAGCACGGTAGCATGGTGGTTAGCAAAAATGCTTCACAGCTCCAGGGTCCCAGGTTCGATTCCCGACTGGGTCACTGTCTGTGCGGAGTCTGCATATCCTCCCCATGTGTGCGTGGGTTTCCTCCGGGTGCTCCGGTTTCCTCCCACAGTCCAAAGATGTGCAGGTTAGGTGGATTGGCCATGCTAAATTGCCCGTAGTGTCCTAAAAAGTAAGGTTAAGGGGGGGTTGTTGGGTTACGGGTACAGGGTGGATACGTGGGTTTGAGTAGGGTGATCATTGCTCGGCACAACATCGAGGGCCGAAGGGCCTGTTCTGTACTGTACTGTTCTATGTTCTATGAGGCACATTCTTCAGAGTCCCTGTTGAGCATAATGGAAGCTTGAGTCGGTGTTGACGGCAGAGAACCATGAGACAATGAGTCATTAAACATAGCTAGTAATAAGGGCACAAATTGAGTGGAGAACGCTTTATAAAAGTCAATAGGGAAGCAATCAGGACCTGGAGCCTTGTCACTTTGCATCAACTTAAAGCACTTTGTTGTTATCTCATCCAGGCGCAAAGCATCGTCCAAATCTCTGCTCCGATCCACATCTACAGATGGGGTATCCAAATTATTGACACAGTCATCCGTTGCCATGCTATCTGATGGGAGATCAGGTTTATAAAGGTTGCAGTAAAAGGAAGCGAAGGTTGAATTAATATCAGAGGGGCGAGTAGTAAGATTACGGAAGGAGTTGTAGACCTGGGAGATAAACGGAGAAGCAGTCTCACACTTGCATTGGTGGAATAGAAGTTTTTGTCCCGTATTCATTAAAATTCCCCCTTGAAACGTTGTAATATGCACACAACTTCACTTGTGATATGCAAGTCAAATTGAGTCTGGAGCTTTAGCATGTCTGCACATAACGGAGGAGTGGGGGTAAGAAATATTGACGGTCTATTTCCAAAATTGAATGCACCAATTCTTGGTGTTTTAATTTTCTTTGTTTGATCATTTCTTTGTTTGACAATTATATGCATTGTAACAAATTATGTTTCCCCCGGAGAACCATCTTGAGGGTTTCGCAAACTATTGATGGGGTGGCAGAATCAGGTTTATTTGTTTCAATGAAACATCAACCTGAACTGAAACTACAAGACCCCAACCTCCCCCAATATCACCACCCCACCCCACAATTCCCCCCCCCCCGCCCCGCCCCAGCTAACCCCTCAATCCGCCTTAAGAAATCAATGAATGGCTTCCACCTTCTGATGTCCGTGTGGAGTTTGCACATTCTCCCTGTGTTTGAGTGGGTTTCACCCACGCAACCCAGAGATGTAGATGGATTGGCCACGCTAAATTGCCCCTCAATTGGAAAAAAGTAATTAGGTACGCTAAAATCTTTTTTAAAGAATTTGTCGAGCTCAGTGACCAGAATTTCGCTCAGAGTTTCAGTTGTTAAAAGTGTGGACGAGCCGGTCGGTTCCCATCTTAACTATGGCCATCTTGGCAAGCACGTCTTTATCATTTGATTTTTTTCCCGCCTGCATGATTTAAATTTTGGGGCATACTTAAATAAACTTGTTACCCGTGTGTTTGAGTTAACAATAGAGAAATTTTTTTTTTTTAAATCGTCGGGTGAAACACATGTGTTTCCTCTACAATCGCTCAACCTGAAGTCCCCAACCCAAATTATGAAATTGCAGGCACCCTCGACAAAAGCTGCTTCATCACGTGGCTCCTAAGCTCAATAACGCTTCAAGCATTTAGGAGTATTATAAAATCCACGATAATCTTTTTTTATTTAGAGTACCCAATTCATTTTTTCCAATTAAGGGGCAATTTAGATAGCCAATCCACCTACCCTGCACATCTTTGGGTTGTGGGGGCGAAACCCACGCAAACACGGGGAGAATGTGCAAACTCCACACGGACAGTGACCCAGAGCCGGGATCGAACCTGGGACCTCGGCGCTGTGAGATTGCAGTGCTAACCACTGCGCCACCATGCTGCCCATATCCACGATAATCTCAGAGTCCCAAGAAGGTTTAACCATAAAGGTTTAGTTAGTCAAAGAAAAATAAGACTGCGTCACAGACTCAGTGCGGACTCAGTGCATCAGGCCCAGCCAGGTGTATCGATCTTCTTGGTTCCAATCCCGGGGTGCTTTTATAATAATATAACAATCTTTATTGTCACAGGTAGGCTTACATTAACACTGCAATGAAGTTACTGTGAAAATCCCCTAGTCGCCACACTCCGGCGCCTGTTCGGGTACACACACGGAGGGAGAATTCAGAATGTCCAATGCACCTAACAAGCGCGTCTTTCAGGACTTGTGGGAGGAAACCGGAGCACCCGGAGGGAACCCACGCAGACACGGGGAGAACGTGCAGACTGCACACAGGCCGTGACCCAAGCCGGGAATCAAACCTCTAACCCTGGAGCTGCGAGGCAACAGCACTAATACTGGACTATCGTGCCACCCACGTGCCTGGTTCACGAGTCCCAGCTGCAAGGCATCCTCAGGGAGAAAGCCCGTATTCCATGAACCTCGTGGAGAGATCAATTGGTTCATCCCCATGGGTCTCGTGAGAGTTATTACAAGTAGGATGGAAAATAACTTCAGCATTAATTGTCGGAAAATAAAAATTTTATAAAAACTGGGGAGAGACATTGCTACTAAGAACATACCCTCATGACCTGGTGAGCTTATTTAGTAAGCAGCCGAGAGAGAGACGAGTTAAGAAGGTTGAAGGTTCACACACCAAGCTATGCTGGATCAGTTAGTGTTGGCCAGGGTAGTCTGACAAACAGCAATGGGATAAATAGCCAGATCGATTCAGTGACGTTGGTTGAGGACATCAGAGATAATCCTGCCCTTCTTCAAATAATGCCCGCTGAAGGAGGACTGACTGGGTGTCATGCCTCATCAAAAGGTCATCACCTCTGATCGTGAAGTACTGAGGTGCATTGAACAGTGAGCCTAGATTAGGTGGTCAAGCCTCTGGAATTGGACTTGAAGAGTTTGGAGAATGCAAACTTAAAAACAGTAACTTTGCCTTATTCTGCTGCCCATCGGCTCTTGCGGCTGCCCCGTTATGGAGAGAGGACGGGTAACAAATGTCTGTTCAAAACATGGAAGATAAAAGGTGAAGCTGCAAGCAGAAGTCAAGCCACCAGGCACAGAGTACAGTCCAGAGGTCGAAGTGGGAAGGATGCAATGTGACAGGGAAGAGATTAATGGCTTAAAAACATTTACAAAGATTTCAAAGGCTGCTTGACAAGCTGGTAAAGAAGAAAATACCTGCAAAAAAATGTTAAAGTTCATCACAAAACTCATCCCGCTGACATTTAGGAGAGTAAACAAGCAACATATGATAGAGATAAAACCAAAAGAAAGGAGGAGACGAAAGGAGAGAGAGAGAGAGAGAGAGAGAGAGAGAGAGAGAGAGAGAGAGAGAGAGAGAGATTTTGCAACAACAGCTTGTATAGTACCCTTACAATGAAACAAAACATCCTGAGGTGCTTCACTGGAGTGTAAACAAACAAATATGATCAAAAGCCACACGGGGAGATATTAAGTCAGATGGTCAAAAGCTTGATCAGAATTAGGTCTCATGGGGTAGCACGGTGGTGCAGTGGTTATCACCGCTGACTCGTGAAGTCAAGGACCCGGGTTTGACCCCGGCCCCGGGTCACTGACCATGCGCGGAGTTTGCAGATTCTCTCAGTGTCTGTGTGGGTCTCACCCCCCACAACCCAAAGGTGTGCAGGGTGGATGGATTGGTCACGCTAAATTGCCCCTTAATTGGAATTGTTTTGTAAAGTAGGTTTCAAGGACCCTCTTAAGAGATGGAATGTGAGGTCGGGAGACAGAGAGTTTCAGATGAAGGACATGGGAGACACATTGTTGAGACATAATGGAGGTCATTTTACTCAACTATAACAACATGTACCTAATGCCGTTAATATAATAAAACATCCCAAGGAGCTTCATATTATAAAACAAAATATGAGACTGAGCCACATTAGTCCAAATGACTAAAAACTTGGTCAAAGACGTAGGTTTTAAGAAAAGCAAGATGGAGATGTTTCGGGAGGGAATTCCAAAGCTTACGGCCCAGCCAGTGAAGGCTTGACTGCCAATGGTGGAGGAATTTAAATTCAGCTGAAGAGACCAGAGTCCTTTTTTTAACAACTGTATTTAGTGGAGCAAGGGTTACATACCATTTAACCCTGCAACTGTTAATCATTTTAGTTTAAAGCAAAGTCTTGTGTGAAATTTTTTTTTTTTTTTTTTTAAAAGCATAGTTTGGAGACAATCTGAGACGATCACTTCATTTATTCAAATTTATTCCAATTCAACCAGCTTCACTGAACTTTCTAACAAGTGTTATGGGCCAGAGTTTAGAGAGCCCCAAAGTGTATCATGGAGTTCACCTGACCCACAACTTTTAATAGATTGTGGTATGGGGAGCACAGGGCCCACTCTACAGGTGTGGTACAGCAGAAATGGAAAAGTATTCTTTAAAGCAAAACAATGTTTATTCTATGAACTCAAGTTAACCTTTTTAAAAACAGTGAACATCTTAGCAAACATCAATTCAAATGCAACCTGCAAAGAATACAACACTACGTAATCTTCAATAACTTCCCAAACAATATCCAGAAGACAAAAGAAACACCTTTTAACAGGAACACATCAGGTTTACATTCACTACTGAGGACATTTATAATCCTGAATTCACCAAATGGTCAAGAAATTGTCTTTTATGGCAGAGAGATTAACAGTACACCTGCTCTGTCTGGCTTCAGCTCCGACACGGAAAATGAAACTAAAACACACCCTGCAGCAAACAGCCTAAAAAGAAAGTAAAAGGCTGACAGACAGTCCAGCTCTACCCACTCTGACATCACTGCAGTAGTAAACACCCATTTCTTAAAGGTACTCTCACTACAGATATTTATATATACACACCCATTTATAAACACCCTTTTCTTAAAGGTACTCTCACATGACACAAGCAGTTTCAGTGTACAGCAAAGTAATGATTGGTGCTGGAGACCAAGTGCTCTCCTCATCCCGGAAGAGAGAGAAAGAAAAGCACCACTGAATTACATAATAAAAATATACTTTCTGCCAATCACAACAGCAGCAACAAAACAGAAATGGCAACAGTTCAAAAAACGTTGCTTCCTAAAGAGAGACACATTCACTGAGAAGGAGATGGTCTGATTGTTCTTTATGGACATGGGGGAGGGAAGATTGGGAAAACAAAATGCAGAAATCATGAGTAGACATTATTACCATTTAAATCTTACTACTGTAATTCTACTTCCATAATAAAATCGCCCATAGTATTATGCCATGTACTGCCCACCCCCCTCCAAAACAAAATCATAGGACACATTACAAAGTCACAAGACTTTACAATTTGAGCTCTCTCTAAAAGGTAAAGTCGCCATCGTCCCAGGTGGCCATCTGGTGCTTTCCCCTTTTAGGGGCAGAGCTGACGGGTGGTGATTTAACCTGAGGGTCACCACAACTCGGGCGTGGGGTAAGGTTTCCCATAGGTAACCTTCATTGAGACGAAACAAGTCTAACCTTCACTGGACATCCAGGTGGTCAGACTGCAGGTGAGTACAGAGCCCGAAGCAGGTTTGGAAACTTCCCAGGTGATGCACCAATAGTAAACTTTAATTTCAGAACTATCACAAAAAGAGAAAATCAATTTTGGACTGGTGCACTCTTACCTGCCTTCTTGGTTTCTGCATTGAGATCGATCAATGGCAAGTTCAGCTCCTTTTCTCTGATGTCAGTCAGTCAGTATTGCTGGGGCAGAGCTTGAGTCCTGGCAGGCTGTGCGGGCACACACACACCTGCGGTAGGAGGGGGAGAGACTCACCTGGAGGATTGGGCAGTGCAGAGTTCATCTGCCACCTGTGCCCGCGGCTGCTTTAAGACTCTCTCCATTGTGTTGCCGATGCGGAAGTCTGCCTTTTTCTGGTTGCAGCGTCTGGCCAGCCCTGATGCTCTAGTCTAGCTGACGGCCAACGTCAGTTCCGACCCTGCCTGGCGAGAACCGGAGTCATACCTGTGGTCGGACGCTCATTTCCGCCAGTCACAAAGAAGGTGGTGGGATCTTTATCCTCGTTTCCCCTCCCTTCCCAGACTGGTGCATCCTGTATTAAGGCAGAGTTTAGTGTGGATCCTGCATTATAGATAATCCAGTAAATTCTCCCCCTCTGCTCTCTGCTGCAGCGTCTCTGGGTCTCAGCAAGACATGATTGACATGAAATTGCTACACCGGACGCTGCAGCAGATTGATACACTCGCCGCCCAATCAGAGAGCGATCCCCGGGAATATGCAGATACACACCCCGACGTAGGGCCCGCCCCCGCCTGATTGACAGCGGCGCCACCCAATCGGGTGGCCGGAGCGGCTGGCCACTCGGCCGCTGCAAAGTGGGGACAGCTGAGCGAGAGGACCCGCTGTCACTACCCGTGTTGCTGCTGTTTCGGGCTGGGGCGGCCGCCTGGAGTCCCTCGTCTGACAAACTCATCCAAGGTATGAAAGAGTGGGGGGAAACCCCCCCGCGCCCCCCAAACGCTGTGGGACAACCGCAGAGAGGATATGAAGCATCGCTGTAATGCACTCTTGTGTAATTTTTCTGCCATGTAATCAGCGACAAAGCTGAACAAATCGTTGTCTGTTTACCTATTATTTTTTAAAAGTTTTGTTCCCTGCCTGCAGTTGTTTCCTGCTGTGTCGGGTATCGTTCCTGACGAGGTAGTGACAAGAGTTTTCTAACGTGCAAACACCCGGTTATTAATGCTATAATTAACGTTTCGCACAGTGAACTGTCTGTCATTGCAATAAATCAGCCTTCATACAGGCAGAAATTGTGATCACAGACTTAACGCCAGGATCTATTAAACGTTAATGATGGACGCATGGACTGTATTCATTAATGCATAACTAGGATCATAAATATAAACTAATCAGTAAGAAATCCAATAAAGAGTTCAGGAGAAACTTATTTCCTCAAAGGGTGGTGAGAATGCTACCACGTAGAATAGTTAAGAGAAATATCTTGGATGTGTTGGGGGGCAGTGACCACAATTGTTACAATGTAGGATGAGGCCATTTGGCCCTGGTATCTGCACTGGACCTCCAAGTGAGCATCATGACTTGGGGACCCCGGCCTTTCCCCCGTGCCCCTGCACATTGTTTCTATTTGGGGTAGCATGGTGGTTAGCATAAATGCTTCACAGCTCCAGGGTCCCAGGTTCGATTCCCGGCTGGGTCACTGTCTGTGCGGAGTCTGCACGTCCTCCCCTGTGTGCGTGGGTTTCCTCCGGGTGCTCCGGTTTCCTCCCACAGTCCAAAGATGTGCGGGTTAGGTGGATTGGCCATGCTAAATTGCCCGTAGTGTCCTAATAAAAGTAAGGTTAAGGGGGGGGGTTGTTGGGTTACGGGTATAGGGTGGATACGTGGGTTTGAGTAGGGTGATCATGGCTCAGCACAACATTGAGGGCCGAAGGGCCTGTTCTGTGCTGTACTGTTCTATGTTCTATGAAATCATCTCGTGTCTTCTTGAATGCCTTTTTGGTTTCCCTGCATTCTTTTTTAATGTGGTGATTTTTGCATCCTTGGAACATCTGAAAGCTTGGGTCTCCTTTGACAGCTCTCCTGGCTCTGGGCCAGAAGATTGTCACTTCAATCTCAAGACTTGAGCAGATAACATAAGCTGACCCTGCTACTGTGGTACTACATCATTGGAGATGCATCATTCAGATGAACCCCATCGCCCCGCGTTGTGAGGTGAACCATGGCATTTTTCAAGAAGAGCAGGATGCGTTCCTGTTTGCCAATGCTTCTGTCTCAATCAATTAAACCAATGAACACATTAACCAACCACTCATCTCAGTGCTGTTTGTTCAACTTTCCTGTGCTTCTCTGTATAAAAACAAATTATTTTCAGAGATATTCATCGTATATGAAGTTGGGATGTTTGAGAGGTGTTAAGGTGCGATAGCTTGATCTTGGTTTCAGACAAAGCTTGGCACAACTTTGAGGTCCGAAGGGCCTGTTCTGTACTGTACTGTTCTATGTTCTATAAGTGCAACCTTCCTCGCT
The DNA here is from genome assembly GCF_902713615.1 of Scyliorhinus canicula. NCBI lineage: Eukaryota > Metazoa > Chordata > Chondrichthyes > Carcharhiniformes > Scyliorhinidae > Scyliorhinus > Scyliorhinus canicula. Next base: position 93,675,844 of record NC_052164.1, on the reverse strand, counting down.
CAGTCCACAATAAGTCAGTTTTACTTTAAATCCATGTCTTGGGATATTAACCCCCTCTGTTTCAGTCATATACTCAGCATTTCCCTTTCTGTTACCACTGTGAATTCAAGTAGAAAATAGAACATAGAACATTACAGCGCAGTACAGGCCCTTCGGCCCTCGATGTTGCGCTGACCTGTGAAACCAATCTAAAGCCCATCTATACTATTCCGTTATTATCCATGTGTTTATCCAATGACCATTTAAATGCCCTTAATGTTGGCAAGTCCACTACTGTTGCAGGCAGGGCATTCCACGCCCTTACTACTCTCTGAGTAAAGAACCTACCTCTGACATCTGTCCTATATCTATCGCCCTCAATTTAAAGCTATGTCCCCTCGTGCTAGCCATCACCATCCGAGGGAAAAGGCTCTCACTGTCCACTCTATCTAATCCTCTGATCATCTTGTATGCTCTCTTGTCAAAATGGGCTGACTAGTTTATCTAGCCAACAAACAAGAGGAGACTTTTGATCTGCATCGAGGCTGGACTTATGGTTCTCAACAATGAATATACAGAGACTCAGTGGCAGGTGCGAGAGGGGGGCTTTGAAAACTATAGCTATGATTGGCATAATCTTGAGCTGTTGATGTAAGGAGTGACCTGTTCCAGAGGGGAAGGGAAAAATGCAGGCAAAAAAGGCTGGCTGTCATGTCGAATTCTCCGGGCAGTACAGATAAAAAGTAATTCTGTACTAGGCTCATTGGCCAAGGTTACAATGGAACGACATCTTAGATTATTGCAGCTACAGCAGAATTCAGTTTGACAATTGAAGACAGTGTTCAGAATAATAAGACACCATCAGTTGTTACATTGCTTCCACAGTGCGAGACCAAAGCAGCAACTCAGATATACTGTACCAAAAGGATTGCTTAGTGAGACTTTCCATTTCTTGGAGAAAGGACCATCTAAGCAGCTCTGAAAGTTTTGATAGACCCCAGAAAAACTTGAAAAGAAAAGAGAGAGAGAATTGAGCTTATACAGCGGCCTTCGTGGTTTCAGGATATCCCAAAAGCGCTTTAGTGCCAATGCAATACTTCTATGTGTAGTCTATGTTTTAATCATTGTTTGGGACAGCACTGATGGAGACCATTTGAGCCTTCAGGTCTGCTGAAAGTAGAAAACACAACAACCAATTTACTTCTGGGCAAGTGTTCCTGCTCCTGAACTCCCTCCAGAGGCACAGGGGGCAGAAAGTGCATATCAAAAGTCTTCTAAAATGTATTCTTCTACTGTATCTTGGACTCTTGGTGTGGTACTTGGTACTTAGACTGCAAACATACTCTGGTATTTGCTTAACATTTGTTTATTAATACTACATTTAAGCAGGTTACAGAGTAGGCATGTAGTTCCTAAGCATGATTCCAACCTGTGAGAGAGAGAGAGAGAAAAGAGAATTAAAAAAAAAAAAAAAATTTAAAGTACCCAATTCATTTTCTCCAATTAAGGCACAATTTAGGGTGGCCAATCCACCTACCCTGCACATCTTTGGGTTGTGGGGATGAAACCCACGCAAACACAGGGAGAATGTGCAAACTCCACACGGACAGTGACCCAGAGCCGGGATCGAACCTGGGACCTTAGCGCCATGAGGCAGCAGGGCTAACCACTGCGCCACCGTGCTGCCCGAGAAAGAGAATCTTAACACATGACTGGCTGATCTCAACAGTACATCATTACGTTATACATTAGCATATCCCATCAGTTAACCCTTCTATTATGAAAAGAGTTGACAGAATCAGGCTCGGTTCTAATACAAACTGCACTTTAAAAACATGTTATGGCTCTCTTACCTGACGATCATCAAAGCACCTGATCTGGATGGTAAACAGGTGATACTGGTTGAGGAGAGGATCCATAATAAAATCGCCCATAGTATTATGCCATGTACTGCCCACCCCCCTCCAAAACAAAATCATAGGACACATTACAAAGTCACAAGACTTTACAATTTGAGCTCTCTCTAAAAGGTAAAGTCGCCATCGTCCCAGGTGGCCATCTGGTGCTTTCCCCTTTTAGGGGCAGAGCTGACGGGTGGTGATTTAACCTGAGGGTCACCACAACTCGGGCGTGGGGTAAGGTTTCCCATAGGTAACCTTCATTGAGACGAAACAAGTCTAACCTTCACTGGACATCCAGGTGGTCAGACTGCAGGTGAGTACAGAGCCCGAAGCAGGTTTGGAAACTTCCCAGGTGATGCACCAATAGTAAACTTTAATTTCAGAACTATCACAAAAAGAGAAAATCAATTTTGGACTGGTGCACTCTTACCTGCCTTCTTGGTTTCTGCATTGAGATCGATCAATGGCAAGTTCAGCTCCTTTTCTCTGATGTCAGTCAGTCAGTATTGCTGGGGCAGAGCTTGAGTCCTGGCAGGCTGTGCGGGCACACACACACCTGCGGTAGGAGGGGGAGAGACTCACCTGGAGGATTGGGCAGTGCAGAGTTCATCTGCCACCTGTGCCCGCGGCTGCTTTAAGACTCTCTCCATTGTGTTGCCGATGCGGAAGTCTGCCTTTTTCTGGTTGCAGCGTCTGGCCAGCCCTGATGCTCTAGTCTAGCTGACGGCCAACGTCAGTTCCGACCCTGCCTGGCGAGAACCGGAGTCATACCTGTGGTCGGACGCTCATTTCCGCCAGTCACAAAGAAGGTGGTGGGATCTTTATCCTCGTTTCCCCTCCCTTCCCAGACTGGTGCATCCTGTATTAAGGCAGAGTTTAGTGTGGATCCTGCATTATAGATAATCCAGTAAATTCTCCCCCTCTGCTCTCTGCTGCAGCGTCTCTGGGTCTCAGCAAGACATGATTGACATGAAATTGCTACACCGGACGCTGCAGCAGATTGATACACTCGCCGCCCAATCAGAGAGCGATCCCCGGGAATATGCAGATACACACCCCGACGTAGGGCCCGCCCCCGCCTGATTGACAGCGGCGCCACCCAATCGGGTGGCCGGAGCGGCTGGCCACTCGGCCGCTGCAAAGTGGGGACAGCTGAGCGAGAGGACCCGCTGTCACTACCCGTGTTGCTGCTGTTTCGGGCTGGGGCGGCCGCCTGGAGTCCCTCGTCTGACAAACTCATCCAAGGTATGAAAGAGTGGGGGGAAACCCCCCCGCGCCCCCCAAACGCTGTGGGACAACCGCAGAGAGGATATGAAGCATCGCTGTAATGCACTCTTGTGTAATTTTTCTGCCATGTAATCAGCGACAAAGCTGAACAAATCGTTGTCTGTTTACCTATTATTTTTTAAAAGTTTTGTTCCCTGCCTGCAGTTGTTTCCTGCTGTGTCGGGTATCGTTCCTGACGAGGTAGTGACAAGAGTTTTCTAACGTGCAAACACCCGGTTATTAATGCTATAATTAACGTTTCGCACAGTGAACTGTCTGTCATTGCAATAAATCAGCCTTCATACAGGCAGAAATTGTGATCACAGACTTAACGCCAGGATCTATTAAACGTTAATGATGGACGCATGGACTGTATTCATTAATGCATAACTAGGATCATAAATATAAACTAATCAGTAAGAAATCCAATAAAGAGTTCAGGAGAAACTTATTTCCTCAAAGGGTGGTGAGAATGCTACCACGTAGAATAGTTAAGAGAAATATCTTGGATGTGTTGGGGGGCAGTGACCACAATTGTTACAATGTAGGATGAGGCCATTTGGCCCTGGTATCTGCACTGGACCTCCAAGTGAGCATCATGACTTGGGGACCCCGGCCTTTCCCCCGTGCCCCTGCACATTGTTTCTATTTGGGGTAGCATGGTGGTTAGCATAAATGCTTCACAGCTCCAGGGTCCCAGGTTCGATTCCCGGCTGGGTCACTGTCTGTGCGGAGTCTGCACGTCCTCCCCTGTGTGCGTGGGTTTCCTCCGGGTGCTCCGGTTTCCTCCCACAGTCCAAAGATGTGCGGGTTAGGTGGATTGGCCATGCTAAATTGCCCGTAGTGTCCTAATAAAAGTAAGGTTAAGGGGGGGGGTTGTTGGGTTACGGGTATAGGGTGGATACGTGGGTTTGAGTAGGGTGATCATGGCTCAGCACAACATTGAGGGCCGAAGGGCCTGTTCTGTGCTGTACTGTTCTATGTTCTATGAAATCATCTCGTGTCTTCTTGAATGCCTTTTTGGTTTCCCTGCATTCTTTTTTAATGTGGTGATTTTTGCATCCTTGGAACATCTGAAAGCTTGGGTCTCCTTTGACAGCTCTCCTGGCTCTGGGCCAGAAGATTGTCACTTCAATCTCAAGACTTGAGCAGATAACATAAGCTGACCCTGCTACTGTGGTACTACATCATTGGAGATGCATCATTCAGATGAACCCCATCGCCCCGCGTTGTGAGGTGAACCATGGCATTTTTCAAGAAGAGCAGGATGCGTTCCTGTTTGCCAATGCTTCTGTCTCAATCAATTAAACCAATGAACACATTAACCAACCACTCATCTCAGTGCTGTTTGTTCAACTTTCCTGTGCTTCTCTGTATAAAAACAAATTATTTTCAGAGATATTCATCGTATATGAAGTTGGGATGTTTGAGAGGTGTTAAGGTGCGATAGCTTGATCTTGGTTTCAGACAAAGCTTGGCACAACTTTGAGGTCCGAAGGGCCTGTTCTGTACTGTACTGTTCTATGTTCTATAAGTGCAACCTTCCTCGCTCAGTCCACAATAAGTCAGTTTTACTTTAAATCCATGTCTTGGGATATTAACCCCCTCTGTTTCAGTCATATACTCAGCATTTCCCTTTCTGTTACCACTGTGAATTCAAGTAGAAAATAGAACATAGAACATTACAGCGCAGTACAGGCCCTTCGGCCCTCGATGTTGCGCTGACCTGTGAAACCAATCTAAAGCCCATCTATACTATTCCGTTATTATCCATGTGTTTATCCAATGACCATTTAAATGCCCTTAATGTTGGCAAGTCCACTACTGTTGCAGGCAGGGCATTCCACGCCCTTACTACTCTCTGAGTAAAGAACCTACCTCTGACATCTGTCCTATATCTATCGCCCTCAATTTAAAGCTATGTCCCCTCGTGCTAGCCATCACCATCCGAGGGAAAAGGCTCTCACTGTCCACTCTATCTAATCCTCTGATCATCTTGTATGCTCTCTTGTCAAAATGGGCTGACTAGTTTATCTAGCCAACAAACAAGAGGAGACTTTTGATCTGCATCGAGGCTGGACTTATGGTTCTCAACAATGAATATACAGAGACTCAGTGGCAGGTGCGAGAGGGGGGCTTTGAAAACTATAGCTATGATTGGCATAATCTTGAGCTGTTGATGTAAGGAGTGACCTGTTCCAGAGGGGAAGGGAAAAATGCAGGCAAAAAAGGCTGGCTGTCATGTCGAATTCTCCGGGCAGTACAGATAAAAAGTAATTCTGTACTAGGCTCATTGGCCAAGGTTACAATGGAACGACATCTTAGATTATTGCAGCTACAGCAGAATTCAGTTTGACAATTGAAGACAGTGTTCAGAATAATAAGACACCATCAGTTGTTACATTGCTTCCACAGTGCGAGACCAAAGCAGCAACTCAGATATACTGTACCAAAAGGATTGCTTAGTGAGACTTTCCATTTCTTGGAGAAAGGACCATCTAAGCAGCTCTGAAAGTTTTGATAGACCCCAGAAAAACTTGAAAAGAAAAGAGAGAGAGAATTGAGCTTATACAGCGGCCTTCGTGGTTTCAGGATATCCCAAAAGCGCTTTAGTGCCAATGCAATACTTCTATGTGTAGTCTATGTTTTAATCATTGTTTGGGACAGCACTGATGGAGACCATTTGAGCCTTCAGGTCTGCTGAAAGTAGAAAACACAACAACCAATTTACTTCTGGGCAAGTGTTCCTGCTCCTGAACTCCCTCCAGAGGCACAGGGGGCAGAAAGTGCATATCAAAAGTCTTCTAAAATGTATTCTTCTACTGTATCTTGGACTCTTGGTGTGGTACTTGGTACTTAGACTGCAAACATACTCTGGTATTTGCTTAACATTTGTTTATTAATACTACATTTAAGCAGGTTACAGAGTAGGCATGTAGTTCCTAAGCATGATTCCAACCTGTGAGAGAGAGAGAGAGAAAAGAGAATTAAAAAAAAAAAAAAATTTAAAGTACCCAATTCATTTTCTCCAATTAAGGCACAATTTAGGGTGGCCAATCCACCTACCCTGCACATCTTTGGGTTGTGGGGATGAAACCCACGCAAACACAGGGAGAATGTGCAAACTCCACACGGACAGTGACCCAGAGCCGGGATCGAACCTGGGACCTTAGCGCCATGAGGCAGCAGGGCTAACCACTGCGCCACCGTGCTGCCCGAGAAAGAGAATCTTAACACATGACTGGCTGATCTCAACAGTACATCATTACGTTATACATTAGCATATCCCATCAGTTAACCCTTCTATTATGAAAAGAGTTGACAGAATCAGGCTCGGTTCTAATACAAACTGCACTTTAAAAACATGTTATGGCTCTCTTACCTGACGATCATCAAAGCACCTGATCTGGATGGTAAACAGGTGATACTGGTTGAGGAGAGGATCAGACTAGCTGTGATGCCTCCCACAGTTGAATAGGCTGCAAACGTTCACTTTTTGGCTTCCTCAGCATGCGCCACTTGGCCAAAGTAGCGAGGTTCTATAAACCCTGCCTTCCAACCTGTGAAACCATAGTTGAGCTAGTGCTTCAGGGAGGGAGCTGGCAAAGGAGAAAATTATGTGGCATTCTAAAAATGTGAGCAAGTTCCTTTTAATAATTTTGATGAGGTGTCGATTGCAAACATTTCCATATCGTGGACAAATTGAAAAAAAATGTCCCTTTATTGTGATGGTGGATTGTTCCCATTTGAAAAGCAGGAACCTGGCCAGGTGCAACTCCATTTACAGCTGTCAAAATCATCTTGTGGAAGTGACTTAAAGCAGTTCAGTAAAGCGTGCAATTATTTAGTGATTTACAACAAGCGGTGAAATCATTTATGATTCCTCCAATGTGTTGTGCTGTTGTTTCTCTGTAAAACTTTACTCGGATACTAGATAAGGTGTCGGTGACGTTAAACAATGGATTGTAGCTTTCACCATCGGTCCCCAGGGACCATCTTTGACCTATAATAGTCATTTTTATTGATGCTGTGTAATCATTAACAAATTCTTATTTTTCACAAATAGAAAAGTCTCTGCATGCATTCAGCAGGTTTTTTTCTCTTCCTCTTTCAGGATAATGACTCCTTCGCTTGCTCGGAACCCTCAGAGTTAATGTTTTGCCTGCAGAACAAACAAAAGCTTTACCAAATCTAATCAACGCACAAAAATAGACAAAAACATCAAAGTGGAATCAGACAGTGAAGTTTGTCTTTTTCGTTTCACCCTTCTCTTCTGTTATTTCTCAAAGTCGCAACTGTCCTACCTCATTTCTTAATCCAAATGTACTTTACCCAAAAAATCTAGAAATCGTCAGACATTAGGTACACCGTTATCTGTCTCATATGTACTTGATCTAATCACTGGGGAAGAGGCCAGTGACTGTATAAAACCTCCAGTTAGAGTCCTGCGTTCCTGACTTGGTCGACAGTTGCCAAAAGCTGATCAAAATGGCTTCCTACGGCTACTACAGGGTCACCATCTTCGCAGCCATGTTTGTGGGCTACACAATGTATTACTTCAACAGAAAGACCTTCTCATTTGTGATGCCCTCCATAATGGAGGAAGTGACCTTGGAAAAAGATGATTTAGGTGAGTACGTAACCACGTAGCTCCTGAAATAGTGGGCCGTGGGCCCGGTAGTGATGGTCTTCGGATGTGGAAACTGTGTCTCTTGTGTTCAGGGTTAAGAGCTGCTGGGGAAGAGAAAAGTGTTGTCAACATGACGATGCCCATGAGTTAGGCTGCAGTGTAGTCTGGAGGAAGAACTTCAGGAAAGGGGAAAAACTTGCACTTTAACAGATTCAATTAATAAAATGTTAAAGCAAAAGTCAGACCCGTGTGTTGAGTGACTGGTAATAGAGTCCCTACAGAAGGGGGCCATTCGGCCCATCAGGTCTGCACCGACCCTCTCAAATAGCACCCTACCCGCTCCCACTCCCCCACCCAATCCCATCGAACATGTACTTCTTTGAACACTAAGGGGCAATTTAACATAGCCATTCCTTCTAAGCTTCACATCTTTAGACTGTGGAAGGAAACCAGTGCACCCGGAGGAAACCCGGAGCAGACACGGAGAGAACATGCAGACTCCACATGCAGGCACCCAAGGACGGAATCGCACCCGGATCCCTGACGCTGTGAGGCAGCAGTGCTAACCACTGTGCTACCGTGCCGCCCTCAATGGAGAATGTGATGTATTTGCATGTCAACCATTAGTAGACCCAATATTGATGTTCTAAGGTTTGTACAGCAACTATCATTTTATATTTGTTTCTCCACTGAATAGGGAAGCACAAGTTTTTGGAGGTCCGTTTCTGAGGGAGCATACGCATTCCCAATTTGAGTTGTGCGAGTGTGAAAAATCCCAAGTGGAGAGGGGAGGTGGGGGAGAGCAGAGAGAAATTTACCAACTGCTGTTACAGAGTGAAGAGGAATATTGACTGAATGTTGTTTGGTACAGCAACAATTAAAAGGGTCAAAATTGGAAAGAAAGGTAACTTGTAGATATTCCAATGCTAAAAGTGTTTAAAGCAGTTCAAACCGAGTGCCCTACTGAAGCAGCATAAGGAATCTGAAGAGGCATTTTAATCAGCTCAGAAGCAATACAAGTATCTGGTCTTAGAACATGGGAACAGCATTGTGCAGTTGCACAGTGAGAATGGGGAATTGTGCATTAGATGGCAGTAATGGTTGCAAACTAACCTGTATTTGTTTTATTCCTGCAGGTCTGATAACCAGTAGCCAGTCACTAGCCTACGCTATCAGCAAGTTCATCAGTGGAGTCCTCTCTGATCAGATCAGTGCTCGCCTGCTTTTTTGTACTGGATTATTCCTGGTCGGGGTAATAAATATCGTCTTCTCATGGAGCTCCACCGTCACCGCTTTTGTTGTACTCTGGTTCTTTAATGGATTGGCACAAGGCTTTGGGTGGCCTCCCTGTGGCAAAATACTGCGAAAGGTACGACATCACCATTCAATCGCCATGCTTACTGCTTGGCGGGGATTAAGAATATTTGTGATTGTTCGTGGGCATTAACTCGTATCTGGGTGTGGCTCCACTTGCCCCCTGACTGCCCTCCAATACCTCGTCCATATATACCCTTTCTTCAGGTGAAAACATACAGCGCTTTTAGCAATAGGATATCACAGCCGAGTGTGATCATGTTATCATCAATTGTCCATGATGGCATGGTGGTTAACACTGCTGCCTCAGAGCCTGGGACCCGGCTTCAATTCCAACCGTGGGTGACTGTGTCTGTGTGGAGTTTGGATGTTCTCCCCGTGTGTGCGTGGGTTTCCTCCAGTTGCTTCGGTTTCCTCCCACAGTCCAAAGATGTGCAGGTGAGGTGTATTGATCATGCTAAATTGCCCCTTCCACTTCTTCCATTGGGCAGCAGAAACAGAAGTCTGAGAACATGCACGAACAGACTGAAAAACAGCTTCTTCCCTCTGTTACCTAAATGACCCTCTTATGGACTGACCTCATTAACACTACACTCTGTATGCTTCATCCGATGCCGGTGCTTATGTAGTTACATTGTATACCTTGTGTTGCCCTATTATGTATTTTCTTTCCTTCCCATGTACTTAATGATCTGTTGAGCTGCTCGCAGAAAAATACTTTTCAATGTCCCTCGGTACACGTGACGATAAACAAATCCAATCCAATCCTTTAGTGCCCAAAGAGGTGCAGGTGAGGCGGGTGTAGACTGGGGTTATGGGCCTTAGTAGGGTGCTCTTTCCAAGGGTCGGTGCAGACTCGATGGGCTAATGGCCTCCTTCTGCACCGTAGGAATTCTGTGGCAGAAGGCTGTATAATAACAATCTTTATTATTGTCACAAGTAGGCTTACGTTAACACTGCAATGAAGTTGCCACACTCTGGCGCCTGGCGCACAAAGGCAGTTCAGGCCAATTATCATGATCCTGCCACTGCCCCAGGCTCAGTCCGATTGTCCAAAAACCAGAGCTGTCTGAAAACTGGACGTTTTTGTTTGGAATATGTATTTGAGCGATTTTAATTGAGTAATTTTTTTTGTTTAAACTTAGCTGGACTATTTGGATAGGTGTTCAGTTTGGCACCTGACTATTTCCCTGCTTCGCCGCTTGCACATCTATCTTGTCCAGATGTTCTAGTGACCCAAAATCTGGCACAGCCTAGGTCACGAGGTTGCCAATTTTGAGACACTGGGATAAATTCTACGATCGCACCCGCTGCGGGAATTGTTTGGGGACCCGGGTGGGAGTTGGGGGGGGGGGGGGGGGGGGGGGGGGGGGGGGGGGCAATTTAACGGACCCTGATTTTTAAATCTTTTTAAAACATTTTAGAGCCCCTAATTATTTTTTTTTTCTAATTAAGCGGCAATTTAGCGTGGCCAATCCACCTACCCTGCACATCTTGTGGGTTGTGGGGGCGAAACCCACGCAAACACGGGGAGAATGTGCAAACTCCACACGGACAGTGACCCAGAGCCGGGATTCGAACCCGGGTCCTCGGCGCCGTGAGGCAGCAGGGCTAACCCACTCCGCCACCCGTGCTGCATATTTAACGGACCATTGAAAGGTCCGTTGAACTCGGGTGGGATTTTCCGGACCCCAGACCGATGGGGCTGGAAAACCCCCACCCAATTAGCTTGGCATGATTTAGCGTGAAAATAATAATAAGCAAACTGGGTTCAGAGTTAGTCAGAAAACAAAAATAAATTGACTGATGGCATCTGAGTAAATCAAGAGTGAGGCTGACAGTCTGACAAGGTTCCAGATTCTCAGCCCAGTCTGCACCAAATTGGACATTCGCCGTTGGGGCAGAAATTGAGGCACTGTAACCAGCTTCCTGACCCCCTTTTTAATGAAAACCTAAACCATGGCTTTTCCCCACCAGTTCCATGTGGGAGTCCCAATATGACTAGGAATCCTTGCTGTTCTCTGCACCTTGACACAACGTCATTATTACAATTATCACAGCATTGAGATATGAAATGAAATTAAATGAAAATCGCTTATTGTCACGGGTAGGCTTCAATGAAGTTACTGTGAAAAGCCCCTAGCCGCCACATTCCGGCGCCTGTCCGGGGAGGCTGGTACGGGAATCGAAACGTGCTGCTGGCCTGCTTAGTCTGCTTCAAAAGCCAGCGATTTAACTCAGTGAGCTAAACCAGCTGGGAGAAACTTTATGCACCTTTAACAGTCTCCTTCAATGTCGGAACTTGAAAATTGCAAGGCTTCGCCGACGATACTTTCGTGCTGCTAAATGCGTATGCCCTGTATTATTTTTCATTCTAAATTCTATGATACAGCGACTAGGCACAGCACCAGTGCCCATCTATCACCCAGGCCATTTAATTTTGGCACCGTTAGCAGTTTCCATGGCCGATTCTACAGCTCAGGCTAGAACCCAGGTCGTGACATTTAGGGCTGAGTATTTTTAGAGAGGAGCTGTGAGTTGCACATTCTGTGTCCGTCGAGGAGATGTTATTTTACTAGTCAAAGTGTGAGTGGCATATTACATCTTTCTGGTTGTCGATCAGTTCAATGAATTCATGGCATTTGCCACCAACCCTGTGACATGAGCCAGTATTCTGAAGCCCAACCCTAACCCAAAAGTACGGCACGCTTTCACTGTCTCAGTTTGATTCATGGCGTTCCGGTTGTTTGCAACAGCTCCCCAATTGTAAATCAAATCAGCTTCTATGAGATTTAACCGTCCATGAAGAATGTGCACTTTTTTAAAGTTGCGGGTTCAAAAGTTTTATGAGCCGCTAAAAGGTAACAAATCGGAAAGATTAAAAAGCAAGGTGTCAATTAGCAGGAATTAACACTAAGGGGAGAAAGTTTTTTGTTAAGAGCCTTGGGGTGGGGGAAAGGAAGAAAATAAAGAATCAGACCACATTGGGAGGGGGGAAAAAATGTTTTTTGAGTTCAGTTCAAACCCTGTTATGCAATGGAAACATTCTTGGCCATCTCTGTTTGATTGCTTGTTTTTCTCCACAGTGGTTTGAACCAGCACAGTTTGGAACATGGTGGGCTGTTCTGTCAACCAGCATGAACTTGGCAGGCAGCTTGGGCCCACTCATTGCCACAACGATGGCCCTCAGCTACAGCTGGCGGGTGACCCTCTCGCTCTCTGGTTCCATCGCGGTCGGGATGGCATTCGTATGTCTGATCTTCATAGTTAACGAGCCAGTGGACGTCGGGCTTCCCAATGTGGAGCTAGGCCCGAAAAAAGGAAGCAAGGAAGGTAGTGTGCATTCCTGGTAAATTATTGGCTTGCCTGCCCAGTTCGGCCTCCCATTTATCCCCCAGCTTCATTCACGAACACTCCATTAGCCTTTCCCTTTCCTTGTAATATTTCTCCCTCCTCTATTTTTAACCCAACCTAAAGGTGTTGAGACAAACTGGGAATGTCCCTTTTTATTATTTTTCCTCCCAATTTCATCTTCCTCCTCCCCTCTCCCATTGGGATTCTCTCCTCCAGCCGCTTGTCTATGGGATTTACCATTGACGGCAGCCCCACCCCCGTCGCCGGGAATCCCAAGGGCCCCGGGGGGTGCACTGCCGGCGGGAAAAGAGAATCCCAAAAGCCGCCGTCTTTCGCTGGCGAACAGATTGATGGGCAGTAGAATTAGCAGCCTTACTGCATCTTACCCCAAGAGACCCATATTCGGATATGAACTTAAACGGAATATCATTTGACTGTTTCATTTAGAGTGCATTCCAGCAAAAGCATCCCTCCACTAATTTCCAGACATGAGCATTTGAATAACAGGAACAGTCCATTCAGCACCTCTAAATCTGTTCCACCATAAATTAGATTATGGCAGGTCTTGTTTCTTAACCTGATGCGAGATAATAATCTTTATTGTCACAAGTAGGCTTACATTAACACTGCAATGAAGTTACCGTGAAAAGCCCCTAGTCACCACATTCTGGCGCCTGATCGTGTACACGGAGGGAGAATTCAGAATGTCCACATTACCTAATAGCACGTCTTTCGGGGGCTTGTGGGAGGAAACCGGAGCGCCTGGAGGAAACCCACGCAGACACGGGGAGAACATGCAGACTCCGCACAGACAGTGACCCAAGCTGGGAATCGAACCTGGGACCATAGCGCTTTGAAGCAACAGTGCTAACCACTGTGCTACCATGCTGCCCTGATCAATTGTTAGTTTGAAGTCCAGAATTGGTTGATTTGTTTTGCGATGTGGGGGAAAGGTGGGTAACGTGGAATTCAGTCACAGATCGGCCATGATCTCACTGAATGGCAGAACTGGCTCGAGGGACTAAATTACCTACGCCTCTTCCGATGGGAAAGATTAGTTGATACATTTTGCGGAAAGGAGTATCTTCGTGTCGTTAGTACAGCAGGACTACTGAGGAATCCAAATATTTGCCTAGCAAAGGCAACATGGTGGCGCAGTGGGTTAGCCCTGCTGCCTCACGGCGCTGAGGTCCCAGGTTCGATCCCGGCTCTGGGTCACTGTCCGTGTGGAGTTTGCACATTCTCCCTGTGTCTGCATGGGTTTTGCCCCCACAACCCAAAGATGTGCAGGCTAGATGGATTGGCCACGCTAAATTGCCCCTTAATTGGAAAAAATGAATTGGGTACTCTAAATTTGCCTTGCAAAAACATCTTTTGTTGTGATGACTTGTGGAACATGGTCATTTAAAAAATGAGGGGGGTGGGGGTGGAGGAAGAGAAATTCTATGACTGAATTAGCTGGAAAGCAAAGCAACCACTTTTGAAGCAAAGCCCCCATCAATACCACAAATTCCTTCCTAACGTCTTCTCGGCAAGTGAGTCTCTATATGAAATGCTAATTGAAAAATAACCATCTCGTCTTCACCAGGTATTTGTGTGAGCCACGTACCCAATGGCTGGACGGTGGTCCAGTGCATAGTGTTCAGGTACATCTGTAAAGGGGATTATACCAAAAGCAATCGGGCATCTTTTCATGGGCCGTCTATAGAAAGACGTCCAACATTGACCGACAGAGACCCAGTCCAGCGCCGAGTTATTACCAGATGAAGTGCTATTTTTGTTTTAAAGTTTTGCCTGTGACCTTTTACATAAATTGGGGAAATGGGCAAGGGAATTGAAATCTTGTTTGACTTTCAGTGATGGACGTGGTTTTAGCAAGTATAAGAAGTATACTTGGGGCATTTCGTGTCTGGTTGGCACAGGGGCTGGAGTGCATCATTAGCCCCCAAAACGTAATTTTTATTTCATTATGTGCAGTTCCTTTTTTTAAAAATATAAATTTAGAGTACCTAAATTATATATATTTTTTTCCAATTAAGGGGCAGTTTAGCACGGTCAATCCACCTAACCACATCTTTGGGTTGTGGGAACAAAACCCACGCAGACACGGGGAGAATGTGCAAACTCCGCACGGACAGTGACCGAGAGCCGGATTTGAACCCGGGTTCTCAGCGCCGTAGGCAGCAGTGCTAACCACTGCGCCACCGTGCCACCCTTTGTACGGTTCCTTTAAAATTCTGTTTTCTATTACAATACCCTTCAAGGAACCATCAATTGGTTGAATTTGGCTTTTTTAAATTGGTTGATTTGTTAAATTGGTTCTCAAAGGAGTATAATGAGAAACTCGGCCCGACTGTCTGCCCCTCTTCCGCAGCTACATTTGCAGCCAGGTATCCCCCGGGGAAGGAGCACACAGTGTCCATTGGCACGCTTGAAGCCTCCCATGACCAGTGGGCACCGCAGGGGCTGGAGTGCACCCTCGGCTCTGGTAACAACCATTTAAACACCATGGTTTTTTTTTGGTTTTTAAAAAAAAAATTTTTTTTTTAGAGTACCCAATTAATTTTTTCCAATTAAGGGGCAATTTAGTGTGGTCAATTCACCTACCCTGCACATCTTTGGGTTGTGGGGGCAAAACCCACGCAAACACAGGGAGAATGTGCAAGCTCCACACAGACAGTGACCCAGAGCCGGGATAGAACCTGGGACCTCGGTGCTGTGAGGCAGCAGGGCTAACCCACTGTGCCACCGTGCTGCCCTACACCATGGTTAATGAAAAGAGCCAAAGCAATGGTTAATTCCAGTGGAAGAGTGGCCGTCCACATTGGATAGGTACATGGATTATGGTAGAATAATGGAGTGTAGATTAATTTGTTCTTAAAGGCAGCACGGTAGCATTGTGGATAGCACAATTGCTTCACAGCTCCAGGGTCCCAGGTTCGATTCCCGGCTTGGGTCACTGTCTGTGTGGAGTCTGCACATCCTCCCCGTGTCTGCGTGGGTTTCCTACGGGTGCTCCGGTTTCCTCCCATAGTCCGAAGATGTGCAGGTTGGGTGGATTGGCCATGATAAATTGCCCTTAGATTATCATGGAATTTTGGACACTATGATCAAACTAGGACAAAAGTTCGGCACAACATCGTGGGCTGAAGGGCCTGTTCTGTGCTTTATTTCTCTATGTTCTATGTCCTTTCCAAGATAGTGAAGCTGTGCAGGTTTGGTGGATTGGCCATGCTAAATTGCACCTTAGTGTCCAAAGATGTGTAGACTAGGTAGGGTTACGGGGATAGGGCAAGGGAGTGGGCCTAGGTAGGATGCTTTTTCAGAGGGCCGGTGCAGACCCGATGGGCAAGTGGCCTCCTTCCGCTCTGTCGGAATTCTATGACCCTTCCTCAGAGCTGAAGCGAGGTAGAAATGTGATGGGGGAATCAAAGTGGAAGACAAGAGTTCATGATCGGAAGTCGTTGAACTCAATGTTAAGTCCAGAAGGCTGTTACCTGCCTAATCGGAAGATGAGGTGTTGCTCAAGCAGTTTGCGTGGGCTTCACTGGAACATTGTAACAGGCCAAGGATGGATATGTTGGCATGAGGGCAAGATGACGAGTTGAAATAGCAAGCGACTGGGGCCTTGTAGACTGAGCGAAGGTGTTCCACAAAGCACTTAACCAGTCGGCGATTAGTCTCCACGATGCAGAGCAGTGAATGAAGGAGAGAAAGCTGAAAATGCAAGTGAAGCGCTGTTTAATCTGGATGGCATGTTTGGGGGCTTGGAATGGTGAGGTGATAAAGGGGCAGGCGTTACACCTCCTGCAATTGGACAGGAAGGTGCCGTTCGTAAGGCATAACCTGTTGGGGTGATAGAGGAGTGGTCCAGGATGTCAGGGTAGGAACTGTCCCTATGGAATGCTGCTGGGGGAAATGAGGGGAAGATGTGCTTGGCGGTGGCATCTTGCTGGAGTTGGTGGAAATGGGGGAGGATGATCCTTTGAAAGTGGTGGCTTGTATGGTGGAAGTGAGGACAAGAGGGGCCCTACCCTGGTTCTGGAAAGGAGGGCAAGGGGCGAGGACAGAGGTGCGGGAGATGGGTCAGCCATGATGAGGGCCCTGTCCCGCATTTCAGAGTGGGAACCGCTGCTCAGGAAGAAGACAGGCACGTCGGAAGCGCCATTGCGAAAGGTGCCATCATCGGAACAGATGCATCGAAGACAGAGAAACAGGGAAAATGGGAAGGACTCCTTGCAGGTATGAGGAGCTGTAGTCGAGGTGGCTAAGGGAGTGTAATGAATATTGGTGGTTAGACTATACTAGGGGCTGTTTAGCTCACTGGGCTAAATCGCTGGCTTTGAAAGCAGACCAAGGCAGGCCAGCAGCACGGTTCGATTCCCGTAACAGACTCCCCGGACAGGCGCCGGAATGTGGCGACTAGAGGCTTTTCACAGTAACTTCATTTGAAGCCTACTCGTGACAATAAGCGATTTTCATTTCATTTTCATCACCGGAAATGGAGCCAGAGGGGTGAAGGAGGGAAAGTGAAGTGTCAGAGGTGAACCCTCTGAAGGTGAGAGGGTGGAAATTGGAAGGAAAATTGACAAAATCTTTCCAGGTCCAGCTAGGAGTATGAAGCGGCACCGATACAATCACTGATGTAACGGAAAAAGTGTTGTGGCAGGGGCATGGGTAGGACTGGAACAAGCAATGTTCCACATGACCCCTAAAAAGACAGGCATAACTTGGGCCCATGGCCACACATTTTATTTGGAGGAAGTGAGACAAGTTAAAGAAGAAATTGTTCAATGGAACGTGAGATACAGTCATGTGTGCAAGGAAGAAGCGGTGGGCCCTCAGATTCTCCTGGCAGGGGATGGTTGTGTAGAGGGATTGGACGTCTATAGTGAAGAGAGGGTGGTTAGAGCCAGGAAACTGGAAATTTTTGATGTGACGGAGGGCATCAGAGGAATCACAAATGTAGGTGGGAAGAGACTGGACAAGGGGGGGGGGGGAGGACGCAGTCAAAATCGTGAGGAATGATTTCAGTGCGACAGGAGCAGGCTGATATGATGGGCCTACTAGGGGCTGTTTAGCACAGGGCTAAATCACTGGCTTTGAAAGCAGACCAAGGCAGGCCAGCAGCACGGTTCAATTCCCGTACCAGCTCCCCCCCCCCGAACGGGCGCCGGAATGTGGCGACTAGGGGCTTTTCACAGTAACTTCATTTGAAGCCTACTTGTGACAATAAGCCATTTTCATTTCATTTCATACTGGGACAGTCCTGTTTGTAATTTTGCAGAGGATGTAGAAGCGGGCTGTGCGGGGTTGGGAGACGGAGGTTGGACGCTGTGAAGGGAAGGTCTCCAGAGGAGATGAAGTCGGTGACGGTCCCGGAAACGATGGCTTATTGTTCGTCAGGGTCCAAGGGAAGGTAGAGGAAGTGTATAATAGTTGCCGCCGTGCTTCTGCGAGGTAGAGATCCTTACACCAGACGTCCTTACATATCATTTTGTCAGCAGGCTTGATAACCAAGTCAGGACCAGCTCAAATTTACCGTAGGCAGTGGAATAATAACTAAACTAATTAACAAATGAACTAATTAAATCGGTAGCCCCTTACAGAGGTGCTTTAGTTGCTCTTTTGTTACAACACCCCTATAAGGGGCTACCGATTTAATTAGTTCATTTGTTAATTAGTTTAGTTATTATTCCACTGGCTTACACAAAAGTGGTAACGAGAGAGCGGGAGTCTTTGCTCCGTGTATGATGTTGCAGCCCCTTTTGGATTGGCTGAAGCGAGCTGCTCCTCAAATTTGGCTGAACTTCAGACCCTCAGTCCCGACCTTTGGTCACCCGATACAGAATGGGGGGGGGTTGCAGTGAGGGTGGAGGATCTCCATGTTAGCCTGCTCCCTGGGCCTGCCCAAAGTGGTCATTAACAGGTCCAGGCAGCTGGCCTGACTGCCCCTCTTCTGCAACTATGTTAGAGGTCGGGTATCCCAGGAGAGGGGGTATGTCTCGTCCGCCAGTGTACTGGGGTCTCCCGTGACTGGTAGGCACTCCTGGGGCTGGAGAGCGTCATCGGCCTCCAAAATGACAATTTAATTTGACTTCCTTTTAAAGTTTTGTCTTTTGTTACCGTGCCCCCTTTTCAGGGGCTGTCAATCTAATCAGTTCATTTGTTAATTAGTTTATTTTGGTTGCATTGTTTGAGTCAAAAGAGTATAAATAGAGACGGATGGGACACTGGATTGGTGGGTAGGGAGCACACATGCTGCATTCTGCGAATGAACCTATTATCAAGAAAAGTATTAATGAGATGTTTCATAGTTCACCAGTTAGCTTAAGCTCGAGATAACACCTTTCCGACTCTTGATGGCCGGACACCCACCGTCCCTCATCCAAAAGATCGTCTTTAAGTGAAAACCTAACACCGCACAGACTGTGGAATCAATCCTCTCTGTGCGGGCAACCACCGGGTTGGGCAGTGCGTTTACCTGATTGCGCCATCAGGGAAGTTGAACAGCTTAAAAATAAATGATTGACATTTGGCTTCAGGTAATGGAGACACAAATAGGCAGCTGGAAGGAGGAGGCGGAGGTGAGTAAGGAACTGGTTTGGAACGGGCAACGGGCCAGTGGCCAACCAACAGGGTGCAGAGTTTAATACTTAAATGAACAGAATGTTGTGTGGGGTGGGACGAGAGCCAGGGGTTAATGGTTGAAAGCCTAATCTCCGTGAATGCAGTCTGACTGGATTTGGAAATTATTTGACCACGTATTCAGTTTAGAGTTTAAAGGTTTACATACAATCGCCTGGAGCTCCCTGATGGTCCATCAGTAAATTCGTCCCCCAGCATCAAACTCCAAAAGGAAAATTACCTGTGAAATATCAGTAAGAGCGGTGTTTCATAGGCCAACTGAGCAGATTGGTAAAGAAGATCAGTGTCGAGCTTGACTGGACCTGGTACATGGTTGGGCCCCTCCTCCACCTTCAGGTACCAAGAGGATGTTGGCGACAGTGGATTCCCATTGGATTGATCCATGATTCAGCTTGGCACGGTCCTGCAATGGTTTACCAATGTCTGATAGTTGGGTGACAAATGGAAAGTTTGATGTTGTGATTCACAATGGTACACTAAGCATGGCCAGAAACCATGATCAAAAAAAGCCAGGTTCGTGGGCCTGCCCAGTGTAATATTTTAAGAATTATATAGTTGTCGTCAATTGCAAAGTACTCAAAAGCAGGACGAGGCTTGCATGATTCGTTGGTGTCTTGATATCATCTGTTAGTTAAGATTTCCTTTCTAACCATTTGTTATTTATGTCCCCGCCCTCTCTGCCCCCCCCCCCCCCCCCACTTTGACGCAGGGTCTGTTGGCAGTGAGAGTACTGTGAAAGAATTGCTGCTGACCCCATACCTGTGGGTCCTGAACATTGGCTACCTGGTGGTGTTCGGGGTGAAGACATGTTGCACTGACTGGGGGCAGCTCTTCCTCATTCAGGAGAAGGGACAAAGTGCACTTCTAGGTAAGACAACCTGGACTGTGAAAGCAGTAAGCAGCTTGCCGAATGTTGATTTGCCCCTTTGTTGTCCTCGATCCGGAGAGGATGTGTCAGAAGTGTAGCTTTCCCAAACCTGCCGAGACAAACGGTCATTGACCTGAAACGTTAACTGCGTTTCTCTCTCTCCGCAGAAGTGGCCACACCTGCTGGAATTTGCAGCATTTTTCATTTTTATTCAGAGTTTCAACGTCCGTCTTATTCTGCTGCTTGTCTCGCTTTGCTGGTGTTGTTTGAGGATGGGGTGTTGGCCAGGGGAGCTGAACGAATCCTTGGAAGCCTTTGGTTCTTTCCACCCCCTGCCCTATGGCCTTCAATTCTCACTGCACCATTTGAATACGCAATCTTCTCCCCCACTGAACGGAGGGTGTTGGTGACATTTTACAATGCAGAAGGCATTCTACAGAAATGCCAGTTGTCATTGGCGATGGTGTGGTAACTGATATAGGTCAACGCACCAAGCAAAATCACAAACTCAGTGCTGCCCCCTATGGTTGAGCTCATTCAGTGCTGCCCCCTCTGGATGAGCTCTCTCGGTGCTGCCCCCTCTGGATGAGATCTCTCGGTGCTGACCCCCTCTGGTTGAGCTCACTCGGTGCTGCCCCCTCTGGATGAGCTCACTCGGTGCTGCCCCCTCTGGATGAGCTCACTCAGTGCTGCCCCCTCTGGATGAGCTCACTCAGTGCTGCCTGTAGTGATCTGTATAGTGTTTGTGTGTAAAGAGTTAACATCCATAAGCAAGTGCTAGACAGCCACTAGATGGCAGCACTAGAGATGTTTATAAAAAAACAAACTCAAGGAGAGCTCCCACCTCTTCGTGTTTGAAGTGACTAGTGACCAGAGGTGGAGAGAGAGATAGCTCAGAGTGCAGGTGCAGTTAATCATAGTTAATATATATATAGTCTTGTTAATTTAATCTAAAGTTTAGTTGTTGAACAGAGAACAAACGCATAGTTAAATTGTTATTGTTACTCAATAAACAGTATTTGCTTTATTTGAAGACTTTGAGTGTCAATGAATATCGGGCGAATGACCATTCTGGCAGAAAGCAAATGAGTAAGAAGATATTACACAATGTAATATAACACACTGCCAGGAGTAGTAGTATAATATAACACTGCCCCCTGTGGATGAGCTCACTCAGTGCTGCCCCCTATGGATGAGCTCACTCAATGCTGCCCCCTCTGGATGAGCTCACTCAGTGCTGCCCCCTCTGGATGAGCTCACTCAGTGCTGCCCCCTATGGATGAGCTCACTCGGGGCTGCCCCCTCTGGATGAGCTCACTCAGTGCTGCCCCCTCTGGATGAGCCCACTCGGTGCTGCCCCCTCTGGATGAGCTCACTCGGTGCTGCCCCCTCTGGATGAGCTCACTCAGTGCTGCCCCCTCTGGATGAGCTCACTCAATGCTGCCCCCTCTGGATGAGCTCACAGTGCTGGCAAGGAAGGAAGCCTGGAGCCTCCTGACTTTATTACTTTTTAAACACTGTATATTATCATTTGATACTTGCAGGTAGCTCATTCATGAGTGCGCTGGAGATTGGTGGCCTTCTGGGTAGTGTTACCGCTGGATGTCTCTCGGACAGGGCTGTTGCTCGGGTATGTATTCACAGACTCCCGTTGGACTGCTTTGGGTGGGTGATTGGGTTGCACTAGAGATCTGTAATGTTCAATAATCTGAAACTGTATGTACTGTTTTCCATAGGATATAGAATGCAAACAATACAGAAGGAGACCATTCAGTCTCTGCTGGCTCTCTGCAAGAGCAACTCAGCCAGTGCCACTCCCTCCCATGCCCTGCATTATTTTTTCCTGTTCAGGTTTTGTCCAGTTCATTTTCAAAATGCCTCCACCACACTCTCAGGCAGCCCATTCCAGATCTCAACCACTCGTTACGTTTCCAGGGAAAAAAATACTTTTTTTTTCATATCCCTTTGCTTCTTTTGACTGGAACCGTTGCGGTAAATCCTTTTCCGCACCCTCTCTTCAAACCTTCCCATCCTTCCCAAAGTGCCGGAAATGGTCACTGTACTGCAGTCGAGGTTTCATCTCTTTGCTGGCTACTCCCACTGAACTTAAATGGGTAATAAGATAATTGACACATTCAAGGTATTTGTCCAGGACAGTTTGAGCCAATGATGGTGAGTTACTATTTCATAAGAACATAAGAACTAGGAGCAGGAGTAGGCCATCTGGCCCCTCGAGCCTGCTCCGCCATTCAATGAGATCATGGCTGATCTTTTGTGGACTCAGCTCCACTTTCCGGCCCGAACACCATAACCCTTAATCCCTTTATTCTTCAAAAAACTATCTATCTTTACCTTAAAAACATGTAATGAAGGAGCCTCAACTGCTTCACTGGGTAAGGAATTCCATAGATTCACAACCCTTTGGGTGAAGAAGTTCCTCCTAAACTCAGTCCTGAATCTACTTCCCCTTATTTTGAGGCTATGCCCCCTAGTTCTGAGATTTAACTGGACTGAGTCAGGGAGCTCAGCGCGACCCATATCTTTGTATCTCTTTTACTTTTGCCCTCACAATATTTTGTATTCTATGTTTCACATCGTGCGTGTTTTGTTTAAAATGATTGTACCTTGGGGACTGGCCGTCCTGAAATTTGGGTTGGAATTTTGCTTCCAGTTCCCGTGGGAGGGTGGGGGGTAGTTTCTCTCCTTGGGGGCTCCCTGTAGTTCCAGCAGTGGCCACTGCACCGGGTGGCGCTGCTGGGACTGGCGAGCTGCTGCGCTGACAGGCCTCGGAGGAGGAACTACCTCCCTGCTGGAGGCGGGAGTCCCCCGCGGCAAGCCAATTAACAAAGACCGTTAAATCGCTGCGGGTCGACCTGGCCCCAGCGGGAGCCGGCTCACCTGCACCTTTTTCAGTTGGTGAGAAAAATTCTAGCGATACATTTTAGTTGAGCCCAGAATGGTGAAATAAAAATTTACTCTCCACGTAAGGGTCTTTGTGTGAAATTGTGCCCAGTCGTAAGTTAACTTAGGTACCAAAACCTTCGACTCCTACAATAAGGCCTTCAGGGTAGCTGCAATGAAAACTGGCCTAGTGGTGAGGTTAAAAACACATTGTTATAATGTTAGAGGGTGAGCTTTACTCTTTATTTGTCTCTAATATTTCTTCACCTGGGAATGTTTGCCAAAAGTTATTAAATGTTCCATATTGAGCAGTTTCATTAACTCTATTGTGGCTTTGAAAAGGGAGTCATTCCTTACTTTTGTAAATAAACAAAATACTTTTTAAAAAAAAAAACAAACCTGTAGTTTCTGCTGCTATCTTCCAGCACGGCCTTCGAAGTCGCGGGAATCCCCGACATGGACTTCTGCTCTCAATGATGGCTGGAATGGCGATATCAATGTACCTGTTTCGAGTCACGGTGACTGCAGAGTCTACCAAGGTAACTAGAAAAGAGTTTGATTCGTGGTCCTCTTTTAAGCCGAACATTGTCCCCAGATGTTGCGATGTCTGAGGTCTATCCCACTCCCTGGTGGACTGCGGTGTGGGATGGTCTGGTGACTCTGATTCTGATGGGTCTGTCAAACTATTCTCTCTCCTCTGCCTGACCAGTCCTCTTGTGTGCATGTGGATCCGTCTAGTGCCCCCACTGAGCCTATCAGCGAGACGCAGACTGCAGTGATGGTGGGCCGCCCCACCCGTCCAAACACTTGGCCTTATGCCCAATTGGATTCGTCTCAAATTTCAGCAACTTCTGATTTTTCTTTATCATTTGTTCATGGGACGTTGGCGTCTCTGGCTGGGCCAGCATTTATTGCCCATCCCTGAGGGCATTTAGGAGTCAACCACATTGCTGTGGGTCTGGACACACATGTAGGCCAGACCAGGTCACAAGGGCAGATTTCCTTTCCTAAAGAAACATTAGTGAACCAGATGGGTTTTTACGACAACCGGTATTGGTTTCATGGTCGTCATTAGACTTTTGATTCCAGACCTTTTATTGAATTCAGATTCCACCAACTGCCCGGGTGGGATTCGAACCCAGGTCCCCAGTGCATTACCTTTGGCCTCTGGATTGCTAGTCCAGTGGCAGTACCACCACGCCACTGCCTCCCCTGATTCCTCCTGTTTGTGTTTACGTGGGCTGCTTCCTTCCCTTGCAAAGTCGACAGCGCCCCTAGCGTGATTGGTATCGATGGGGGAGAAATGATGATGTGACAATAACAGACCTGGATTGGAAAGGGTGGGACTGGATACCAAATGTTCCCAGATATAACCTGTTCAGAAGAATTTTAGGAAGCAGAGAAAGGAGGGCTGGCAGTGGAGATTAAGGATAATATTCCAATGCTGAGTTGATGAGGCATATAGAATTCTGGGCTTTGTAAATAGAGGCATAGAGTACGAAAGTAAGGAAGTTCTGGTGAATCATTTGCACCAAACTATAAGAAGGATGTGAACACCTTGGAGAGAGCAGATTTATGAGAATGATTCCAGGGGTGAGAGATTTGAGTTACACTGCTGCATTGGGAAGCCGGGGTAGTCCTCCTTCAAGAAGGTTGAGTGGAGGTGTTCAAAACCATGAGGGGTGTGGACAGAGCCGAGGACCAGAGAACCCAAATGGAAGGTTAATATCAAAGGGAGCCTTTTTTTTGTTATTTTTTAAAATTAATTTACAGTGCCCAATTATTTTTTTTCCAATTAAGCAGCAATTTAGCGTGGCCAATCCACCCACCCTGCACATTTTTCGGTTGTGGGGGAGAAACCCGCGCAGGCACGGGGAGAATGTGCAAACTCCACACGGACAGTGACCCAGGACTGGGATCGAAGCTGGGTCCTCAGCGCGTAGGCAACAGTGCTAAACACTGCGCCACCTTGCCGCCCCAAGGGAGCAAAAGCTGTCGAAAAAGGTTTCCATAAAGAAGGAAGCCATTCGGCCCATCGTGTCTGCACCAACTCTCCGAAAGATCATCACTTAGGCCCACTTTCCCTCCCCATCTCCACAACCCCGCGCATTGATCACGGCCAGTTTATTTAACCCGCACATCTTTGGATTGTGGGAGGAAACCGGAACACCCGGAGGAAACCCACGCAGACACTGGGTGAAAGTGCAAACTCCACGCAGACAGTGACCCGAGGCTGGAATCGAACCAGGGACCCTGGCACTGTGAGGCAGCAGTGCTAACCACTGTGCCACCTGTACATATGCAGTGAATGGTTAGAATCTGGAATTCGCCGCCTTAGAGTGTGGGGGACGCAGATTCAGTTGAGCCTTTCAAAAGGGAATTGGATAATTAGCTAAAGAGGAAAGATTTGCTGGGCTACGTGGAAAAAGGGAGGATGTGGGAGTAACTTAATTGCTCTTACAAAGAATCTTCACAGACTCCTCGTGTGCTGTGAACGTTGTATGATGTGTAACCCGGTCACAGAGTGTCTTGTGAGAAGTTGTTTTTTGCTGTACTCTTCTTTGCCTCTCAGTGATGTTCTTCCTCTTTATTTCCTCAGGGGAATGAGCTCTGGACATTAATCTCCTTGCCTCTGACTCAAATCACCAACTTGACTGCAAATGAGGTCTCTCCCTCTCGCTCTCTTCTCCCTTGCAATAGCTTGCTACCCCCTGCCTTGCCTGTCCTCTTTCTCTGTGCATCCATTTCTAAATCCTTGTTAAATTAATTTTTTTAACATCTGCAGAAACCTGTTTGTAAGAACATTCCTTCAGAGCTTACAATGAATGATTGTGTGTCAATTGCAGTGACTTGTGGTTCTGTATGTAAAATGCTGTAGATTTGAAATGTACAGAATTCCTTTGAAAAGTTTTTTAAAAATAAATTTAGAGTACCCAATTATTTTTTCCAATTAAGGGGCAATTTAGCGTGGCCAATCCGCCTACCCAGCACATTTTTGGGTTGTGGGGGTGAAACCCACGCAGACACGGGGAGAATGTGCAAACTCCACACGGACAGTGACCCAGAGCTGGGATCGAACCTGGGTCCTCAGCGCCGTGGGCAGCAGTGTTAACCACTGCGCCACCATGCTGCCCTATTCCTTTGAAAAGTTGATCGACTTGTAAATGTGAGAACGTTTTTTTGTTAAATACAGAAGGCTCAAACGTATACCTCACCTCTTAGAACATAGAACATAGAACATAGAACGATACAGCGCAGTACAGGCCCTTCGGCCCTCGATGTTGCACCGACATGGAAAAAAATCTAAAGGCCATCTAACCTACACTATGCCCTTATCATCCATATGCTTATCCAATAAATTTTTAAATGCCCTCAATGTTGGCGAGTTCACTACTGTTGCAGGTAGGGCATTCCACGGCCTCACCACTCTTTGCGTAAAAAACCCACCTCTGACCTCTGTCCTATATCTATTACCCCTCAATTTAAGGCTATGTCCCCTCGTGCTAGCCACCTCCATCCGCGGGAGAAGGCTCTCGCTGTCCACCCTATCTAACCCTCTGATCATTTTGTATGCCTCTATTAAGTCACCTCTTAACCTTCTTCTCTCTAACGAAAACAACCTCAAGTCCATCAGCCTTTCCTCATAAGATTTTCCCTCCATACCAGGCAACATCCTGGTAAATCTCCTCTGCACCCGTTCCAAAGCTTCCACGTCCTTCCTATAATGAGGCGACCAGAACTGTACGCAATACTCCAAATGCGGCCGTACTAGAGTTTTGTACAACTGCAACATGACCTCATGGCTCCGGAACTCAATCCCTCTACCAATAAAGGCCAACACACCATAGGCCTTCTTCACAACCCTATCAACCTGGGTGGCAACTTTCAGGGATCTATGTACATGGACACCGAGATCCCTCTGCTCATCCACACTGCCAAGAATTTTACCATTAGCCAAATATTCCACATTTCTGTTATTCTTTCCAAAGTGAATCACCTCACACTTCTCCACATTAAACTCCATTTGCCACCTCTCAGCCCAGCTCTGCAGCTTATCTATGTCCCTCTGTAACCTGCAACATCCTTCCGCACTGTCTACAACTCCACCGACTTTAGTGTCGTCTGCAAATTTACTCACCCATCCTTCTGCGCCCTCCTCTAGGTCATTTATAAAAATGACAAACAGCAACGGCCCCAGAACAGATCCTTGTGGTACGCCACTCGTAACTGAACTCCATTCTGAACATTTCCCATCAACTACCACTCTCTGTCTTCTTTCAACTAGCCAATTTCTGATCCACATCTCTAAATCACCCTCAATCCCCAGCCTTCGTATTTTTTGCAATAGCCGACCGTGGGGAACCTTATCAAACGCTTTACTGAAATCCATATACACCACATCAACTGCTCTACCCTCGTCTACCTGTTCAGTCACCTTCTCAAAGAACTCGATAAGGTTTGTGAGGCATGACCTACCCTTCACAAAACCATGCTGACTGTCCCTAATCATATTATTCCTATCTAGATGATTATAAATCGTATCTTTTATAATCCTCTCCAAGACTTTACCCACCACAGACGTTAGGCTCACCGGCCTATAGTTACCGGGGTTATCTCTACTCCCCTTCTTGAACAAAGGGACCACATTTGCTATCCTCCAGTCCTCTGGCACTATTCCTGTAGCCAATGATGACCTAAAAATCAAAGCCAAAGGCTCAGCAATCTCTTCCCTGGCTTCCCAGAGAATCCTAGGATAAATCCCATCCGGCCCCGGGGACTTATCTATTTTCACCTTGTCCAGAATTGCCAACACTTCTTCCCTACGCACCTCAATGCCATCTATTCTAATAGCCTGGGTCTCAGCATTCTCCTCCACAATATTATCTTTTTCTTGAGTGAATACTGACGAAAAGTATTCATTTAGTATCTCGCTTATCTCCTCAGCCTCCACACACAACTTCCCACCACTGTCCTTGACTGGCCCTACTCTTACCCTAGTCATTCTTTTATTCCTGACATACCTATAGAAAGCTTTTGGGTTTTCCTTGATCCTACCTGCCAAAGACTTCTCATGTCCCCTCCTTGCTCGTCTCAGCTCTCTCTTTAGATCCTTCCTCGCTTCCTTGTAACTATCAAGCGCCCCAACTGAAACTTCATGCCTCATCTTCACATAGGCCTCCTTCTTCCTCTTAACAAGAGATTCCACTTCTTTGGTAAACCACGGTTCCCTCGCTCGACCCCTTCCTCCCTGCCTGACTGGTACGTACTTATCAAGAACATGCAATAGCTGTTCCTTGAACAAGCTCCACATATCCAGTGTGCCCAACCCTTGCAGCCTACTTCTCCAACCAACACATCCTAAGTCATGTCTAATGGCATCATAATTGCCCTTCCCCCAGCTATAACTCTTGCCCTGCGGGGTATAATTATCCCTTTCCATCACTAACGTAAAGGTCACCGAATTGTGGTCACTGTTTCCAAAGTGCTCACCTACCTCCAGATCTAACACCTGGCCTGGTTCATTACCCAAAACCAAATCCAATGTGGCCTCGCCTCTTGTTGGCCTGTCAACATATTGTGTCAGGAAACCCTCCTGCACACATTGTACAAAGAATGACCCATCTAATGTACTCGAACTATATCTTTTCCAGTCAATCTTGTCTCCCCTAAGTCCTGTCACCAGTTACAAGGCTGTCAGGAGTATAATGAACACCCAAATTCGTAACCTCCACCACCTAGGAGGAGGACGACAAGGGCAGCAGGCGAATCACGAAGTCGCGTCACCCTGATGTGGACACGTGTCCCCATACCCTCATCGTTACTGCGTCAGAATTGTGAAACACTTCACTGAGCAACACGAGGAGCACTGTCACCACATGGACTGCAGAAGTTCAACCGTCTTCCAGGGCTGGAGGTGTGCAGCTCCAACCACACTAAAGAAGCTCTACTACACCATCCAGAACAACACAGCCTGCTTGATCAGCTCCTCGTCCACCACCTTAAACATTCACTCCCTCCACCACTGGCGCGGAGTGGCGTCGGCATGCTCTATCTATATCACTACAAGATGCACTGCAGCAACTCCGCAATGCTCCTTCAACACTCCCCAACCTGTGACCTCGACCACCTCAAAGGACAGGGGCAGCAGATACCTGGGAACACCACCGTCTGGAAGTTTCCCTCCAAATCACGGACCAACCTGACTTGGAAATATATTGCCGTTTCTTCCTTGTCGCTGGGTGAAATCCTGGAACTCCCTCCTCCCTAACTGCACTTGGGTGTACCTACACCACACGGACTGCAGCAGTTCAAGGCGGCGTCTTACCACCACAGTCAGAGCAATTAGGAATGGGTAATAAATGCTGCCTCTCATCCCGTGAATGAATAAATAAAAATGTTGAAAATCAAATTACTGCAATTCAAATGGTCTCCATCATGATCATTTTCTATTGGTTCTGCAACTCCTTAATTTGTCGAAGCTGTACCAAAATGGCATTCTGTGACCGTGATAGTCCAGTTAATTCCTGTCCTTTCAGGGCCCTTCCTGACCATTTTGCAACAATAATACTGCCAAAGTAGCATAATTAAACAGAAAGTGGTTATTTAGCAGTAACCTGTATACGCCCAAATCCGTAACCTCTGCCACCAAGGAGGACGAGGGCAGCTAGCTAATCCCGAAGTCCCATCACCCTGATGTGGACACGTGTCCCCATACCTTCATCGTTACTGGATGAGAATTGTGGAACACCTCACTGAGCAACACGAGAAGCACTGTCACCACATGGACTGCAGAAATTCACCCGTCTTCAAAGGCAACTAGGGATGGGCAATATATGGTGGCCTTACCAATGATGACCATATCCTCCATGAAGTTTTTTTTAAAGATTCAAACTGGACAATCTTGAAATGAAATGAAATGAAAATCACTTGTCACAGGTAGGCTTCAAATTAAGTTACTGTGAAAAGCCCCTAGTCGCCGCATTCCGGTGCCTGGTCGGGAAGGCCGGTACGGGAATTGAACCGTGCTGCTGGCCTGCCTTGGTCTGCTTTAAAAGCCAGCGATTTAGCCCTGTGCTAAACCAGCCCCATTATACTTCTTTTTAACCCCTTTCTCTTTCCTCCTAGCTATGGATTCTATCCTTGGGAGCCATGTTTGGCTTTTGTTCTTATGGGCCAATCGCATTGTTTGGAGTGATAGCCAATGAATCTGCACCGTCTAACCTATCTGGGACATCACACGCTATTGTGGCTTTGATGGCAAATGGTAAGTTAAGAAATGCGGCGAAACGGTTAACAGGAGGCTTCAATCTTCACCCCGTGGAGCCTGACAGCGTCATCACTGTCCTGCTCCATAGGCATCAATTTAGATTTCTGTTGCAGAGATGAAGGTTTAATATTGGACGCGATTCAGCGGTCTGGTTTTGGGCGCGTTTAGCAGGGTATAAACTCTGGCTGCGGCACCAAGACTCACCCCGCTATTCAACTGCACTTTTTTGGTCTCTGGTCGAGGGCTTACTTGAGTCATTTCCTGCTGGCGAGCTCCTGACCCTTGGGGGGGGGGGGCCCCACAAGACCAACCCCTCTGCCCCCCCCCCCCCCCCCCCAACCTGGTAAGGATCCCCCAGCAGTGCCAACGTTCCCGAGTGCCAGGATGTCACCCTGCCTGTCTGCCACCACCCGGGGGGGATCTCGAATGGCCTGGGATTCCCCCCCCCCCCCTCCCCCGGGGGGGATCTCGAATGGCCTGGGATTTCCCCCCCTCCCCCCTCCCAGGTGCCATTACGACTGGTCCACGTTTGTGGCTCATTTAAATATGCAGATCTGAATCTTGTCCAGTGAGGGCCACACCCAGATCGCGATGTCGCAGGAGATTAGGTTCGATCTCGCCAGGCATTTTAGGGGCGGCGCGGTGGCGATCACGGCACTGAGGATCCGGCTACAATACTGGCCCTGGGTCACTGTCCCATGCGGAGTTTGCATATTCGCCTGTGTGTGCGTGGGTCTCACCCCCACAAACCTAAAGATCCGCAGGTTAGGTAGATTGGTCACGCTAAATTGCCCCTGAATTGGAAAAAAAAATTAATTGGAATTCGTATTTCTTTAAAAATATATATTTTTAATCTCGCAAGGTGTTTTGAGTGTCGCAAATCTCGTGAGAGTTCTCTCGCGAGATTCAGCGTCCTCGTACAGACACCAAGTCGGGCGTGACGAGACTCTTAAATCCCACCCTTTGTGTCTCGGCCTGGTGAGTAGCGCACTTTTTAAGGACGGACAGCACGGTAGCATAGTGGTTAGCACAATTGCTTCAGTTCCAGGGTCCCAGTTTCGATTCCCTGCTTGGGTCACTGTCTGTGCGGAGTCTGCACCTTCTCCCCGTGTGTGCGTGGGTTTCCTCCGGATGCTTCCGTTTCCTCCCACGGTCCAAAGATGTGCAGGTTAGGTGGATTGGCCATGATAAATTGCCCTTAGTGTCCAAAATTGCCCTTAGTGTTGGGTGGGGTTACTGGGTTATGAGGATAGGGTGGAGGTGTGGGCTTGGGTCGGGTGCTCTTTCCAAGAGCCGGTGCAGACTCGATGGGCCGAATGGCCTCCTTCTGCACTGTAAATTTTATGAGTGAATTTCCATGGGGATTTTCAGTGCATCTTCCTGATCTTCAGAAGAATCTTGGAAGCGCTGGGAAAACTAGTGGATGAGTGGGAGAAGCCCTCCATAAATTCATCTTTTTGGTCTCAACACATCCCAGCAGGATACAGTGCAGTTAAACATCTCGTCACCTCCACTCCAATTACTTCTCTTGGTTTCTTATTTCTACACCCACAGCCCTGGACTGTGACTGCTAAATCATTACATTTGGAGCAGGAATAAAATAGATGTCCAAATTCAATGTGACATTTTTTGGAATTCTGTAACACCTTTGAAGGATGGCGCAATTTTCCCCAGTGCCAATCACTTCCGACATGCATTCTTCAAGGGAGTGCAGGCAAGATCATGAGTGTAGTTCCTCGCGCAGTTAACTCCCGGTCTTGGTGAGGGATGCAATTGCTCAGAGGGAGGGGAAAGTCAAAGTCCTTCACTCCTGTCCATACTCGCACAACCAAAGGGATGCACCCCAGGACCGACTGATGAGAGCAATTGTCTCCTCACTCCCTCTGCTGGCTGTAACCTTGGACGGCCTGAACCCAGTTACCCCGACTTTGAATGCTTCAAAAAAATAATTGAACTAAATCAAATAAACTGAGGGTCAAATGTCAAATGAAAGGGGCAGCCCCTTGAAAGAGAAAATGGAGCACTGCACACGACCCGAGCACACCCCTATTAAATTGATGGAAGAGAGGAACTGCCTGAAACTTTGGCAGCGGCGGGATAAGATCACTCACTTCCAGAGAGGCTGGAGGCGAAATTCAGTGCCTCAAATCACTCAGCCACCTGACCAATCTTTTAAAAAAAAAAAAAAATTTAGAATTCCCAATTCGTTTTTTCCAATTAAGGGCCAATTTAGCATGGCCAATCCACCCACCCTGCACATCTTTGAGTTGTGGGGGTGAAACCCACACAAACACGGGGAGAACGTGCAAACTCCACACGGACAGTGACCCAGGGTCGGGATTCGAACCCGGGTCCTCAGCGCCGTAGGCAGCAATGCTAACCGCTGTGCCACCGTGCTGCCCTTACCCGACCAATCTTAACTCAGTCACTACTGGGCAAAGGGTCCAAAACCTCAGCGGCCAACAATTTGTAACTTAAATGAACAACCTCAGACTGGCTATAGAGACGGCTGATGGTGTAAATTAACAATGTATCTCACTTTGGGTGGCCGATTGCTTCTGAGAATCTTTATTGTCACAAGTAGGCTTACAGTAATACAGCAGTGAAGTTACTGTGAAAAGCCCTACGTCGCCACATTCTGGCGCTTGTTCTGGTACACAGAGAGAGAATTCAGTACATCTAAATTACCTAACATGATGTCTTTTGGGACTGGAGAGAGGAAACCGGAGCACCCGGAGGAAACCCGCTCAGACACAGGGAGAACGTGACCAAAGCCAGGAGTTGAGCCTGGGACCCTGGCGCTGCGAAGCAATGTGCTAACCACTGTGCTACTGTGCATTGGGACAGGGTAGACGAGGTTTTACCAGGTGTTACAGCTGATCTGTCCGACCTGCAAATGTGTTTTATATATACACAAGGTACCAAAAATAGTAAAGTCCCACCTGCATAATTAACATCTTTCAACTCTCGGTGCAGTGTTTATTGTATTTGGGGGTGTGATGTTTTTGTTTTGTTTCGTAAAATGTTAAAAATATGAATAAAAATATATATATTTTTTAAAAATCCTTCAACTCGATTACCTCACCCAGTCAACAGCGGAGTGTGGTGGTGGTTTTGTTTGGAGGGAATGCGTGGCTCCAAGCCTCTCCTGCATGGTTAATGATCCACTTCTGTCCTGTGTCCTGCAGTGGGGGGTTTCCTGGCCGGCTTCCCGTTCAGTTCGATCGCCAAGGTTTACAGCTGGGACGTGGCTTTCAGGATAGCGGAGGTCACCTGTGCCGTCACCACGGTGGCCTTTTTCCTGCTGAGGAATATCCGAACCAAGATGGGCCGCCTCCCCAAGAAGGAAGACTGAAAGTTTGGAACACTCATCCAGTAGCGAGCCTGCTGCTTTGATCATGTAGGTAAAGGCCCATGAGCACGTGCCGTTCTGATCACACCATTACTGCAGGTCCCAGTTCAACAAGTCCCATCACCACAATACCCCGTTTGCAAATCCCAAACACACTGCAGTGTCACAAACATCTTGGCCCTTATTCACACTGCAAGACTTGGCGATTTTAAGCCAAGAGTTCAGTTTGTGTGACGCGGGGTTAAATCTGGCCTGGATAATTTCATTTTCCTTTGTGGCGGGAACGATGGTGCTTCTTATTGCCGTTCACCGTGGCTTGGTCCGTCACGGCGGCTCGTTTGTCAGAGTTACACAACTCTCCACGAGAATTGCTTTTTGGAATAAAAGCGTTAATTTATCTCAATCAGCCGCTCTTGTCTGAAATCTGATCCCAACTGCACAGAGCCATAATCACCAGCCAGAGAGCAGCAGCGGGGAGAGGGAAGAGCAACAATAAGGGGTATGGAATTATCGTAGCTGGATCTCCATCGAATCACATCGGCAGCATGATTGCCAACCAGTTGCCATGTTACTTCTTGGGAGACTTCCCGATGATGTCGACGAAGCACACGGTTTTGTTCACGCCTTGTAGCTAACCAGGAGCCCCTCCCACTCTCGGTGCCTCCCTCCCATTCGGCGCGTTGGAAGGATTTGCAGGTCGACAAACCTGCTTGACCATCCGGAGGCGGGATTCCAAACCGGAGCTTCTGTCTCCGAGGCGGCGACGTTACCCACTGCGCCACCAAGATCACCACTCCGCGGCATTGCCATTGTTTTAAAGTGTGCCGTCCAATTGACTCCAGTTGTTTTTGTTTCTCCCACTGTGGAAAACGCAACAGTCTTGGAATAAAAACCGAAAATTCCGGAGAAGCTCGACAGGTCCGGCAGCATGTGTGCGGAGAGAGGAGCAGAGAGTTAACGTTTCGAGTCCAAGGAATAGTCCCATCGGGTTGGAACCGTTAACTCTGCTTCTCTCCACAGATGCTTCAAGACCTGCTGAGTTCTTCAGGAACATGTTTGCTTTTTACAAACAGCCGCGGAGTTTGCTGATCACAACAGTGCAGAAGGAGGCCATTCGACCCATCGAGTCTGCACCGGCCTAGAACGGCCGACCTAGGCCCACTTTCCAGCTGTTCCGGCCAGCGGAATCTTCAGTCCTGTCGACAGCGAATCCTCCCCCCCCCCCCCCCCCCAGCCTCGGGGGAGGGTAGGAACAACGGGAAACCCCTTGACAGAAGTGAGACCAGGAAATCCCGCCAGCGGGCGGCCCATCTCTGCTGCCGCAAAACACACAGCAAGGTGTGGGGAAAATCCCGCTCGTGTCTTTCAAGATGTCCCAAAATACTTTACAGACAATTAAGTCCTTTTGAAGTGTCGTCACTGTTATACTGTAGGAGCATGTTGATTTTATCTGCAAGGGTCAAAGATCAGCAAGTGAACTACATAACCATGTACTGTTAGACATCTATCCATGTCTTTGATCAATACAATCGAGACATCCGTTATCTCCAGAAAATCTAAAACAGTTTATGCCGATCCCTTGTGTCTAATATGGACAGCGCAATCTTCACCTTCTGTGGATAACTTGATGTAACTGGCACAGATGCAATGGGCCTTTTCTGTGCTGTTGACCTCTATGACTCTTCAGAAGTGATATCCCAGCGTTGTTTGTGGTACCTTTTTATATTAATGGACTATGATCAGAATGCCCACTGGCACGAGGCAGCTGAATAATTCTCAGTAGCGCGTGGAGCGGAACTTATTTGAACTCAGCTGGTGAGCCATTACCCATGTGATAAGACAGCAGCTCGCTTTTGGTGAGTTTCCTCTTTCATTAAGAGCCCCCATTCTCAATTTAATCCCAGTGCGCTGATGGACAGATTGTAATAGTCCTTCCCCCGCCCAATTGTAGAAGTGATCTTATCAACCTTCCTTCCAACTGCTCGCCATCCCAGAGCTCAAAACATTCTCTATTTTGTTGCTTCCATTTGTACCAAGAGATGCCGTCAGTGATCCAGGTGAATCCTGCAAAGTAACTTAACTAAAGAGAATGTGTTCATATTGGGCTTATACTTGAATCAGGACTGATGTACGATGAGGACAACGCATTGGGATAACGTACTTGACTCAAAATTGTCACATTATTGATTTTGTGAAATAAATGTAGTTAATCCAGGAACGGGAAGTGTTTAAACACTAGTTGTAATCGTTGTGGACAGCCGGCATTGCAACAGCAAGAGGTCAGCTAATGGCCTTGTGCAGTCGCTCTGTATTGATCAGAGGTGTTTGTAATAACAAACTCCATTCTAAACGTGTTACATTTGTGGTTAGTTCATTTTTACCCCTTATTTAAAAGGCTTTTCCTTTTTTACATGATTCAGATTAGCACACTGCAATCTGTAGAGCAGTGAGGGAGGCCAGGTGCTGCCCAACACTGCTATCAATGGTGTTCATGTGCTATGAATTTAGTGGTGAAGAACAGCGCGCACAGATTCCATTTCCAGTGCTTTCTCACTGTAAAGCAATTGGGCCTCTCTCCTGCATCCATTGCCAACGGACAACATCGAGTCCAATGGGAGGGGGGGGAGAAATCCCGTACCAGCCTCCCCGAACAGGCGCCGGAATGTGGCGACTAGGGGCTTTTCACAGTAATTTAATTGAAGCCTACTCGTGACAATAAGCGATTTTCATTTCATTTCAAATCCTGGCCTCATCGCAAGGCCGAACTCTCCAGAGCACAAAAGAATGGAAGTGCTAGGGTGCCAGAGTCACAAATGGCAACTAGTCACTGTACAGAGATCGTCTCTCAAATCTGTCTTGTTACAATTGAACATATTTCTTCCCAAACATTACTTACACTAATTACTTGGCGTTGGGGCTAGGCGGGGGTGGGGGTGGGGAAGGAGAGAAGAGTCTCGAAAGCTTTTGAATTACTGTAGCAATAATTGGAAACAGATGCTTATGCTCCACAATTAGAATTTCCACTTTAACATAGTTAGTCAAACCCGCACACTAATGCTGACCTTGTTGTGCTTAGCTCTTGAAGTTATTGCTTGATTAGCAAAGGAATCGGTGCTTTATATAATGAAAATGTGATTTTTAAAGTTCTTCTTAGTGTTAGATTTATATGTTAAACAATAACAGGAAACCGACAAAGCCAGATCTTGAGAGTAGTAATGTCACAATAGATGTAATTACTTAAAACATATCCCCAGTGAGGTACGAAATGAGATGGTGCAGATTCAAAAGCTGCTTTTTAAAATCATTAAATGTAAATAGCAACCAGCAACTATATTTTAAATATTCAAAACACCAGCTCAGTATTTGATGCCGGCTTGCTGTCTGCCATGGGGAGGGGGGGGGGAGAGAAAGAGAATATGCTGATGGATATTTTGCAGGTATGAGCTAATGGAACCTCTATGACTTTTTGAAGCTTAGGTTAGAGTATAACTCCAGTACGGTTTGGGTTGCTGGACACCCAAGTCAGAATTACATAGTGCCACAGACTTGGGTCACCTGTGCATAGAATAGAAGTTAGCTGCACATTATCTCTGGAGGATATGAATACAAAATACCCTCCCATGTTGCAGGACCGTGAAATCAGCTTTGGGCACCGCTGCTTGAACGGTATAACGAGACAAATCTGTCCTGTAAGAAGATGCCCCAGTGACCATGTACTGGACCGAATGCACTAAATTAATAAACCGCTATTGTTTCAACTGGATGCCCTTACAAATCCCGTCTCCTGTCTGGTATTCAATGAGTTATATGATAAAAATTTATGTGACAATGTACTGAATATCAAACAATATATTAAAAAGCTTTTCTAATGAAACAGGTGTATATGTGTATGGTATTTCCACATCCCCATCCATACATTTGTTTTCTAATTGTGCGCATTAGTGTTGAGGAATGAAATATTTTTCCATTTGGAGGTTCCTATTGTCAGCAACAAGCACTTAGTTCTGACCTTTCACCACTATTAGCTGCAAAAATCATTCATGTCTTTGCTATCTCTAAACCAGAGTGTTCCCAGCCACTTCTGTGGCTATTGAGCGCTGTAACACATTTTAAATCAAAGCACTATTCTAATTAAGAGCAGAATGTAAATGTGGAGAGAAATAAAGCACTCATCTCTGGACTTAGCCGGAGCGTCTGGATTGAAGAACAGAATGGTTCTCCTTCTGGGAGGCACAGTAGCACAATGGTTAGCCTCACAGCGCCAGGGACCCAGGTTCGATTCCTGGCTTGGGTCACTGTCTGTGCAGAGTCTGCACGTTCTCCCCGTGTCTGCGTGGGTTTCCTCCGGGTGCTCCAGTTTCCTCCCACAGTCTGAAGATGTGCAGGTTAGGTGGGGTTATGGGGCTAGGGCGGGGGAGTGGGCCTAGGTAGGGTGCTCTTTTGGAGGGCTGCTGCAGCCTTGATGGGCCGAATGGCCTCCTTCTGCACTGTCGGAATTCTATGTTGCAACAACCACATCGTACCGAACAGGAGGCCTTGCTGGGACAATGTTCTTCTCAGTGAACACACTGGAGTGAAGTAGTTAGTCCATGCCCGACTGAACCTTTTCATGTTGTCAGTCCCTGAACTCCACTGGGCGATCCTGTACATGAGAAAAAACGATTCCCGTAGAGAGATGGGGGACACTCCCAACCCCTGAAAAATAGATACTCTATTGTGCCTGCTCGCGCTTGCTCCTCCAGGCTAACAGCTTGGAAAAGGTGAGAACAAGGTCTCTTTGTTGGTATGGAGAATTGAAAACAAACCTCTAAATGTTTCAGAAGGTTCTTTTTTTGTTTAAATTTAGAGTACCCAATTCATTTTTTACAATTAAGGGGCAATTTAGCGTGGCCAATCCACCTACCCTGCACATCTTTGGGTTGTGGGGGGGGGCGAAACCCACGCAGGCATGGGGAGAATGTGCAAACTCCACACGGACAGTGACCCAGAGACGGGATCAAACCTGGGACCTCGGTGCCGTGAGGCAACTGTGCTAACCACTTACGCCAGAAGGTTTTTTTTTCTAAACAAAGCAATTCCGCACTATATTCAATCCAATATTAAGCTTTCACCAATGTTTAAACAATCTTTATTTTTTAAATTGCAAATGATTACAACTCCGCCCAGTACTTTAAAAATGTGTACCAGTGGCAGAGTCAAGAAATCAGCATACCATTCACAAAATAATCTCTCAGCGTAGTGACACCAGCTTTCATTGGAACTCGTCAATGAATTTGGTCGAAATCCATGGGAGTGACGGGATTCCACGTTTATCCCACAAACCCTAAAGTCATTGTCCCAACAGAAATTGGGATGTATCGAGCACGCCCTTGTCCTGTAACCACACCACAGGAGGCTCTGCTTCAGTCGCACGCTCACCGAGCCAAAATGCCCAGTGGTTGGATTCCCGGTGGGTCAATCCTCGGATGAGGGTCACAGATTCCAGTTACAGGGTTAGGATTGCGAGAAGGAGGTTGCAAAGGTCAGGGTACAACTTGGGCAAGTCTTCTGCTCCTTCAGCCACAACGAGATGCACTGTATTCGAGAAGAAAAGTGGGGAAAATACAATGAGAAAAGAAAACGCACACAGTACTTGAAGGCCATTTGCAGCACAGAAGCAGGTCCCTCGACATTAAACAAAATAGAATCCCTACAGTGCAGAAGGCCGTTCGGCCCATCGAGTGCACCGTACCCTCCAAAACGTCAATCTTTCTAGGCCTAATCCCAGTAATCCCACCTGACCTTTGTGTCATAATATATACCAGGGGTGGGCAAACTGCGGCCCGCGGGCCGCATGCGGCCCACCAAGATCAAGTCATAAAAATTTATTTTATTTTTTTTAATTTTTTTTCTTTTTTAAAGTTTTTTTTTAAAATAAGGTTAATGGGGGGGGGGGGGGCTGTTGGGTTACTGGTATAGGGTGGATACGTTGACTTGAGTAGGGTGATCATTGCTCGGCACAACATCGAGGGCCGAAGGGCCTGTTCTGTGCTGTACTGTTCTATATGAGGCGCCCTGAATCATAACCGGGTGAAGCGCCATTTTTGAAAAGTAGAGAAAAAGAGGGCTAAAGGCAGGATGCCGCCGGGGGAAGCGCTGAGGTATATGCCGCACGCTAATTGGTTACAACCGGGACTATTAATTAATATACTATGCGGCCCTTTAAAATTGTGAATTTCTGAATGTGGCCCTTGCACGGAAAAGTTTGCCCACCCCTGATATATACCAATATATCATGGTGCAGACACACACTGATGGACACACACAGGGACCAATCAACATGTACAAACACAGCAGCCAATCACCAGTTAGGATACACACACTATAAACGCAGAGGGCACCACGGTTCCCGCTCATTCTGGGTGCTGCCTCTGAGTGTAACAGGAACTCATCCAGCCCAGCACAGACTCGCACCACGTGCTGAGAGAATCAACTGGTTCGGACAAGGCCCAGGTCTCTAGTTTAAGTTAGAATCATTTAGACCCACAGTCATCGTGTGTTAGTTAGCTCGAAGTTAGTTAATAAAATTGAGTTGAACCTTCATCAGTGTTGGAAGTGTCTGTTCATCTCTCAAGTCTACCCTAGCCAACACTTCACTGCGGACACTTACAGGCAATTTATCCCGGCCAATCCAACAACCTTGCACATCTTTGGACTGTGGGAGGAAACTGGAGCTCCTGGAGGAAACCCACACGGACACGGGGAGAACGTGCAGACTCCACACAGTCACCCAAGGCTGGAATTAAACCCGGGTCACTGGCGCTGTGAGGCATAGTGCTAATCACCATGCCGGGAAATAACTATCTGACAGGCACGAGGTAAAGCACAGGTTTGAAAGATCTCCTCGAATGGGGGCAACAGAACAACCAAACTGTCCATTTTATTCCTTTTGAAAAAGATTATAAGCCTTTTTTATTTTAAAACCCCATCGCGCTCAAAGACACTGGGTGGGACTTTTCAGCACGTCCTGCCAGTGGGAGCTTCCACTGATGTCGACCCCTGCCATGAGTTACCCGGTGGCGGAATGGGCGAGCAAAGCAAATTGCCTTTGGTGGAATGGGAAGATCCCACTGGAGGCCAATGATGAGCCGCCTCTGCCGTGGGAGGTGGCTGGGAGATTCCAGCTCCAGATTATTTTTCCCACTGTTCGTTGGATACTGGCAGCCTTAGGCTATCACGGTGCATTGACCACTCTGAAGGTGAGCTGAGACACAACATTGTCAATTTGATCTTAAAGAGCATAGGTTTCCGATCCGTCAAAACCACATGCATGTTCCTCCCAGAAAGGGTCACTGCTTCAGTCAGCAGGAGCAGGAATCCTGGCAGCTTCATGGGTACTGAAGGCAATGTGTTAGGAAAACAAAGCTAGATTTGAGGAAATTAGATTTGTATTGATAAACATTAGAAATAAGGTACAGTTTTAAGTGTGTTTAATTTAATGTTTCTGTGCCTGGAAGGGTAAAACATATAGTTAAGATTCATGCTGGACAAAGTTGTTTGCATGTGAGGGGGTTTGTTATGTGTTTCTCTTGTGCTTAGAGGGGGCTACGATGTGAAAAATAAAAGACATAAGCATGTGGGTGTTGCTTAGCAACTGGGGCTTTGCAAGGTAGGGGAGTTTTTAAGTTTTAGTTTAGCTAATTTGATTGCAGTTGAAGATAGGTAGTGAGAGAGAAGGCAGCACTCACAGCTCTGCTTGAAGCAGTTGGTTTAGAAGACTAGAGAGGGAAAATCTCTCTCGGCTTTGCTAGAAGAAAAGCCATACCCTGGAGTAATGGTTAAGTAAACAAGTGCAGACCTCTGAAGAGCAGCTAGTTAAAGGAACGAGAGAAACGATGAGAAATTTCTAAGATGTCTGAGGTTAAAGGTACTAGAACAGAGCACTTTTCAGGAAAAAGACAGGCAGAGCTGAGAATAAGGCTGAGGCGCCAGAAAGATATCTAGATTTTACTGCAGCCTGTGGAACCCGAGTTGAAATAACAATGGAAATCAGTGGCTGGATCTCGGAGTTTGCATAAAAGCAGTTAAGGCAAAGGAAACCTAATGTACATTCCAAGCCAGCGAGGTCATGTACTTAGGATTCAGAGTGGACTCAAAAGGCTACATCCTACATGAGGGCCATAAAAGAAATGCCTGCACCAAAGCATCTTGCAGAACTAAAATCATTTTTTTGAGCTGGTAAACTACGACGGGCGGTTCATGCCCAATTTGATGACGACATTGTCGCCACTGCACCTTCTTTTAAAGAAGCACCAGCATTGAAAAGAAGAACAAGAACGGGTCTTGTGCCATGCTTAGCAAGCCTTACAGTCAGCCATCCAGTTATAGTATAGATGGCCCTCTAACCAACTGCTCGACCCCCCTCCCCAACAGTATAAATCTGACTCTATTTCCAGTTCTCTCCAGCTTTGACAAAGAATGGTCCAGACTCGAAACGTTAGCTCCCCTTCACTCTCCACAGATGCTGTCAGACCTGCTGAGATTGTCCAGCATTTCCTGCTTTTGCTTCAGATTGCAGCCTCCGCAGTAACTTGTTTCTATTAATCATCCAGCTCGTTGGTCCACTCCGATGCAAGCGCACAAAATCGTCTTCAGGCTTCGCCTTATGGAATAGCCGCGGTCCTGTCACATTGGACGGAGGACGGCTCAGAGAGGCCCATCACCCACGCCTCCTGAATGCTCACCGACACACAATGCAAGTAAATGAAATGAAAATCGCTTATTGTCACAAGCTACATGTGGCAGCCCGGCATTGACAAGGAGATCGAGCCCCTGGACCTTCGATGTGACTACTGTCAGGCACAGCAAACGTTGCCACTCAAGGCCCACCGGCATCCGGGGGAATGGCCTGGTCATCTGGGAAGAATATCCCAGATTATCCTGATGCTAGCTGACGCTCAGTCCAAGTAGTTGGATGTTTAAGGGATGGGGGACGACAACTTCAGTAGCCTCACCATCGACACTCTGCGTCGCATCTTCGCTATCCAAGCCCCCCCCCCCCGGGGTATTGGGTGTCCGACAATGGCACTGGGTTTGCCGGGGAGGACTTTCAACACTTTCTCAAAACAAACGGCATCCGCCACATTTGAGCAGCACCTTATTGCCCGGCCTCGAATGAGTCAGCAGAGAGAGCAGTTCAGGCATTCAGGTCAGCAATGAAAAAACAGCCTGACAGACCGTTACGCCTCAGGTTGGCCAACTTCCTTCTCTTGTACATTACTATCCCCCATATCACCACTGGAGTCACACAGGCAGAGCATTAATGGGTCGTTGTCTCCAGTCTCGCTTCGACTTTTCCTCAATTGGGGGGGCGGCAAGCCTGCCAAAAGAAACAACACAATTTGGTAAGAGGAGAGGGGTCGTTTAAAATTGGTGACCTGGGGCGGGATTCTCCCTACCCGGCGGGGCGGGGGGTCCCGGCGTAGCGGAGTAGCGCCAACCACTCCGGCGTCGGGCCGCCCCAAAGGTGCGGAATTCTCCGCACCTTTAGGGGCTAGGCCTGCGCCGGAGCGGTTGGCACCATGCCGACTGGCGCCAAAACCGGCACCAACGGCCTTTGACGCCCGGCGCCGGGGCTGGCCGAAAGGTCTTCGCCGGTTCGCGCATGCGCCGGTGGTGACGTCACCACCGGCGCATGCGCGCTGGGGGATTCCCTTCCGCTTCCGCCATGGTGTAGGCCGTGGCGGCGGCGGAAGAGAAAGAGTACCCCCACAGCACTGGCCCGCCGGCCGATCGGTGGGCCCCGGTCGCGGGCCTGGCCACCGTGGGGGCAGTCCCCGGGGTCCAATCACCCCGCGCTTCCCCAGGACCCCGGGGGCCCGCTCCCGCCGCCGATCCCGCTGCCACCAGAGGTGGTTCAAACCTCGGCGGCGGGAGAGGCCTCCCAGCGGCGGGACTGCGGCCCATCGCGGGCTGGAGAATAACGGCAGCACAGAAACCTGTAACCTCCCGCCGGCCCCGCCATTCTCCGAGGCGGGCGGCGGGATTGGCGGCACACCGACTCTTTGCGGGTGGGAGAATTCTGGGCATGGCGGGGGCGGGATTTTCGGTGGCCCCGGGCGATACTCTGACCCTGCTGGGGGTCGGAGAATTTTGCCCCTGGTCTCATACTTGCAAGGCAGATGAGTGTGGAAGCAGGTAGACCATGCAGGGAGCTCCGAGGCCACAACCCCAGCAGGCATCATCAATGCTCCCACAGCGGAGCCGGTACCAGGGAGTTCTGTAGAGGCCCCGCCAACGACTCCTGTGGAATTTGGGAGGTGGGGGGAGGGGAGTCCTCAAAGCATCCTCCTGCTGTTGACAATGACACTACCTCATTGGTGGAGGAGCCGGTTGGGGATCTGAGGCATTTCACTAGGACTACCAAGTCCCCTCATAGATTAACGCTGTAGGAGTTACAGGCAAACAAAATGGAACCAGGTCTCTCATGAGTAGGAAGAGCGGGGCAGAAGTTTGGAGCTATTTCTACAAATGGCAATTGATGGCCTGTCAATTTTAAATCTGAGATTGGTAGGTTTTTGTTACCCAAATGTTAATGGAATGTGGGAAAAGTAGGCAGTGTAGTCAGGTCACAGTTCAGCCATCATCCCCTTGAAAAGCAGAACAGGCTTGAGAGGTAACATGGCCTCTCCCTGTCCCCATTGTCCTACAGTGTGTGTTGGTGTGGTTACCTTGGCTTAGCGAAAGGGGTGGGCGCGTTGGTAGTGCCATAGTTGTGGCATCTTCCATGTCTGGAAAGGGAAAGGTTTCCAGTCA
Source organism: Scyliorhinus canicula (assembly GCF_902713615.1). Classification (NCBI taxonomy): domain Eukaryota; kingdom Metazoa; phylum Chordata; class Chondrichthyes; order Carcharhiniformes; family Scyliorhinidae; genus Scyliorhinus; species Scyliorhinus canicula. The sequence continues at coordinate 93,631,570 of NC_052164.1, read as the reverse complement.
CAACCACCGCAGCATGACTAGGGTGGCAAACTGTGATTGGGGCAGCACGGTGGCACAGTGGTTAGCACTGCTGTCTCACAGCTCCAGGGACCCGGGTTCAATTCCAGCCTCGGGTGACTGTGTGGAGTTTGCACGTTCTCCCCGTGTGTGCGTGGGTTTCCTCCGGGTGCTCCGGTTTCCTCCCACAGTCCAAAGATGTGCGGGTTAGGTGGATTGACTGTGCCAAAACTGGGTTACAGGGACAGGGTGGAAGTATGGGCTTAACAAGGACGTTCTAAGGGCCGGTGCAGACTCGATGGGCTGAATGGCTTCCTTCTGCACTGTAAATTCTATGATTCAATGTGTTCCTGGAGATTTCATTATGCGACCTCCCCCACGCACCAGCCATTATTCAGCCAAAATACCCATCCTTGTGACACATGGCCTTCCAACTCCAATTATAAAGCAAAAAGGCTCATTATCCATTTGGATGATGCTTGATCGACAATCAAACCCCCCCCACCCTATATTTTCATATGTTCAAAGAAAATGACGAGATAAAAATCCTACTGGCCCTAAGATTTCCTCCAGGGTCGCACACAGCAGTGTCGTGGAGATTGATCTTCAATATTCCTGGAGACTCCAGACCAATCCTGGAGGGGTTGGCAACCCCAACGATCACCCCCCCCTCCCCAGCTGAAAAGGGTATAACTATGGAAAAGGGTATAACCAGGGAAACCCAGTGGATGTGGTCTATCTGGATTTCCAAAAGGCCTTTGATAAGGTGCCACACAGGAGGCTGCTGAGTAAGGTGAGGGCCCATGGTGTTCGAGGTGAGCTACTGGCATGGGTTGAGGATTGGCTGTCTGACAGAAGGCAGAGAGTTGGGATAAAAGGTTATTTTTCGGAATGGCAGCCGGTGACCAGCGGTGTCCCACAGGGTTCAGTGTTGGGGCCGCAGCTGTTCACCATATATATTAATGATCTGGATGAAGGGACTGGGGGCATTCTAGCAAAGTTTGCCGATGATACGAAGTTAGGTGGTCAGGCAGGTAGTGCTGAGGAAGTGGGGAGGCTGCAGAAGGATCTAGACAGTTTGGGAGAGTGGTGCAGGAAATGGCTGATGCAATTCAACGTGAGAAAATGTGAGGTCTTGCACTTTGGAAAAAAGAATCCAAGCATAGACTACTTTCTAAACGGTGAGAAAATTCATAATGCCAAAGTACAAAGGGATCTGGGAGTGCTAGTCGAGGATTCCCTAAAGGTAAACATGCAGGTTGAATCTGTGATTAAGAAAGCGAATGCAATGTTGTCATTTATCTCAAGAGGGTTGGAATATAAAAGCAGCGATGTGCTACTGAGACTTTATAAGGCTCTGGTTAGGCCCCATTTGGAGTACTGTGTCCAGTTTTGGGCCCCACATCTCAGGAAGGACATACTGGCACTGGAGCGTGTCCAGCGGAGATTCACACGGATGATCCCTGGAATGGCGGGTCTAACATATGATGAACGGCTGAGGATCCTGGGATTGTATTCATTGGAGTTTAGAAGGTTAAGGGGAGATCTAATAGAAACTTACAAGATAATACATGGCTTAGAAAGGGTGGACGCAAAGAAACTGTTTCCGTTAGGCGAGGAGACGAGGACCCGTGGGCACAGCCTTAGAATTAGAGGGGGTAAATTCAGAACAGAAATGCGGAGACATTTCTTCAGCCAGAGAGTGGTGGGCCTGTGGAATTCATTGCCGCGGAGTGCAGTGGAGGCCGGGACGCTAAATGGCTTCAAGGCAGAGATAGATAAATTCTTGATGTCGCGAGGAATTAAGGGCTACAGGGAGAATGCTGGTAGGTGGAGTTGAAATGCCCATCAGCCATGATTGAATGGCGGAGTGGACTCGATGGGCCGAATGGCCTTACTTCCACTCCTATGTCTTATGGTCTTATGGAAGTGAGGGGGCTGACTGGACTATCAAGCTATCCCGAGCCCAGCGCGAAAAGCTCACACAACAATTGGCCAGTTTGCTCCTGAATCGATCCTGACATGATCCACTCAAGAGGTTCAGTATCCACAGGATGGGGCGGAGAGGAGGAAAATGAAGGGGCGAAAGAAGGCACAGTCCTTTACCTCTCGGTGGTATTTGTGTCCACACTTCATCACGAAGAGACGGTTGATGGTCAGTTCCTCCTGGCAAATCACACAGGGATCTTCATCCTCCAAGGAAGTAAGGAGAGTGTTAGCCGAGCAGCTGACGGGTGGTTCACGCCGTCAAAGGACAAATCACGTTAACCTTAGCACAGGAGGCCATTTAGGCTCATTGTTCCCATTCTATGTTGTTTAATCAGCCTTCGCAGCTCATTCCTTTTAATACATTCTGTGCCATTACCCAAACATTGTGATTAATTTGGCTTCCATCGCCGCTATATTCGAATAAACATTTATGCGTAAGAAATTCTTCTAACAAAAAGTTCTTCTCATCGCCTCCTTTTTCCTTCTAATACTAATCCGATATTTATTCCTCGCCTTCATTTAGCAACCAATCAAAATAATATTTGGATTTTAAAATCCAAATATTTTACGATCTCTCCCTTTTGCCTCATGTCCTCGGATTACAGCCTGATTTTTTCCAGATCCATCATATTAATACAGCCTCCCCCCCCTCACTGTTATTATCCTAATGAATCAGAGTTCCATCACTTCCAAGGCTCCAGTATCCTTATTTTCCCTAAACTGCATATAATAATCCCAACTGGCACCAACTCTTTTCTTTCTCACTCGTCAGCCTTGGATAGAAACCCCAAATCAAACTTACCCTCTTAATGTAAGAACAGATAATGCTGGAAATATTCAACAGATCAGGTGCCGTATGTGGAGTGAGAGGATGTTTCAGTTGGTGACCTTCGTCAAAGCTGTTCGGATAAAGGACTCCAAACGCCAACTCAGTCTCTCCACAGATGCTGCCGGACCTGTTGAAGATATCCAGCATTTTCTGCCCTTATTCCAGATTTTCAGCGTCTGGAGTGTTTTGGTTTAGTTTTACCCTTTAACGGTCTGTTCCATCTCGGTCTGTCCCACCTGCAAACCCTCGCTTAAAGATCCGTGTCTCCATTCCTCCGTTCCATAGAGACATTTGGCATTTAGTTTACATTTGCAAATTCTGCCCCAATCTCCCCAAAACGTCTGGTTTGTCTAAACTGAACTATCTTTGTCAGAATTACCCTCTCCTAATTAGATCAGCACTCCCGTGTGCTTCCTCACAGATCACCATTCCCCTAAATTGTTGCCATGGTAATTTTCTGATATTTGTCCTTAGGTTAATCTTTATAAAGAAGTGAGGGCACCATCTCACAATGGGTCAGTGCAACAGCTTTTACTGAGGCTCCAATTCAACACATTTCTGGAATTTAAAATCTCTCTGCTGACCACTTTGGCTCCTTTCAATTTCAAGTCATAGTTTTTACAGCATGGAAAGAGGCCCTTCGGCCCATCATGTCCATGCCGACCATCAAGCACCTATCTACTCTAATCCCATTTTCCAGCACTGTAGTTGAGAGCGGTATCATGTTTGCCTGCCAGTTCCTGGCCATATGGACTCCTGACTGAAGAGGTAGGGGGCCTCGGTTATTTTAGTCGCTTTTAACCCACTTCCAAGCAGACACAAACCTACAGCATCTCTCAGAAAGGCACTAAGACCAGCCGACTGACACGCGGACAAATACGCAGCAAATGTGAGCAGAACACCTGAAGGCTGGGTTCAGTGTTGACTCCACTCTGATGTGCCAAACCCGTCGGAAATCCTTGCCGATTCACGAAGGAATCCGGCGTCACATTTCTCCACGTTGTCGAAGGTAACATTGGGTCGGCTGGCACGTTCGAATAGTCCAGATGTGTGTTCTGTGGGAGAATGAAACACACACAAACCACATCAACATTAGTCCCAGTCCCATCCCCAGAAACCAAATTTAAAAAATAAAACTTTTAGTTAAGCAGATCTATTGAACTGCATTTAATCTCGTGAACATGACCTATCACTTTGAATTCTCTCTGGTTGGCTCCATCTTAAGCTTGATTCACAAACTAGTCCCAGTGATGGGATTTAACTCACTCCTCCTGATAAGGGTGTTGTTGTCGGCACCGGACTGTCAGATAAATCCTTTACAAAAGATGTGATATGACGTTCTTACCCCATCCCATTAGCTGAGATTCTGACTGTTTCCTTTGATTCAAAAAACAGCCCAAATACCAAAACATTGACCTGTAACATGAATTTCCAAATGAAAAACATGCAACAGGTGTGTAAACGGTTCTTTAAACTGAACATTTACACAGATCCACTGCCTAACTAAGATTCTGTAAAGTCCTCGGGCTGAAAATGACCGTTTATGTTTTCTAGGTGAATATTTAACAAAAGAAAAAAAGACATACATCATTTGTACAGCACCTTCCACAAAATAATAATAATATCTTTATTGTCACAAGTAGGCTTACATTAACACTGCAACGACGTTACTGTCAAAATCCCCAAGTCGCCACATCCCGGCGCCTGTTCGGGTACACAGAGGGAGAATCCAGAATGTCCAATTCATCTAACAAGCACGTCTTTCGGGACTTGTGGGAGGAAACCGGAGCCCCCCGGAGGAAACCCACGCAGACACGGGGAGAACGTCCAGACTCCACACAGACAGTGACCCAAGCCGGGAATCGAACCTGGGACCCTGGCTCTGTGAAGCAACAGTGCTAACCACTGTGCTACCATGCCGCCCTGATAGGCTACAACAAAGGAGGCTTTGAAGAATGATTTCAATGGAGATGGAAATGCGGTGGTTCCACAGCAGGCTGGTTCTATATGGGGTGCAGAATTCTCTCCATCAATTTACCTCACCAGCAATAAAGGTGCAAATTGCCCTCCACACTCCCGTAAATCACAAAACTGCAGTGCTGAAATTCTACCTCCCGATGAGTTTAGCGTGCTTAGTAAACGCAATAAAGCACCAATTAAATGTCACAGTGCAAACTAATGGCTGATCAGAAATAAAACTAGAACACTTTATAACTTTTACTCTCTCTAACAGAATGCCCCCCAACTCACATCGGTCCAAACACGTCATTATTACATTGTGTCCATATTCTAATAATCTAAAAGGCAGTAATAGCATAAAATGGGTCCTACAGACTTACACCAAGGAGGGTCTGGTGGTTTTTGATAAGGACTGATACTTGACTGATGATTTGTTCGAAGGACAGCCCAGACAGCGAGTTGTTGTTCATCGCTCGGACCTGCCGTAGAAGGATGATCATTGTTTCCCTGTCAACAAAATGTCGCAGAACGTTAGGCCAGATTGACGATCGAAGTGCACAAGGCTGCTTCTTGACTAGAAACGGCAAATACTCTCCACATCCAATGGCAGAGCGACACCAAACACCTGCATTCACTTGTGGAAAATACAGGATGTTAGGAAATAATTGGCGCATTGAACTTGGTAGAATCATAGAAAATTCAAACAGGTTTGGAGCTACTGTCAAATCCTCCCAATTTCCTCCTCACACTGTTACTAACCCGCTCAAATCGTCACGTATGGGCTTAAACAGTGAATCTCACCGAACCATTTGACCATTAGAGGTATCACCAGCCCCCCTAGCAGCCAGGTACAAGGTCATGGATAGCGCCAGGGGGGAAACAGTTCGCCAGAGCTGGCCCGCCCAAACACAATCACAGCTTGTACATGCAGGGGGAGATTGGAGATCGCACTGGACTGTGATGCTCTCTCCCTGGCCGAATGGTCTGGCAGCACCCACTGACTGTGATTTAGATGAGGAACAGCCACAAGGGTGTGGTACTGGTTGGCAATTGTCACAACCTGGTGCCGTCAAGACGACGGGGGGGGGGGGGGGGGGGGGGGGGCAGACGAACACAGGTAAATAGAAGTGTTATGGAGCAAGATAAAATTCGACTCCAAAGAATGTCTCCTTCACAAACCACCCGAAGGAGATCCAAGAGGTGGTCAAAGATGCAGGTTTATGAGGAGTTTGGTAGGAGGAACGCGAGGTAGAGGGGCGAAGTAGTTTAGGAAGGGAATTCCAGAGCTTGGGTGTCCAGGCAACTGAAGGAACCAACACCAATGGAGGTGGAATTAAAATTGGGGACGGTTAAGGGTACAGAATTACAGCAGTGCAGATGTCTTGGTGGTTTGAGGGGCCGGAGGAGATTAGAGATAAGGAGGAGATTAGAGATAAAGAGGAGTGAGGCTTGAAAACAAGGATGAGAATTTTAAAATCAAGACATTGCTGAATTGGGAGCCAGTGCAGGTCAGCGAGCACAGGCTGGCAAATGGGGCTTGTTGCGTGTTAAGACACAGGCAGCAGGGTTTTGAAATCCTCAACTTCAAACCTGCACTGTTAAGCCAACGAGCACCCCACATTAATGGGCAGCACAGTGGTCAGCACTACTGCCTCACAGCTCCAGGGTCCCAGGTTCAATTCCAGCCTCGGGTGACTGTCTGTGTGGAGTTTGCACTTCCTCCCCGTGTCTGCGTGGGTTTCCTCCGGGTGCTCCAGTTTCCTCCCACAGGCCAAAGATGCGCTTAGTCTCCAAAAGGTTAGGTGGGGTTACTGGGTTACGGATGGAGGCTTGGGTTTAAGTAGGGTGCTCTTTCCAAGGGCCGGTGCGGACCCGATGGGCCAATTGGCCTCTGTCTGCACTGTAAATTCGATGATTCCTTTCTCTTGAATACTGTAACTTGGATGCGGTAACTGGGTCCTGTTATGGGAGAGGGATTTTAAAATCTGACAGATTGTTTCCACACGCACAATTTTCTTTCTGATTCTCACAATCAGGTTCCTTAATCAACCCAGAGGTTTTTTAAAAATTTAATATACAGGGATGACATCCCTCGGTCCATCAAGCAACTCCGAATCCTGATGTTTTACCTGTTATGCTGTGGGAACAGCTCAGTCAGTCGCTCCAGAAGCCGCTCCAAGTGGTTTTGATTGGAGGTCCCCACTTGGCTAGGATTGCCTGAACCAATAGGAGTCTGCTGTGGTATCCCAGTAGGCGCCGTCTGCACTGATGACCCGGGGGACATTGAGCGCTGTAACACAGGTCAAAATCAATGCAGTATTCTAATTAAGAGCAGAATGTAAATGTGGAGAGAAATAAAGCACTCATCTCTGGACTCAGCCAGTGTTTGTGGATTGAAGAACAGAATGGTATTCGTTGTGGGCTGTGATGATCAGTAGGTTGGCACCTGTATCATCATCTGTGTATAAATATTAATATGTATAACTGTTGTAGTTCCGGCATCTGACCACCAGGTGGTGTGAGTAAGCAGGCACGTGACCCGGACACACCAAGGGTTGCAGGCTGCCGCCGGGCCACGGACCCGGCAATTCTCCGGGGCGTATCGGCAGCTAGAGCCAGGTGCTCTACGCTGCCGTCCCACTAGCCCCCTGCAAAACGGGGAATCGGTGGCCGTTTTGCGCCATATCTTCTGTCGTAAAACGCCGCGGTTCCCACGCTGGCATAGGGACATAGTCCCGGAATCATAGACCATGTGTTCCAGGAGACGGTGTTAGTAAGGAGTTTGTAGCAATTGCATGTTAGAGTAGTTCCGTCGTATCTCAGTATAAGTTAGTGTTTGACCATTATATCCAACGGTAGTAATCTTACACATTTTAGTAATTAGTTAGTGTAGTGTTAGTAAAAAATAACTTTGTTTATAAAACAAAGTCTAAGTTCTTTATTCACACTACAATATCAAGATTCAACATCAGCCCAATCAAAGAAAGTTACATGGTCGGCACGGTGGCTACCCTCACAGCAGCTGGGATTAGGGTTCAATCCGGTTATGGGTAACTGTGCGGAGTCGGCACGTTCTCCCCGTGTCTGCGTGGATTTCCTCCGGGTGCTCCGATTTCCTCCCACAGTCCAAAGATGTGCAGGTTAGGTGGATTGGCCGTGCTAAATTGCCCCTTACATCCAGGATTTGTAGATTAAGTTTAAAGGGTTATGGGGATAGGGCGGGGTTGACATTGGAGTGGACAGAGGTAGACTGCTCATTTGAAGGGTCAGTGCAGGCTCTATGAGCCAAATGACCCCCCCCTTCTGCACCGTACGGATTCTATGATTCTAAAGAGGTTCTTCAGAAGACAGGAACCAACTTCATTTCCTATCCTAATGCAACATTAGGATTTTATGACTTTTCCCATAAAAAAGACGCAAATGAAACTCCCATCTCCCGGTCAGAATACAAGCAAAATCCATCTGAAAACATGCCCCGGCTCACCTGGTTTATTCCCAGTTGATTGTTTAATGGAGCCAATCCTGGGGGAAATGCCGGCGGTGTTGGGGTTGTTCCCTGGCTGGTGTTATTTGCGGGAAATCCACTGGAAGCCAAGAGCTCTTTTTGCTTTGCCACGTAGATAAGCTAAAGAAGAACTGCTATTAAAAATATTTGTATCTGCAAAATTTACACATCTAGCTAATTCATAATGCATCCGGCACATTACTGCATTTAATAACTGGTTTTCATGTCCTCGTAATACATTGTTAATGCGGAATAAGAACAAAGCTGGATTTATTGATTAGCACACAACACTTACCATGAAATCAGACTGGGATGGGGGCAGGAGGACAGGAACCTGCGGCATGTTACTCAGCTTTGCTCCATTCCGAATCAGGTCGATCTGTTCACTAAAGGCGCTCTTTGAAAAGCACAGAACAAGCATGTCAATGTAACAGAAACACTTTCCACAGTCCGCTCGAGGGCAAGAGATTTAATCAATAATTTATTCCTCTTAATGCTGATCTCTCATTTGGCTACAGAATGTTTTTTTAAATAACGTAGTTAAACCCAGCATTCTAAGAAACCATGGAAAACTGGTCCCTTAAGTGTTAAACATGGGCTTCATTGTCTTTCCTCTTTCTCGTCCTGGTCGTGAAGTCATTATTGTGTATTGCGGCATGGTCCCCGGCAGATAATGGGCTCAGTATTGGCGTACAAAATATACCTGCGTCAGGATTTGGGGGAAAATGGACCACCTTGCACAACCGGCGTCACCCTTTGTTTTGGAATTAAACCATCCCCCTTCCTCCACTGATCCGCAGGAAGCAACCGTGCTGGGTGTTGGTATTGTCTTCCTTTTTTTAAAAAAAATTTAGAGTACCCAATTATTTTTTCCAATTAAGGGGCAATTTAGCGTGGCCAATCCACCTACCCTGCACATCTTTGGGGTTGTGGGGGCGAAACCCACGCAGACACGGGGATAATGTGCAAACTCCTCACGGACAGTGACCCAGAGCCGGGATTCGAACCCGGGTCCTCCGCGCCGTAGGCAACGATGCTAACCACTGTGCCACCGTGCTGCCCTGGTATTGTCTTCCTGCAGTTCAGGTGGCGGGTTGCGCATTAGGGCTTGGGGAATGCCTCGATTACATCCTGCCAACTGGGACAAGCAAGGCGAGCACCAATCTAACTCCCAATTTGACTGTCACCTGTAAGAAACCTCAGCATCAACTTCATAACAGACACACGTAACTGCCCTGTCCCCCACAAAAAGGGACATAACATCAGCATGGACAACGTGGCGGCGTGTTGAGCAACCCGGCTTCACATCCACCTGGATCTCAGGACTTCCCCAGATTGCAGGCACCGTCACTGTCATAATGTAGGAAATGTATTGGCCAATTTGCACATATTAATGCCGCGAGATCTTTCACATCCACCTGAACGGGCAGGTGGGGTCTCGGTTTAGCACCTAGTCTTCAGCCCTGACAGTGCAGCACTCCCTCAGCACCGCACTGGAGTGTCAGCCTGGCATTTTAAGTTCAAGCCTTGGATTGGATTTTGTTTATTGTCACGTGTACCGAGGTGCAGTGATAAGTATTTTTCTGCGAGCAGCTCAACAGATCATTAAGTACATGGGAAGAAAAGGGAATAAAAGAAAATACATAGTAGGGCAACACAAGATATACAATATAAAAGAGAGAGGTTAGTAATAATGTTAGTTTTAGAATTAATTTTTAGAAGATTAGAACGAGTATAAGTTAAGTAAAAAGTGGATCTGTTGGGGAGAGCTCGCAGAGAGTCGCCTCGCTCCGGCGCCATCGTGGAAGTGCTGGGAAGCGTGTGATCCAGAGATGAGAGTACGACCAACTGGGCCACAGCTCGCTCACACACACACACACACACACACACACACACACGTGCACACTCAGAGGGGATGGTTTAGAAATGACCACAAAGCATTTCCAAAACTAAAACACTGACCACTGTTTGGTGTATTTTTGACTTGATGTCAGCAAGAACCAGCTCGTACGCCAGCATGGCAGCCTTGACGTCAATCTGAACTGTGGGTGTGCTGTGGGGACAAAAGGGGCGACACATTCCTTCAGATCCATCCCATCACCGTTACAGCACAATGACACTGGTCTTAAAGAGCACCCTCCATCACTGCTAATGGCTTACATTTATCCATAAAGCAACCTCACAACAGGCCTCTCAATGCCCATTTCCAGCAAGCATCATACAATCATACACACCATACAAGGGTGTGTCGATAGCCTGGGTCACATTGAGATCCAAAAAGACGAGGTGTTGGGCGTCTTGAAAAATATTAAGGTGGATAAGTCCCCAGGGCCTGATGGGATTTACCCCAGAATACTGAAGGAGGCAAGAGAGGAAATTGCTGAGCCCTTGACAGAAATCTTTGTTTCCTCACTGTCTTCAGGTGATGTCCCGGAGGACTGGAGAATAGCCAATGTTGTTCCTTTGTTTAAGAAGGGTAGCAAGGATAATCCAGGGAACAACAGGCCGGTGAGCCTTATGTCAGTGGTAGGAAAATTATTGAAGAGAATTCTTCGAGACAGGATCTACTCCCATTTGGAAGCAAGTGGTCATATTAGCAAGAGGCAGCACGGTTTTGTGAAGGGGAGGCCGTGTCTCACTAACTTTATAAGAGATTTTCAAGGAGGTCACAAAGATGACTGATGCAGGTAGGGCAGCGGATGTTGTCTATATGGACTTCAGTAAGGCCTTTGACAAGGTCCCTCATGGCAGACTGGTACAAAAGGTGTAGTTACACAGGATCAGAGATGAGCTGGCAAGGTGGATACAGAACTGGCTAGGTCATAGAAGGCAAAGAGTAGCAATGGAAGGGTGCTTTTCTGATTGGAGAGCTGTGACTAGTGGTGTTCCACTAGCGGCGAGATGGCAGATGGATTTTAATCTGGACAAATGTGAGGTAATGCATTTTGGAAGGTCTAATACAGGTAGGGAATATGGGGTAAATGGTAGAACCCTCAAGAGTATTGATAATCAGAGAGATCTTGGTGTACAGGTCCACAGGTCACTGAAAGGGGCAACACAGGTGGAGAAGGTGGTCAAGAAGGCATACGGCATGCTTGCCTTCATTGGCCGGGACATTAAATATAAAAATTGGCAAGTCATGTTGCAGCTGTATAGAATCTTAGTTAGGCCACACTTGGAGTATAGTGTTCCAATTCTGGTCACCACACTACCAGAAGGATGTGGAGGCTTTAGAGAGGGTGCAGAAGAGATTTACCAGGATGTTGCCTGGTATGGAGGCATTAGGTATGAGGAGAGGTTGAATAAACTCGGTTTGTTCTCACTGGAACGACAGAGGTTGAGGGGCGACTTGATAGAGGTCGACAAAATTATGAGGGGCAGAGACAGAGTGGATAGTCAGAGGCTTTTTCCCAGGGTAGAGGAGTCAATTACTAGGGGGCATAGGTTTAAGGTGCGAGGGGCAAGGTTTAGAGATGTACGAGGTAATGTTTTTTTTTTACAGAGTGTAGTGGGTGCCTGGAACTTGCTGCCGGAGGAGGTGGGGGAAGCGGGGACGATAGTGTCGTTTAAGGGGCACCTTGACAAATACATAAATAGGATGGGAATAGAGGAAGTGTAGAAGATTTTAATGTAGACGGGCTGCATGGTCGGCACAGGCTTGGAGGGCCGAAGGGTCTGTTCCTGTGCTTTGTTCTAATCCAATTGGACAAAGGCAAAAATACAGAAAAGTTACAGCACAGAAGGAGACCATTCGGCACATCTTGTCCATGCCCGTCCAAGGACAGGTAGGGAATATACAGTAAATGGTAGAACCCTCAAGAGTATTGACAATCAGAGAGATCTTGGTGTCCACAGCTCTCTAATCCAACCTTCCTGCACCCAGTCCATAACCTTGTAACTTAGAGTACTTAAGGTGCAGATCCAGGTACCTTTTAAAATAGTTCATGGTCTCTGCCTCCACCACCAACTCGGACAGCGAATTCCAGACTCCCACCACCCTCTGCGTAAAAAAGATTCTTCCTCATGTCCCCTCGACACCTTCTGACTCTTATCTTGAATCTATGTGCCCTGGTTCTAGAATTCTCCACCAAGGGAAACAATTTTAGCCTGTCCACCCTACCTCTTCCCCTCATAATTTTGTCCACCTGGGCAGCAAGGTGGCGCAGTGGGTTAGCCCTGCGGTCTCACGGCGCCGAGGTCCCAGGTTCAATCCCGGCTCTGGGTCACTGTCCGTGTGGAGTTTGCACATTCTCCCCGTGTCTGCGTGGGTTTCGCCCCCACAACCCAAAGATGTGCAGGGTAGGTGGATTGGCCACACTAAATTGCCCCTTAATTGGAAAAATTGAATTGGGTACTCTAAATTTATAAAACAATGAAAAATTAAAATTATTTTGTCCACCTCAATTACATCACCCTTCTCTGTTCCAAGGAGACTAACCCCAACCTATCCAATCTCTCCTTGTAGCCACACTTTTCTAGCCCTGGCAACATTCTTGTAAACCGCCTCAACACTCTCTCCGGAGCAATAAAGAAATCTTTAATGGAGCTCCCAGACATACAAATGCACATTCACACATAAATACAGGCGAACATTCACCTGTGTACTTCAGGAAGTCAGTGTGTTATCATTTTAATGCCGCTTCACACAAGGCATTAGTTGAAACCTTTGAATAAACATATTTGGGGGAGCAGAAGGAGGCCATTTCGACCCATCAAGTCTGCACTGACTGTGAAAAAAGGGGCTGGTTTAGCACAGTGGGCTAAATAGCTGACTGGCAATGCAGAACCATGCCAGCAGCGGGGGTTCAATTCCCGTACCGGCCTCCCCAAACAGGCGTCGGAATGTGGCGACTAGGGGCTTTTCACAGTAACTTCATTGAAGCCTACTTTTGACAACAAACGATTATTATTATTAAAAAGCACCCTCGGTCCACTCCCCTGCCCTATCCCTGTAACCCCAACTAACCTGCACATGTTTGGACTGTGGGAGGAAAGCGGAGCTCCCGGAGGAAACCCACGCAGACACAGGGAGAGCATGCAAACTCCACAAACAGTCACCCAAGGCCAGAATCGAACCCAGGTCACTGGTGCCATGAGGCAGCAGTGCTAGCTACCGTGCCGCCTGCCGAATGCAGGTGGAATTATGTAACAAATAAATCACAAGGGTTTTGGCATGATTTACAAACCCCAAAAATAGCCTCAGATTCAGAGTGCTGGGGGCAGCCCCTTACCTCATAAGCTTCTGTCTCAAGCCAGACAGTTTGACCTCTCCTTCCTGTGTAGCTTGCTCAAGAAAAATGATCCCTTTATCACGTCTGCACTCCAGGACTTGTACCTGTGGAAGGAAGTGAAAGTCCAAGCTGCATTTCAGAGAAATGAGGGATTCAGACAAACCCGCCCTCCTCGCTTCCCACTTCACACTGGGCGCGTCCTGAATCCCTCGCTATCTCTGATTATTTATCTTCTGTCACTTCTACCCGTAATGTTTTTTTTAATTGATTTTTTATTCAGTGATGTGGGTGTCGCTGGCTTGTCCATTGTTTATTGCCCATCTATATCTGTCTTTGGGGATGTGGTGGGGAGCCGCCTTCTTGAACCGCTGCAGTCTCTATGGTGCAGGTACACCCACAGTGCTGTTAGGGAGGGAGTTCCAGGGGTTTGCCCCAGCGACAGTGAAGAAACGGCCGATATATTTCCAAATCAGGGCGGTGAGTGACTTGGAGGGGAACGCGCAGATGGTGGGGTTCCCAGGTATCTGCTGCCCTCAAAAGAGCCTCGGGGAAGTTGCTGCAGTGCATTTTGTGGGTGGCGCACACTGCTGCTACGGTGAACGTTGAAGGTGGTGGGTGGGGGGACAATCGTGACCTGCTTTGCCGGCACAAGCCAGCATAGAACCAGGGGCTGTTTTGGTCTGAGTTGCTCAGGCCCACAATGCATTTCCCAACCAATCCAACAAGGAGGGCACGGGAGGGTGAATGATGAAGGTGGTCAATAGGGTGCCAATCAAGTGGGCTGCTTTGTCCCGGATTCGTGTTGAGTTTCTTGACAAAGGGAGAATATTCCATTACACTCCGTTTGTTTTTCTTGATTGGGTATGTATATTTGCGTTTATATCATAGAACATAGAACAGTACAGCACAGAACAGGCCCTTCGGCCCTCAATGTTGTGCCGAGCCATGATCACCCTACTCAAACCCACGTATCCACCCTATACCCGTAACCCAACAACCCCACCCCCTTAACCTTACTTTTATTAGGACACTACGGGCAATTTAGCATGGCCAATCCACCTAACCCGCACATCTTTGGACTGTGGGAGGAAACCGGAGCACCCGGAGGAAACCCACGCACACAGGGGGAGGACGTGCAGACTCCACACAGACAGTGACCCAGCCGGGAATCGAACCTGGGACCCTGGAGCTGTGAAGCATTGATGCTAACCACCATGCTACCCCGCTGCCCCATGGAGAATAGAATAGAGAGAATAGAGAAATACAGCACAGAACAGGCCCTTCGGCCCACGATGTTGCGCCGAACTTTTGTCCTAGGTTAATCATAGAATTTTGGACAATTTTTCATGGCCAATCCACCCAACCTGCACATCTTTGGACTGTGGGAGGAAACCGGAGTACCCGGAGGAAACCCACGCAGTCACGGGGAGGATGTGCAGACTCCACACAGACAGTGACCCAAGTCGAAATCGAACTTGGGACCCTGGAGCTGTGAAGCAATTGTGCTACCCACAATGCTACCGTGCTGCCCTTAAGAAGTTAACCGACACTCCCTTATTCTACCCTAATCCAAGTACCTATCCAATAGCCGCTTGAAGGTCCATAAATTTTCCGACTCAACTACTACCACAGGCAGTGCATTCCATGCCCCCACTACTCTCTGGGTAAAGAGCCTACCTCTGACGTTTATCTTTGTTAATTTATTCTTTGTGTATATGGGGAGGGGGGGGAGGGTTGTTCTTATTTCTTTGTGTTATTCTTATTGTTGATAATTTGTGAAAACTTGAATAAAAAGTATTTTTTAAAAAAACAAAGTGTGGAGGCAGAAGGGTTACAGAAAAATGGGCACTTCACTGAAGTTAACCGACTTGACTAACCAAGACAAAGAATTACCTCGGCTGCCATTGCTCTCCTCATGGCTTCAATGAATTCATCTTTGCTTTTTGCTGATTGTTTCTCCAGCCGAGTCTTCTCCTGCGCCCACTGTTCTCTGCACAAAGATCATCACAGTAGCTATTTATTACCGTTAAATTTTCCTAACGCAGCTAGCTAATTTAAAGCAACGTGATGGAGTTCATTCACAAATAATCTGCATTCCTGAAACGGCTTCCGAGTTTGATACAGCATGTTTCTTTCTATATAAAGGGGGCGATTTTCCAGCCATGTCGCGCCCGATGCAAATCCCGCCATGGCGAGAAAATACTGGGAGAGCCCCGAAACGCCGGGCGCCAAACATTTTGCGATGTTCCCTGGCCCTCCCGGCAGACGTAATCCGATTCACGCCCAGCCAGGGCCTGAACCCGATTGCCATGCATTTAAATAGATTTAAATAAGCAAAGTCGGCTTGACGGCGAATCGTCTGGGAAGGTGCTACGTTCCCACCCGTTGGCATGACGTGACGCCGCTGGGCATCACTACTGGTCTCGACAAACGGGTCTCCCTCCAACCCAGGCATTGCCCTCTTTCACACCCTTCCATCAGGCAGAAGGTACAGACGTCTGAAGACTCGCACATCCAGACATAGGAACAGCTTTTTCCCCACAGCTACCAGACTCCTCAACGACTCCCCCTTGGACTGATCTGTTCCCTGTAAGAACACTATTCTCCACGCCCTATGCTGCTATTGCTCATGTATTTGCTTTGTTTGGCCCCTTGTTCTGCACTGTAACCAATCACTGTTTGTCGATGTACCATTTGTCAATGTTCTCTGTTGATTATCCCTTTGTCTACTATGTACGTACTGTGTACGTTCCCTCGGCCGCAGAAAAATACTTTTCACTGTTCTTCGGTACGTGTGACAATAAATCAAATCAAACGGAGAGATCAGGCCAGCGATAATTGGGGGGTGGGTGGGGGGAGGGAGAGGCGGGCCCGATGTGTATGTTGTGTGTGTTGGGGGGGGGGGGGGGGGGGGGGGGGGGGGGAGATGGTGAGGGAGATTTCACTTCGAGCTCGGGAGCGTCCTTTAAAACCGGTACCCTGAACTGTGTGTAGCCGGGCTTGACGGCGTGGTTAGGCCCCCCCCTCTCTCAATGAGAGCGGCAAACACGCTCCCCTTCAAAAAAATGGCAACATTTGGGAAGATCTCGTTGGGAAACACGCCGCTATTCTGACTGAACCTGACACGTTACTATTTTTTGGAAAATTCAGCCCAAGATTGCCCACTGTGTATCTCGATAAAACCCGACATCAGGTTTTCTTGCTCATTGACCAAACTACTACTAATAATAATAATAACCCCACTTATTGTCACAAGTAGGCTTCAATGAAGTTGCTGTGAAAAGCCCATAGTCGCCACATTCCGGCGCCTGTTCAGGGAGGCTGGTACAGGAATTGAACCCGCGCTGCTGGCTGTGTTCTGCATTACAAGCCAGCGATTTAGCCCACTGTGCTAAACAAGCCCCTCGTTGAAACTAACTTCAACTGAAACTAACTTCAATATTAAGACTCGCTATACGGCAGCTTGCCTTGAAAGGCGTATGAGCTGATTGGAATCGAAGTGTAGGAGGTCAAAGATCCCGGGAGACAGACCTAACCTGGGCCGATTACGTTCAATGGCACATTTTGTAATGGGGCCGGTCAATCAATACCAAGGTGATGATTGAGTTAAATTAATCACCACAGTCTTTGCTCCGCTCTGCAAAAGGGAATCCCGAGGGCAGAGTTGTAGAGCTGCTCTGTGTTGCCTGATGTGACGGTACCAGGGATATGAGATGTGCCAGTTAGGGTGTGGGATTACGGAGGGGGGGGGGGGGGGGAGTGGGCAGGGGTAGAGTACTCAGTCGAGGGGGTCGGTGCATTCCTCCTACACTGTAGGGATTCTACGATTCAGCAGTAATGCTGTTGTGATTTAACATCGCTGCTCATTGGCATGTCTTAAGTCTTCCTTGCACTGAATAAAATATAACCATTGTCACTAATAAGGGCGATCACTTCAAATCATTTCAGAACTTGAGATTAAAGGGTTAATGGATTCCAAAACCCCACATTCCAACAAGAGGAAAACGAGCAGATACCAGTTCCCAACAACCACTGGTCAAGGTCAAGTCCTCACCACTAACCTGCTGCTCTTCAGCTCCCTTGACTATTCAAGAGGGTTACAGATACTGCAATTACGGAACCGCTTGCTCATCTTGCCAGTTTGGCACAGGAGGCAATAAGATGTGCACGCACACACACACACACACACACACACACACACACAGACATCTGCACGCGTATGCACCCTCCACACGGCCACCCCCTGCAAAAAGCACATCCCCCACGTGCGCCCCCTGAACGGTTCAAAACATTTAGTATCTCTGGGGAAATTGAAAAGCTGGTCACGATGCCAGAGAGGCGGGCAGTCAGCAACAGCAGCACTGAGTGGCACGGTGGATCAACAGTAATGAGATGGCAGAGGGGAGGTTACAGGCGGCTATGAGCACGGAGCAGTGTAAATCAAGACTTGCAGTTTTTCTGAGCATCTTTCGTGACCCGAGGGTACTGCGCTGCGCTTTAGAAACAATGAAACGCTCTAAAGTGGGGTCACTGTTACAATATAGGTGAGCGGGTACTTACTGCTCCTCCTGCGAATGTCGTGTCTGGTTTTCCAACTCCTGCTCTTGTGCCTGGATCTGTTTCTCAGACCTACACAAAGTAAAAACATCCCAGTTACATCTCTGCCCCATCCCAAATCAAATGTCAAAACACAGAACATCAAAGAGCAGTCAAGCAGACAATTCAGCCGATGAACACATCGAGTATCTATTGAGCCTTGCACACTAAATGTTCACATATTTGATGACCGATTGCTCAATAAACTGGTGGGGGGGGGGGGGGGTAAGTCCTTCTTACTTCTTGATCAGCTCTTCTTTGCTCTGAAGTGCATCTTGCAGACTTTTGATCTGGGTTTGCAGAGCCTTCTTGTCATTTTGGTACATTTTCCGCTCATTCTCCATGTCCTGTTTCAGCCTCTGCAGTTCTGCTGTTTGGTGCTAGAGGAAAGTAACAAATGTCGAATAAGTTGGTGACTTATCTCAGGCTGTCACAGCAGCTGAACTTCCATTTTCTCTTCCTCCACCACCAACCTCCCCCCCTGACCCCCCCCCTTAACCACCTTCCCACAACACCAACACTGAAACAAGCTGCCGTCCTGTTCATTACAACTAGGAGACTGTCTCCGCCCCCCCCCACCCACCCCCCCCCCCCCCCACCCCCCCCCACCCACCCCCCACCACCACCCCCCACCTTTGGTTGAGGTCCCACTCCAGGGCTTAAGCCCGGCCCACACTCCAGTTGCGTACTGAGGGAGTGCTACACTGCTGGAGGCGCTGTCCTTCAGAAGAGGCATTAAACCGAGGACCCGCCTGTAAAAGATTCCCTGGCTCTGTTTTCAAACAAAATCAGGGGAGTGAGCCCTGGTTGCCCGGCAAATATTTATCCCTCAATCAACGTCATGGTCACATTGATGTTTGGTGTGGGAGCTTGCTCTGCGCAAATTGGTTGCTGCGTTTCCCATATCACAACAGCAACTACACTTCAGAAAAGACTTCAGTGGCTGTAAAACATCCCCTAGTTGTGTAAAACGCTATGTAAATGCGATCGCGGATTTTCCAGCTTTTCCTGCCGGCAGGATCTGCCCGTCCCCCCCCAAAGGCGATTCTCCCAGCCGCCATCCCCCCCCCCCCCCACCACCACCACTGCGGTGTGACAGGCGGGCCACGCAATACACCACAGACATCAGGACAGGAAGAATCCGCCAGTGGCCAATGTCAGGCCACCGCTGGAAAACACGCCGTGGCGGGTGGCAGTGTAAACCACACCCCGAGTCTTTCCCTTTTTGTCCCACACCAAGACAGCTGATTCGAGGCCTTCACCAGCACTCTGAAATCAATCACTTGGTAGCAAGCAAACCAACCAAGGACGGCCCTTCCACCGATACCCATTCTTTCATAGAATTTATCATAGAATTTGCAGTGCAGAAGGAGGCCATTTGGCCCATCGAGTCTGCACCGGCTCCTGGAAAGAGCACCCTACCCAACATCAACACCTCCACCTTATCCCCATAACCCAGTAACCCCACCCAACACTCAGGGCAATTTTGGACACTAAGGGCAATTTATCATGGCCAATCCACCTAACCTGCACACCTTTGGACTGTGGGAGGAAACCGGAGCACCCGGAGGAAACCCACGCACACACAGGGAGGATGTGCAGACTCCGCACAGTGACCCAAGCCGGAATCGAAACTGGGACCCTGGAGCTGTGGAGCAATTGTGCTATCCACAATGCTACCGTGCTGCGGTACCGTACCGTTTCAAAGAACAAAGAACAACACTGCACTGGAACAGGCCCTCCGACCCTCCAAAGTGCAGGTTGTACCCAGCCTGATCCCAAGGCCACTCTACCGGAGAGATGAGCCACCAATTGAGGCCACTCACCCAGGTCCAAGTACCCAGAGAAACAAAACTCCAACATTCTGACATCAGAGAATGCAAAACCAAAAGGCCGACACGAGTGACCACAAATTGTTGGATTAGCCAGGCTGCACCACACCTCGAAATTCATCCTGCGCTTCCAGTGTTCCTGCTTCCTCCAGCTAACTGGCAAATATCTCAGGCAGTTTTACTGCCGGCATCGCCTGGTATTTCCCTGCACAACACTGCATCTATTCTTACAGTGCCGATTTTCCCATCCTCATCAAAGTTCGGAATTTGAGTTCAGACAAGAGCAGAAGCTGATCATCCCCAAATACAACTCGCAAATTGCTGCTTTTTATTTATCCATTCGTGGGCTGTCGGCGTTACTGCCAAGGCCAACATTTATTTTCCACCTCTCCTTTCCCTCAAGAAGGTTGGTGATGAACCACTTTCTTGAACCGCTGCAGTCCCTGTGGTGTAGGTACACCTGCTGTGCTGTTAGGGAGAGAGTCTCTGAATTTTCACCCAGCGACAGTGAAGGAACAGTTTCAATGTTACTGTGAAAATGATGGAAAAGCGCATTTCCGAAAGAGAATAAGGCTTCCATTTTAAAAAGCAATTCCTCGCACAAAGGGTGGTGGAATTCGGGAACTCCATCTGCCAAAACGCTATTGAAGCTTTGGGTCAATCGAAAATTTCAAACCAGAGATAATGGGCGGGATTCTCCCAGCCCGGGTCGTGCTGGAGAATCGCTGGGCTGGGCGCGAATCGCGTGACGCCGGTCCGCCGATTCTTCAGAGAGCGGAGAATCGGCGCTGGTCGGGAGCCGCGTCGGCGACTTTCTACCCGGGGTGGGCCTAGCGGCCGTACAAAAAAATCAGTGTCCCGCCGGCGCCGTCCACATGTGGTCCTACCCGGTGGGACCTCGGCGTGCATCCATCTGGGGGCAGCCTGGTGGGGGGGTCTGAACCTGGGGGGGGGGCCTCCGCTGTGGCCTGGCCCGCGACCGGGGCCCACTGATCAGCAAGCCGGCCTCTCGGGCTGGGGGCCTCTTTTGTTCCGCGCCGGCCCCTGTAGCCCTACGCCATGGTTGCGTCGGGGCCGGAGCGGAAAAGGGAGCCAACGCGCAGGCGCGCAATCGCACACGTATCGCACTGCGCATGCGCGCATTGGCGTCGCTCACACTGCGCGTGCGCAGACTCACAGCGGCCATCTGACACCGGTATTGGCAGCTGGAGCGGCTTCGGTCGTTCCAGTGCCGTGCTGGCCCCCTGTAGGGGTCAGAATCGCTACTCCTGAGGCCATGTTGACGCCGTCGGGAGACGCGACGGCGTTTACAACAGCGTCAACACTTAGCCTCAGGAGCAGAGAATCCAGCCCAATAGTTTTTTTAAAAATGAGACAAGGGATATGGAATCAACTGGATAAAATAGAGCTAAGATTTCGATCAGCCATGATTGAATTGAATCTATTTACACAGCAACTTTCAAAATCCCAGGCCACCCCCAAAATGTTTTCCAGCCAGATCTTTCCTTGCTATGCAGTCACGGTTGTAATGTGGAATGCGCAGCAGCCAATTTGAGCACAGCAAGCTCCCACTAACAGCAATGGGGTTATGACTCAGTTAATCGGTTTAGAAGTGACACAAGAACGGGAGGATGCTGGAAAAAAGCAGCAGGTCTCGGGGGAGGAAGCAGAGCGAATGTTTCGAGTCGTTTTGGCTCTTCATCAGAGCTGAGGAGAGGGAGAATGTGTTAGATATTAAAGTGTAGCTGTGAGAGACTGCAACAAAATGTAGCAACTTTAAGAACAAAAGACAAGTGGCCTTGTGTGTGTGTGTGTGGGTGGGGCGGGGGGGGGAGGGGGGAGGTTTGCATTGAGGCAACACAGGTATGGAATGTCGATTTTTAAAAAAGAGGTTTAAGTTGGAGGAGAAAAGTGATGTGGGAAGCAGCTTCCTTTTCTCCAGCACTGACCTTGTAACTGTCCTGCATCTTCCCCTGCCGCTTCACCAGCTGCTCGTATTGTGCTGACTTCTCTTCACACAGCAGCTGCCACCTTCGCACTGTCGCCTCCAACTCTGCAAACTGACAAGTAAATTCCATCACATCCCGATTCCCTTCCCATCAAACACCCAAGGTCTCAACAAGTTCAAACCGTGAGCTGCCGGACCATTCGATCGGGAAGGTTCCAGCTTTAATGTGCTAGGTCAGCTGTCGGTTAATGATAGGTCACCACAATCTGTCTCAGTTAGAACCATAAATCTACGGAATTCCTACAGTGCAGAAAGGGCCATTCAGCCCATCGAGTCTTCACCGACCCTCTCAAAGTGGTTCACTCCCCATAAGGTGATAACCCCAACTAACCCTCACACCGTTGGACACAAAGGGGCAATTTAGCGTGGCCAATCCACCTAACCTGCACATGTTTAGACTGTGGGAGGAAACCCACGCAGACACGGGGAGAACGTGCAAACTCCATACGGTCACCCCCAAGGCCAAAACTGAACCCGGGTCCCTGGCGCTGTGACGTGCCACCTGGGATAGGGACCCGCTATCTCCACCCGATTGCTACAACTATACAGGGCGCTGGTGACACCGCACCTACAGTACTGTGTGCAGTACCCTGTGTGCGTTGGCAGTTTCTGGCCGGGGCAGAGATCCGCTGTTAAATTAAGGCAGGAGCTGAGGCCACAATCTGATCACCCGTGATCTTACTGAATGATGGAACAGACGCATGGGCTGCGAGTTCCCCCCTCATTCTTCTTCCCCCCCCCCCCTCCCCATTCGCACACCTGCACCACTTACCACCCCCCCCCCCCCCAAAACAATTGGCCTGCGTTTTCAATCTGGGGTTTCCACCTCTACGAGTTCACATCATTTTGGGTGGGCTGCCATGCGTGTCTGTTGTGATATTTGAGATGGATGGGTTGAATGAACCAGAGGGTCTTATCCTGCCTTTTATAGCCAGATTGATACAGCACTTGAGGAGGCTACTCGGCCCTTCATACCTGTTCTGGCTCCTTGCTGAAACTATCCAAATAATCTCCCAATTCATTCCTACCTCATTCTTCTCCCTGATTTCCTGCTGCATTGTCTGTGGGGTGTCCTCCTCCCTGTCGATGGACATAAGACACTTTCAGTATTCAACAGAGATGTAAATATTTACCACAGAGATGTAAAATTAAAGCTAACAGGTGTGGTGGTGTAGTAATTGGGAGGACTTGTGGCGCAGTGGGTGAGGTCCCTGCCCCTGGGCTGGAAGCTCAGGGTTCAATTCCCACTTCAGGACTCGATGGCCACAGAAGGTGTGTGCGTAACATGGCCAAACTGGTGGATTATCAGCCTGTAGGTCCGTCCAATAAAAACCTGGCTGGCAGAAAGAGTTTTCTGTTAGCTGTACTGCAGAAGGCAATGACAAACCACTACAGTGTTTCGCCAGGCATGATCAATTGAAGCCCAT
Organism: Scyliorhinus canicula; assembly: GCF_902713615.1. Lineage (NCBI taxonomy): Eukaryota > Metazoa > Chordata > Chondrichthyes > Carcharhiniformes > Scyliorhinidae > Scyliorhinus > Scyliorhinus canicula. The sequence continues at coordinate 93,608,197 of NC_052164.1, read as the reverse complement.
AGTCACCAACTTGGTGCATGGCAGAGGAGACGTACCGTGACTCGACTTGTAATCCAGAAGCCTGGACTAATGATCAGAGACATGGAGACTAACTCTAACGATGTTTAAATGGATGGGTCTTGAACGAGTTAAGAATTTGCCCCGCAAGTTCAAATCCTACCACACAACAGGCAGAGGATTTAACTAAATAAATCTGGAATGAAATACTCGTTATCAGTTCTGGTACCTGAGAACGAACAGGTTAACTAATGTCCCTTAGGGAAGGAAATCAGCCATCCTTACCCGGTCTGGTCTACCTGCAACTCCAGACATGCAGCAACGTATTTGACTTTTAACTGCCCTCTGAAATGGGCTAGCAAGCCACCCAGTTGCATTCAAGAAGTCAGCCCGGACAGCCCCCACCACCTTCTCAAGGAAAGTTAGGGATGCAACAGAATTTTTAAAAAAAAATTATTCCTTTATTCATTCGTATCCAATTATTTTTTTTTCCATTTAAGGGGAAATTTAGCGTGGCCAATCCACCTAACCTGCAGATCTTTGGACTGTGGGAGGAAACCGGAGCACCCGGGAGGAAACCCACGCAGGCACAGGGAGAAGCAGCAAACTCCACACGGATCGTCACCCGAGGCCGTGACTGAACCTAGGTCCCTGACCCTTTGAGGCAGCAGTGTTAACCACTGTGCCACCGTGCCGCAAGGAATTTCCCTTAAAAAAATTAGAAGCGCTGGGTTGTGGGGGTGAAACCCACGCAGACACGGGGAGAATGTGCAAACTCCACACGGACAGTGACCCAGGGCCGGGATTTGATCCTGGGTCCTCAGCGGCGCAGTCCCAGTGCTAGCCACTGCGCCGCCCTTTACCCATTCCTCTTTTTTTTAAATTTAAAATGCCCAATTCATTTTTGCCAATTAAGGGGCAATTTAGCGTGGCCAATCCACGCTACCCTGCACATCTTTGGGCTGTGGGGGCGAAACCCAATCAGGCACAGGGAGAATGTGCAAACTCCACACGGACAGTGACCCACAGCCGGGATCGAACCTGGGACCTCGGCGCGTGAGGCAGCAGTGCTAATGCACTGCGCCACTGTGCTGCCCTCTGTTACCCATTCCTAATTGCCCCTGATAAGGTGGTGACGAGTCCATGTGGTGTGTGCCCACCCGCAGTGCCGGCCTACAGCCAGCAATGCCTATGGCCCGTGACAGAACATGAACAAAATAAAGAGATAAGAGGGGCCATTCCAAGGGTTGTCTGTCTCCCGGCTGCAGCTTCCAGGGAGGCAGGGAAACTCCAGAAGTAACACTGCTTTGGGCTGACAGAACTTTTCAGAGTTATCTGAAATTCCCAGGCAACAGCACTTTACAAATCTCTTAAATGTCTTACTTGCTGTCAATAATCTGGTCAACGCAGAAAGGGACAAAAAGGGCAATTACTGCTGATGGGGGGGGGGGGGGGGATTTGGTTTTTGATTCGAGGCTGCTCGCTGTTTGGCAGCAATGTTACCGATGGTTTGTGCAAACAGTGTATGATGTACCGGTGTTAACACACCGGAGCTCCAGTGCCGTACGCGAACGAGCGGGGCCTGCACAAGCCTTTGTTCCCTAGCTCAGCCATGGCTTCTTCAGAAGGGCGGCTGGCAGCTGTAGGGCCGGGTAGGGGAATTGAAGTCATGCTCTTACCTGTGGGCAGAACAAGGAGGACGAATGGCAGGTCTGCTGGGGCATGCTCCTCTCAAGCAGTTCCTTGCGAGCTGGATCACTGCCCCGCAGCAAGAGAGCCTGCGAGCGGCGTTCCTGATCACCGAGGGAATTATTCTGGGCACCCAGGGTACTTGGGGGGGATAGGGAGGAAACTGGATTTATGGCAGCTAATCAGCCATGAACGTCCGAATGGTGGAGCAGGTTCAAGGATCTGTGTGGCTTACTGTTTATCATATTGCTTACATCCATGCTCTGAGGTTTGTGTGAGGGTGGTTCAGGGTGGAAGACATGGCCCTTTTGTTGATTTACAGCTGACAACTGTACAGAGAATCACTTTTAAACCCCACGATTGCCCATCCAACCAGGATTAGTGTACCTGTCCTCATCTGCCGTGCTCTCCACGTCCTTTTCATTGACGTTCTCAACCGGGTGCATGGACTTCTGGGAAACACAATTGGGGGATGGGGCGGGGGAAAAAGGAGCATTGTTCATTTTACACTTTGAATGCAATATCACATCACAGTGTTTAAGTTGAAAAGATCCCCCCCCCCCCCCCCCTCCCCGATGGCTGAGTAAAGGCATAACCCTGTAGCGGATTCAACTATCATTTCAGCTCCATCGCTATCCTGCCGAATCAGCTATGTTAGCCAGGGAAATGGACTTCAGTGTCTGCAGGCCAGCGAGGAGCTCAAATTTCCATTCCCGGCAAGGGCTGGTTTAGCACAGTGGGCCAAACAGCTGGCTTGTAATGCAGAACAAGGCCAGCAGCGCGGGTTTAATTCCCGTATCGGCCTCACTGAACAGGCGCCAGAATGTGGCAACTCGGGGCTTTTCACAATAACTTCATTGAAGCCTACTTGTGACAATAAGCGATTTTTATTATTATTGTTATGATGAAAACGCTCAGCCTCAATGCCGACCCTGCCTTCAGCAGTGAGGCTCTCTGCTCTTTAATACCTTCCGCAAACCCTTCTCCCCTTCTTCCGTAAATCCAACCACCTTGACCAAGATTTTGGTCATATGCCCTGATACGTCCTTACCTGGTTCCACATCGATTCTGATCGATGGAGCTCCAAAAGTGCTATAAATTAAATTAAATTAAAATTGCTTATTGTCACAAGTAGGCTTCAAATGAAGTTACTGTGAAAAGTCTCTAGTCGCCACATTCCGGCACCTGTTCGGGGAGGCTGGTACGGGAATTGAACCGTGCTGCTGGCCTGCCTTGGTCTGCTTTCAGAGCCAGCTCTTTAGCCCTGTGCTAAACCAGCCCCTTGCTGTTGTTCGAATAGCTTGTCTGCTCCCCTCACTGGGCAGCTCCAGTGGCCAGAATGGCGGGACACTGCGTCCAATTCTGCGTTTGGAACCTCATTAATTATGCACAGGTGAGTTGCCCTCTGAGTCACCTGGCAGACCCACCGCTGAGTCGTCCGCCCGGCCTCAGCCGACGGGTTTGAAGATTCTGGCGCCCTATTTAAACACCAGTCCGGCACACTCGGGTCACTCTCTCCAGCGCAGCTGTCTTCACCAGACTGTGCAGGGTGTCAGAAACCCAGAGGGAACAGAGAAAGGGGGAGTTAGGGACGGAGGAGGGAGTCTGGGACGCAGTGCAAGGGGCATTAACGGAGTGTTCAGGACCTTCTTGAGGAGTTATACCGGTCAGTGCTCCCTGGGGAGGAGGGTGGGATGGACCGCTTTTTGGACAAGCTGGAGTTCCCGAGAGTAGGGGAGGAGCGGGCGGAGGGTCTGGGGGCGCCAGTCGAGTTGGAGGAACTGATCAATGCGATGGGGAGTATGCAGTCGGGGAAGGCACCGGGGCCCGACGGGTTCCCGGTGGAATTTTACAAGAAGTTTTCAGACCTGTTGAGCCCACTGTTAGTGAGGACCCTGAATGAGGCAAGGGGGGGGGGGGGCTTTGCCCCCGACGATGTCCAGGGCATTAATTTCATTGATTTTGAAGCGGTATAAGGACCCCCTCCAGTGTGGGTCTTCCAGGACGCGAAGCTGCTGGCCAAGATACTGGCCGGGAGGGTGGAGGATGTGGTCCCGCAGGCTATTCACGAGGACCAAACGGGTTTTGTGAAGGGGAGGCAGCTGGATGTCAATGTGCGGCGGCTTCTCAACGTCATAATGATGTCGGCGGTGGACAGAGAGGCGGAGATAGTGGCATCGATGGATGCGGAGAAAGCTTTTGACAGGGTGGAGTGGAGCTACCTGTGGGAGGTATTGAGGAGGTTTGGGTTTGGTGAGGGATTTATTAGGTGGGTGAGGCTGTTGTATAATGCTCCGGTGGTGAGCGTGGTGACGAATGGGAGGAGGTCGGAGGACTTTCGGTTGTACCGGGGGACAAGGCAGGGGTGCCCCTTGTCTCCCCTGCTGTTCGCGTTGGTGATAGAACCCCTGGCCATGGTGCTGAGGGAATCAAGGAACTGGAGGGGGATTGTGGGGGGTGGGGGGGAGCACTGGCTGTCGCTGTACGCGGACGGTTTATTGCTGTACATTGCAGATCCGGTGGGGGGGGGATGCCAGAGGTGATGAGGATCCTGGGGGAGTTTGGAGACTTCTCTGGCTATAAGCTCAATGTGGGGAAGAGTGAGCTGTTTGTGGTGCATATGGGGGACCAGGAGAAAAAGATAGGGGAGCTCCCGCTGAAAAGGGCAGAGAGGAGCTTCAGATACCTGGGAGTCCAGATAGCCAGGAGCTGGGGGGCCCTGCATAGGTTAAACTTCACGAGGCTGGTGGAGCAGATGGAGGAGGAGTTCAGGAGGTGGGATGTGTTGCCACTCTCCCTAGCGGGCAGGGTCCAGTCGGTTAAGATGACGGTGCTCTCGAGGTTTCTGTTCCTCTTCCAGTGTTTACCCATCATGATCCCGAAGGCTTTCTTTAGGAGGGTTAACAGGAGTATTACGGGGTTTGTGTGGGCGCAGAAGACCCCGAGGGTGAGGAGGGTATTCTTGGAGTGAGGCAGGGAAGTGGGTGGATTGGCGCTGCCCAACCTGTGTGGGTATTACTGGGCTGCGAACGTGGCAATGATTCGTAGGTGGGTGATGGAGGGGGAGGGAGCCGCATGGAAGAGGATGGAGGCGGCGTCCTATGTGGGCACGAGTTTAGAGGCGCCGGTGACGGCCCCGTTGCCCCCCCCCCCCCCCCTCCCCCTCCCCCCCGGCAAGGTACTCTTTGAGTCCAGTAGTGGTGGCTACCCTCAAAATCTGGGGGCAGTGGAGGCGGCATAGGGGGGAAGTGAAGGCCTCAGTTTGGTCCCCGATACGGGGGAACCACCGGTTTGTACCAGGGAGGATAGATGGAGGGTTCCTGGGTTGGCACAGGGCAGGTAGCAGGCGGATGGGGGACCTCTTCCTCGACGGGAAGTTTGCAACCTTAGAGGAGTTGGAGGGGAAGTGGGGTCTCCCTCCAGGGAATTCCTTTAGGTATATGCAAATGAGGGCATTTGTTAGGCGGCAGGTGGCGGAGTTTCCGCTATTGCCGCCAAGGGGGGTTAAGGATAGGGTACTCTCGGGGATGTGGGTCGGTGAGGGTAGGATCTCTGCAATTTATCAGGTGATGCAGGAGGGGGAGGAGGCCTCGGTGGAGGAGCTGAAAGAGAAGTGGGAGGAGGAGTTGGGGAGGAGATTGAGGAGGGGACGTGGGCGGGTGCCTTGGGGAGGGTGAATTCCTCCTCCTCTTGCGCACGGCTTAGTCTAATCCAGCTAAAGGTGCTGCATAGGGCGCATATGACTGGGATCAGGCTGAGCCGGTTCTTTGGGGGTGAGGACAGGTGTGGCAGGTGTTCGGGGAGCCCAACGAATCACACCCACATGTTCTGGGCGTGTCCGGCGTTGGAAGGTTTCTGGAAGGGGGTGGTGGGGACCTTGTCTAAGGTGGTTGGCTCCAGGGTGGGGCCGGCTGGGGGCTCGCTATTTTTGGGGTATCATCGGAGCCGGGAGTGCAGGAGGCGAGAGAGGCCGGTACCCTGGCCTTTGCGTCCCCTAGTAGCCCGGCGCAGGATTCTTCTACAGTGGAGGGACGCGAGGCCCCCCGAGCCCGGAATCCTGGATCAGCGTCATGGCTGGGTTCATCAAACTGGAGGGTCAAATTTGCCATAAGGGGGTCGGTGCAAGGGTTCTTCCGGCGGTGGCAGCCTTTTCTTGATTTCCTGTCGGAGCATCAGGGGGTGGTCAACGTCAGCAGCAACCCGGGGGGGGGGGGGGGGGGGGGGGGGGCTATGGGTTCGCGGGGGTTTGTTCTCATGGTTTTATGCTTATTTCTTTTTCTTGTTGTTAATTTATTGTTTTTGTATTTGGTGGAGGGGTTACTGTTCTTCTTTGTTGTGACAAAATTTGTTGTTGGAAATTTGAATAAAAATTATTTAAAAAAAAAAGAAACCCAGAGGGAACAGGCCAGCAGGCTCAAGGGGACGTCTGCTCCTCCATTCAAACACCTCCCCCCACCCCATCATCTGTGAGGCACCCAGGCCCCCACTTGGACCCCTACCCACCTCATCTGGAGTCTCCGTGCATCCCCTTCCAGTAAACAATGTGCGATCCCTTTGACCCTCTTTGACCAGCCTTGTCGGGAAACAGCTTCCCTCCCCTCGGTCTTCCCCTCTGCCTTCCATTGTTTGTTTCCCCCTCCTATCACCATCGTGAGCCCTCGCCCTTCCCCCACCTCCTTGCACATTGCCCCCTTGTCTTCAACAAGCCACCATCACCGCCCCCAGTCGCTCCTTGGGTCTTTGTTGCGGAGGCTGCAGGAGTCCCGTTGCACAGTGCTATCCAGATGGACACTGGTGTGTGGTGCCAGCAAGGGAGGGGGGGGGGGGGGGACGACTCCTGCTCCCCCAACTCCAGCTGGTGACACAGGATGGTCCATGGGTCCAGCAGCACGGTGCTGTCCACTCGGACCAGCTTGGCATGGAGCTGGAGGGCAGGAACCGGCCTTCCCCAGCAGAGTGGTGTACAGCCCGTCAGGAACAGCGCAGCAGAAAGTTGTTGCACTCAACCCAAAGTCTCTGGCGACTTGAGGACCACCGTGTGCACCCCACTTATTAGCAATCGGGTTTTGGAACAAGGTCATTTCACGTTGGCGGGACGCAAGATGGGAAGGCCTGACGGGATGCTGGTGGCCAGCTGTTGCAATGAGCATTCATACGATGCACCCTTGCCACCAGCCAGCGCGAAGACCAGTCGGCCATTAACCCGAGAATTAACTGGGAGAATTACAGCCCGATTTTATGCCACCGGGTTTCTTCCTTTGTCATTTCAGCTAGATTTTCCCACCCCCCCCCACCAAACACACCACGGGCAAGATGGGAGAATTCCGCCCACTGTTTCAAGTTGCTAAGAAAGAATGGCCACATGGATAAGTACAATTGGGGGAAACAGGTTCCCTTGAAGGATGTGTGTCGACAATTTACAATAACTTAGAGACGCGGGAAGGAGGATTGGAAAGTAAACGGAACAAACCTTTTTCCCTTTGGTTTTCTTCTTCTTTTTCCTTCGGCTGATTTTTTGGGGGTCATTCTGCAATTCAAAATTTTTACAAAATAAAAATTAGTTTCTGTCTAAAAATGCGATACAGGCTCGGCTGTGGAGAATGTCGCAAATGATGGGCCTAGCCCACACGGCTTCAATTTTGTGATCAGAACGAGGAGCGGAGAGGCACCTCTGCAAGGCTTATACCCAGCTCCAGGTTCCCACAAGTGGCAGAGGCCAGTTTAACCACTTGGAGGTGACCTGCTGACAGCAACCAGGGATGGGCAGCGCTCCAGGCAAGCCCAGAGGCCTCCCATTGGACAAGGCAAACAGGACCAAATAACTTACTACACAGTGTGACTCCGATGGCCTTGAACCTCCCTCCGCTTTCCCTGTTACTTGCGATGATGTTGAAATTTCCTGGAAGATTGAGACGAGAAAACGATGAGCAAGTTCTCCTGGTGACTCAGCCTGACCCATATATCCCCGGAAACTCAAAAGGTTGTCATCTGCTCATGCAATGTCAAAGCCCACAGAGCTCCTTGCCAGCGAGGGGATCAACACTTATGGTTCTTTCCTAATGATCACTTGAAAAATCATTCCTTCACAGACATAGGTTGGCAAAATTAATTGCTTCCTTTATTTTAAATTAAAAGATGTGCCTTGAATGCGAGCCCTGAATTTGAAACATGCACTTGGCCACGGGTAAACCCCCTGACAGGACATCAACCTAATCTAATGTAACTGATCCCAAGGTCACCAGGCTCAAGTGGAGGTCAGAAGATTGAGCCGTGCGGGGAATCATTCACTCGCCTGTAATTTTCCATTAATTACTCATTTGGTGGCTGGGTAGGGGTGCTTGCTGTCCAATTATAGAAGGTGGATTGGGTTCCTGATGCGAGATAATTATTAGGAGTCCCACCAGTTTGAAAACAACAGCAGGCTGTGGTGGCAGGGAAGTAAGGGAGAGAGAGAGTGAGGGAGAGAGCCTGAGAGAACGAGAGCACAGGAGAACGAGAGATCGCAAGAGAGAGTGCGAGAGTGAGAGCGCGAAAGAGTAAGAGCGTGAGAATGAGAGAGAGCGCGAGGGAGAGCGTGCAAGTGAGAGAGCTCTAGGGAGCGAGCACAAGGGAGAGAACGCGACACAGAGAGCATGAGGGAGCGAGCAAGAGAGAGGGAGTGAGCAAGAGAGACAGGCCAAAATTGAGGTGTCTACCTCCAAATTTATTGGAATTAAAAAATTTTAAAAATAGGTCCAGCCACTACTCTCCGGGGTGGGGATAGGGTGTGGGAGTTCCTGCAAAGAACAACCTGTGATCCAGCTGCAGATAGAGAGGCAGAGTGAGGCCTCTAAGCCTGCCAGGAGCACTGGCCCTCCCCAGTCTGACGACAGGTGGCTGCCCCCTGGTGGCTGTACTGTCCCCCCCCCCAACCTGGCTGTGGGACAATTGGCTTTGGGTGACCATCAAGTGGCTGCACATCGCCTACAAGCGCTGGCCCTGCCTCTCCGCCCAAGCCATCTCCAGGAATACAGCCCTGTGGTGGGTTGGATTCGGGGAGCTGGCAGGCTGGCCAAAGGTTCTATTCTTAGGCCCACTGGGGCCTAAATATCCAGGCACAGGATGGTCATTAAATTTATTCGAGGCAGAGTTAGACATATAACGCAAAGGAACTACAACCTTCTGCCTCTGGGATGTGAAACACTGTTTTACCCCAACCTACAACCTTAGGTCTCAGAGGCAGGAATGCTGTCCAGTGAGACATTGCAGGCTGAATGATCAGCTCTTTGATGTGTAGGCTCTCCCAGCACAGTTTCCTTGTAATTCTGCAACCCAGGAACATAAGCTCGGGGGAGAAGGACTGGGAAAAATCATCCCTGAAGTGTCTACGTCACAATGGTCACATTATAGGAAGGACGTGGAAGCATTGGAAAGGGTGCAAAGGAGATTGACCAGGATGCTGACTGGTTTGCAGGATAGGTCTTATGAGGAAAGGTTCAGGGAGCTAGGGCTTTTCTCTTTGGAGTGGAGGAGGATGAAAGGCGAATTAATAGAGGTTTATAAGATGATGAGGGGGATAGCTAGAGTGGACGGTCAGAGACTATTTCTTCGGGTGAATGTTGCTGTTACAAGGGGGCATAACTATAAGATTCAGGGTGGGAGATATAGGAGGGATGTCCGAGGTAGGTTCTTTACTCAGAGAGTGGTTAGGGTGTGGAATGGACTGCCTGCTGTGATAGTGGAGTCGAACACTTTAGGAACTTTCAAGGGGTTATTGGATCGGCACATGGAGCACACCAGAATGACAGGGAGTGGGATAGCTTGATCTTGGTTTTGGACAATGGTCGGCACAACATCAAGGGCCGAAGGGCCTGTTCTGTGCTGTACTGTTCTATGTTGAGAGGGGAAAATTGGGGCAATAAAATGAAGACATAAGCAGCTTTCCGCTTCCCTCACAGCCAGCACGTGGAGCTGTTCTACTTGTAGCAGTGTTCGCATGATGTAAGCCGGTACATCGTACCACATCGCGATGGGGGCTTGGTGGAGGCCCCGGTGCAGCGTTGAATGAGGTGGCAGTGGAAGGGAGACCACCTTCGAGTTGCATGTCATCCGCCACCGCCAGCGGAGGAGTCGTGCGGAGGCCCCGCTCAGTGCAGGGACTGGAGACTCAACACCAGTCACACCCTCCCTGGGTCAGAAACATTCCGAATAGGAGGTGCCAGAGGCGGAATGTTGACCCTGTCACCCATCCCTCACCCACTCCATCAGCCAGGGGATCTGCATTCAGAAGAATGGCGGAAACTACCTCCAAAAAGAGGTGCCGATGATGTGGAGGTGCCGGCGGTGGACTGGGGTGGGCACAGCAAGAAGTCTCCCAACACCAGGTTAAAGTCCAACAGGTTTATTTGGAATCACTAGTTTTCTGAGCGCAGCTCCTTCCCCAGGTGAAGACTTCACTATTGGACTTTAACCGGGTGTTGCGATACTTCTTACTATGTCCAAAAAGCGGGACAGGGAGGGAGGCTGCCACAAAAAAAGTTTTAAAAATTGAATAATGCAAACCCAGATGTTGATAAGTGCACTGCAGACCACCCAATCGCTGACAATCAGTGATGGAATCCCACCTCAGATACAGGCAGAATCTTTTCATCAGAGGATATTTTCTCCTTGAAAGAACCTGCTGTACATTACCAAGCAGCGAGACTCGGACTTCATTGTCTGGAGGTTAGAAACCCCAGGGTGAGGTTTGAAAGCTCCATCTACCTCTTCGGTGATATCTTGATCCAGTCCACTCTGCGCGTCTCCCCCTGCCCCCACTTCCTTTGCGATTTCTTTTGGGTTCTTCGTGTCAGGTTTGGACCTGGCATTTAGCAGCTTAAGATTCTCCTCTTTCCCCGGTGGAGATTCTGCTTTGCTCACACACGTTTTCCCTGTCTCCGTGGGCTTAGCGCCCGTTTCTGCAATGTTAAGAAAGCATTAGAATCATAGAATCCCGACAGTGCAGCAGGAGACCGTTCGGCCCATTGAGTCTGCACTGACACTCTGACAGAGCACCCTGACCAGGCTCTCGCCCCATCCTGTAACCCCACCTAACCCACACATCCCTGGGCACAAAGGGGCAATTTATCATGGCCAATCCACCAAACGCGCGCATCCATCCCCATTCCCGTACCAGCCTCCCCGAACAGGCGCCGGAATGTGGCGACTAGGGGCTTTTCACAGTAACTTCATTTGAAGCCTACTTGTGGCAATAAGCGATTTTCATTTTCATTTTTCCCTGGACACGAAGGGGCAATTTAGCACGGCCAATCCACCTAACCTGCAGATCTTTGGGCTGTGGGTGGAAACCGGAGCACCCGGAGGAAACCAACGCAGACACGGGGAGAATGTGCAAACTCCACACGGATCGTCACCCGAGGCCATGATTGAACCTGGGACCCTGACCCTTTGAGGCAGCAGTGATAACCACTGTCCCACCGTGCCACAAGTAATTTCCCTTAAAAAATTGGAAATGCTGGAAGTACACAATTGATCTGACAGCACCTGAAGAGGGGACAAATCAGATCAATAAACACGCGAGCACCTTAACCGGGCTAGCCATAGTGATAGGGTGGCTATAAGAATTAGAGAATAAGCTTTTGTTTTAAATCTATTCTTTAATGGGATGTGTGTATTGCTGACAAGACCTGCATTTATTGCCTATTCCTAATTATCCTTGAACTGAGTGGCTTGTTGGAGGGCCAGAGGACTGCTTAAGAGAGAGTCAACCACAGCGTGCCACCCCCCCCCCCCCCCTCCCCCAAATCCAGGGCGATGACACAGTGGTTAGCACCACTGCCTCACAGCGCCAGGGATCCGGGTTCAATTCCAGCCTTGGCTGACTGTGTGGAGTTTGTACGTTCTCCCCGTGTCTGCGTGGGTTTCCTCCGGGTGCTCCGGTTTCTCACTGCCCTCACAGTCCAAGGGTGGTGCAGGTTAGGTGGGTTGGCCTAAAATTCGTGCTAAAATTCCCCTTCTAGGGCAGCATGATGGCGCAGTGGGTTAGCACTGCTGCCTCATGGCACCAAGGTCCCAGGTTCAATCCCGGCTCTGGGTCACTGTCCGTGTGGAGTTTGCACGTTCTCCCCGTGTTTGCGTGGGTTTCGCCCCAGAACCCAAAGATGTGCAGGCTAGGTGGATTGGCCACGCTAAATTGGCCCTTAATTGAAAAAAATTAAATTAATTGGGTACTCCAAATTAAGAAAAAAAATTCCCCATCGTGTCTAAATATGTGCAGGTTAGGTTACGGGATTATTGGGATAGGACAGGGGACTGTGCTTGGGTGGGGCGCTCTTTCAGAGGGTTGGTGCAGATTTGATGGGCCGAATGGTCTCCTTCTGCGCTGTAGGCCACAACGGTAGATTTCCACCCCTCAAGGATATTAGTGAACCAGATAGGTATGTATGCCATTACGGAGGCTGGCTTTAGATTAATATTTTTTCAAAATCTGGAATTGCTGTGGTGGGATTTGAACCCATGTCCCCAAAACATTAGCCTGAGCCACTGGATTACGAGTCCATAGGCATTAACACAGTGCCACCATCTCCCCACTAATAGCTTGAGGAGTGATGCCTCCTCTCTGAAAGGTCAATGGCTACAATCAGATTTCTCTTGCAAGAGGAGGTGAGAATTGGTGGATGACATATGAGGATTCTCTGAATGTTGCAACGAAAAAGCACACACAATGCACTGGAATAAATGAAACCACAATTGCAGAAAGAAACAAGATCAAAAAGTACACATCAGATCTGCCAGTACAACACAAAAAAGAACAAAAATCACAGGCCCTAAGTACAGAACAACCTTCCTCCAGCGGGAACTATATCCCGAGATATCCCATGGGAACACTACCAATTACAGAGTTCCCCTTCAAGCCATTCACTACCCTGTCTTGGAAATATATCGGCCGTTCGTTCGCTGTCGCTGCGTCAAAATCCTGGAACTCCCTCCCTAGCAGCATGGTGGGTGTACTTACACAGCAGGGACTGCGGCGGTTCAAGACGGCGGATGACCACCAACTTCTCAAGGGCACTTCGGGGTGGGCGGTAAGTGCTGGCCCAGCCAGCGATGCCCACATCTCATTCATGAACAAAAAAGCACCAACATGGCAGGAACACGGTCTGGCTTTTAAAGCAGACCAAGCAGGCCAGCAGCACGGTTCGATTCCCGCACAGCCTCCCCGGGCAGGCGCCGGAATGTGGCGACTAGGGGCTTTTCACAGTAACTTCATTGAAGCCTACTCGTGACAATAAGCGATTTTCATTTTTCATTTTTTCAAAACAACAAGAGGGGAGAACAGTCTGACCCTATATCAAGGGTGAAAGCTAAATAAAACCCAAAGAAACATGTATCCAAATATACAACAGTAAAATTTCTTGGTGGGTGCACTCCTTATAGTTCACTGAAAATAGTGATAATTCTGCTTGCCCCTCAGAAAAGGGCTACATCAGCAGGTGTAAACAGCACAAAATGGCCTGTGCAATCATGCTCCCTGTGACAAAAAGAACTTACATTCATATAGCACTTTTCGGAGTCACATCCCAAAGTGCTTTTGCACCCAAATAAAGCACATGTGCATTTTAGATTGTAGGAAAGGTAGCAGCTAATTTGGACAAAGCAAGCTCACTCCAAGTGCTAATGGTCACATAATCTGTTTTTGTGATGTCCGTTGAGGGATTAATATTGGTCACAACGCGGGAGATAACTCCCCTGCTCTCCTCCGAAATAGTGCTGGGGGATCTTCCCCCCCATCCCCTCATACAAGCTGGTAGATGGGGGTCTCGGTTTCAACATCTCAACCTGAAAACGGCAGCTCTGACAGTGCTGCCGTCACCCAGTCCTGCACTGGAGGGTCAGGCCTCGATTTCTGTGCCGAAGTCCGGGAGTGGGACTTGAACCCAGAACCACACGGCGCAGAGGGCAATATCGCTACCAACTAAATATTTTTAGAAGTCTGTATATAACGATCCAACCTCCACAGGTCTGCGACCCTGCTGCTAATTCTCTCTAAGAGATGTTGCAGAATGCTTCCCCCTCCTTTGGGCCTCGGCTCTCTGGGGCAGGGTGCTGAGGGAACTTCCTGTTCTCAGTTGAGGCCTTGATCACTCTTGGCCTTTATCTCAGTGCCGCACCTTTCCCTCCAATATTGATCACACTGACTCTTGGGCCTACATACAGCCCAAGCTACCACGCAGCACCTCACAGAGGAAGCTGGTAGAGCACTATTCAGGAGCGGGGACCTAGGATAATAAATCCTCAATGCTCAACCTAATAGAGTGGAAATGTGCAGCCCCCACATAGATCCTTGCTGGATGTTTAGGCAGAATTCAGAGGTGAAGCTTCTGGGGGGGGTAGGAATAGCCAGCACTCCGGGATTGAGGGGCTGGTTTAGCTCACTGGGCTAAATCGTTGTCTTTTAAAGCAGGCCAGCAGCACGGTTCGATTCCCGTACCAGCCTCCCCGGACAGGCGCCGGAATGTGGCGACTAGGGGCTTTTCACAGTAACTTCGTTGAAGCCTACCCGTGACAATAAGCGATTTTCTATTTCTATTGACCTGCAATCTCCAGGAATTCAAGACCCCTCTCCTGGACACTGCTGTGTCCAAACCTGGAGGAAAATCATCGAGACATTTAAAAAAAAAATGTGACCCTTGTCATTTTCTTTGAGCTTAAATGGCTGTTTGACTGACAGTCAAGCATCAACCAATTGGGCAATGGGTCTTTCAGCTTTCCAATTGGTGTCGGACGACCGTCCGCGTCTCAAGGATGGGTGCGTTGATCGACTAATGGCTGGGGCCTGGGGGAAGGTCATGTGATGAAACCTCCAGGAACATGTTCGGTCACAGCTGGCAACCTACTGGGGGAGGGGGGGTCGTCCAAGCTTTTCTGCCACTGACTCAGAGGTTGATTTTCTTTCGCCAGCCCAAAATCTAACTCCCGTCAAATCGCGTTGGTGCCGCTCAATACTAAACCAAAATTACACTTTACCCTTGGTGGCCCTGCCTTCAGCTACTGAGGTCCCAAGGTATGGAATTCCCTCTCTGAAACCTTCCACCTCCTTGCTCTCCTCCGTTAACTTGCTCCTTAAAATTCTTTCTCTTACATCACCTGTCCTTTTGTAAAAAATTCATTTTATGGGACGTGGGCGACGCTGGTCAGGCCAGCATTTATTGCCCATCCCTAGTTGCCCTTCAGAAGGTGGTGGTGAGCTGCCTTCTTGAACCGCAGCAGTCCCTGAGATGTACGTACACCCACTGTGCTGTTAGGGGGGGAGTTCCAGGGTGTTGTCCCAGCAACAATGAAGGAGCGGCGATATATTTCCAAGTCAGGGTGGTGAGTGACTCGGAGGGAAACCTCCAGATGGTGGGGTTCCCAGGTATCTGCTGCTCTTGTCCTTCTAGATCAGGGGTGGGCAAACTTTTCCGTGCAAGGGCCGCATTCAGAAATTCACAATTCACAAAGGGCCGCATAGTATATTAAGTAAAATAATTACGTCACCCGGTTATGATTCTGGGCGCCTCAAATAGAACATAGAACAGTACAGCACAGAACAGGCCCTTCGGCCCTCGACGTTGTGCCAAGCAATGATCACCCTACTCAAGTCAATGTATCCACCCTATACCAGTAAGTAACCCAACAGCCCCCCCACCCATTAACCTTTAAAAAAAAAAAAAAAAAATTTTTTTTTAAACAATTTTTTTTTTTTTTTTAATGACTTGGTGGGCCGCAGAAATACCTTTGGCGGGCCGCATGCGGCCCGCGGGCCGTAGTTTGCCCACCCCTGTTCTAGATGGTAGTGGTCGTGGGTTTGGAAGGTGCTGCCTAAGGGACCTTGGTGAGTTACTGCAGTGCATCTTGTAGATGGTACACACGGCTGCCACTGTTCGTCGGTGGTGGAGGGTTTGAATGTTTGTGGAAGGGGGAGCAATCAAACAGGGCTGCTTTGTCCTGGATGGAGTTGAACCTCTTGAGTGTTGTTGGAGCTGCACTCGTCCCGGTGAGTGTATTCCATTGCATTCCTGACATGCCTTGTAGATGGTGGACAGGCTTTGGGAGGGTCAGGAGGTGAGTTACTCTCCGCAGGATTGCTAGCCTTTGACCTGCACTGGTAGCCACAGTATTAATATGACTAGTTCAGTTTCTGCTCAATGGTAACCCCCCCAGGATGTTGATTTTGGGGGATTCAGCGATGGTAATGCCATTGAATGTCAAGGGGCAATGGTCAGATCCCCTCTTGTAGGAGGTGGTCACAGAAATCATTGCCTAATACCACTGGGTCATATTCTGTTTGACAATCACCTTGGGATGTCTTACTACTTTGAACATGCTATATAAATACAGGTTGTTGTTGTTTTTAGGCATGGCACTTTCCAAATCAGACACTCCCTGACTCTTAGTCTACACTGATCCACTTCCATGTTTACCGTGGGACTATAAAGACCATTAACTAAGAGGGATTCTGCTGGCATATCCTAGCATTGGAGGCAATCCAGGAAAGATTCATTCGCTTGATCCCGGGGTGGAGGGATTTTCTTATGAGGAGAGGTCGAGTAGGTTGGGCCTGTACTCATTGGAGTTTAGAAAAATGAGAGATCTTAATGAGACATATCAGATCCTCAGGGGGCTCGACAAGGTAGGTGCTGAGAGGTTGTTTCCTCTTGTGGGAGAGTCTAGGACCAGAGGGCATCATCTCAGAGTAGGGCCAGCCCATTTAAGGCAGAGACGAGGAAGCAGTTCTCCTCCGTGGGGAGTGAATCGGTGGAATTATTGACCACAGAGAGCTCTAGAGGCTGGGTCGTTAAGTGTGTTCAAGGCGGAGAGACAGATTTTTAATCAGTACGTGAATCAAAGGTTATGGAGTTTAGGCAGGAAAGGGGAGTTGAGGATTATCACATCAGTCGTGATCTCATTGAATGGCAGAGCAGACTCGATGGGCTGAATGGCCTATTTCTGCTCCTATGTCTTATGTACGATGTCCGGAACAGCGCACGACACCAGTGGTGCGACGCACAATATTTAAGCTAGATTGTAAAACAGCTGGCTAATTTGATCAAATTAGAATTTCAAAAGTAGTCAAACACAATTTTCCTTACAAGTCTGACAATGCACCACACCTTCAGTACTGTATTCATCTGTCAGCTTAGAACGGGAGTTTGAAACTTCTCTTTTGGGGTTCAAAGACAGTTTTCTATCTGAAAATGGCACCAAAAACAGCAAGACACCATAAGCAAGGACAAAAGGGAAAGGAGGGTGAATTCCCTCTGGTCACTAAAGTGTAAGCATGAATCTCAGGAGAGCATTTAGAATTTTGCAATCAGAGGGAATCTTCCCTCCACATTATCCTGGGTTCTCCACAGTGAGAAATATTGGCATAAGCGCGAGCCACTAACTATCTGACACGAGGAGTGACAAAAGGCAAAGGAGCTGCTCCTTACGTAGGTGATTTTTCATGGCAGTCATGTATTGTCCGATCATGTCGGAGCATTGCCTCCCCATGAGTTCTGCAATCTGCTCATGTTCCCTCCACAATAAATAGCCAGGGGTAAACATTATATCCTCAATCTCCTCGCGGTCTTTGCCAAGCCGACAGAGGGATTGCCTCGTCTCACTCCACATTGTTAAAAATTCCGCCTCAGGCACACCCAAGTAGCCGTCCCGGGTCACCAGCCTCCGCCGCAGGTACAAGAGGCGCAGGAGGCTGCCCGACCTCGAGGGGTCGTCGGGAGATGGCTCCACTTTCCAACCCTTCCGAGGCTGCGTAAACGACTTAATGTGCATCATTAGAAAGACCACCAGGGTGATGTCGTACTTCTGAAACTCCAGCGGGGAGGACTTCTGTGGATACAGCAAACCCCAGTCGGAGTGGGAGAGGAAGGTCGTTTGGAATTCTCGGAAGTGGCGATGCAGATCCGGTTTCTTTAACTTCTTAATTTCTGCCTGCAGTTCGTTGACTGGCACACGAGCTGTGAAGACCTTCTGTGCCATGCGTGTCCCTTCCAGAATGATGAGGTACATCAGACGGAAGAAGTTACAGTACGAGTTTCGCTCATCAGCTGGCAGATCCTCACGTCTTCGACGCCTCTTAATTGGCATGTATCTTTTAAACCGGGGTATGTATCCATCACCTAGAGCGAAGGGGGAAAAAGAGCAACCGGGATTACTGAATTAGTACAAAGTTCAGTTTATCTAAGATTGTTGCTAAGATTGTTTATTAATGAAGCCTTGAAGGAAGTTATTCAGCTCATCGAGCCCATAGCTCTTTAAAGTGCTATCCCAATGGGGCACGTGAGTAAAGACCTTTTTTAAAAAAAATTATCTTTATTGTCACAAGTAGGCTTACATTAACACTGCAATGACGTTACTGTGAAAAGCCCCGCCCCATAGTCACCCCTATGAACGCCTGTTCCGGTACACGGAGGGAGAATTCAGGGTGTCCAAATTACCTAACAGCACGTCTTTGGGGACTTTTGGGAGGAAACCGGAGCACCCGGAGGAAACCAACGCAGGCACAGGGAGAACGTGCAAACTCCACACGGATAGTGACCCAAGCCGGGAATCGAACCTGGGACCTTGACGCTATGAAGCAATAGTGCTGACCACTGTGCTACCACGCTGCCCTTGTCAGGCAGCGGATGGTGAGGATTTGGAATGCACAGCCCCAGAGTGTGTTGCAGGGAATCAGATTATTTTTAAAAATTGATTCATGAGAGTGATTTGGGCATCGCGGGCGGGGCTGCATTTATTTCCCACCCCCAATTGCTCCTGAACTGTGTTGCTTGCTGGGGCGGAAGGGTGGCGCAGTGGTTAGCACTGCTGCCTCACAGCGCTGAGGAACCAGGTTTGACCCCGGCCCTGGGTCACTCTCCGTGTGAAGTTTGCACATTCTCCCAGTGTCTGTGTGGGTCTCACCCCCACAAGCTAAAGATGTGCAGGGTAGGTGGGTTGGCCAAGCAAAAACTTGCCCCTTAATTGGAAAAACAAAAATCGGGTACTCTAAAATTATATTTTAAAAACTGTGTTGCTTGCTCAGCCATTTCAGAGGGCATTTAAGAGTCAACTACATTACTGTCAATCTGGAGTCACATGTAGGCCAGACCAGGTAAGGACAGCAGATTTCCTTCCTTAAAAGGGCATTAGTGAGCCAGATGGGCTTTTACCACGATCAACAATGGCTTCAAGGTAATCGTTGGACTATTAATTTGTTTTAATGAATTCACATTTCACCATCTGCCGTGATGGGATTCGAACCCCTGGATTATTAGTCTAGTGAAAGTACCACTGCGCCAGTGCCTCCCCTCAGGGAGGGAAAATGGCACCAGGTGAGTTGTTCCTTCAGTGGGCCAGCATGGACACAATGGGCCGAATGTGCTGTAAGCTTCAAATTAATCCCACTCCCCTGGTCCCTTCCCCCACCCGCCCCTTTCAACTCTTGCTCCTTACGCAGCTTTTCAAATTCCTGCTGGAACTCGTCCAGATATTTTTTCAGCGTCGGGAAAGAGCCTCGTTCTTCTTCTAAAAGGAAGACAAACTCTGCCTTCTCTGCCGCCGACTTCATGTACACGATGACCTCCAGGAGCCGCTGTCCCCTCTGCAGGGGCGTGGTCTTCATTAACAGGTCATTCTCGATGTCAGTCAGAATATTTCGAGTCTGCAGACTGCAAATAAGGTCTCTTAAAGGGAGGCCACTCAATGGTTCAGCCAAAACTTCCAAGTACAGGTACAGAAAACTGTCAGCGCAGCTGTTGCCTTGAAATGAAAAGAAGAAAATCAACAGCATTTGTGTTTAAACAATTACATGCTGGAACTTTGCCTAACTTGACAGCATAAAAATCTAGCCAGCTTTTCCCCTCTCGAGTGACAGGGAATGGAATGGGATACCTTTCACTTCCAGCATGTGGAATTAGTATTAAACACTCCCCAGGACAGGCCTGGGCCAGGAAACCCGCAGGGACAGTTTGGGAGCGGGACAAAGGGGGAGGAGACAGAGTGAGCGGCAAGCTGGCATGGCCAAGCTGGCTCGAAGCGGTACCCATTTTAACCCTCCTTCAGTGCCACCCTCAAAACCATTGGGAGGTGGTGGGTTGACGGGAGCCGAGGAAAGGGCCCACAACATCAAGGTAAGTTGCGGTGGAAGGAAACTCAAAGGCAATGGGGTTTATAGGAGCCGGTGAGGTGTCAGATTTTCCAGCGAGTCCCAAAAGATCACCCTTGCTCCTTCTGAGCCCACCGGGGAATCATTAAACATTTACAAAAACTTCCCTTCTTCAGCCTCACCAAATGCCTGCTTTCCCAACTCAGCACTGCCCTCGAGATTAAAGTCTGCAGTCCGAATGCGTCACTGTATTTATAAACCCGCAGCTAGACCTTCACCCCTCATGCTTGAAATCAAAGTGCAAACGTAGTGGCTGGAGGACAAGTGTAGTGGCTGGAGGACACGTGTAGGGGCTGGAGGACAAGTGTGGTAGATGTGGGGAAGGACCAGCGAACCATGTCCACATGTTCTGGGCGTGTCCAAAACTCAGGGGATACTGGCAGGGATTTGCGGACGTCATATCCCGGGTACTGAAAACAAGGGTGGCGATGAGTCCAGAGGTGGTGATTTTTGGGGTGTCGGAAGACCCGGCAGTACAGGAGGGGATAGAGGCCGGCGTTGTGGCCTTTGCTTCCCTGATAGCCCGGCGACGAATACTGTTGGCCTGGAGGACTCAAAGCCCCCAAAGACAGAAGTATGGCTGTCGGACATGGCAAGCTTTCTCAGCTTGGAAAAAATCAAGTTCGCCTTACGAGGATCACTATCGGGGTTCGCCCGGAGGTGGCAACCATTCATCAACTTCTTCGCGGGGAACTAATCGTCAGCAGGGGGGGGGGGGGGGGGGGGTGGGGGGATTAGGTACTTTGAGTGTCGTCACTGTTGCAATGCAGGAAACACGCTCCCACAAACAGCAATGACCAGGCAATGGACAGGACATTCCGCGCAGCGTGGTTTCCGGAGGTGGCCCGCCATTGGGTGGCAGTGGGACCTTCCCGACCAACCGCTGTCAATGGATTTCCCCATCAGTCACACTCTGCACTGCCGGGGAACCCGTGGCGGGAGGTCGCCGTCAACAGGACCCGAATATCCTGGAATCCCAGCAGGAATGGCCGGGACATTTCAGCCAATAATTGTTTTGTCATGTCGACTGAGGGATAAATATCGGTGGGAACAGTGGGGATAATTCCCCTGCTTTCCTTCAAAATAGTGCCATGATAGTACTGTCATGGGAGTGTCCCTTTAAGAAAGGTTCTTGTCTTATCACATAAGAACATAAGAACTAGGAGCAGGAGTAGGCCATCTGGCCCCTCGAGCCTGCTCCGCCATTCAATTAGATCATGGCTGATCTTTTGTGGACTCAGCTCCACTTTCCGGCCCGAACACCATAACCCTTAGTCCCTTTATTCTTCAAAAAACTATCTATTTTTACCTTAAAAACATGTAATGAAGGAGCCTCAACTGCTTCACTGGGCAAGGAATTCCATAGATTCACAACCCTTTGGGTGAAGAAGTTCCTCCTAAACTCAGTCCTAAATCTACTTCCCCTTATTTTGAGGCTATGCCCCCTAGTTCTGCTGTCACCCGCCAGTGGAAACAACCTGCCCGCATCTATCCTATCCATTCCCTTCATAATTTTAAATGTTTCTATAAGATCCCCCCTCATCCTTCTAAATTCCAACGAGTACAGTCCCAGTCTACTCAACCTCTCCTCATAATCCAACCCCTTCAGCTCTGGGATTAACCTAGTGAATCTCCTCTGCACACCCTCCAGCGCCAGTACGTCCTTTCTCAAGTAAGGAGACCAAAACTGAACACAATACTCCAGGTGTGGCCGCACTAACACCTTATACAATTGCAACATAACCTCCCTAGTCTTAAACTCCATCCCTCTAGCAATGAAGGACAAAATTCCATTTGCCTTCTTAATCACCTGTTGCACTTGTAAACCAACCTTCTGTGACTCATGCACTAGCACACCCAAGTCTCTCTGAACAGCGGCATGCTTTAATATTTTATTGTTTAAATAATAATCCCGTTTGCTGTTATTCCTACCAAAATGGATAACCTCACAATTGTCAACATTGTATTCCATCTGCCAGACCCGAGCCCATTCACTTAACCTATCCAAATCCCTCTGCAGACTTCCAGTATCCTCTGCACTTTTCGCTTTACCACTCATCTTAGTGTCATCTGCAAACTTGGACACATTGCCCTTGGTCCCCAACTCCAAATCATCTATATAAATTGTGAACAATTGTGGGCCCAACACGGATCCCTGCGGGACACCACTAGCTACTGATTGCCAACCAGAGAAACACCCATTTATCCCAACTCTTTGCTTTCTATTAATTAACCAATCCTCTATCCATGCTACTACTTAACCTTAATGCCATGCATCTTTATCTTATGCAGCAACCTTTTGTGTGGCACCTTGTCAAAGGCTTTCTGGAAATCCAGATATACCACATCCATCGGCTCCCCGTTATCTACTGCACTGGTAATGTCCTCAAAAAATTCCACTAAATTAGTTAGGCATGACCTGCCTTTTATGAACCCATGCTGCGTCTGCCCAATGGGACAATTTCCATCCAGATGCCTCGCTATTTCTTCCTTGATGATAGATTCCAGCATCTTCCCTATTACCGAAGTTAAGCTCACTGGCCTATAATTTCCTGCTTTCTGCCTACCTCCTTTTTTAAACAGTGGCGTCACGTTTGCTAATTTCCAATCCACCAGGACCACCCCAGAGTCTAGTGAATTTCGGTAAATTATCACTAGTGCATCTGCAATTTCCCTAGCCATCTCTTTTAGCACTCTGGGATGCATTCCATCAGGGCCAGGAGACTTGTCTACCTTTAGCCCCATTAGCTTGCCCATCACTCCCTCCTTAGTGATAACAATCCTCTCAAGGTCCTCACCTGTCATAGCCTCATTTCTATCAGTCGCTGGCATGTTATTTGTGTCTTCCACTGTGAAGACCGACCCAAAAAACCTGTTCAGTTCCTCAGCCACTTCCTCATTTCCCATTATTAAAACTCCCTTCTCATCCTCTAAAGGACCAATATTTACCTTAGCCACTCTTTTTTGTCTTATATATTTGTAAAAACTTTTACTGTCTGTTTTTATATTCTGAGCAAGTTTACTCTCATACTCTATCTTACTCTTCTTTATAGCTTTTTTAGTAGCTTTCTGTTGCCCCCTAAAGATTTCCCAGTCCTCTAATCTCCCAGCAATCTTTGCCACTTTATATGCTTTTTCCTTCAATTTGGTACTCTCCCTTATTTCCTTAGATATCCACGGTCGATTTTCCCTCTTTCTTCCGTCCTTCCTTTTTGTTGGTATAAACCTTTGCTGAGCACTGTGAAAAATCGCTTGGAAGGTTCTCCACTGTTCCTCAACTGTTCCACCATAAAGTCTTAGCTCCCAGTCTACCTTAGCTAGTTCTTCTCTCATCCCCTTGTAATCTCCTTTGTTTAAACACAAAACACTAGTATTTGATTTTACTTTCTCACCCTCCATCTGTATTCAGTGATGTCATTGTGAGGGTGGAGCTGGGCTGTGGCTCGGTGAGCTGTTTTACTTTCGCTTTTGATTTGACTGCTGGGGACTCAGACAGCAGAAAGAAGTGTTTTGTGCCTGTCTTTCTATTTTCATTTTAAATATCTGTTCCACTAAAAAAAAACATTGATTATAGCTAGCTGCTTTAGTAACTGAAAACATATAGTTTGCTTTCTGAAAGGGTTTGGACCTGCTGGTGAGACGGGGTCAGAATCTCAGGGCAAGCCAGTCTTATTCAAGTGAGAATGCAGAGTGGTGAGCCACGCCCTTGAAAAGGGTTTTGGTTTATGGGATTTTGTTTTTGAATTGGAACAGTTAAGGGGGAATTCATTACGTGATTACTGTAGCTGTGGCGTCTTTATGTTTGTAATTGATAAGAATTTTTGCTGTTTGTTTATATACAAATGTTAACTAAGTTCTTAGAATAAAGCTTAAAGTGATTAAAGTGTCCAGGAAGACTGTTGAATAACACCTGACGGGTAGGCTCTTGTGCTCACCCTAGCCAAATTCAACATAAAATGTTATAGGTCAGGTAAACTCCATAATATATTTTGGAGTTTCTAAACTCTGGCCCGTAACAGTATACCCACCCGAACCGGCAGCTGGGCATTGTTTGACATCCCATCCGACAGCCAGCTTCTCCAACAGGGCAGAACTCTCTCAGTAACTGCAGCGGAGTGTTATAATTGGGGCCAGGCTCTCTCTAATCTGCCCTGGCAATTTATTTATTAGTCTGATTCGACATTGTTATTTAGCACAGAGTGGGAGAGAGCTTTGTGCTGCAAGACTATTATTAACCAGCAATTACTTAACTGAGTATCCCACACTGATGCTGTAAGGGGTGATCTCGCTGAGGCGCCTTTCTGTGCTTTCCTCAAATTTGGCGTGCTGTATTCCAATCCTTTACATGTGACCAAGGTACAAAATGAAAAAGCTCATAAAGCCAAACGATTTGCAGAGCTTATCGAAACAGCAGGCAGAATTCCAACATACCTATTTCCTCCAGATTTTGGACCCATTTGGAAAGCTCCGGTTTGAGACCATCGATCGCGACCAGCACGGAGGTGAACTTGCGAATCTCCAGGTTCGAGTTCTTTTGCAACACAATCTGAAGGAGAGTGTCAAGCTTCGAGGGGGCAGTGCTCTGCTTCTCCACCTCTTCCTGGTCGTTCTCGGAGAGCAACTTCTTTAATTTCAGGCGGTACAGCAAGAACGAGACGTCCTCAATGCCCTGAGTGATCAGCTCCTGCTCCGAGTACACTGCCCTCCACAGGCGGCACTTGGAAGGGTCGAAAACAATCTTATCTGAAGAAGGTCAAAGTGAATGAAAATGAGATTGAGACACCGTTGATGATGTGCACTGGCATTTCTGCTATTCTCTGTCTCAAAGAACAATTCAGACCTCTTATGTGTCCGCATTGTGCACAAACATTTCCTGATGCACTGTCCTGTTCTAACACAAGCTTAAAACAAATGTTATGTTCAACATTATGAAAGCTGTTGACAGATTAGAGAGAGGGAGGAACTAATTTACAGTGAAACCTGAATACACAGGTTTCAGATAATTAATGAAAGAACCAAAAGGATGATGAGAATTTTTGTCATGCAGCGAGTTATGATGGTCTCAAATGCACTGTCTGAAAGAGTGGGCAAAGCCGTTTCAATAGTAGCTTTCAAAGGCAACTCGGATATGTACGATACACCAAACGATAGTCACACCAAAGGCTGAGATGGACAGGTTTTTGCTTTTCGGGGAAGTAAGAGAAAAGGGGCTGGGCAGGATAATGGAGTTGAAGCCAAATATCATCCGTGATCGTACTGAATGGCAGGAAGAACAGGCTCGTGTGGCCTACTCCTCTCCTGTTTCTTGTGTTCGTAAAGGAAAACTTCACAGGGTTATGGGGAAGTGCGACAAATGGGATAGCCTTTCCAAAGTCCTGACACAGGCACGATGGGCTGAATGGTCTCAATCTATGATGTCGGCAGAAACTGGACATGTAGGCCAAATCACTGAGTGTCTTTAAGACAGAGATAGATGGGCAGCACGGTGGCGCAGTGGTTAGTGCTGCTGCCTCACGGTGTCGAGGTCCCAGGTTCGATCCCGGCTCTGGGTCACTGTCCGTTTGGAGTTTGCACATTCTCCCTGTGTTTGTGTGGGTTTCGCCCCCACAACCCCAAAAGATGTGCAGGGTAAGTGGATTGGCCACGCTAAATTGCCCCTTAATTGGAAAAAAATGAATTGGGTACCCCCCCCCCCCCAATTGCCCCTGCATCATTGTTGCTGTTCAAACAATCATCTAATAAAATTCTAACAGGACTAGATAGGGTAGAGGCAGAGAATATGTTACCAATGACGGGTGTGTCCAAAACCAATGGGTCACAGCCTGAGGATTCAGGGTAAACCATTTCGGACAAAGATAAGGAGACATTTCTTCACATAAAGAGTGGTGAGCCTGTGGAATTCATTACCACAGAAAATAGTTGTTCTAAAACATTGAATATATTCAACAGGCATCTAGATATAGCACTTGGGGAGAATGGGATCAAAGGCTATGGGGAGAAAGCAGGATTAGGCTATTGAGCTGGATGATCAGCCATGATCGTGATGAATGGCGGAGCAGGCTCGAATGGCCAAAAGGCCTCCTCCTATCTTCTATGTATGTATCTATGTATCACATTTGCTTCTTTTGCAAATCACTTTCAGTCTCTGCCCACTCATTCCCGATCCTTTTACTCGGTTTCCCCCTCTCCACGCTGCCAGCCCCCCCCCCCCCCCCCCCCCCCCCCCCCTCTCTCCTCTCCTCCCCCCCCCCACTCAAGATTCTGAATACTAAATTGTGATGGTGCAAGGTGAAGGCTTTGACTAATACAGATCAAAATAAAATAATCGATCCATTCTGCAAAAGAGAAGTGCAAAAAGAAAACTAAATTGAGCGCACCCCAAACTTTAAATTATTTTTTTTTTAATTATAAATTTTGAGTATCCAATTTTTTTTCCAATTAAGGAGCAATTTAGCATGGCCAATCCCCCAACCCTGCTGTGGGGTTGGGACGTGCAAACTCCACACTGACAGTGATACAGGGCCATGATTGAACCCGGGTCCTCGGCGACGTGAGCAGCAGTGCTAAACACCGCCACCATGCCACCCCCAAACTTTAAATTCTATTTGGAGCGGCAGAATCTATAACAATTAATTCATCAAATTCATGTAAATAATATTACACAAAGTGAGAGAAAATATTGGCTTATTAAATAGCCGTGGAAGGCCCATATGAATTAAGTGTCACCGATTTGCAGCTTCCCCATTCGAAGTTGCAGATTAATTTAAAGAGTCAGAAATAAATTGAGGGGTTGAGATAAGCCTTTAATCTATTTACCTGCAGTTTTATCTTCTGTGGGAGACTTCTTTTTTGATCCATCTTTCTCTACATGTCTAAAGTACAGAAATATATGAAACTAATTAATTTAACTATTTAATTAACAAAACACCGACATTTTATTTTCCGTGACAATTTTCGTTCCTTCACTTGACTTGTAGACATTTGTTCCTTTGTTGGGATTGGATTCCAAGGCCACAGCATTTAAATGGTCATTCTTCACGTACATGTTTGGGTGTCACCACCAGTGCAATTGTCTGACGAGGTCTTGGTACCACATTGGGCGGCGACCCTGCCTTTATGCCAGAAGTGCAGGTGCGAGTCCCACTCCAGGACACACACACACTTTTAACCTAACTCAGTACGTGCCAGGGATTGAACCTGGCATGGTTCATCACTGGGTCTTCTGAGCCATCAAGCAGGAATCATTTGGATTTCTCCCTGCCCCGCCAACTCCAAGAGTAAGTAACCCAACAAATGTGGTGCTCCATCACAGAAACCAGGTGCAACAAAGTGGGGGGGGGGGGGGGGGGGAAAGAAGCGAGGGGGAGGGAGACACAAGATGGCCCCATGGACAAGATGGGGAGAGGTGGAGACAACACCGGGAGAGGAGGGAAAAGAGCAAGGGGAGAGTTGGGACATTAATTTGCCAGTACGCGTGACCATTTCACTACTTACGATTGGTCATTAGGATCCAGAAGAGATTCTTCGCACTAAAAAGGAAAATTAAAGAGGGTAGAGGAAATTACGATTTGTAAACTTCCTCCAGTAAGAGAGCACAGATAATTATTGATGTGAAAAGCCTGCCTCAGTGTGTTCATTTACAATGACCCTGAAGTCCCTGCAGCAGCCAATTAATTATTAAATAATTCCAAGGCTTTTACTCCTCCTCATTATCCAAAACTTAGTCAAAGTGTTCCCCGGTGTCAAAAGAGCTTTCTGCTGTCGATCTTGAATTTGCAATTTAATTCACAAATAAACTCCAGATTTACCTTTCGAAAAGGTACCTGCGTTAGATTGCCTCTCAGATACCATGAGCTGAATTTTACTGTGGGTTTTGTGATCAGGTGGATCCTGGGCCCAAAATTCCTGACACAGGGAGCGATTCAGGAATTTTACGCTGGGTGGACTCCGAACCCGCAGCTTGCTGATCTGCCATACAATTAAGAACGGTTGGCAGTCCTTCCATGCTGAGGCCCATTCAGAACTCCGACAGCTCCCACCGGGAGAGGAAGATGCTGCTAAGGCAGGTTGGCAATCTCGGGACACCTCCCCCCCCCCCCCACCCCGAATCCCTGTATCCCGTCCTAACCTGCACATCCTTGGACACTAAGGGCAATTTAGCATGGCCAATCCACCTAACCAGCACATCTTTGGGAGGAAACCAGAGCACTCGGAGGAAACCCACGCAGACACGGGGAGAGCGTGTAGACTCCCCACAGACAGTGACCCCTGGCCGGAATTGAACCCGGGTTCCTGGCGCTGTGAGGCAGCAGTGCGAACCACGGTGCCACCGTTAATCTTTGGAATTCTGTTCTACAGAGAACAGCGGAGACGGAGTTGGACAGATTTTGATCGACACGAGGGGGCTCCTAATTGTGTTTTCTCTGTCCTCATCCCCCTCTGTGGGCCATGGAGCCTCTGGCTCTGATGCCCCCCATGGCTATCACAAAGAGGGAGCCCCCAAATTGCACGGTAGCATGGTGGCTAGCATAAATGCTTCACAGCTCCAGGATCCCACGTTCGGTTCCCGGCTGGGTCACTGTCTGTGCGGAGTCTGCACGTCCTCCCCGTGTGTGCGTGGGTTTCCTCCGGGTGCTCCGGTTTCCTCCCACAGTCCAAAGATGTGCGGGTTAGGTGGATTGGCCATGCTAAATTGCCCGTAGTGTCCTAAAAAGTAAGGTTAAAGGGGGGGGCTGTTGGGTTACGGGTATAGGGTGGATACGTGAGTTTGAGTAGGGTGATCATTGCTCGGCACAACATCGAGGGCCGAAGGGCATGTTCTGTGCTGTACTTTTCTATTCTATTCTAAATAGCTACTGGCCTCCCCAGGCAGTGGGAGAAGGGGGTGAGAGGCAAGAGGGGCAGAAATGCGAGCTGCCTACAAAAAATGGCCCTCAATATGGCCTTTAATGGTCCACCCTCAAGGGGGGGCAGCTAGTCAGCCTTGCAGGCCGTCGGTGGGAAAATTCCCCAGGTCTGCTTTGGGGAATCTATTCTGAGCAGCTCCCGCTATCCTACCAACACCCCTGTCCCCATAACCCGGAGCTGGAAACATTCTGCCCCACCTTTCAAGACTGAAGAGTTGGATTCCTCAAAAATCAGAACGATCAGCCTCATGGTTCCACTCTGCCTAGCCCCCTGTTCTCAGGAAGGGTCATCGACCTGAAACGTTCTCTCTCCAGATGCTGCCTGATTTGCAGAGTATTACCAGCATTTTCTGTTTCAATTTCAGATTTCCAGCATCCACAGTATTTTGCTCCTGTCCAAGCCTATTATCTCTGACACACACTGATGGTGAAGGTGGAAAGGGGGGGTGGACTCAATAACACAAACCACGCTGCTAATGTATATATATATTTTTTTACCCGATTTGTCTTGTCAGATTTGAGGGTTGACCTCCTGCTTTGCTCAGACTCCTCTTCAAGAAGTTCATCTAGATCAAGACGTATAGAATCAGGGGTAAATGTACAGCAACATAAACGTTAATCAGCACATCCAATGTAATGAAACATCCCAAGATGCTTCACAGGAACGAATTCAGACACAGTAAAAGCTGGCAACAAACGAGAGAAGATGACGTTAGGTGACCAACAGTTTGGTCAAGGAGGTTTTGAGGTGAGTCTTAAAGGAGGAGACAGGGGTCGAGGGAGGGAGTTCCACAATTTAGGGTCTTGGCAGCTGAAAGTAGGTCCCCAATGATGGAGCAATGGAGGTCAAGGGCGAGATCAGAATTGGAGGGGCACCCAAAGGGTTGCCGGGGTGGAGGTTTTCTCAGAGTTCGGGAGGGGAGAAGTAACAGAGGCATTTGAATAGGAGAAGGGGAATTTTAAAAATTGAGGCATTAGGGGAGCAGAAGCCAGCTAATGAGGAGTGACTGGTGAACGGCATCCAAATCAGGGTACGGGAAGTGCAAGATTGGATGAGCTCATAATTATGGCTGGTTGAAGTTGTGACGTTGGCCAGAACAAGCACTGGAGTACATAGCACATACAGTGCAGAAGTCTGCACCGATCCACTTAAGCCCTCACTTCCACCCTATCCCCGTAACCCAATAAACCCTCCTAACCTTTTTTTTCCCCACTGAGGGCAATTTATCATGGCCAATCCACCCAACCTGCATGTCTTTGGACTGTGGGAGGAAACCGGAGCACCCGGAGGAAACCCACGCAGACACGGGGAGAACGTGCAGACTCCACACAGACAGTAACTCAATGGGGAAACAAACCTGGGACCTGGCGCTGTGAAGCCACAGTGCTATCCACTTGTGCTACCGTGCTGCCCAAAGTAGTTGAGCCTGGAGCTAATAGGGACATTGAGGACACCGCAGGCAGCTTTCAGCCTATATACCCGTCTCTCACGTGCCCACACAATCCTTCTACGCTGTTCCTACCAGGAATGGTTTCACTCTTCCTGATCTCCGTTATCTCACCATCTGGCCCCAGTCAGTACAGGTGGACAATTTGATTGCAGGGTACATTACAGCGACCCCAATCCTGTTCCACCCTAACAGGAAGTCTGACTGGTGATATCATCTATAATCCGGGAATTGGAAGGTGGAGCATAATGTGGGAAAATTTGAGGTTGCCCACTTTGTTCGGAAGAAGACGAAGAAAGACTTGGGTCTCGTTTCGTACATAAATCACAAAACGTTAACAGATAGGTGCAGCAAATAATTAGGAGGTCAAATTAAGTGTTGGCCTTTATTTCAAGGGGGTTAGAATAGGAAACACTTGCTACAACTGTATAGGATATTGATGAGATTTCACCTAGAGTACTGTGCACAGTGTTGGTCTCCTTGTTTACGGAAGGATATACTAGCATTGGGATCAGAAGGCCCACCAAGGCTTATTCCTGGACAAAGGACCTGCCTTATGAGGAAAGGTTGAGTAGGTGGGATCTATTTGATATAGACGCATTGTAGTTTGGAAGAATGCAGTGCGATCTTATTGAAGCATAAGGTCCTGAGGGAGCTCAACAGGGTAGATGCTGGGAGGATGTCTCTTCTGGTGGGGGAGTCTAGAACTGGGGGAACAGTTTAAAAATAAGGGATGGGCAATAAGGGTTATCCCATTTAGGACAGAGATGAGGAGAAACCTCTTCTCTCAGAAAGTTATTAGGTCTCTGGAATTCTCTTCCACAGAGAGGGGTTATTGAATGTATTCAAGGTTGAGTTAGACAGATGTTTGATCGACAAGGAAGTGTGATATGGGACAGGCAGGCAAGTGGAGTCAAGGGCACGATCAGATCAGCCATGAGCTTATTGAATGATGGAACCGGCTGGATTGGTCAAATGGTCTACTCCTACTATTTATGATTTTATGATCATAAGACCAAGGATGGAATTCAATATGGAACCTGCCTGGTCTACTTAGCTCAGCTCTACACTGTAGCCACCTGGGGTGGCCACTGCCCAACACAAAATGGAAGATTACAAAGAATGCAGGGAAAATGGACATGTTGCAAAAGCAAGCAGCTTGCAGAAGTGTGTGTGTATTCTGACTGCTGCAGAAACCAGACAGCACTGTGAAAAAAACAAGTTAGCATACTAATGAGGCAATACCCGGTGATTCCCAGGTACAATGGAAACAAGTTAACTCAAATCGCTACACTGAATAGAAGGCCAGACTTCTCGGCGCCAAGAGAAGTCCAAAACAATAAGCCCCAAGAACCGCCCAGTGATCGAAGAACAGCCCCGTTATTGGGGAAATTCAAATCAATCAATTGGGAAGAGACCCAATCGATTGGGAGTGTATAGAGGGTCCGCCCAGGTGGGCGCGAGACCCTGGGAGAGGTATAAGACAGAGACCCCGACCCCAGCTCTCTCTCTTAGCCAGCCTGTCCATGACCAGCTCTCTCAGCCGGCCCTCCCAACAAGAACACCTTTGTAGCAGCTCTCGAACTTGACCACGGAGAGGAGAGGCCTGGCCAGCAGCCGCCATCAAGTAAGTGTCATACAACGCACGCTACGAGAGTAGGCACTCCTGACCCTTTTAGTCCACAACTACTGGAAACCTGCGGACCCAGTGCAGAGCAAGAGACCACTGAACCCTGATCCGGCAGTTCCCTTATCCAGATAAGTATTGGCCTGTTAGCGGTAGGATTAGCCTAGTCTTGTAGTTTTATATGCACAATTAGTAGATAACTGTATTATAATAAACGTGTCTTGTTTGAACTTACTAACTGGTGTATGGAGTTATTGGTCTGAACTTGAACTTGAAACTTGTGGCGGTATCTTAACGATACCTGGCGACTCTAGAGCTAAGGAACGAAACAGAGCCAAATTGAGTGTAAAGCACACTCACCCAGAACAAGCAACAACACCAGAAGAGTTTGCATTTATATAGCACCTTTAACAACCTCAGGATGTTGCAAAGCAATTTACATCTTATTAAGTATGAAGTATCGAATATAGAAGCCAATTTGCACACAGCAACCTCCCACCAATAGCAAACTGATAATGATAAGATTATTTGCTTTAGCGGGGTGTTGGTTAAAGGCCAAATGTTAGCTATGACGGGCTGGATAAACCCCCTGCTTGTCTTCAAAATAGCCCCATGGGATCTTTTATGCCCAGCCGAGAGAGCAGATGTTTAGGTCAGCTTAATGCCCGATCCAAAAGATAGAACTTCCCTCAGTACTGCGCTGAAGTGTCAGCCTGGATTTGCTGCTCAAGGTTCTAGAGTGGGACTTTAACCAGTCAGGGAGGCGATGGCCTAGTGGTATTGTCACTGGGTAGTAATCCAGAGACCCAGGGTACTGCTCTGGGGATCCGGGTTTGTATCCCTCCATGATGGTGAAATTTGAATTCAATCAAAATCTGCCATTAAACATCTAATGATGACCATTGAACCATCTAGTTCACTAATGTTCTTTAGGGAAGGAACTACGTGCAACTCCATGTTGACTCTTGACCGCCCTCTGAAATGGCCCAGCAAGCTGCCCAGTCAAGGGCAATTAGAAATGGGCAACAGGTGTTGGGCACCAGCGATGCCCACATCCCGTGGGCGAATGCAAAAAAAATACTTTCAAAGGCGAGCAAGTTACCAGCTGAGCCGTACCGACAGTGGGTGATGCCCTTGACCAGCAGGGGCACAGTCGAGTAAGGAAGCGGTTTCCGCTGATCAGGTTCCAGCCGGTGCATCCGCTGCTACCCAGCTTATGCACTCGACGAATATCTCAATGCGTTTCAGTCAGCTAATAATGGACTCCCCGGCGTTTATAGAGAGACTGTGTGCAGGGAATTCTGAGCCAGGAGGGAAGAGCCCAATACCAGCAAGTCAGCTGGGAGATTTTGTTACATTTTTTTTTGCACAACAACAATTTGGAATACGGAACGTCGGGGGCAAAAGTGCAAGGGAGAGGAAGAGAAAAAAAAACAAGCGCGAAAGAGAAAAGAAATTGGTAAAGGGATTGTGGGGATGGGTGCGTGCGGCAGACATTTTCCTCCTAACTCACCAAAAGTCTCAAGTTTTTTTTCTGTTAAGTCATCCATCAGGTTTTCCCAGGCTGCCTGGAGAAGGAAACAAATAAGTAAGCTCAATAATTTGCTTCTATTCTTCTTCAATATCACTTCGCTCGGCAACAACATTATTCACACAAAGGAAATTCCTTCTGCCATGAAAAATTCAGTCCATGCAGAAAATTCAATCCATGCAGAACGGTCTCATTCATTCACTCATAGAGGAAAGAGTTTATCAAGCCCATTGATTTCCAATGAGTTATCACCGCCATTAACACACTGGGAAGAGGACTGACATCTGAGGTGTTAATTGTACATCGGCTGTGTTGATCAATAGTAGCTTACAGCGCGATATCACAATATCTATTTGTTTCAGGAGGCAGCTCGAGGTGCCATTGATCAATGCCTGGGGTATAGGAAGGAAGCAACGTGATCGTTGACTGGTGAGAGGGCGCAGGAAGTTGCGATCCCATTATTCACAACTGGTTCGGGGCCTGGCCTGACTTTACGGAGGAGGAAATATCAAGGAAATTAAGTCCTAACAAATCTAAACCTTACTTGAAAACCAAAGACGACTATTAGATGTGATTCCGCCATTGGGCAGCACTTGCTGAACAATCCTGAGTGCGCTAATAGCTACACTAACAACCAATTTAAGATAATCAGTCGAGCTAGTGGCCACGGCTCATTTAGGCTTGACAGAAGTAATATACATTCATGTGCGGGGATCCATTATCTGCAAACAAAAAGGATATGTTCAAGACTTGCACCTTTTCTTGAATCTCCAAGGGGCTTGGAGAGCCTACTGTTCCCCATTGCTTTCTGCATGGCGATGCCTTGGCCAACCAAAGTTGACTTGCCAACCAATTAGCACCCTTTACTTGTTTTGTATAAATTGTTGGGATTGTCTGAAATTTGGCACTCTGTGTTTTTCCTGTTGAGTGCAAGGCAAAATGTTTCGGTAAGATGTCTCTCTTTTCAGCAAGGCGGCACAATGGTTAGCACTGCTGCCTACGACGCTGAGGACCCGGGTTCGATCCTGGCCCCGGGCCATTGTCCATGTGGAGTTTGCACATTCTCCCCGTGTCTGCGTGGGTCTCGGCCCCCACAACCCAAAGATGTGCAGGGTAGGTGGATTGGCCAGGCTAAATTGCACCCTAATCGGAAAAAAAATAATTGGCTAACTTTTTTTAAAATGTCTCTCTTTTCAGCAATATTACCTGGAATTCCTCCCCTTTGAAAACTCGAATTGCTTCTTCTGCTTTCAAAGATTCAATATCATCATGGCCATCGTCTGAATCCAACACCAGATCAGCCGGGGGGTTGTCCTCGCCACTCAGGATGGTCCCCTTTTTACTGAGTAAAGCAAAACAGAGAAAATAAGACGGCAGCAGGGTTGAACAACGGCAAGAGCAAACAAGATGCAGGAACATAGAAACAGAAGTTGAACATTCACCGACTCAAGCTTGCTCCACCATTCAAAATATCACAGCTCATCTTCCCCTTAACCCCATTTACCTGCCTCTGTTTCCTACCCCTGAGCAGTTGTCGAACAAAAAAGATAACAGTCTTGAAAGTTTTTTAAACTGACCTGGTATCTACAGTGTTGGTTGTTGTAGTTATGTGCAACGTCTCTTTTAAGAAGAGTGCGTAACGTCATCGGCAACTTCACGGGCTATAGCCTTGGCCTAGTATCAGCCTTTGTGCAGTGAAGACTTATTCAATAAACCTCTGTTAATGTTGCTTTCAACCCACATGCATCTGCAAATCTATTTCTTTTGTACTGTTAGTCTATAGATGCAAGACATGGTCCCTTTGAATGACAGAGTTGTGAAGTGGTCCTACAGTACATTACGACTTTTCAACAGCTCTTCTCAAACCTGTGACCTCGATAAACAGAGGCGAATGGAACACCACCTCCTCCCAGGTTTCCATCGTAACCACACACCATCCTTTACTTGGACCAAAATGACTGCACCCTCATCATTGCTGGAACTCCTTTCTGACAGCACTATGGGTGCACCCACACCGGGGTCTGCAAGGGAACAAGATGGCTTGTTCTACCTTCTGGGGGGTAATCAGGGATGAGAAACTTGCCTTGCCAGCGATGTTCACATCCCAGGAATGAACAGAAAACAAATAGTCTGGCTCTAGTTTCTGCACATCTCTCCTAGTCAACCGGCAATGACTTCTAGTCACCCTGACGGGAATGAGTGAATCATAGAACTTACAGTGCAGACCGAGGCCATTCGGCCCATTCAATCTGCACCGGCCCTTGGAAAGAGCACCCTACTTAAGCCCACACCTCCAACTCATCCCCGTAACACAGTACGTCACCTAACCTTTCTGGACACTAAGGGGCAATTTGGCATGGCCAATCCACCTAACCTGCACATCTTTTTAAAAATAAATTTAAGAGTACCCAATCCATTTTTTCCAATTAAGGAGCAAAATTTAGCGTGGCCAATCCACCTACCCCTTACATCTTTGGGTTGTGGGGGTGAAACCCACGCAAACACGGGGAGAATGTGCAAACTCCACACGGTCAGTGACCCAGAGCCGCGGTCGAACCTGGAGCCTCAGCGGCGTGAGGCAGCAGTGCTAACCCACTGCGCCACCGTGCTGCCCGTTAACCTGCACATCTTTGGTCTGTGGGAGGAAACCGGTGCACCTGGACAAAACCCACGCAGACTCGGGGAGAACGTGCAAACTCCGCACAGACAGTGACCCAAGCCGGGAATCGAACCTGGGACCCAGGAGCTGTGAAGCAACAGTGCTAACCACTGCGCGACCGTGCCCCGCCCAGAAGTGGACTTCGGAATTATGGGATGATGCCATCCCTTCCATCCACATGACTGACTGGAAACGGGTTATTCGCAAGGAGAAGCAAAGCGGCAATGTGGAGTTGCGGAATTCAGCTTCAGTTCCAAAGTCAATGCGCTCCTGAACTCAAGTGAGTCATGGAGCGGAGAATCCAGGTAGAAGTCGGAAAAAGAGAGAAAGAGAGTGCTCAGCTGACGATCCTCAGGCGCTGCCCGACAATCTGTGTACTGACGGGTACACAGGTATTGATGCTCCACAAGAGCCTACTCCCACCTTCCTTCATCTAAGCCCAACAACATATCCTGCTATTCTCTTCTCCATGCCGTGTTTGTCCAGCTTTCCATTGAACTCACCTAGTCCGGTGATGGAAAGCCTACAGCCCTGGGGGTCACATGCGGCCTCTGGTTCGGAGTGTGGCCCATGAGACATTTTGTTGACCTTTACCCTCACGCAGGGTTGCCACATTATTGTTTTATTCCTAAAGGTTGACTGAAGTGATAAGCACTTAAAGCAAGGGCAAGTGAACAGAGGTGCGTGTTGATCACACACAACAATGACTGTGAGAGCCGTGCATCCGCGTCCAATCTGTTGATATTAATTTTACTGCTGATAGTTTGATTAATATATAAATGATTAAGCCATAAAATATCCGTGGAGTATAAAATGTAATTAATCTTATTCACGGGGCCAAGAATGAACAAGCCCAATTTCAATCTTGTGGCCTACTCAGATTAAGGAGGGACATTTGGCAGCACGGAAGCATTGTGGATAGCATAATTGCTTCACAGCTCCAGGTTCCCAGGTTCGATTCCCGGCTTGGGTCACTGTCTGTGCAGAGTCTGCACATCCTCCCCGTGTGTGCGTGGGTTTCCTCCGGGTGCTCCGGTTTCCTCCCACAGTCACAAAGATGTGCAGGTTAGGTGGATTGGCCATGATAAATTGCCCTTAGTGTCCAAAATTGCCCTTAGTGTTGGGTGGGGTTACTGGGTTATGGGGATAGGGTGGAGGTGTTGACCTTGGATAGGGTGCTCTTTCCAAGAGCCAGTGCAGACTCGATGGGCCGAATGGCCTCCTTCTGCACTGTAAATTCTATGATAATCTATGATTTATGCACCCACTCACTAGCCGAGGTTGCCCATCACTGATTTTTGATATTTGCCCCAACCACTCCCCGTGGTAGCGAGTCCCACATTCTCACCACTCTCGGGTTCAAGAGGCTTCTCCTGAATTCACTATTGTATTTATTTATTTATTTTTTAATTTTAGAGTACTCAATTATTTTTTTTCCAATTAAGGGGCAAAATTTAGCTTGTCCAATCCACCTAACCTGCATATCTTTGGGTTGTGGGGGTGAAACTCACGCAGACACGGGGAGAAAGTGCAAACTCCACACGGACAGTGACCCAGGGCCGGGATTCGAACCTGGGTCCTCAGCGCTGCAGTCCCAGTGCTATCCATTGCGCCACATGCGGCTCCCACTATTGTATTTATTGATGATTACGAGCGAGTCCACTTTCCTGCCGAACCCACCTTATCCCGAGTCTGCAAAGAGTGCAGGAGAATGCACACATTCAAAAATAGAATGCTAAACAAAATTTTAGAAATTTAGTTCAAATTCTCTGAATTTGGTATTGGATTACAGGAATGCGCCTATTCTTGTCGTGTGACGTGCCATAAGTGATATTTGTGATATTCAACAATTCCAGATAGTTCAAAATGAAATCATACTAATAGGAACCGAGGACTTGGGAGTAGGCTATTCGGCCCCTCCAGTTCCTCCGCCATTCAATACGATCCTGGCTAATCGGCTTGTGGTCTCACCTCCACCTGCCTATCTGTCCGCCATAACCCTCAGCTCCCTGGTCTATAGCATTACATTATCAGATTGACAATGATCTGTGTGAGGGGACAATACAAAATCACGTGCTTGCTTCATGGGCAGCACGGTAGCACAGTGGTTAGCACTGTTGCTTCACAGCGCCAGGGTCCCGGGTTCCATTCCCAGCTTGGGTTACTGTCTGTGCGGAGTCTGCACGTTCTCCCCCCGTGTTTGCGTGGGTTTCCTCCGGGTGCTTCAGTTTCCTCCCATAAGTCCTGAAAGACGCGCTGTTAGGCAATTTGGACATTCTGAATTCTCCCTCCGTGTACCCAAACAGACGCTGGAATGTGGCGACTAGGGGCCTTTCACAGTAACCTCATTGCAGTGTTAATGTAAGCCTACTTGTGACACTAATAAAGATCATTATTAATTATTATCACAGTTGGAAAAATCACAGCCACAGATATTCAGAGGTCAACGTTGACACTGAAATCACAAAATGCACCAATTCCTCAAATTGTATTTCAAAATACAGTATCTACCCCCCTCCCAAACAATCCATTTGGCAAAACGGATCAAAAGTTGAACACTTCACTTACCTCGCACTGCTTTGTCCGTTTGTCGTTTCCCAGTTATCTATCAAAATAAAAGGAGTGTCAGTCACTGCGGGAATCCCAGACTCTGATGCCAACTCTCTCCCCCCTCTTTATGATGCTCCTTAAAACTCTGTCCCTTTGATCAAGCTGTCTCGTTACCCATCCTAACATCGCTGTCTTGGGCTCCACGTCAAGCTTTATCTGAATATTCTCTTGTGGAACATCTCGGGATGCTTTGCCACACTAAAAGGCGCTATATAAATGCAAGTTGTTGTTGTACATAGAACTGATTATTTAGCGGAGGCAATGCCGGGGTTCCAGGAGGCACTGTATTTGCATGTCCCTCTCCTGCCCGGGGTTCCCATTTTAAAAGCCTGTTGTAATGCACAAGTAGGAAGATCTAAACTCTCATTTGAACTGGAGGGCGCCACGGTGGCACAGTTGTTAGCACAGCTGCCTCACAGCGCCAGGGACCCTGGCACAATGTCTGCAACTGGGTCACTGATAGTGTGGAGTTCTGGCCGTGTCTGTGTGGGTTTCCTCCGGGTGCTCCGGTTTCCTTGCACAGTCCAAAGGTGTGCAGGTTAGGGGATTGGCCATGCTAAATTGCCCCTCCGTGTCCAGGGATGTGCAGATTGTGTTTCGTGCTTACAGGGATAGGGCGGGGTGGACAGGGGTTGTGTTCATTCAAAAGGACCGGTGCAGACTCGATGGGCCGAATGGCCTCCTTCTGCACTGTAGGTAATCTATGATTCTATGTCTCCTTTGCTTCACCCCTCCCTCCCCACCCCCAACGCAATTTGAAATGAAATGAAATGAAAATCGCTTATTGTCACGAGTAGGCTTCAATGAAGTTACTGTGAAAAGCCCCTAGTCGCCACATTCCGGCACCTGTTCGGGGAGGCTGTTACGGGAATCGAACTGTGCTGCTGGCCTGCCTTGGTCTGCTTTCAAAGCCAGCGATTTAGCCCTGTGCTAAACAGCCCCCCATATCAATGAGCGTTTACAGCCTTTCAATGGCTTATAGATTGCCGTTGGCTCTTTGAGACAGTGCGCTTGCCAATTAACTCAAATCATCACTTACTCAAAAAAAATTGAGTCTTCACTGTACGGGAGTATTTATTCATTATCAATTTTAATCCTCTCCCAATGCTCCTTCTATCAACTCTGCAGAATCACAGAAATGTATTTGCCAGCAAATTTAAAGCGAATATTTATTACCTTTATTTTTCATTTCCACTTGAATTTCGCTCCGTTGTTCCTGCAGCACTATAATGTCCCCTCCTCCTGCCTGACAGAGGTCAGTACCTCTCCTGTTCACCACCATAGCATATTCTGGGTAGCCTGCCGCCAGGAGTCCTTTGGCACAGAAGTAATGACCCTGCGAGCAGAGTGAACAGAACGAGACGTCAAGCTAAGGATGCCGCCAAGAGGAGAGCACAGTAAGAAGTCTTACAACACCAGGTTGTAAGAAGGCGTGCTCCAAAAGCTCGAAACAAACCTGTTGGACTTTAACCTGGTGTTGTAAGACTTCTTACTGTGCTCACCCCAGTCCAACGCCGGCATCTCCACATCATGGCCAAGAGGAGAGACCACCGGCCAAATGATAAATCTCATTTTATGGCACGGTGGCGCAGTGGTTAGCACTGCTGCCTCACGGCGCCGAGGACCCGGGTTCGATCCCGGCCCCGGGTCACTGTCCGTGTGGCGTTTGCACTTTCTCCCTGTGCCTGTGTGGGTCTCACCGCCCCCCGCAACCCAAAGAGACGTGGCAGGATAGGTGAACTGGCCAGGCTAAAATGCCCCTTAATTGGAAAAAAAGAATTGGATACTCTAAATTTATATTAAAAAAGGATAATTCTCTCACTTTGTAGCGTCACAGTCATTTGAGGCATGAAGGAGGCCTCCAGACCCCCCCCAAAGCCTGTCCGCCATCTACAAGGCACAAGTCAGGAATGTAATGGAATATGCTCCACTTGACTGGATGAGTGCAGCTCCAACAACACTCAAGAAGCTCGACACTATCCGGGACAAAGCAGCCCCACTTGATTGCTCCCCTTTCCACAAACATTCAAACCCTCCACCACCAACGAACACCGGCAGCCGTGTGTACCATCTACAAGGTGCACTGCAGTAATTAACCAAGGTTCCTTCGATAGCACCTTCCAAACCCACAACCTCGCCCATCCAGAAGGACAAGAGCAGCAGATATCTGGGAACCCCACCACCTGGAGATTCCCCTCCAAGTCACTCACCACCCTGACTTGGAAATATATCGCCGCTCCTTCACTGTTGCTGGGGCAAAATTCTGGAACTCCCTCCCCAACAGCACTGTGAAAGTACCTACACCCCAGGGACTGCGGCAGTTCACTACCACCTTCTGAAGGGCAACTAGGAATGGGCAACAAATGCTGGTCGAACAAGCGATGGCCACATCCCATATATTTTTTTTTATTTGCCCGATTGAGTCTACGCTGGCTCTCTGTGGAGCAATCCAGTCGATCCCATTCCTCCCAGTCCTGCATGTTTATTTATGTTAATTATTCTTTTTAAATAATTGATCCTTTTTGCTACCCGGGAGGGTGGTGGAAGCACCCACTGGGCAAAAAAAAAAAAAGGTTCCCCTCCCCTTCCCCTCTTGCCCAAAACCCAAAACACGTGTCCCCTCGTCCCAGCTGACGGAAACAACTTAAAGTTTTGTCCACCTTATTCAAACCTGCTATAATCTTCGACCCCTATTTCAAATCTCCCCTCAATCTCCTTTACTCCCAAGGAGAACAGCCCCAGCTCCTCCAAACTAACCTGGCAGCTACAATTCTTTTCTATAGATTGAGCTGTACAAACTTACAATCGGGGTCACTGCCTTAGGGGGCGAGTTGCGGTGCAGTTCTTTGCACACATTTATGCACTGTTTCGGGAAAAACTCATTCTGCAAGTTCTCACGGCCTTAAACAAAACTACTCAACAAGAAGTGAGAGCACAGACAGTTCAGTCATACCATGAGGTGAAATAAATGTTCCAGTTTGTGTAAAATGTTATCTATAAATAATTCATAATTTCCTACAGTAAGTAGCAGGAGGCCCCTTAATATTTGAACGGAGGAGTTGAACACAAAAAAGCTTGTCAGAACAGTGAGAGGCTTTAATAAAGACTCCTGCTAAGTGGTGAAATGTGACTGATCCGTTTTTTTTTTGGTTGCAAGTTGTTATTTGTTTTAATAACTGCCAAGCATCGGGGGTCCACAAACCCCCTTTACTCTTCATCACAACTGGCTCTGCTCCTTGGGAGCAAAGGCAAAGACCAGGTGGGTTAAGGAACACAAGAACAACAGGCTGGCACACTTTCTCACCTGTTTATAAAGGGTTTATCTTGACAGAACAATTAAAAGGAGATCGCCTACCTTAAAGTAATCTGGTTTCAGTACGGTTGCTCTGATACTGTCCAGTATTGCCATTCTGAAAGGAGAAAATAAATGATCTTTTTATAACCAAATCAAATGTTTCGCTTCAAAGGCCAACTCCAGGAGAGATTCACACAAACGCTCCTACGAAACTGAACCTGCTCCGAGTATCACACACCTTCTAAAGGGGTAACATTCATATGTGTTTGTTTTTTAGAACTTCACCCCAAACTGCTTCGAAGACAGATTTGTATTCCTGTAGCGCCTGTCACAATCCAATGTCACATAGCACTTTACAGTCAACGTGGCAGCACGGTAGCATAGTGATTAGCACAATTGCTTCACAGCTCCAGGGTCCCAGGTTCGATTCCCGGCTTGGGTCACTGTCTGTGTGGAGTCTGCACATCTT
This sequence comes from Scyliorhinus canicula, assembly GCF_902713615.1. Taxonomy (NCBI): domain Eukaryota; kingdom Metazoa; phylum Chordata; class Chondrichthyes; order Carcharhiniformes; family Scyliorhinidae; genus Scyliorhinus; species Scyliorhinus canicula. Next base: position 93,565,797 of record NC_052164.1, on the reverse strand, counting down.
CCCCGTGTGTGCCTGGGTTTCCTCCGGGTGCTCCGGTTTCCTCCCACAGTCCAAAGATGTGCGGGTTAGGTGGATTGGCCATGATAAATTGGCATTAGTGTCCAAAATTGCCCTTAGTGTTGGGTGGGGTTACTGAGTTATGGGGATAGGGTGGGGGGGTGCGGTTGGGTAGGGTGCTCTTTCCAAGAGCCGGTGCAGACTCAATGGGCTGAATCACCTCCTTCTGCACTGTAAATTCTATGAAAATACTTTTTAAGTGTAGTCATTGTCACATAGAAAAAGTGGCACTTGATTTGTGCACAGCAAGCTCCCGCAAACAACAGTTGGAAAGTGACCAGATAATCGGTCTTCAGTGATGTTGGTTAAGGGGCTGAGCGTTCATCTACAAGGTTATGCAGGAGGCGGAGGAGGCGTCAGTAGAGGAGCTGAAAGCTAAGTGGGAGGGGGAACTGGGGGAACAGATCGAAGACAGGACATGGGCTGATGCCCTGGAGAGGGTTAATTCTGCCTTCTCGTGTGCGCGGCTTAGCCTCATCCAATTCAAGGTGCTGCACCGGGCCCACATGACTGGGACAAGGATGAGTAGGTTCTTTGGGGGTGAAGACAGGTGTTCGGGGAGTCCAGCGAACCATGCCCATATGTTCTGGGCATGCCCGGCACTGGAGGAGTTCTGGAAAGGGGTGGCGAGGACGGTGTCGAGGGTGGTGGGATCCAGGGTCAAGCCAGGATGGGGACTCGCGATTTTTGGGGTTGGGGTGGAGCCGGGAGTGCAGGAGGCGAAAGAGGCCGGTGTGCTGGCCTTTGCGTCCCTAGTAGCCCGGCGAAGGATCTTGCTGCAGTGGAAGGATGCGAGGCCCCCAAGCGTGGAGACCTGGATCAATGACATGGCGGGTTTCATTAAGCTAGAGAAGGTCAAATTCGCCCTGAGAGGGTCGGTACAAGGGTTCTTTAGGCGGTGGCAACCTTTTCTCGACTTTCTGGCTCAACGATAGGGTACGGGGACAGTAGCAGCAGCAACCCGGGGGGGAGGGGGAGGGAAAAGGTGGGGGGGGGGGGGGGGGGGGGGGGGGCGGACGATGATTATGTTTGTTTATTTAATTTAAATTTATTTTTAAGTTCTTTTGTTGTTCATTGGGGTTGGGGGGGTGGGGGATGTGATACATGCGTCGATACGGTCTGGGGGTGTTACAGTTATTATGGGTTATTTTGTTGCATTTCATTGTTTGTCGTTATGTTTTATATTTTCTGTAAAAAATTCCAATAAAAATTATATTTTTTTTTAAAAAGGGGCTGAGCGTTCCTCCTCTTCTTCAAAATAGTGCCTCGAGATATTTTACATCCATCAGAGAGAACAGACCAGGCCTTAGTTTAACGTCTTATCGGCCAAAAGGCTGCACCTCTAAAAGTGCAGCAGTACTGCAGGGGGAGTGTCAGCCTGGACTACGTACAAGCCTCCGGAGTGGGGGCTTGAACCCACTACCCTCAGTGTAACCGGTCGATTCGGCCATTTGATAGCTCTGAACATCTGAGAATGATGCGGGATGGTAAGGAGTCAGCTCCGTTTATAATTGGTCTTGTGTTGTCAGCGCAGTTCTTATGACAGAACACCCAAGCGGATTTACTGGCTTGTTTAAAGGCAGAGAACTAGGGGTGGAGTTTACACCACTAGCCTTCACAAATTCAACTATTTTATTTTGGTTTTGCCGTTGACTGGGAGATCCATGCACTGCAGATGTGCTTTACTGGAACTGCAGTGGAACAGCATAAAAGCCCAAAGTCACAGAATCAAGCCCCTCCTTTTCCCTCCTCCACCGTACTGACTGGGAATTAAACAAAGGGGCAGGATGGCTGTGTTTTCCCTGTGTGACTGGTTTTCATTCTTTTTTAAATTGCGCGAAGCCCGGTCAGTGTTGGGAAAACGGAGCATCTTGCCCGCAGCCAGTACCTCACAGCTCCCTCTCCTCTCCTTCCATCCCTTGGATCATGTTCACGTGTATGACGATGCCTGGCAAAGGATTCAAGAGAATTCTGCGCGATTCCCCAAATCTACGTCCCACTTAAACCCCTCACAGGAGCAACACGTCATCCAATATATGGCATTTCCAAAGACAAACTGTTTAAACCAGGGGCTGGTTTAGCACAGGGCTAATCGCTGGCTTTGAAAGCAGACCAAGGCAGGCCAGCAGCACGGGTTCAATTCCCGTACCAGCCTCCCTGAACAGGCGCCGGAATGTGGCGACTAGGGGCTTTTCACAGTAACTTCATTTGAAGCCTACTCGTGACAATAAGCGATTTTCATTTTTTCATTTCTTTCTCCCATCAAGGAATAGGATTCTGTAAAGTTTGGCAAAATCTATTGCAATGGTGTGAAGAATGAAAACGTCACATTTGCTGCAAGGTCAATGTGCCCATCGCGAGGACTCACCGATAATCATTCAGCTGCAGGTAACAACAGGCTCTCCGACAATACAAGTGATGATTGTAAGGGCTAGAAAAGGAGAGAAAAATGTAGCATTCCAGTCACTGATAAGACATCAACAGTGAGACATCCATTATTTATCAGAACAAAATCACCCCCACTAGCGCCCACACTTCCTCGGGAAGAATAGAATCAGCAGATAATCAAGTCCGTGAATTATAATTTCACATGTGCAGTACGGCAATACCCAAGGGGAGGAATGTACACAGAACACAAATATCAATGTCCCCGTGCAAATGAGGGATGAAAATATTCTGCTGTAAATTCAGCACGGTGTACAACACCAGTTCCAACTCTTATTTCTCTCAATAATCATACAATCATTACAGTGCAGAAGGAGATCTATCAGTCCATCAAGTCCGCACCGACCCTTGGAAAGAGCACCCAACCTCGGCCCACGCCCTCACCCTATCCCCGTAACCCAGTAAACCCACCTAATCTTTTTAGACACGAAGGGGTAAATTTAGCACGGCCAATGCTCATCTTTGGACTGTGGGAGGAAACCGGAGCACCCGGAGGAAACCCACACAGACATGGGGAGAACGTGCAAACTCCACCAGAGGCTAGAACTGAACCCGGGTCCCAGGCGCTGTGAGGCAGCGGTGCTAACCACTGTGTCACCATGCCGCCCTGTCAGAGGAAACCCCTAAGCCTGTTTGTGGAGAAGATACCCCCCCACCCCCAATCCCTGCAAACACGAGGTCCCCGGCACTGGAGGGTGCAAACAACAGAAAACCCCATAGACAGCGGCGGGATCGGAAAATCTGTTGCCAGCCAATGGGGCCATTCCGCCATCGCAAACCACACCATGGGGGGGGGGGGAGGGGGAATCTCACCCGTTATTGCTCACCACAGAACCTACTTCTCTACTTTAACATAATCTTTACAGTGCTGCCGAACTCTTCTTTGTATACACATCTGAAATAAATAACAAATCAATACCCAAAGTATTTAACATCTATCAACAGAACTATTAGATACGAACAAATAATGTGCAATGTTCTCATTCAAATGGCCCTGGTCGGCTCTGCCCACTGAGGAACATTAAACCCTCACCTCAAGTCGCCCCACTTACCGCCATTTGGCTTAAACATTGTTTTACCAATTTGTGGCGCTATTTTTGCCCTTATGTCATTTGCACTGAGTCAGTCCTCACCCCCCCCCCCCCCGCATTCTAAGCCAGCCCCCAGGCTGTGCTCTGATCCATTCCCCCCACCCCCACACTGCAGTTTGGGCCATTACCCCCCCCCCCCCCCCCCCCCCACACACTGCACTCTGGGCCATTACCCCCCCCCCCCCCACACTGCACTCTGGGCCATTACCCCCCCCCCCCCCCCCCCCCACACCTGCACTCTGGGCCATTACCCCCCCCCCCCCAACCCCACACACTGCACTCTGGGCCATTACCCCCCCCCCACACTGCACTCTGGGCCATTACCCCCCACCCCACCCCCCCCCCCCCCCCAAACTGCACTCTGGGCCATTACCCCCCCCCCCCAACCCCACACACTGCACTCTGGGCCATTACCCCCCCCCCCCCCCCCAACCCCACACACTGCACTCTGGGCCATTACCCCCCCCCCCCCCCCCAACCCCACACACTGCACTCTGGGCCATTACCCCCCCCCCCCCTCCCCCCACACTGCACTCTGGGCCATTACCCCCCCCCCCAACCCCACACACTGCACTCTGGGCCATTACCCCCCCCCCCCCCCACACTGCACTCTGGGCCATTCCCCCCCCCCCCCACACTGCACTCTGGGCCATTCCCCCCCCCCCCCAACCCAACACACTGCACTCTGGGCCATTACCACCCCCCCCCCCCCCCACACACACACACACACACACACTGCACTCTGGGCCATTACCCCCCACCCCCACACTGCACTCTGGGCCATTACCCCCCCCCCCCCACTGCAGTCTGGGCCATTACCACCCCCCCCACACACACACACTGCACTCTGGGCCAATACCCCCCCCCCTCCCCCACACACTGCACTCTGGGCCATTACCCCCTACCCCACCCCCCTCCCCCACACACACACACTGCACTCTGGGCCATTACCCCCCCTCCCTCCCCCACACACACACACTGCACTCTGGGCCATTACCCCCCCCACCCCCACACACTGCACTCTGGGCCAATACCCCCACCCCCTCCCCCACACACTGCACTCTGGGCCATTACCCCCTACCCCCCTCCCCCACACACACACACACTGCACTCTGGGCCATTACCCCCTACCCCCCCTCCCCCACACACACACACACTGCACTCTGGGCCATTACCCCCTACCCCCCCTCCCCCACACACACACACTGCATTCTGGGCCATTACCCCCTACCCCCCCTCCCCCCCACACACACACTGCATTCTGGGCCATTACCCCCTACCCCCCCTCCCCCACACACACACACTGCATTCTGGGCCATTACCCCCCCCCCCCACACACACTGCTCTCTGGGCCATTACCCCCCCCCCCTCCCCCACACACTGCACTCTGGGCCATTACCCCCCCCCCACCCCCCACCCCACACACTGCACTCTGGGCCCGATGCCACAACGTTCTGGTGCTGAGGCCGCCGCTGTCACCAGAGGCCGATGCTGTTGGGAGAGACCGGAGATTCATGAGCACGAGCTCAGAACAGGGATCCTAACCCAGAGCACCTGGAGGCACAAACCAAAACTATTTTAAAAAGTACCCGGATCTGCACCTTTAGCACTGTAAGATACAGGGCTATGGACCAGGCTCAACAAGGGGGGGATTAGAGGGGCCACTGGTGTCTCCTCAGGCTGGCATGGACATGATGGGCCGAAAGGCCTCCTTCTGTGCTGTAACTTTTCTATGATTCTATGACCGGCCGGGACAAGTCAGCGTCACTTGGACAGGTTCCAGAGCAGCTCAGGTATCGGAGCTCCCGACCAGGTGAAGTGCGAGTAATGTAGGGGAGGGTGGGGGTGGTTGTGGAAGGGAGCCAGACCCCCGAGCTCAATCCGCAGCCCAGGACCAGAGCGGTCTCCTGCAGACTGTCAGGAATAGGCCCAGCTCTGCACCCAGTTGCAGCCTCACACTTGGAGTCGGAGTCGGCCAGAAAGAGGAAAAAGAGAGTGGGAAAAGGGGAGGGAACGAGAGTGGGAAAAGGGGAGGGAACGAGAGTGGGAAAAGGGGAGGGAACGAGAGTGGGAAAAGGGGAGGGAACGAGAGTGGGAAAAGGGGAGGGAACGAGAGTGGGAAAAGGGGAGGGAACGAGAGTGGGAAAGGGGAGGGAACGAGAGTGGGAAAAGGGGAGGGAACGAGAGTGGGAAAGGGGAGGGAACGAGAGTGGGAAAGGGGAGGGAACGAGAGTGGGAAAGGGGAGGGAACGAGAGTGGGAAAGGGGAGGGAACGAGAGTGGGAAAGGGGAGGGAACGAGAGTGGGAAAGGGGAGGGAACGAGAGTGGGAAAGGGGAGGGAACGAGAGTGGGAAAGGGGAGGGAACGAGAGTGGGAAAGGGGAGGGAACGAGAGTGGGAAAGGGGAGGGAACGAGAGTGGGAAAGGGGAGGGAACGAGAGTGGGAAAGGGGAGGGAACGAGAGTGGGAAAGGGGAGGGAACGAGTGGGAAAGGGGAGGGAACGAGAGTGGGAAAGGGGAGGGAACGAGAGTGGGAAAGGGGAGGGAACGAGAGTGGAAAGGGGAGGGAACGAGAGGGGGAAAGGGGAGGGAACGAGAGTGGGAAAGGGGAGGGAACGAGAGTGGGAAAGGGGAGGGAACGAGAGTGGGAAAGGGGAGGGAACGAGAGTGGGAAAGGGGAGGGAACGAGAGTGGGAAAGGGGAGAGTGGGAAAGGGGAGGGAACGAGAGTGGGAAAGGGGAGGGAACGAGAGTGGGAAAGGGGAGGGAACGAGAGTGGAAAGGGGAGGGAACGAGAGTGGGAAAGGGGAGGGAACGAGAGTGGGAAAGGGGAGGGAACGAGAGTGGGAAAGGGGAGGGAACGAGAGTGGGAAAGGGGAGGGAACGAGAGTGGGAAAGGGGAGGGAACGAGAGTGGGAAAGGGGAGGGAACGAGAGTGGGAAAGGGGAGGGAACGAGAGTGGGAAAGGGGAGGGAACGAGAGTGGGAAAGGGGAGGGAACGAGAGTGGGAAAGGGGAGGGAACGAGAGTGGGGAAAGGGGAGGGAACGAGAGTGGGAAAGGGGAGGGAACGAGAGTGGGAAAGGGGAGGGAACGAGAGTGGGAAAGGGGAGGGAACGAGGAGTGGGAAAGGGGAGGGAACGAGAGTGGGAAAGGGGAGGGAACGAGAGTGGGAAAGGGGAGGGAACGAGAGTGGGAAGGGAACGAGAGTGGGAAGGGAGGGAACGAGAGTGGGAAAGGGGAACGAGAGTGGGAAAGGGGATGGGAACGAGAGTGGGAAAGGAGGGAACGAGGTGGGAAGGGAAGGGAACGAGAGTGGGAAAGGGGAGGGAACGGAGTGGAAAGGGGCGAGAGTGGAAAGGGGAGGAACGAGAGTGGAAAGGGAGGAACGAGTGGGAAAGGGAGGGACGAGAGTGGAAGGGGAGGGAACGAGAGTGGGAAAGGGAGGGAACGAGAGTGGGAAAGGGAGGGAACGAGATTGGGAAAGTGGAGGGGACGATAGTGTGAAAGGGAGGGAACGAGAGTGGGAAAGGGAGGGACGAGAGTGGAAAGGGTAGGGAACGAGAGTGGAAAGGGAGGGAACGAGAGTGGAAAGGGAGTGGAACGAGAGTGGGAAAGGGGAGGGACGATAGTGGAAAGGGGAGGGAACGAGTGGAAAGGTAGAACGGAGGAAGGGAGGAACAAGAGTGGGAAAGGGAGGGAACGAGAGGGAAAGGGGAGGGAACGAGAGTGGGAAAGAGGAGAGAACGAGAGTGGGAAAGGGGAGGGAACGAGAGTGGGAATGGGGAGAGAGGGAGAAAGGAAAGAGGGAGATGCGGACAGTAGGAAAGGCGAAAGAGAGAAAGAAAGAGGGAGAGGATGGGAAAGGAGAGAGAAAGGGAGAGAGAGAAATAAAGAAGTGAGAGAGTGCGAAAGGAAAGAGAGAGAGGGAGAGAGACCGACAGACAGTGGGAAAGGAGAGAGAGAGTGTCAGAGAGTCAGAAAGAGAGAGAGAGGGAGAAAGAAAGAGTGTGGGAAAATAGAGAAGGACAGAGAAACAGATCGGGAAAGGGGAGTGAGGGAGAGAGAGAGAGAGAATGAAAGAAAAGCAAGTAAGCAGTTGAGCTGAGTTTTGGGGAGTGCTGTGGGTGAGACAGAGAAGCTGAGTTAATCAGCGTTTGTTTGGGTGATTCAGTGTTATCTAATTTGAATTGAGGAAGCATTTCTTTGATATTAAATGATTCATTTTATGGTGCAAGTTACCCCAGCTAGGAATGCAGAGTGCTGCACGTGTACGGTTCGGTATTTCAACTTGTACTGTGGTTCCGCCCGGCAAGAAATGTCCGAGGAGGTAGGGGGTCGGGATTGAAGGCGAAAGCGACAGCGCCGCTCCCGATGGCCCCGGGGAGATACGCAGGGAGTCCGGTATTAATAGCTTTGTTGAGAATTTGGAGGCAGTTTCGACAGCACTTTGGGTTGGGGGCAGGGTCAAGGGAAATGCCGATTCGGGGGAACCATAGATTTGAGCCGGGGAGGTGGGATGGAAATTTTCGGAGATGGGAGGAGAAAGGAATTAGGACACTAAAAGATTTGTTTCTTGGGGGTTGTTTTGCGGGATTGAAGGAGCTGGAAGCGACGTATGGGCTGGAGCAGGGGGAAATATTTAGATACATGCAGGTTCGAGACTTTGCCAGAAAGGAGATACAGAACTTCCCAGTAGAGCTGGCCTCCACATTGCTGGAGGAGGTGCTGACGACAGGGGGACTGAAGAAGGGGATAGTATCAGCGGTTTACGGGGCTATTTTGGAGGAGGAGAAGGCACCACTGGAAGGGATGAAAGCAATGTGGGAGGAAGAATTTGGAGAGGGTATGGAGGAGGGGTTCTGGTGTGAGGTGCTCCGGAGAGTGAATGCCTCCACCTCGTGTGCAAGGTTGGGGCTGATACAGCTGAAGGTGGTGTATAGAGCCCTTACAAGGGCGAGGATGAGCTGGCTCTTTGAGGAGAGGAGAAGGACTGTATGTGTTAATGGTGACTATGGGTGATTCCTGATTCCTCTCTGTCATTTGTTTACGTTAACATGCGGGCTGATGTTTGGGGGTTTGGTGGGAGGATGGGATCGTTGTTATTGATGTGGGGATTGACATTACATTCGTTACTGAATATTGTTTATTTATTTATTTTTTAAATTTAGATTACCCAATTATTTTTTACAATTAAGGGGCAATTTAGCATGGCCAATCCACCTACTCTGCACATTTTTGGGTTGTGGGGGGTGAAACCCACGCAAACACGGGAAGAATGTGCAAACTCCACATGGACAGTGACCCAGAGCCGGGATCGAACCTGGGACCTCAGCGCCGTGAGGCGGTTGTGCTAACCACTAGGCCACCGTGCTGCCCTCTGAATATTGTTTATTGTTGGGTGTAAATTTGGGAGAAAATGTGAAAAAGGAGAATAAAAAAATATTTTTTAAAAATATCTGAGGAACCTAACTCCATTGATTCCTCTGGGAACCCATGATTGGCTCACTGGCATTTAATTTAAAGTTGTGATTTTCAGCAATCACAACCTGAAGCCAGGACTTGCTGTAATTAAACTTTCCTCATACCTACTTTGCACTACCACTGTTGTTAGCTCTGCCCTGAAAGCGACAAGTGTCACATGGTTGGCAAACACGTTCTGGTTGGGTGCTGCAGTGCAAGGCAAACTAACTCAACTTTGGGATGTCCTGGTGTCTGCCGAGTCAACTGACCACATGCTGGCGGATCGCTTGGGTGCTGCAGATAGCCTTAGTGATCCAAAATAGTGGGGAGGGACAATAGAAACAGCAAAATCAGCCCGTCTGTAGGTAGCCCGTGACCTATGTTAGACCGGATATTCATAGACACAGGGTCAACTTTACAACTGAAGAGTCTCCGGTGGCACACAAATGTCTACACTCTGCAATGAAGGAGTGACATTTGGGTGATTACCTGGGGTCACCCCAGTGCGTGAAATCATCAACATTCAGGAAAGGAAAAGGGAAACCTGGGATGTTTGTTTTAAAAAATCCGACAGTGACAGAGCTGAACTGTACCTGATTTCGACTGCCCTGCTGTACGTGGCTATGGCAGCTCCGAATTCATTTACATTCACTTCATCTTCACCTTTCCTCTGAAGATACTCAATCTTCTAATAACAAAACAGACAGGATAATGTCATGGTGAAGCCTCCTAGTCTAAACAGTCACGCACCACTTAGTGCGGGCTTTGTGTCTTTATCCTATCCCCAGAGGGTCCGCGATGGCTCCGAGGATATAAGGGGCGAGCACGAGACCAGAGAGGCTCGATGACTGGAAAGCACAGGTTGCTCAACTCAACTAAAGTGGCGGGGCGATCACTGCAAATGGTGGCCGTGTCGCACACCCACTCACACAGGTCGGGTGGGATGGGGGCGCCGGGAGGGAGGGAGGGGAAAAAAAAAAGGAAGAAATCAACCACTGCTCCTGACGCGGAAGTGCACGTGTGCGGAAACCAGACCAGGAAAAGATTGGACAACTGAGAAGGCAGCGGACGCTCACTGTCGAGGCACATCTGCAAGGTGATCTTGTTTCGAACTGTTCCCACATTCATGGAGGAACAAGGATTTTGGAGTTGGGGGTGGGTGGGTGGGGTGGACAACTGCTGGACACACCGCTCGATTTTACAGCCACAAACCCGTGGGGGGGGTGGTTTGAGAGTGTTGTATGGCAGGTATGAGGAGGTGACACAAGGACAGAAAAAAAATGCTCGCCCACCTGGCTCATGGAGCAACAGATTTGGCCAGCGACAGTGGCAGTGTTTGTATGGTTCTCGACTTGTGTGCCCGCCGTAAGGAATAAAAAGCGCGGCGGGGGGGGGGGGAACTTTTAGCTGTAGCTGTTCACGGCATAATAACCCCTCTGCCACAAGACCAAGACTCCATCTTCACGCCACGAATTGCCCACATTCCCAATGGCCATCCCACGCCCGATTCGGCGAGCTGGGACAGCGGGGCCGGGAGCGGCCAGATAGGAGGGAAACTTCTTTTCAAAACTCGGCACCTTGCTGCAATCTGGGAGGGAGTTGGGTAAATATTTGAAGAGGGGAAAGGTTTATAGGGGTATGGGGGAAAGCGCAGGCGAACGGGATTCATTGGAAAGCTCCAAAAAAGAGTAGAGAATATCACAGGCAGAACGGATCAAATGGAATTCTTTTGTGCTGTATTATTCTATGTAAACACAGGGATGAGTACACAGACATCAGGAAGCTATTCAGTAGAGTTCCATTAACACTGACTCACTAACAGCACTATTCAAATAAATTGCTGAAAGTACACTCAGAGGGTAGGCAGGATTCTGGAGCACTCTTGAACCATTAAGAGTTCACTTGCTGCTTCTCCTCCACCTCGTTAATCAGTTTTGCACAACAGGATTAAGGTCACAGAGTCTTGCCTGATGCTGAAACAGGGAAAGAAAATATGTGTGTTTTTTTTTATATAAACGTTCAGCTCCAGGCAACGGACGGTTGTTGCCTTGCCAACGGCCAACCTCACCTGTGAGGAGCTCTACACGAGAGGCAAATGCCTGACTGAAGAGGAAGTCTTGAACATGGGGATGGTTGACACAATAGTCAGTGGGGGCAAAATACCAAAGATTGCTGCCAGAGAATAAAGTTGGATGGTGGATGGGGAGGGGGGTAGTGTCTTTCTGAATCAGGTGACCTCTGCAAGATGTGTACATTTTGGCAGACAAGAGGAGCGGAAGCAATTTGTACTTAATGGCACCATTCCAAAGAATGTTCACAGACTGAGGGGTGTTCACGTGCCTGGATCTATCAAGGTTTTAGGACACATTGAGGGAGTAGTTAGCAAAGCATATGGAATCTTGGGCTTCACAATTGGAGCTACTGAGTGCAAAAGCAGGTAAGTTATGTTGAAACTGTATAAAGTTTATACTTTATACTTCTTCAGGAAACTAAGGAAATTCGGCATGTCCACATTAACCTTACCAGCTTTTACAGATGCACCATAGACAGCATCCTATCCGGCTGCATCACAGCCTGGGTATGGCAACTGCTCGGCCCAGGACCGCAAGAAACTTCAGAGAGTCGTGAACACAGCCCAGTCCATCACACAAACCGGCCTCCCATCCACTGACTCCATCTACACCTCCCGCTGCCTGGGGAAAGCAGGCAGCATAATCAAAGATCCCGCCCACCCGGCTTACTCACTCTGCCAACTTCTTCCATCGGGCAGGAGATACAAAAGTCTGAGAATACGCACGAACAGACTCAAAAACAGCTTCTTCCCGCTGTTACCAGACTCCTAAACGACCTTCTTATGGACTGACCTGGTGAATACTCCACCCCTGCATGCTTCACCCGATGCCAGTGTCGATGTATTTACATTGTGTACCTTCTGTTGCCCTATTATGTATTTTCTTTTTATTTTATTTTCATGTACTTAATGATCTGTTGAGCTGCTCGCAGAAAAATACTTTTCACTGTACCTCGGTACATGTGACAATAAACAATCCAAGTTCTGATTGGGTTACAACTAGAGTATTGCATCCAGTTGCGGTTACTGCAATTTTGAAAGGATGCAAAGATCCTGGAGGGGGTGTTTGAGCAGAGGGTTCCGGAGGTGAGGGAAGTTAGCTACATTTTGGTTGGGGCACCTGGGGTTGTTCTCGTTGGAGTAAAGGAGATTGAGGAGAGATCTGATCGAGGTGCGCAAGATTGTGACCGGTAGACAAGTATGTGGACAAAGAAAAGATGTTCCCAACAAAGCTGATTGTACAAGGATTAGCAGACACAGATGAAAGGTTCTGGGCAAGAGATGCACGGGTGGGTTTTTTTACACAGCTGGAATGAGCTGAAACTCCCCGCCTACATGGGCCGTGCAAGAAGAGACAATCAAGCATTTTTTTAAAAATTGAATGGGCACTTGGAGGAAGTAAGATTGCAGGGCCAGGGGGCAAAAGTAAGGGAGTGGGGAATGACTGGATTGTTCTAAAACAACGATAGGCAACCTAGGCTCGTGAGTGGGCCACGCGAGTTGCTCCCTTCATCTCAGTGGGCCGCAAGAATGAAATTGGGCGGGTTCACTAACTGTGGCCGAATACTTTTTTTTTCTTTTCCTTCATAAATTCAGAGTACCCAATTCTTTTTCCAATTAAGGGGCAATTTAGCGTGGCCAATTCACCTACCCTGCACATCTTTTTGGGTTGTGTGGTGAGAACCACGCAGACACGGGGAGAATGTGCAAACTCCACACAGACAGTGACCCAGAGCCGGGATCGAACCCGGGTCCTCAGCGCCATAAGGCAGCAGTGCCAACCACTGCGCCACCTGACTGAATACATCTAATACACGCCATATACGTCACAACAAGTTATAGAAAATGCTTAATCATTCATATTAACAGAACTGTCATCAACGTCAAGTAGTAAAAACACAAAATAAATATTTACATTTGATTGGACGCAGAGGGAGCGCACGGCTCTCACAGTCGATGTTGTGAGCAATCAGCACGCACCTCACTTCACTTGTCCTTGCTTTACATGTGGATCACTTCAGTCATACCAGTAGGGGAAAAAAAAACTACGCGGATAAAAACCAGCGGAATGTGGAAACTCGGCGCATGGGCAACGGTGAACAAAATGTCTTGTGAGCCGCACTCAGAACCCTGATGGGCCGCATGTGGCCCCTGGGCCTCAGGTTTCCCACCGTTGCTCTACAGGGACACGCATGGGCTCAATGGGCTGAATGGCCGCTTCTCTGCCATGGTGACTTTACCAATCTTCATCCAGACATTATCCCATGACAGGTTGAGTCTGAGAAGGCGCAGGCACGTTTGTACAAATAAATGAAAACAAAAAGATACTCACTTGGTTATTGAATTGACAATTTATTTCAAAGTCAGTGAGCACAGAATCGCCCTCAGCAGCAAATTTCTTTATATAATCTGCAACTGAACAGAGGACGCAGTAAGAGGTTACTTCCAATAACAAAACAACCTGGCCACGAATGGAGATTTTGTCCATGGAAGAGATTAGCAAACGGTAACCGTTTTGGCATTGGTTGTTGGAAAGTATCAACTGTTTCCCTTTTTGCTCAGTTGGTAAATGTGATCAGCTTCTTGTGATACAGGAGCCGCACACAGCAGAGAGAATCCCAATTATCAGCTTCTTCGAGCTACCCGTTCTCAGTCAGGACGAACAGCTTTAACAATGGGCCTGGCAGCCGTTTCCTCCTCTTCTTATCACTGTCCAGTCACTATCCTTCTCAAAAGTGTACGCGTGGAGGCAGGATTGTGCTTTGCTCCCATTAGACAGAGAAGGCCATTTGGCCCCTCGAAAATGGTTGTGGTTCATAGAATTTACAGTGCAGAAGGAGGCCATTCGGCCCATCGAGTCTGCACCCGCCCTTACAAAGAGCACCCTACTGAAGCCCACGTATCTACCCTATCCCCATAACCCAGTAACCCCCACTTAACATTTTCTGGACACTAAGGGCAATTTATCATGGCCAATCCACCTACCAGCACATCTTTGGACTGTGGGAGGAAACCGGAACACCCGGAGGAAACCCACACAGACACGGGGAGGATGTGCAGACTCCGCACAGACAGTGACCCAAGCCGGAATCGAACCTGGGACCACGGAGCTGTGAAGCAACTGTGCTAACCACTATGTTACCGTGCTGCCTGCTCCCTCATTCAACAAGGCACGGCTGATCTTCTATCGGAATGCCACTTTCCTGTCCTGCTCCCAAATTCCTTGATTTACTGAGATGCCAATCTATTGGCCTCTCTCCTGAACCTATTCAAAGACCTGAGCACCCAAAGCTCTTTGCCCATCCCTAGTTGCCCTTGAGAAGGTGGTGGTGAGCCGCCTTCTTGAACCGCTGCAGTTCCCGCGGTGTGGGTACACCCGTAATGCTGCTAGGCAGGGAATTCCAGGATTTCGACCCAGCGAGAGTGAAGGAACGGGCGATACATTTTCGCAAGTCAGGATGGTGAGCGACTTGGAGGAGAACTTGCAGGTGGTGGGGTTCCCAGGTATCTGCTGCCCTCGTCCTTCCAGGCGGCGGAGGTTGCGAGTTTGGAAGGTGCTGCCTGAGGAACCTTGGCGAGGTACTGCAGTGCATCTTGTAGATGGTACACACGGCTGCCACTGTGTGTCAGCAGTGGAGGGAGTGAACGTTGATGGTGCTGCTTTGTCCTGGAATACGTTCAACTTTTTGAAAGCTGTCGAGCTCCATTGAAGTGAATTGGGACTGACAAAGCAAAAGGACGTTTAAAAGCTACGTTTTTAAAAAAAAAGTATATCATAAGTTGCAGCCTGGTAAAGAGGGAAACTTACAGTGCGCCAGCAGTATAGTAAGGGCTGTGTTCTTCTGGAGATCCGTCCAATGAGGGGCTATGCTGTCAATAGGAATTTGGTTTATTAAAGGTTTTGCAGAGCAGATGACGTCTTTCAGTTCAGAATCGTCCTGGAAAGAAAACACAAGAAAAAATTGTTAGGAATAACCCTTTGCTTCCCTCAAAGGCCATTTAAAAAAAAAATTCTTTCATGGTTATTGTCTGCATTCGCTGCCCATCCCGAACTGCCCTTGAAAGCAATTTGGAGTCAATGACATTGTGGGTCTGGAGTCACTCTAGGCCAGACTGGGTAAGCAGGATAGAATTCCTTCCCTGAAGGACATTAATCAACCAGATGGGTTTCCATAATAATCAATGGCACTCTCATGTTCACCATTACCGAGAGTAGCTTGCAGTTCCAGATCTTTCTTTGCTCGCGTCGCCGTGGCAACAACAATACAGGAAAGGTTCAAAAAAAAACACAGCCTTGATCATTATTCTCTCTATTGCTCTCTACCTGGAAGAGTCTGTGGGAGGGCAATTGTGAAGGGTTTTAATGAGAGTGATGAACAAGCTGGCTAGTCTGTGATGGTCCTGCAGCCAAATAGTCTGCCACTTGTAGAATTTAGGCTTACATTAACAAAAAAATGACAAACATCCCTTAGCTGATATAATATGTACTGTGGGAATGTGGAGTTGACCCGAGTTAGAAAGACAACCACTTCACGGAAGGCAGGTTGTCAAGACAACGGTGGGAAAACATTCCTGTCGTCAGGTAATTGGAATCTCTATTGAGATGAGGAGGAAGAAGTTATTAAGCACAATATAAAATTAAGACAGAGTGAGTAATAGAATAGATGAGACTTTGACGTGTGATGTTTATACGATAATTGTAGTGCTGCAATAAATAGCATAATTAACAGTAGGTCAGATAGTTTAGGGATAATGCGAAAATTACGGAAGGAAAGCAATCCAGTGTTGCTAGGCACTAGCGAACCTGTCCTTGTAAATCACAGGTTAGATTTGCGCTATGCTCCCGCCTCAACCAAGCATGAAGTCAGGTGGCATGGCCCCGTTGCAAGGGGCACGAGGGTTCCATCCAGCAGGCTGACCCATGGGGCTGGACGGTAGCACAGTGGTTAGCACTGTTGCTTCACAGCGCCAGGGTCCTGGGTTACATTCCCGGCTTGGGTCACTGTCTGTGAGGAGTCTGCACGCTCTCTTCGTGTCTGCGTGGGTTTCCTCCGGGCGCTCCGGTTTCCTCCCACAGGTCCCGAAAGACGCGCTTGTTAGGTGAATTGAACATTCTGAATTCCCCCTCTGTGTACCCGAACAGGCACCGGAGTGTGGCAACTAGGGGCTTTTCACAGTAACTTCATTGCAGTGTTAAGCCTACCTATCACACTAATAAAGATTATTATTATTATGGACGTCCGACTGGAGAGGTGGCAGAGGACAGGAAATCTAAGAACCTTGGCTTTCTTAATCAAATAGTGGCCAAGCCTCAAGCTGGAATATTTATGTCCACTTTGGCGGCACTGCACTTCAATTGGGGTTGCCCGTCCTCCAGGATTGGCCCTGGAGTCTCCGGGAATTAAAGATCAATCTCCAGGACACTGCGGTGTCGCAACCCTGGGGAAATATCATCAGGATGTTCAATATATATTTTGATGTCAGGAAAGGTTAAAGGAGGGCAGTACGGTGGCACAGTGGTTAGCATTGCTGCCTACGGCGCTGAGGACCCAGGTTCGAATCCCGGTCCAGGGTCACTGTCCGTGTGGAGTTTGCACATTCTTCCCATGTCTGCGTGGGTTTCCCCCCCCCCCCCCCCCCCCAACTCAAAAGATGTGCAGGATAGGAGGATTGGCCCTGCTAAATTGCCCCTTAATTGGAAAAAATTATTGGGTACTCTAAATTTATTTTTAAAAAGGAAAAGTTAAAGCAGGTCAGGCAGCATCTGTGGAAAGAGAGGAAAACAGAGCTGACTTTTCAGGTCGATGTCCCCTTACCAGAACCAGGGAGATTTAGAAAGGTGATTGGAATTTCTCCAAACGGAGAAAATCAAATCCGGCCATCCGTGGTTCGGAAGAGGGCGACCACAAAGCACGGGGGCCATTCATCCGACTGTACCGAGACCTGTTTGTGGCCAACACATTTAGCCAGGGAGAAATAGCCAGCACAAGATAGAAAGAGGAAAGCGGGGGGGGCACGGCGGGGTAGCAAAACTCAGCAAGAAAAAAAAGGGAGGGCATCGGGGGGGGGGGGGGTTAAAGTGGATAAAGGAAAGAGGGGAGCTGGGGAGGGAGGAGAGAGGATTGTACGCTGAGTCAGACGGTGACAGACTGTCAATAGAGAAACCTAAGAAGTAGCCTTTTTGTACAATAAATGAAAACAAACGGCAATGTGCATCATTTTTAAAATGCCAATAAAAAGATTTAAAAAAAATTTTTTTTAAAAGGTGGTCGGATTTGATCGAGGGATGTGTGGGACTAGGACAAAAAAGAATATTCTGCGATGGAGTGGAAGACAGGGCAGATTGACTGACAATCCTGCACGGTCGTAGGGAATGAAGGTGGGGCAAGAAAAGAAACAACAAAACAGGAGATGCGCCAAGAGCAGCGCTGCTGCTGTCCGAAAGCAAAGACAAGAGAATAGCTGAAAAATGCCAAGTAAAGGCAACAAAAGGGGAATAAAAGGCGATGATGTGAAATTCTTGAACATGAGTTTGGAAAGCTGGAAAGGCTTTAATGAAATGAAAATCGCTTATTGTCACGAGTAGGCCTCAATGAAGTTACTGTGAAAAGCCCCTAGTCGCCACATTCCGGCACCTGTCCGGGGAGGCTGGTACGGGAATCGAACCGTGCTGCTGGCCTGCTTTAAAAGCCAGCTCTTTAGCCCAGTGAGCTGAACTTTATGGGGAGATGCTGGTGTAGTGGTAATATTACTGGACTAGTAATTCAGAGGCTCAGGCTGATGCTCCGAGGACATGGGTTCAAATCCCACCATGGCATCTGATGGAATTTCCATTCGAGTGATGAATCCGGATTTGAAAGTTAGCTTCAGTCATGGTGACCATGAGGTTGTCTTAAAAACCCATCTGGTTCACTAATGCCCTTTAGGGAATTAAATTCAAAGAAAATTACCTGGTCTGACCTACTCCAGGCACACAGTGCACCCGACTCTTAACTGCCCTCTGAAATGGCCAAGTAAGTCATTCAGTTGAAGGGCAATTTAAGTATGGACGTCAAATATTGGGCTTGCCAGCAATGCTCAAGTAAATAAATAAGAATAAAGAAAACAAAAGTGCCTAATCGAAAGACCAAACAGATTCTTCCTGCCTGCAGCGTGATCCCAGCATTTTGCATCTTCATTTCTGACACAGATTTAAAGTTTTGGGCAAGAGGAGCAGGGGAGATGAGAAGGGCTCTTGCTGCGCAGCGAGTGATAACAACCTGGAACTCACTACCTGCGAGGGTGCTGGAAGCGGAGACGGTGAATGATTTCCGAAGGAAATTAGATGGTCATTTGAGGGAAATAATCTTCCAGGGCGACAGGTATAGAGCGGGGGGAACAAGACCGACTGGATTGCTCTACAGAGAGCCAGCAAGGACTTGATGGGCCAAATAGTCTCCTTCTGTGCTCTGTCTCGGACTCCATGACAAGGTATTCTGCAGAGAATCTTACACCAGTACTCACTGTGGAGGTGAATTGTGACTACTTGTGCAAGGTTCACGGTGTGTGGCAGCTAGACATATACACCTTATAGACATATACAAGGCATACACCATTACAAGGAACAAACCATTACAAGGGGACATAAATTTAAGGTAAATGGTGGAAGATATAGGGGGGATGTCAGAGGTAGGTTCTTTACCCAGAGAGTAGTGGGAGCATGGAATGCACTGCCTGTGGAAGTAGTTGAGTCGGAAACATTAGGGACCTTCAAGCGGCTATTGGATAGGTACATGGATTATGGTAGAATAATGGAGTGTAGATTAATTTGTTCTTAAGGGCAGCACATTAGCATTGTGGATAGCACAATTGCTTCACAGCTCCAGGGTCCCAGGTTCGATTCCGGCTTGGGTCACTGTCTGTGTGGAGTCTGCACATCCTCCCCGTGTGTGCGTGGGTTTCCTCCGGGTGCTCCGGTTTCTTCCCACAGTCCAAAGATGTGCAGGTTGTGTGGATTGGCCATGATAAATTGCCCTTAGTGTCCAAAATTCTATGATCTATGATTAACCTAGGACAAAAGTTCGGCACAACATCGTGGGTGCCTGTTCCGTGCTGTATTTCTCTATGTTCTATATACATCTTAGAGACATACAAACATATACACCTTATACACATACAAGACATATATACCTTATAGACATATACAAGACATATATACCTTATAGACATATACAAGACATATATACCTTATAAACATATACACCTTCCGAAGGAGAGGGCCAAGGAGAATCACAGGAACCTCAAGCGTCACATCCAAAGGCTGCATTCATCCTCTTGCTATTTACCACAGTAATAGCTGCATTTGAAAACATTTAATTTCCTTATTTCTCCTGTCAAAGGAGAGACCAATTGTTCTGCGCACTAATAACACTGAATCATTACTGGGACAACCCATTGTGGTCTGGAGCGACAGGCAGCTTTCTCCATCCTCAATCAGATGCCTGGAGTCCGGCACATCCCACACGTTCTGTGCAGCTCCTTTCCTGATTACTCACCTTCATTTGCTCAAAGTTCTTCAGGAGGGCAGCAACAAATCCACCATGATTCTAAAATTGAATTGAGAAAGAAAATAAGACAAAGAACTCCTGATTGTGGACATGCTGCGTGCAGATCACAACAGAGTTAATGATGGAATATCCCATGCTCCCTTTCAGCTTTTAAAGTTTACTGACCCCGGTTCACTGTAATATCCCTCCTCTCATTCGACTAATTTACCTCTTCCAGAGTCCCCTAATGAGTGGAATAATGTTGCAGTACTCCCAAGACAGCCATCATTTTATATTCAATAACTACGACAATATCTTATCACTGTCAAGCGTAATCCTGTCCACTCGAGTTCAAACGTTTCCCTCCAACAAAGGGTCAGAAGTCTGAATGTTTGTTTTTGATCGTTTAGCATCACGGCGGTGCAGTGGTTAACATTTCTGCCTCACAGCGCCAGGGACTTGGGTTCTATTCGGACTTCGGGTGACTGTCTGTGTGGAGTTTGCCCATTCTTGCCGTGTCGGCATGTGTTTCCTCCAGGTGCTCCAGTTTCCTCCCACAGTCCAAAGATGTGCAGGTTAGGTGGATTGGATATACTAAATTGTCCCTAGGTGGGATTGCAAGGATGTTTTAAAATATAAATTTAGAATACTCAATTCTTTTTTTTCCCAATTAAGGGGCAATTTAGCGCGGCCAATCCACCTACCCTGCGCATCTTTGGGTTGTGGGAGTGAGACCCACACAGACACCGGGGGGGGGGGGCAGTGACCCAGGGCCGGGATCGTACCCGGGTCCTCATCGCCATGAGGCAGCAGTGCTACACTACTGTCCTTGTGGGGTTACTAGGGTGGCATGGGGGATTTGGCCGAGGTTAGGGTGCTCTTTCAGAGGGTCGGTGCAGAATCGATGGGCCGAATGTTATTCTTCTGCACTGTAGGGATTCTGTGAATTAGGGCAGGACAACAATACAAGAACATTCACATCCCATGAGAGAATTTTTAAAAAGCTCATCAGCATTCACTGTCTGAGATAGTGGACTCTGTTAGTGACTATGGAGACAAATCCTACAACTAAGGTCTTTCAGAGGGAGGGGAAGAAATTGGTTAATGTACAATAATACAGACAGAAAAGGAGCCTCCTCTCTCAGCCTGGGGACTTTGAAGTTCAACAGCAACTATTTCCTGCAAGAAAGCCGATTATAATTCAAGTCCAGACTGGTATTCCAGTAGCTGCAGTGTAACTGACGTCACCATGAGATTTCCAAAATAGGAAGTTTTAACTTACACATTTCTTTTTCACCTCTCCATAAAGCGTCCACATGATTTCCATGGTCTGAATCACAGTTAAGTCCAGGGCTTCATCTTTGCAGTTCCTGCAGAACAAGAGGGAAATGCAGTTTAATCCAAGTCATTATACAACATCTATCTGCCATCACTAAATTAATTGCTCCCCTGAGTCACTCACATTGTTTTCACACTTGGCCCGAGAGGTCCCATTTTGACCAAGGGCATTGACATGGTGACCACTCTGACGGCATGTGGCAAGCACCACACAGATTTACAGGAAGCCCTTAAACGTTGTGATGTACATGTCAAGGTATCATTGGAGGGTAGGGTCACAGAATCCGGATACTTTGGGCGGGATTCCCCATTTCTGAGACTAAGGGCTGGATTCTCCGATTTTGCGGCTACGTCCGGAGGAAGCGTCCGGAGGAAACGTCTGGTCTTACAACCAAATCGTCAGCGCCGCCCTCGCACCGATGCTCCGGCTGGTGGGGGACTAACAGCCGCACCACGTGGCTTTACCTGCAGATACGGATGGAGAATGGCTGGGTCACGACCTGCGGCTGCGCCGGCCAGGGGCGAGGATAGGTGTACTAGGTGCTCGGGGAGCCCATCGAACCATGCTCATATGTTCTGGGCATGCCCAGCGTTGGGGGACTTTTGGAAGGGGGTACCAAGCACGGTGTCGAGGGTGGTAGGATCCAGTTGAGCCAGTCTGGGGACTCGTGATATTTGGGGTAGCAGCGGAGCCGGTAGTGCAGGAGGCGAAAGAGGCCGGTGTTCTGGCCTTTGCGTCCCTAGTAGGATTTTGCTTCAGTGGAAGGATGCGAGGCCCCCAAGCGTGGAGGCCTGGATCAATGACATGGCGGGGTTCATTAAGTTGGAGAGGGTGAAATTTGCCCTGAGAGGGTCGGTGCAAGGGTTCTTTAGGCGGTGGCAGCGGGGGGGGGGGGGGGGGGGGGGGGGGGGGG